>NW_026991723.1:61239816-61864816 GCF_029215605.1 Mirounga angustirostris | reverse complement strand
TGGCTGCCCGCGGGAGGAAGGCAGGCGCTCAGAGCGGCTGGAAGTTCAGAGCAGGATCTGTACTTCTGGCTCCTGTCAGCTGGCCACACGGGAGAAGTGACCTCCTGCTGGACGTGGAAGCTTCATTCAGCAAGGAGCACAGAGGCCCTGCCTCGTGCCAGGCTGTGGGCATCCGGGCAGGACTCGGGCGTGACCCCTGCCTGCCCTTAGAGGGTTCACAGGACAGTGTAGACAACTCACACGCAAGCAGGTGACCCTGTGGAGTGCTTACAAGCAAGCACGGGCTCTGGAGCAGGACCACCTGGCCTCCACTTGCTCGTCGTGTTAATTTGGGGCGAGCCACTTCATTTCCCAGGCTCCAGTGCTCTTGTCTGTACAAAAGAGTGACGGTAGTACCTACTTCACAAGACAGTGAGAAAAACTAACTCAGTTAAAGTTTGCCAAAGACTTCAGCCACTGGCCGATACATAGGAAGCGCCATAACGTGTTTGTCAAATGAAATAACTGATACAAGACTGATTTGTACATACTCTTCGGGGAGGCACAAGTAAGGGCTATGGGCGCGTGAAGTGGAGGAGAGGGACTCTCACAGTACAGCCTACAACCTGTGAGGGCTTGGCAGAGCAGCTGACCTTGGAGCTGGCCTTGAAGGACATAGGTGGAAGATACGGGAGAACCCCGTGGGGGGACGGAGGTGGGATGATGTGCAGCCGTTCAGAGGTGGCAGGCACCCAGGTGGCTGATCATGAGAGACGCTGGGGGAAGGAAGCTGGAAGATCTGGAAATGCAAAGCCCCTGTGGGCCTGCCGTGTCTGAAGGCATGTTTTTAAAATCAATCCGTGCTTGCCGAGAGCCTCCTGCAGGCTCCTTGGCTTCTGATATTTACTGTCAGCGGAGAGGCTTCCTGTTAGCTAAAGCTGAAGGACACACTCCCCTGTCACTTGGGAGCTGGGCAAGCTCGTGTCCAGGGGCATCACGAAGACGAGGGTGCAGGGGAAAGAAGGTGGATCAGGCAGATTTGGAGTTAAATCTGGCCTCATCACTTCCTGCCGTGTGGCCTTGGGCAGACCCCTGACCCACTGAGGCTCTTTTTCCACTTGCCCATTTGGGGTGTGCAACTCTGCTCTGTGGGTGACCAGAGGGCAAGACGAGAGGAAGTGTCCCCAAAAGCCCCAGCTGGGGCTGCGCACACCGCAGATGCCTGAGAACGCTGAATGGGAACAGGACCCAGCTTTGTTTGACGCCACTTAGATTCAGAAGTCTGCCATAAGACCATTCTAATTTTAACAATCAAAAAATGACTCAGGGCCTGAAGAGGGCCCAGGAGTGATTTCAAAGCTTACTCCAGGTTGGGTCTGTAGGTGGACCTCGTAGATGCACTCAGCTTTACGTTTCCCTTAATGGCTTTCTTGATGAAGGGAAGCAGAGAGGAGCGGTGATCCGTGCTGGAATCACTGTCATAGAAGGCCAGCGGCCAGAAGCCGGGTCGGCCGGCCTGGCCACGCCGTCGGAGGGCAGAGGATGGGCGCTGAGAGCCCCGCGGGCTGTCTGTCAGGATGGCGGGCAGCCGGCGTGGCCGCAAGGGTGTATCCTTTGGACATGGGTTGTGCGGCACACCGTGCTGGTGCTGGGGGCCCTGTCTCTGTTCAGCTGTGTCGGGATGCCCGGCAAGGATTAGGTGCTTCCTCCACCCCCCAACAGGACAGGCTCTGGGTTTGGAGATGGAAAAGCTCCCGGGGGCTTTCCTTTGGAGACCTGCCGGGTTCCAGCCCCTTTTCAGCCTGCCACAGGTCACTTCTCCTCTGACTGGGGAAGGGCCGTTCCTAAAACCCATTTGGAGGGGAAGAGATTTGGAACAGAGCAATGTTAAGGTGTTTTCTCACAGCCGCTGATAAAGGAGTTGATGTCGGAAGACTCAATTGGATTTTTACCAAAATGACTCCGTTCTGGGTGTTTGGAGAAAGGGAGCTGGAGTGGCTTAGGGGAACTGAAAGGAGAAGAGTGTGTTCAGAATTCAGGATGTTGGAAGGCTCGACCCCTGGGGTCTTTCTAAGGGAATCGGGGCGTCTGAGCCTCGGTTTCTTTATCTGTAAAATGGAGAGGGCACCTTCTCTGGCTACCCTCCCAGGGTGATTTTATGCTTCAATCAGATAATAGCACTGGAAAGCCCTTGAGAAAAGCCAAGAGAGGAATATCTAGGATTGTTAAGTGTTTCCGTGAGAGAGCTCTACAGTGTCAGTTGTCTGAGCTCGTGAGGAAGGAAATCATGAAAGTTACCAAAAAAGCAGCATTGTGAAAATAATGGAACTAAAGTAGGTCTCATTTAGGTTTGGGGGAAGAAATAGGGCAGTGGATATAAAGATTGAACTATCTATTCTTGTTTTTGAGTCAGAATTTGCTTTTCAGGGCAGAAAGTAGACAGTTGGATTCTTTCATCCTGTGTAAGCTAGAAGTCAGGATGTCAGGAGATTTAGAGCTCACCAGAGCAAACCAATAAATATATCCTGAAAACATTCTCTTATGTGGCTTGGATGTGCATAAGAAGCTAGTTTAAGAGCTTTCAGATCTTTGTCCGGTATAAATAATCACAATTGTCGTAATAGTGTTAGGAAGAACACAACAGAGCCACAGGCCCCCACCATTGTGACTTGGGGAAAAGCGAGGGTAGGAGACATCTGGAATAGAGAATATTTCAGAAGACAACACTGGTCCCTCCCCTGGCTGCAGCGGTTTGCTTTCTCCAGCCCAGCTCTTCTTGTTTGGAGCTGTCCAAGATCCCTCCGGAACCTGGGATGTGGAAATCCTGGCTTATTGCCTAGGTGCCCTGGGAGCAGGCATGAGCTTGGCTAAGCCATCCCTTAGTGAAGCATCAGTGACATCGACGGGGAGCACATTCCATGGGCTTAGCCTCGGTTCTAAGCACTTTATGTAGTAAATCATCTACTTCTCATCAAGGCCCGATGAGATAAGCATTCTCATTGCTCCCACTTTTCAGATGAGAATACTGAGGTACGGAGAGCTGGGAGCCTGGCAAATGCGAACTCCATGAAGGTGTTTGACAAAATCTCTTGTAACTTTTCCACTAGGTAGAGAAGATGGTCCATTTGGGTGCATCTGTTAGTTGTTTGGATCTCAAACGCAAAAGGTATTAAACTGCAAGTAGTCTGTTGGTGGTTGTCCACAGGACTCTGTTCTTTGCCTTCAATATCAGATATGTATTCTTTCTTTAAAAGAAAGACACATATTAATTCTTTCATCAGTGATTTGAATAAGGTCATAGAAGTCATACTGCTTATAAATGTACACTATATAATATATATTATATTTATATACAACTTAAAAGAAGATGTATATTATTTCTTTAAAAGAAAGATATATGTTAATTCTCTAATCAATGATTTGAATAAGGTCATAGAAGTCATACTGTTCAAATCTTGCTGAGGATGTCAAGCTAGCCCAGGAGGATTAGCCAAAAAATAAATTTTCGCTTAATACATCCACCCTCCAGGATTCCAAGATTTCTTTTCCAGGATTCACTGGGTCAGCTGGCACTTGGGTTCAGAAACCAACTGTTTACGGACAGGACAAAGTTGATGAGGCTTAAAGGCAGTAGGTATGTGGAGACTAAGGCCCTGGTTGACCATGATTCATTATGGATCAAGGGAGCACATGGGGTCTGCTGCTCAGCGAGTGTGTGTAAATTTGGCCACCCAGGTAGGCTGGAGTCCCTGGGTCCTCTGAGGATGGCGCCTCTTTCAGGGACTGACCAGTGCCTCTCTGCAGCCCGTGGTAGTTGACGCCAGGGAGTCTGTGGGATGGTGCCCTCAGACTGGTCATGGGGAAAATCCAGTCATCCTGAGGCCGGCGGCCTGAGGCAGGCAGGAGCTGACTGGCCAACACCCAGATGAGACCACATGGAGGAGCCAGGAGTGGAACGGCCATCCTGTTCTGCAGAATAGTTCATTCCGCCTCGGACTGGGCAGGTTGGGGAGGGGGGTAGTGAGGTGGCAGCTAGCCTTGAGGAAAGCACAGAATTTCCTCCTGAGGGCAGGGAATTCAGGTCGAGGCCACTGCACAGTACAGATCGCTAAGGAGAGAAGCTTTGGACTGGGGTGAGGTTTCTCTCTACCACAGACGCTGTTTTCACTCTGTGTTTTTGAAAAATGTTATTGTAGAGTATTGAAAAATATATTTGGTTTTGATCTTTTGGGATAGGTACGCTATCTTGGAATCACAAGCCCCCTTTTCCAGAATGAGGACAAATGTACCGAGGAATAAATAGATACCATTGAGTACCACGAGCAATTTCTGTTTGGGACTTCAGTCAATATCACGCTAATGGAGTCCATCTCCATGGTTGGACCCTTCCCAGCTGGGAAGGGAAATGCATACTGACAAGCTCATTTGCATCTTTTGAAAAGCCATCCTAACAACCAACTTTCATATTCGGAGAGTTTGCATAAAAAAAAACAAGATAACTTGTAGTGTTTTTATCTTATTATAGAAGTAATTTATGTGTATTGAAGAAAATTTGTAAAATGAAAATAAAAAGAAGAAAATTAAAATCACTGTCACCCTACTCTCTAATGTAATCACCATTGATATGGTGTGCATCATCACACTTTTGAAGAATAAAATTCAGATTATCTGCGGCTTGTTACCTGCTCTTTTTTCTTTTTTCTTTTTTTTTTTTTATATTTATTTATTAGAGAATGAGAGAGAGAGAGCACATGAGAGGGGGGAGGGTCAGAGGGAGAAGCAGACTCCCTGCCGAGCAGGGAGCCCGATGCGGGACTCGATCCCGGGACTCCAGGATCATGACCTGAGCCGAAGGCAGTCGCTTAACCAACTGAGCCACCCAGGCGCCCCTGCTCTTTTTTTCTTTAACTGTATATCATGAAGGGCATTTCAGAACCTGGACCATGTCCGAGCCTCTACTCCATATTTTTAAGTGACTTCCCAGTATTCCACCAGGACACAGGCTATCTGGATAATCTTCTGTTATGGAACATGTGAGTTGTGTCCAGTTTTTTCCTGATTCCAGACAAAGCTGCAACATACAGCCTTGAGACAAAATATGTGTGCTTCTCCATGATTCTAGTTCCTTAGACTCTAGCATTGGCCGAGTCAAAGGGGATATAAAACTGTCTCTGCCATTTCTGGAAAACTTACTCTGGACCAGAGTCAGGTGCTTCTATATGCATCATCTTATTTAGTCTTTGTAACATAGGTAGGAACTATTATTATCCTTCTTTCAAGAGACAATATCTGAGGCCATAGAGACTTGTCCAGGACCTCAGAGGTAGAACATGGAGGACATCAGCGCCCACTCAGCTGCCTGCAGGACCTCGGTGGAATCGTGCACTACTTATTGCTAGGCTGACCTCAGACAACGATGGATGGGGGCGGGGGCCCTTTCCTGGAGCACATAACTGGGAGATATTAACTAAAACGCAAAAACAAAAGCTCTGCCAATTGGGCAATGGATAAGCTTTTATTTTGTCACTTCTTTATCAGAAAGGTTGAACGTATTTCAATGTTTAATGAGCCCTCTGTTTTAGTGAATTGATTTGTCATATCTGTTGCCTGTTTTCATTAATATGCATAACTCATCCCTACTGATTCGTGAAATTGATTTTTACATTTTTGTCTGTTAAATATAATATAATATAAATTTAAATATATGCTAATGTGTATTAATAATAAATGTATTTTTCTTTTGTTTACAATAATGGTTTAATTTTTTAATATTTAACCATTTAATACATTTAGAATTTATTTTTTATAAAGTGAACCTGCAGTGATATTTCCAAATGGGCAAGTTGCTATTTGTTGATAATGTATTTCTCCACTTACTGGAAATGACGCCTTATATATGGTTGGTCTGTTTCTGAATTTTTTGCTTTGTTTCATAGGTATGTCTAATACTTTCTGGGTTAGTGCCCCACTGTTTAAATCACCTTAACCTTCTATTACACTTCAGTATCCGATAAGTCAAGTCCTCTCCTTAACAATAAAAGTACTTCTCAGGGTGCCTGGGTGACTCAGTTGATTAAGCATCCAACTCTTGATTTCGGCTCAGGTCGTGATCTCAGGGTCGTGAGATGGAGGCCTGGTCGGGATTCTGTCTCTCCCTCTGGCCCTCTTTCTCTCTCTCTCAAAAAACCCAAATAAACACTAATAACAATACTTCTGCTTTTCAAGGATTTTCTTATCTATCCTCACCTGTTTATCCTTATGTTAGAAACTTCAAATCATTTTGTTGAATTCTAAATATAATATTGATATAGATGATATTCTGATTGGAATTTGGTGAACTTAGAGACTAATTTGGGGAGAATCAAAATTTTTGCAGTGTTGACTCATCCCACTCAGGAACCCTGAGGGGACATCTTTTTTTTCACTCTTACCTCTTTTATATCCCTCTGGAACAATTGGTAATTATTTATCCAACAAACATTTCTTGAGCAGCTCTAGACATTGGGGTCCTTTTCGTATGAATCTTTCTTGTTTCACTAAGGTCAGCTCCGTGTTTTATGTCTTTGTTACTATTGTGAATGACATCCTTTTACTTTATAGTGGTTCTTTGTCATTGTACTTTCTAATTGTTGCTGGTTATGTAGAAACTTTGATGTGTGACTGTTATTTTTGTAACCAGCCATCTAACTGAGCATTCTCAGTGGTCCTAATAGTTTCCCATGGGTTTCCTTGGTTTTCCAGGTAGCCGGTCGTATTATTTGTGAGCAACAATACTTACGCAAGCCTCTTCCGTGCCAGTGTTTTTACTTGGCTTTCTTGTCCATGGATTGAATTGTCGTCAACTCTGAGAACAGAACTGTGTAGAAGTTATGCATTAGGCATCTTGTTTGCTGGAGCGACTGCTGGGCATGCTGGCCATTGTGACTGACACTTTGGTGTCCTGGGAGTACCCTCTTTCTCATTTACTAAGAGGGTTTGGTTTTGTTCTTGTAAGTGAGAAATGAGTGCTGAGTTTCATTAAGTGCTTTTTCAGCATCTCCCATCTGAACTGTTTGCATTTCAAAGTGTTCAGCAGGGGCAGATGGATGAATTCATATCTGCAGCCCTTGACCATCAACTCCTCGAGGGTGGGTGGGGACTGTCCTCAAGATCACCCACAGTCATTCCTCTCAGCCAAAGTGCGACCCTGCGGACAAACAACACACAAAACCCATCCTCAGGCTTCCCCCAGCAGGTGCTCCATCAGCGCGTGTGGGAGCCATCATCGGCCAGAGGCGCACATTTTAAGGAGGACACTCAAGAGAAAGCACCCTCAAAAGCTGGAGGTGGGATGGTTGGGGAGCCCCACCTCCCCACGTGCACTAATTAGGAGGCCATCAATGCAAGGAGGCATTTCATCCAGCCTCCCACATGAGGTTAGTAACATGTTTGCCTCACTGAGGAACTGAATTACAATGCCATAGACATTTAAATTGCAGACCCTAAAGTGCTTGTCCTGAGTACGAATTGCAGCCTTCCTGAGCTCCGGTATCACCGGCCTCCTGATCATGCCAGTTGCCAGCATGGCAGGCAGGCTTTCCAGCAAAGCACCTCACAGTAAAGGTGCAGTTGCGATGGGGTGAGTTTGGGGAATTAGATGTGCTTTCTGAATAAATACGTGGTTAGGGTGCCAGGTGACAAGCTGGACCAGAGTTGGAAGTGCTGCCAGGGAGGATTAGATGATTTGGCTGAAAACGAGCTGTTCTAAAACAGTTTGGTTGGAAACGGTAGGACCAAGGTGAAAATTAGGTTCAAAATGATGAGCTGGCAAAAAGCAAATCGTCCCTATTACTGGCTTTTCACCTATTGGTGATTTTGGTGCACTGCTCATGTATTCAACAAATATTAAGCATCTACTTACTATGTGCCAGGTCCTAATGTAGGCAGTGGGGGTACATCAGTGAACAAAACAATACCCTGCCCACAGAGAGCTTGCACGCTAGTGAAGGAGATGGGTGAACAATGAATAAACAAACCTTCCATCTTAACTAGTGGGCCAGAGACGGTGTCAGTTGGTGATAGTACTAGGAAAGAAAAATAAAACAGAGGAGGGGCATGAGTGATCGTGACTTAGGGGCTGAGTGAGTTCTATTTGCAGCTGGTGTCCAGAGAAGACCTGTCAGGTAACATTTGAGGGGAGATTGAGATGAGAGAGAGAAAGGGAGCCTGTGATTCTGTGATGTCCAGGCCAGAGGAAGAGCAGGTGGGGGGCCCTGTGGCGGTTTGCGTGTGGAATCTAAGACCCGTGAGGAGGCCCTTGGGGCCAGCACAGAGTGCTGGAGTGTTACAGGACCAAGCTGGAGGGAAGAAGATCCCAGAGTGCTTTATGGCCAGGTAACACTTGAGCATTTTGAGCAGAGAAATGATATGATTTGACTTGTGTTTTAGGGCCATTTTCCAGACCTTGTCTTTAAGCATTTTGGGTTCCTTTCATCCCCCCCGACATCCCCCCATATATATTGGCAGATCTGGCATACTTGACTGAAAATGAAAGAGATATAAAAAGATAGAAAAAGTAGGATGCCTGGGTGGCTCAGTTGCTTAGGCGACTGCCTTTGGCTCGGGTCATGATCCTGGAGTCCTGGGATCAAGTCCCGCATCGGGCTCCCTGCTCGGCGGGGAGTCTGCTTCTCCCTCTGATCCTCCCCCCTCTCATGCTCTCTCTCTCTGTCTCATTCTGTCTCTCAAATAAATAAATAAAAATCTAAAAAAAAAAAAAAAGATAGAAAAAGTAGCCAACAACCATCACAAAAACCGAAACAAATTCTGAAACATTGGCGACAATGCCTGAATGCCTAGAAGATGTTGTAAACGGCCTCGGGTTATTAATATGGGAAAAGCCAATGAATAGCACTCTTCATTTTTGACCGGATTGTTGTCTGGATCAAGCGTTCATCTGTCCTGGGGGTGGTCACTGTGGAGTTTGCTAGATACCTCCCTTTGGTCCAGAGCCTGTGTCTGGAGGCGTAGATGTGGCTCAGCCCCATCTTCTTGAGCTGAAAACAACCACTGTTGATGGTGGGACCTGGGCAATGGTTGTATAGTTAGTTGGGCTTCAGATAGTATGGTTGTCTTCTTGGCCATGTGAAATGACTGTTTCATCTTCAGGTCTATCCCTATTCTAGAGGCCTGTAAGGCAACAGAGGTTAGACCGAGGGCTTATGTTGAGTGAATAACCATCTGAGGTCCTGGATCCCAATCCGGAATTTTTTCCTTTGCACCTTGGGGGCCTCTTGGACCGCTGGGCACCTTGCCTACCTCTGTACCTTAGCATCATCCTGTAAGAGTGTAAACATCTGTTTCTGTGTTTGGCCACATAAATTAGGACTTTCTTTAGGCAGTGTGTTTGAGTTATAGGTAAGCTGCTGCAATAAAGAGACTCCAAAATACAGTGCCTTAAATAAGTTAAAAATTTATTTCCCCCTCAGCCAACAATCTGGCTATTCCAGGCTGGTGGAGCATCTCTGCTCCACAAGGTCTTTCAGGGATCCAAGCTCCTTAACTCTTGTTGTCCTACCATTTATAGAAGTTGTCCACATTGGTGTGGTTGGAACAGGGTCACTGTCATATCGACATTGCAGTCTACCGGAAGGGGACAGGGAGAAGAGAAAGCATACAAGTCCAGAGCACGCAGCTTGTCTTAAAGCTGAAGATGGTCCAAGATTAGTACCCATTGTTTCTGTTCAATCCTGTTGTTTAGAAATTAGTCACATAATCACACCAGCTGCAAAGGAGGATGGTTACGTTTGATTTCTAGCTAGATGGCAGGTGCCCAGCTTGGATTTAATGTTGTGGTATATTAGTTTCTTATTACTGCTATAACAAATTAACACAAACTTCTTGACTTTAAACAACACAAAAGTATTCTCAGGCAGTTCTGGAGGTTAGGGGTACAAAATGAGTCGTGGTAAAGCCAGGGTGTTGGCAGGCCTGGTTCCTTCTGGAGGCTCTGAGGGCACAGTCTGTGTCCTTGCCTTTTTCAGCTTCTAGAAGCACCTGCATGCCCTTCCTTCCTTTTATCACTCAAACTTCTCGATTCTGTCGTCACATCTCCTGCCTCTTATCACTGCAGTATCCTGCCTGCCTCTTGTTAAGGACACTTGTGATTACATCAGGCCCACCTGGATGATCTGGGACAATCTCCCCATCTCAGTTTTTACTTAATCACACCTGGAAAGTCCCTTTTGCCACATGAGGAGACATATTCACCCGTATCTGGGGCCAGGACATGGATATCCTTTGGGGACCATTAATCTGTCTACCACAGGTGGGAAGTGGTTTTATTACTAAAAGAAGGAAAGGGAGAAAGGCTATCGGGGACAATGTGCTTAATGCCTTGCACACAGTAGATGCTCAGTTAATGTTGAACGAAGGACCATTTGGTGGGGTATTGCGTGCCATGCTTTCCTACCGCCCGGAAGTTGCATTGGTTCCACCACCTTCTCTATAGGAAAGCAAAGGGAGTCAGGTATCCTGTGTGGATCCTTAAGTGTATAGACTTTAAGTTCGGGCAAGAGAATTGAGGAGAGATCAGTTGTCCGTACCTGTTACTATTAAGTTCTGCACTGGACTCGACTCCCATCACCTACCCCACCTTCAGAATGACAGACATTTGGATCAGATGTCTCCTTCCACAGACACTGAGCTCTCTAGAGCTAAAACTGAGCCCATTACCGAGCCACCAGTGTGGCTCCTTCTCCTGGTTTTCCTGTACGGTCCTCCTTCTGGGCACACAGACCGAGGGCCCTGGCTTCATGGCCGACCAGTCCCTTTCCTTGACTCTCCCGCCATGTCAGCCTCCACATTTTCAGATCTCACGGTGTTCACTTCTGGCCTTTCTTTGTAGCCTGGCTGCTCGTGAAACTGGCCAGGGCGCCCCCTCCCTGCCGGTTAGCACACTCAGCACACTTTTAACGGGCCCTGGTGCCTCCAGCCCCTCCTCCTTCAACATCTTCTAGGCATTTCTCTGCTCAGAAATCTGCTCCGTGTTCCTGGTTCCTTGCACCAGAAAACCCCTGAGCTCTCAGTCTTCATGTGCTTGACCAGGGTGGGAACAGGGAAAGGCCCTCAGAGTCGGGGCTCCGGGGTCAGGGCCTCATCCTTAGCTATGGACCCCCGGGAGGCCAGGGGCGAGAGACACCAGTCTGTTCTCTGAACCTTGGCTTCCTCCTTCACAAGCTGGACAGCCCGGCCAGTTCTGAGCACACCTTCTTAAGATCCGGTGGTTTCTTTCTGACCGGTGCCCAGGGCTCCTGCAGCCGAAGCCTGGCCAGGTCACAAGAGAAGAGGGGCTAGAGGGCAGCGAGGCCGGCTTCCCTCCTGGCCCCTGCGCAATACCCCTGTGCACGACTCATGATCGTGCCCCGGCCTGGGAGGCCTCCATGGGCTCCGGAGGGCAGGGCTGTGCTGCCGGCCCTCGGGCTCAGGAGCTGCGCCAGCTCAGGCCCTGTCACCCGTGACAGTTTGGCTGTTTGGCTCTTCTGTGGCCTGCACCGCGCTGCCTGTCGCCTCTCTTCTGGTCTCGCCTGTCATCCACTCCAGTGGAGGCGACTCCTCTCTTCCATCCATCAGGAGCAATGAGCCTGTTCTCGGGCCAGTGTTTTGCCAGGGGCTGTTTCTAGAGCTACACTGGACTTCCCGGTGCAGAATCTTCTCTTGCTCATATCTGCTTCTTGTCAGGCCCCCAAACCTGGCCCATCCACCCAGACCCCAGCCCTTGGGGCCTGTAAGGCAGGAGAGAGCTGGAGGGTGGAGGATCCTGTGGTACCCCTGGACGTGAACGTGGCTCTCGTGGCTCCCATGAATGGGCCTGTGCTTTCCCCTCAGAATGCTGTTGACGAAGTCCCTGTGATTTCTGGCTGGGTTGGTGGATTTAACCCATTTGTAAGAACAGGTAATTTCACTGAATCTGGACATGGGAATCCCATAGAAGGTTGGCTCTATTTCCACCCAAAGCAAATTGTGAGGCTCCTTTTGTGTTCCGGGCACCGATCTGGGCACGAGAATGAACCGCCAAGCAGATTGATAAAGCCTTCTGGTCCCCCCCCCCCCCAAAAGATGATAGGGACCCAGATGACCAACTAGTGTGAGCTCTGCAAGGCCCACAGCCCCGGAGGAGGGAGTGCCTAACTGTGAAACCAAGTTTATAAATCTCTCCTTCTTTCCTTGAAGATCGATGCGGGGTGTGTGAGTAGTGTTCGTGGGCTCCAGACGAGGCGTCCTCCTTCCAAAAACCATTACCATTTATCTCCTCCTCAGCCAGGCTCCTTGTGACCTTCAAAGAGAGCAGCTGAAGAATTAGCACTGAGTATCGGCCAGACAGGGGCTTGTTTGCTGAGCACCGCTTTATAGCAAAACTGGGTGACCCTGGAGATCACACGAGGCTTTCACAGTCAGTGATGCTGCAGTCACAATCTTCAGGACACGAATTGCCCTAAAAGGCGCTTATTTTCAGGGAACTACGGTTTCCACATTTCCACACCAGCAAGAACTGTATTTTCTTTTTACATATTGGCCATTTTGTATTTTTTTTCTAAAATATTTTTATTCCTTTTTTTAAAAACTTTTTTTTCATATGTATGTTTGCTGTAGCAAAAAACAAGAAAATTGTTATAAGCAGTAGCAACGTTCTCCCTTACGCTGCTCTTCTCAGAGGCAAGCACTGTTCACCTCCCACTTCTCAGATGGGGTTCTTTTCATTTAATCTTTTATTGAGGATTCCAGATCTTCATCTCAGTCCTCATTACTTGTCTTCTACTTTACTCCGGGGAGTTTCGTGAGGCAAGGAGGATTTCTTGCTCCTGCACGATGACTTTTGAGTATAAAAAGTGCTGTGTGTGCTTGTTGTCTGTCCTGTGTTTTTTCATTCTCTTGGCTCCGGCTAGTACTTTCTGCTGCTGTACGTAAACCTTCTTTGTGTTCCTTTTGCCTCTCTCCATGCACTGTATCTTCTTGATTCTAAGATGCACATCTTCCCTCGGCATTTTAATGTTTCTGAAACCGGGATGTGTCCTGCCAGCAGGCAGAAGACTAAGAGCTGATGAAGATGATCATCGTCTGTGTGTGGATGGGCTTTTGTCTATTTTCTACCTCAGTTGCTATGGTCACTTATTTCGTTGGAGACACACTTGAATTTTAACTTGCATTTGGATTCCTAAATTATTGCTTATTATGTGTTCTAAAAGATTACACTATAATGAAGTAATAAAATTATTGTGAATGCAGAAGACTGCCTGTCACATGCCAGGCAAGATGATTAAAGGCAGCCAAAATTGCCAAACCTCTCAGAATAGATCATAGGGTTTTCAGAGCAAAGGGAGGTAGATGTGAGCAACTTTTGTTGTAATGGAGGAATATCAAGTGCCCCAAATTATTAAAGGCTTAGGACTGATTTTCAGGAGAAAGTGTTTAGTTTCCATCAGTAGATAATTTAGGTAAGTAAAAATGACTGCAAATATCCAAATAGGAAATTCGGATGAAAGCCCTTCAGGTTGTCTGAGAATTATACTGTAATTTGGAAGGTGCTGAAGGGGTCAGGGTTATGAAGTTTGGGTCATGAACAGCAGGGTGTCAGCATAATGTTGTGCATGACTGACCAAAGCAAGCACTGAGTTGGAAGAGTCTTGAGAATCTGAATCTGAAGAAGGCTTAGGTGAAAATTTAGAGTCATGATATTGAAGAAGAAAGTGGTTCGGATAAACCTGTGCTCTCTGTTGATCAGCAAAAAATATTTCTGTGTATTCCCTTAAAAAGGAAGAAAACTTGTCATGTGCTGTAACATGGATAAAAATTGAGGACATTATGTTAAGTGAGATAAGCCAGTCACAAAAAGACAAATACCATATGAGGTTTCTAGAATAGTCAAATTCATAGAGACAGAAAGTAGAAGGTGGCTGCCAGGGGCTGGGGGGAGGGAAGAATGGGGAGTTATTTAATGGGTATAGGGTTTCCGTTTTGCAGGGTGAAAGAGTTCTGGAGATTGGTTGTACAACAATGTGAATATACTAACACTATACACTTGCCAATGGTGATGATGATAAATTTTATGCTGGATGTATTTTATCGCAACTAAAACACATACTTCTGTGTTCCCTTGGTGAAGATTCCACCATCCACCCCGTCGACCAGACACTTGAAACCTCCCTTGTGCCTCATCCAGTGATCTCCAGCCCTTGTGGATCTTAACCCTTTTTCTCTACTGTTCCCTTCTTGCCGTGTCCTTGGACATCAGCTTCCCCAGGCGGCTGCAGGGACGTCTCCCACCATAGTCTCACACCCTCCTTTCTGTCCTCAGATCCTTTTACCAGAATGAACTGTTCAAAAGTCTGATTGTATCAGGCCCTCAGTTAAAAGCCTTTAGTGATTAGGGCAATGTAAATCAAAACCACCGTGAGAGGCTACTTCAGACCCACGAGGATGGCTAGAATCAAAAAGTCAGATGATAACAGGTGTTAGCGAGGACGTGGAAAGAGGAGCACTCATATACTGTTGATGGGAATGGAAAAATGGTGCAGCCACTTTGGAAAACAGCCTAGCATTTCCTTAAATTATTAAACATAGAGTTACCATATGACCCAGCAATTCCACTCCTAGATATATACCCAAGATAAACGAAAACATATATCTGCACAAAAACTTGTGCATGAATGTTTATAGCGACCTTATTTATAATAGTCAATCAGGTAGAAAGAACTCAAATGTCCATCGGCTGATGAATGGATAAACGAAATGCAGCATATCCATAAAATAGAATATCCTTTGGCCATTAAAAGGAATGATATACAACATGGATGAACCTTGAAAATATTATGGTAAGTTAAACAGGAAGCCAGTCACAAAAGACCACATATTATATGATTCCATTCACATGAAACATCCAGAAAGTAGATGAGTGGTTGCTTAGAGCTGGGGAAGTAGGGGGTGGTTTCCAAAGGGCACAGGGCTTCTTTTTGAGGTGATGAAAATGTTCTGAAATTGACCACGGTGATTGCACCTATGTGTGAATATACTAAAAATCATTGAATTGTACACTTGGGGTGAATTATATGGTATGTGAATTATATCTCAATAAAGCTTTTTTTTTTTTTTTTTTAATGTCTTCAGTGGCCCCCCTGCTGCTCTGAGGAAAAAGTCCAGACTCCTTTAGTTGGCTCTTGGGGTCTTGCCTGCCTGGTCTGGACCTTCTTCCCTAGTCCCATTCTAGCTGGAGACTGCACACAGGACTTGCTGCCTTTTGCCTGGAGTGCAGCGTTTCTACCTCCACCCAGTCCCCTGCTCAGCACTCCCAGAGAGGTTCTACTTACACCTGCTCGAGAGCCTAGCTCCAACATCACCTCCTCAAGGAGGCCTTTCCTGACCCCTTGTAGGAGGTTCCCCATGATAGGCACTTTCCTGCACATCTATGCTTAATTGACTGTGTGTGAGTCCCCTGCCCCGGTCTTCTGTCTGTCCTGTATGCTCCGGTCCTAGCAGTAACACTCCATAGGCTTTTGTGGCATGATGAATCAGTAACATCTTAGATATTAAGATCTATGGTATTAATGTTCTGCCTTGTTCCTAAAGTGATTCAAGGGAGCTTAAAACAAAATAAAGCAAAATGGCAGCTAATAAAGTGACTTACAAAGCTACATTAATTAAAACAGTGTGTTCTAAAACTCAAAAGAGATAGACTGGTCTGTGGAACAGAATAGAAACTCTAGAAGCCTGACCAAGTAAATACAATAATGTCATATATAACAATTGTAGTATGTAAAATAATTGAGAAAAGCTGAGTTATGCAGCAGAGGGTATTGAGGATGACTGGTCAATCACATTCAAAAAGTTAAAATGTCAGAACAAGCCAATTCACGAATGGGTAACCACAAAGGAAAAGACATATACACTTGAATACAAAATTTAGAAATGTCTGAAAATCAGAGCCACCATTATGTTAAGTTTAAGCTGGGCTCCCAGGAAAAAAGACTGAGAGGCAGAGAAATGTGTGCAGGGGTTTACTGGGGGCGGTGCTCTGGGGAGGGTCAGTGTGAGCCCAGGAAGGTGGGAGCGGGCAGGTGGAGGAGCCTACCAGCAAGATGGTTTCACTGGAAGCCTCAGCTGGTCCCAGGGGAACCCCGGAGCTGGCCTTGCCCCTTCAGGGCTGTCCCCAATTGAGGCAATAGGCTCTGGTCTTTGTTTCCCTATAGCAGCCAGTGACTGGCCCTGGGGTGGGGATGAGGCTCCCTGAGGCTGTAAGGGACTCCCCGTGCTGAGCCAGCAGCAGCAGATATTCCCAGCAGCCCAGGGATGGGCGTGCCCCCCCTTCCCGCCCCCGGGATCCACTGCAGCCGCCAGCAGCAAGGGCGGATATCACAGCCTGGCTATCTTAGGGCCGATGCGCCAGCACCCTGAACCTGAGCCGAGGGAGGTCTGCCTGCAGGAGGTTTCCATTGCCGGGTTCTCATCTGGAACAGCACCCGAAGGGAGGGAGGGAGGGAGGCAGGATGGGGCCGGTAGAGAAGTTGAACTCAGTTGTAGCGGAGGCTTCAGCTGACCCCACGGGGAGCTGCGAAGCCAGCGTAGGTAGAACAGATGGATATGGGCTGTCCCTGGTGAGGGGACGGAAACTTGGGTGAGATGGCTTAGTTTGGCTAAGGGCAGGTCCTGGAGAGAGCTTAGCTGAGAGGCGGGCAGCTGGCACTCCCCGCAACTCGGGGAAGGGGGTCTGGGTCCTGAAGGGGAGTATCTGAGCAGTGCACCCCGGCCCATCGGGGTGCATTCATTTTCTTTGATCAGTAAGTTCACCCTGTCTGGAGCGTCTTCTCCAAATTGTTGCAATCTCTTCCTAGGAAACTCCAAGAGGAAGAGTGGGAGAGAGTACTGCCCCCCCCCACTACAGCTGGTTTTGGGGGATGCCTGTTACTCATCACCTCTCCCCTTTGCTATGCACTGTGCATACTCCGGCATCTCCGTAGTCTAGGTGGCCTACTAGGTGGGGTGACTCCGAGGGCCCTGGGCTTCTGACCACCATGTTCTTCTCAGGCCATGAGCGCTGCCCTGACCATTTACTGTCACAACTGGGAAAAGGACCACCGAGAAATACGTCAGTGGATCACCTGGAGGCATACCACTGGATAGTCTGTGAACTTAGTAGAATCATTATGACAAGGACCTGGGCCAAAACTCCTTTTATTGGCTATCCCCATATAATTCCATTCTAACAGGGGGGCCATGTTGATCCTTTGGGTCCTCAGATATTGACATCAGCTCAGACCCTGTGTTTAACCATCTTCAAAGCGTCTGGGTCTTTCTCTTGCCCAAGTTTATGATTACGGGAATAAATTCTGTGAGCCCCTCTGGCGAGACACTGAGAGAATCATTGTTATATATACTTGCTGTTCTGATAGGGTCCTTCCTCACGGGAATCCCTAGCCTCTCAGACAGAGGTTTTCAGGTCTGTGGGATAGCTGCCTTCAGTGTCCCAATCACCCATTCTTGCTCTTTTATTTTTTGGTTGTATAGATTAAGCGATGCTTTTATTGGCTGCCCATGTGTCTCCCTCCTAGGAACCCTGTGTTCTCTTAACCATCTTCCTAGATCTCTTTGGAGTGGCCCCTCCGACTGCCACCCTGACCTTGCCACTCATTAGGATAATTGCGCCCACCTTGCTTTTAGCAGTTAAGTGCTGCTGTCTGGCGTCTTATTATTTGGGACCCTGTCATCCCTATTGCTGTCAGAGAGCCCAATCTATATCAGCATCTTTTGCCATCAGCTCTGGCCTGCAGAGGAGGGCCACCACTGAGCATCTTGCTGATGCTGGGCCCCTCTAAAGGTACCTCCCCACCTGCCCCTGAAGAACATGGCCCCATGTAGGTTTTCTGGCCTTGGCTCTCATATGCTCGCTTCCCTGAGCTTTTTGATCCCTTCTCCCACTGTCTTCATGAGACTCCTGACGGTTCTGCTTTACTTAGTGGGAGCCAGGCTTCTAAGAGCCACTCACTGGGTTAACACCTCTTAGGATACTTGCCAGGGTCTTATAGCCTATGTCATGGGAAGGTCCTCCCATATTGATAAAGTCTCCCTTAACCAGCTTAGTGTTCCCCCCCAACCCCACCTTGATCCACCTCCCTTAGAATCCAGGCTCATACATAATCTCCTCATTCCTGTGTACATGTTGACTGGGTCCTGCAGCCCTTTGGTGAATGTTACTTATCATGCCTCAGCAGGCCCAGGGCCTCTGTCCGGGCTGTGTTGTGACTCGACTCTCGTTTTTGGTCTGGTGGTCCGGAAGGGAGATGGGGAGGAATCCTGAGGGGGAGCATACGCACTATAGTTTCTGGATCATGTTTAAGCCTACCGTAGGGGGCAGTGGGTCACGACTGTTGGCTCAGAGGGCTCAGGAGAATCTGAGGATTCGAGTTTTCAAGTGCATGGTCCTGATGTCTCCCCTCCAAGTCCGATGGCCTCTTTTCCCAATCAGAGCCCTGATTTAGGCATGGCAGATTATCAGGGTTGAGAATGCAGCTTTCCTGGAGCTCCATTACACTTTTATATGAGTCCTTGGGCTGGGGCTCTGCTTTTTCTGTCTTCACCCGCAGGAGATGCAAGTATCTTTGTACGCTCCCGAGGAAGGCCTCTGATCTTCCCGCTTAAGTTGGTGATGAATCATTGTCAGCCTCTCTTCATCTTCCTCCAGCATCCTGATTATACCCACTGGCGGCCATCCCATCCTGAGCTCCTTACAGTTCCTCCTCCCCTTAAACCTCTCAGACTCCTGTAGCATTGTCCCTTCCAATATCCCATTCCACTTTATCATCGTGAACGTGGTCCTGAAGGGGAGATCTGGGCAGCCTACCATAGCATCCACTGTGATAGTCAAAATATCTGAATGTACAAAAGAAAAAATAAGAAAGAGGTGACTACTCCACGGAGCAGTGGACAAAAGACCCACTGTAAAGGCTTAATAATGCCCCTGCCCAGAGATGCCCACCTCCTAATTCTGGAACCTGTGAATGTTACTACATGTATATGGCAGGAGGAACTTTGAAGATGCAATCAGTTAACCATGCTGACAGGGGGAGGTTCTCTTGGATTATGCAGGTGGGCCTGATGTAATCACAAAAGTGCCTGTAAGGAGGAGGCAGGAGACCAGAGTGAGTCGTAGGACAGGTGACGACAGAATCAAGAAATTTGAGTGGTGTAAGGAAGGGTCCATGAACAAGGCACACAGGTCCTTCTAGGAGCTGGAAAAGACAAGGGAACATTCTCCTCTGGAGGCTCTAGAAGGACCCAACCCTAGCCACATCTTGTCTTTAATCCTGGGCAATTTTGGACTTCTGTCTCCAGAACGATAAGAGAATAAATATGTGTTGTTCTAAACCACGAGGTTGGTGGTGATTTGTTACAATAGCAACAGGAAACTAGTTCGGGCCTGAACAAGAAATTCACTAAAGAATAAATACAGTACAAATACAGTTCAACATGTATACCCTCATTACAAGTGTATATGCTCGCTATCAAAGAAGATTAAAGCAGTAAGATGCCACTGTTACCTATCATGTTGGTAAAGATAAAAAAACAGTGATTCCCGTTGTCGGTAAGGATTAAGGAAACATGTATTCTCATACTGCTGGTGGGAATTTTGTGTAAATTGGTATAACTTTTCTGGTGAGTAATCTGAGAATATTTATCAAAGGACTTTAAACTGTGCATCTTCTTTGATCTAGAAATACCATTTCCAGGGCTTTATCCTAAAGTAATGATTGGAGTCTGATCTATAATAATGAAAAATGGGAACCTCCTAAATATTCAAGGAGAGAGGGTTGGTTGAATAAATATTGCTGTATCTATACAATACTTTCTGTATCCAGTTTTGGCATAGGAAAATATTAATGACTTACTGTTGAATGAAAAAGGCGGGTCACAAAATAGTATTTATAATATAATCTAGATCTCATTAAAATACGCATAAAAAATGTCTTAAAGAATATGCACCATAATTTGAATAGTGGTTATTTCTGGTAAGGTATGATCTGGTTTTTAATCTCTATCAGAAGTCAATAAACTACAGCACCTTTTTTTTAAAGCCTGCGAGGTAAGAATGGTTTTACATTTTTAAAATGGTTGTTAAAAAAAAATATGACAGAGACCATATGGTCTGCAAATACTAAAATATTTACTATCTGGTCCTTTACAGAAAAAGCTTGCTGACCCCTGATCTATATCTTATAATTTTCTGCAATGAATAAAACAATGTTAAAAATGTAAGACAAACAAAAAAGATTTATGAAAATTTCCATAGCATAATGGTTTAAAGTAAATAGATCAATTGGAGAGTCAGTGGAGATACTAAAGGAAAGATCATAAGATGAAGAGAGGAATAAAGCGAGTACAGAGAAATGTGTGCAGAGGGTCTCGCACAATTGCTAGACGAGAATCAGAAATCTGGTCCCATGCTTCCTAGTGGCCAAAGCAAGAACACAGACACCATCTCTAATACCTAAAACACCTACTGCCCCAGAGAAGTGTCCTAGTTTTTCCTGGCTGAGATAACACCACCTCTGAAGCTGTAATAAAGTGAATTTTTGGTGTGACCAGATTTGCAGTCTTCTGCCCAGAAGGAGAATAGATTGCCTTTGGGGGTCTCTCAACTTGAACGTGTGTGGCTTGTGGTCACTCTGAGCCACAGCTGTTACCACGTGGCATCCAGAAGGTCAGATGTTGCCCCCTGTCCCTAAGCCAGGGTTCTCCCTTCCGTATTACTGGAACAAAGCACTCTGCACACATAGCCCCGAAGGACGCTGTCGCTGGTTGTTTGGGAAAGCCACTTTTAGGGTGCCTCATGGAAGAGAGAGTGGCTTTTTGTGTGACAGGTGCTGGTTCTGCCTTTGTAGGATGACAGAGTGAGGGACTGGAACAAGCACTTGTCTGCATGTGAAGAGGCTGCTGTGAGGCAGGTCTTGGTGACACCAGCTAATGGGGAAAGTTATCCTGTTTTACTTGTGTTAGCCAAGTCACTCCAGCAATCATTCACTGAACAAGGAGGCCTAAGGTTCTCCACCAAGGCTGTGCCTACAGAGCACCTGGGGAGCTTTGTAAATAAATAGTGTAGTCCAGGCTCCACTCAGCCTTGGTGAGTCAGAATCTTCTGGGGGTGGGGCCCCAGGCCTGTGTATTTCTAAATATCTCCCTTGGTGATTCTGATGTGCATCTCCAGTGGAAAAACCACGGGTGGTGGACCCTGGGTTCAGCGTTTGAATCCTGATTTCCCAACTTATTAGTCACTTGACTGTGGGCGAATGACTAACCTCTCTGAGCCTCAGGTTTCTCATCTGTAAAATGGATTAAAATGAATATATATAAAGCACCTAGCATGGTGCTTAGTACACAGTCAGTCAGTGATTAGTAATGGTTGTTGTGACTATCATGGTCAGAATCATCATTATCATTGAGTTGGCTAAGTTGGCCCTTACCCTGGATCCTGGTTCTAATTACTCGACACTGGTCTTTTTCGTGGTCATGTCTTTTTCATGTCCCCTTCCCCTAGAACTGGGTCCCTTCCTTGTATCTGAATGCCTGACCCGGGGCCTCAGTGCCTTCAGAGGTTGCAAACTCAAGAGCATACAAGGGCCAACAGGCACGCACCGGGCAGATAATAAAAAATGAATGTCGAGAGCAGGGATAAGCGAAATCCACACAGACACACTTTGTGAATTGCACCTGTTGGAAGAGTTTTTAATTCTGCTAAGAAATATGCTGTCTCTATTTTTCTTGGAAACATACTGTCTTCTTGGTTTATGTTTTGTTTTCCCACTTCTAATAAAGACATGGGTAAAGAGAAATATTTCTTCACCGTAGAAAAGCAGCAGCATTGCAAGTACAGTGATCAATATCCGCTGACACTTAACTGTTGGGTAAACATGAGTAGTCATGGGGACATGGTGGATGGGAGAGCCCTGCCCATCTGAAGGGTAGTGGCTACTCAGCTTCAGGTAGTCGTTACTGGGAAGGCGGCCCAGTTTGGCCAGATCTACTACTGATGTTTCAAGAAAAGTCAGAAATTTGGAATTTTTTAAAAAATATTTATTTATTTGAGAGAGCGAGAGCACCCACGTGCGCACAGGGAGGAGGGGCAGAAGGAGAGGGGAGAATCCCATGCAGACTCCATGCTGAGCGCGGAGCCTAACACAGGGCTCAATCACACGACCTTGAGATCACGCCCTGAGCCAGAACCAAGAGTTGGTCGCTTAACCAACTGCGCCACCCAGGCACCCCAGAAATTTGGATTTTTTAAATGTTGGCTCAGTTTTTAAAAATAGTACCGTACGGGACGAACGGAAGATATTTTAAGGTTGAATATGGCCCAAGAGCTATGGGTTTGCAACCTGTGATCCAGAATCAAAGAACTGCTTGCTCTTGCCAGTACCCCCTACCACCTACCTGTTAGCAGACCTCCCAACTGTTGACTGATTCTTGTCTGGCTCTCCACATATTTCACGTTTCCGTAATCACTTCACGATGCTCTGCCCTCCTGCTGGGACACCCTTATTCCAAAATGCAATCGGGCAACGTGTGTCTCTTCTGATAGGTTTTCTTAAGAATGGATGAAATGAGTTAAGGCATAACTTGTAATTGGCTCACTGTTCTTTGGCAATGGGAAAATATTCCTTGCCAATAATTTCTCTCAACGCCTTTTCAGGCAAAGCAACATACGGGGTAATTATTTTTAGATCAGAAATAATTTGGGTGTTATAATGTCAGTGTACGTAAACCTGGTAAGATTATAGGAAGGTTTTAAAATGAGTTTTGAAACTGGTGACATATAAATTAAATGTTGAAGTACTTGCCCACTTATTACTCAAAATATCAGCTCAACTGTTTTTTTCTTCTCTTCATAATAAGACGGCAGCAGACGGCTGGGCTGAGCCCAGTGATGGAGCCTGTCGGATGTGATCGCAGCACCTCGGTCTCTGCTCCCCGCCTATGGTTTCCTTTCAGGGTCCCCCTTCCTGGTGTCTGGCCCCACCGTCCATCTGTTTCTGCAGGCTGGAGGCTAGAGGGTCATCCTTCACAGCCCTTCGTCCTCTCCACTGTATCCATCCTAAATATCTCTCGGATTCATTCACTTCCCTCATCTCTGCCACTGCCCTGCTCCAGGGCATCGTGTAGCTCTTCGGCAGCTGCACTGAGCTCCCCTCTCCCTCCATCCACTTTGACCCACTCTCACTTCATTCCCTACACCGCAGCCAGATACTGATTTTCAGAATTGAAATCTATATATCACCCCCTTGCTTAGGACTCCCCCCCTCCACCAGTGGCTCACATGGCCCACTCAGGTAAAGACCAACACCCTTCACCTTACTTTTAAGGTCCTGCATGGACCAGCCCACGTGTACATCACCGTTCTTATCTCCTAACTTGGTCCCCTTGCTCTCAGCACTCGGGCCTCTGCCCCGTCTTTCATGTCTTTGTACATGCTATGTAGGTCCTCTTCACGCACCACCCCCCTTTCTAGCGAACCCCAACACATCTTTCAGAGTTCAGCTCTGACCCCACTTCCTCAGGGCATCTTCCTTGCCCCTTCTGATCAGGTACTTCTCATTTTGCTCTGTGTTCTCTAATGACCGGTGCTTCTCCATAGCTCTCATCAGCCTGTAACTATCTGTGCATTCATGTAACTCTTGGACTAATACCCATTTGCACCACTGGTATGTAAGCTCCATATTTGCACACTGTTGAGTCCGCACCGTCTGGCACATAGAGAGCACTCAGTAAATATTGGTTGAGTGAGTGAATGGTGAAAGGAATGTTCTTCTTCCTCCCTATCATGGCCCTCAGAGGAGCTCGCATATTGAAATAGACCCACTGCGCTGGAGGCGAGAAGGGCGGGGACAGACCTGTGCCTCTGTGGCAGGGGGGCCCGACTGGCACTCAGCTCTGTGTCCACGGGGCCTGGCAGAGAACGGGCACCAGTAGTTGCGTGTGCTATCCACGAGCACCTCCCAGGGCTCCCTGGGTCTGCCTGCCCCAGCGACTGCAGCTGGGTGTGTGTGCAGTCTGCGGGGGGTGCGAGAGGCTATGGCTGTATGAAGGAGAGCCCACTGAGTTTAGAGTCTGCAAACCAGAATGTAGGACCTAGGGCAGTCGTGGATGAGCTGTGTGACCTTGAGCAAGCTACATAATCCTTCCGAGCCTTCGTTTCCCCAAAGATGAAATGGGAATATGGAACACAGGTAAAGGGCTTCGGACCTGGCACCCACATGCACGCACCCAGTCGTGTTGGAGCTCTGTTTCTCCGTGAGCTAAAGGGAGGCACTGTGTGTGGACCCCCTCCCTTCTGACTAGAAAGAAAGAAAGTTTTAGCTATTTATGATGCTGCAGATTAGTATTTTCTGTGGCCTCACCCTAGCTATTGAGACAGGTAGATAGGTGAGGGTGTGCATATGCGTGTGTCTGCACTGGAATGCTCTGGGGGGTGTGGTTTCCTTTAGGCATGGAGGAGAGAAGCTGTGCTAACAGCTGATGATTTCCTATCCTGGTGGCTTTTGAATTAACGTCCAGAAAGAAAAGTTCGAAGTTTCTTCTTTTAGAGCTGGGACAGGAAAGGGGGGAGGCAGTGGAAACACTTCATTCTACCTAAGGACCTCAAAAGTTGCATTCTTTAAATCTTGGTCTAATCTCATCATTTTTTTCCAACCAGTATTTACTGTGCATTCCATTTATGTGTCATGTTTATGCCAATGGTTATTTTATTTCCAGCCATTTATTGAAAAAAGCTGAAGAGTCCCATTTTGTAGGTGGAGAAGCTAGCAGATTAGAGAAAAGGATCCTGTCCTCTCTGCGGCTGTATCAGAAACCTTGGCTGCCCTTTAGAACAGCTGAGGAGTTAAAAAAAACCAGCATGCCTGGGGCCAGCCCAGACCAATTGGGTCAATATCTCTGGAGGTGGAGCCCTGGCGCTGGTGCTTGTCAGATCTCCCTGGTGGCATGAATGTGCGGCCAGGGCTGAGCCGTACCCCCCCCCCCCCCCCCCCCCCCCCGGGGACCAGGACTGGAGAGCCTAGCTATTCAGACCTCAGAGCCACCTACTAAGGCCACCTGGTGGCGGCTCTTCTCACCTGCAGTGCCCAGGAGAGGACCCACAACCTCCAAATGTAAACCTAGAAGAGGAGAGGGAGAATTCCCGCTCACCTGGGAAATACTAGGGGAAAGGCTTTAGCCTCATTGAAGAAAATTGGTAGGAAGTGGGTTCTGGGGTCACTTTGAAGGAGAGCAGGGCAGAAAAAGCAAGGCTTTCTGTTTGGGAGCGGGAGGAAGGCGGCTGCTTGGAGCAGGGGAAGCAGGACGGCTCTGTAGCCACAGCTTCGGGTTTTCGTCGTGATTCTGAGGCTCGTTGGCAAGAGAGACTCCCTAAACTCTCAGGGACTCGGGTCCTCATCTCCAAACCGAGGTTAATTCTGCTGAAAAGTGCTCTCCAGCCGTGAGGTTGTTGACTCCTGTCGCACCTTAAACGGATGAGCAGTAGGAAGGTAAGGTCCGCCTTGGACCAGAGAGGGCAGAGGGAAGGTTCAGGGGAAGATCTGTGCTTTTCCATATTCCTGAGGTCTTGGATAACAGCAGTTACCCCACGGCTGTGGTGTGCCAGGAACCGTTTGAGACCATTGAGAACAAAGATAATGCACATAATGGAAGAGCCCTCTCTCTAATGATAAGAAACGATTTGACCTTATTTTGTGATGGAAACTTACAAACATACAGTGGACGGAATGGTATGAGGAGCCCCGTGTACCTGTCACATAGCATTGATAATTAGCACCTGGTGGCCAGTCTTGTTTCATGAGTGTCCCCATCCGCTTCTTCGCCTCCCTTATTATCTTGAAGCTAATCTCACAACTGAACCCGTTTCATTTGTACATGTTTTTGTGTAGCTCTCAAAGACAAGGGCTCTTAAAGACCATGATTACATCTTAAAGAATCAACACTAATTCCTTAATATTATAAAATATCCAGTCAGGATTCACATTTCCAGATGTCTCATAAACATCACACATTTTTATTTTGAATCAGGTCCACATGTTGTGATTGGATGATATAATCTTTTTTGAAAAAATTGCAGTAAAAAATACATAACATTACGTTTACTGTTTTGGCCATTTTTTTTTAAATTTTATTTATTTATTTGACAGAGAGAGACACAGTGAGAGAGGGAACACAAGCAGGGGAAGTGAGAGAGGAAGAAGCAGGCTTCCCGCGGAGCAGGGAGCCTGATGCGGGGCTGGATCCCAGGACCCTGGGATCATGACCTGAGCCGAAGGCAGACGCTTAACGACTGAGCCACCCAGGCGCCCCTGGCCATTTTTAAGTGTGCAGTCCAGAGGCATTAAGTATATTTTCATTGCTGTGCTATCATCACCGTCATCCATCTGCAGAACTTTTTCGTTATCCTAAACCAAAACTCTGTTCTGTACCCTCTCAGTGGGACTTCAGAAGGTCACTACCTCTTTGGGATCTTTTGGGGTCAAACTGGGTGACCACTAGGCCTTTCCATCTTTGACATTCAAGGATGCTTGGATGCTAATAAAATTACGAATTTTTTTTTTTTTTAAACAAAGAAGAAGCCTCTATTTGTCTTTGAGCTATAAAGGAGGCTTTACATTGTATTTCTGGAAGAAAAAAAAAGAGAACAAATCTCAGTCACCATTCTACTTTCTGTCTCTATGAATTCGAATACTCTAGGTACCTCGTAAAAGTGGAATGCTACAGAATTTGTCTTTTGTGACTGGCTTATTTCACTTAGGGTAATGTCTTCAGGGTTCATCCCCATTGTATTATATCAGAATTTCATTTCTTTTTAAGACTGAATAATGTTCCATTGTATTTATATACCACATCTTGTTTATCCATCCATTAGTGGACGCTTGGCTTGCTTTCAGCTATTGTGAATAATGCTGCTCTGAACATGAATGTATGAATAACTCTGAAAGTATCTTTTAATCTGTAGGTTCCCCCTTTGTCTCCCTCCTTCCATTCTTTTTTTTTTTCTCCTTGCAATTTATTTGTTAATGAAACTGGGTCATTTGTCCTGTAGTGTTCCCCACTATCTGGGATTTTGCTGATGACCTCATTAACTTATGGGCTGGTGAAAGTATTTTAAAATATATCAATTATATTGTACTTTTTCTGTGCCAGGCACAAGTCTATAAAACTTATAAAAAGTGCTGAGTTAACCCTATGAGGTAAGTAGTGTTCTTTTAACCCCTATTTTGAAGATGGGAGAACAGGTTAAGTAGGGGTTGAGTCATTCACTCTAGGATCACCCAGTTAGTATGTGTGCAACAGGGTACTGTCCTGGGTCATCTAGTGGGATTATGCTACAAGGGTACTCAAGTGAGGGGGTGAGTTAGCTAAAAGGAGATCGTTATTTTGATTCTTGGGGAAACAAGGCCTAAACATTTGAAAAATTAAAAAAAAATGCAATAGAAAGTACAAATGAAAATTCAAGTCAACAGAGGGATTATTGCAAGACCACACCTGATTATCTTCCAAATGAGTACGGTATTCTGGGAATATCCCAGGGGAGAGACCCCCCCCCCCCCCCCCCCACCAGCCCTCACTGAAGTCAGTGTAGATCCAGACATATGAATCAGCCCAGGGCCTTTGTTAGCATAAATGTGAATGCTTGTTGTTAGAGAAAATATCCAAAATAGACGGTCATAGAATTTAGAAGAAATGAAGCAAGGTAAATGGCTGCCTTTTTTTTTTTCCTTTTGTTTTTTGATAGCCCCTGGGTGTTCCCTTTCCAAGAGCTTCATGTGTTTTTATGGTTGTAAGGTTTACCCTTATTTTTTAAACAATGCGGCACTATTTTGGAAAATGGAGAAGAACATCATTAATCCCACCACACTGTCCTGTTTTTCCTGTAGGCATAAAATAGGTATATGTTTTAGTTGTGGTGATGTTATGAAACGGAGAGTCTTATTTCTAAGTGTCTGAAACCTGAGTGTCTGAACTTGTGAACTGAGAAGAAAGCTTTGGTTAGTTTTGGGTAAAAGGAAAACCTCGGCATTGTGGAGGGTTCTTTTGTAGCCTTGAGATTCCTGGGAAGGACCATGAATCCAGCCAGCAGCAGAGGGGTGTGGTGGGAAAGGGGCTGCTCACAGGTCCAGAGCACCATCCTCCTCCTGACGAGCCACAAACTCTCAGCAGGACTTCGGAAGATCACTGCCTGTTTGAGATCTTACAGGGTCATACTGGGTGACCACTAGGCCTTTTCAGCCTTGACATTCAAGGATGCTTGGATGCTAATAAAATCATGATTTTTTTTTTTTAAACAAAGAAGAAAGTTACATTTGTCTCTGGGCTCTAAAGGAAGTTTTAAGGTTATATTTCTGAAAAAAGAACACATCTTTTGTTGGAGAAAAATTGGTCAAATTGAGTCCTCTTGACTGGAGAGTTAAATCAGTTAGATTTAAATCAAATCTACCAGCCCTGTCCTGTCGTCACTGAGAGATGAATCAGGAGAAATCTACCTTTGAAACTGACCTGGATTGCGAGACATCCATCTTTTTTTTTTTTTAATGGACCTTTAGGATGTGGATTTTCCTTTGGGCTCTGTGTTTTCTGTGGATGCTCATGAGTGAGGAAAAATGATGTCTGGCACGACCTATTTAAAAAGAGTCATGTTTAGGAAAATGGAAAATAACTCAGATGCCTAGAAATTGGGAAATGATTAATATTATTACCAGGTAGCAGTTCTTTGGGGTCATCCGAAAGGTGGGCTATCAATCCTGGAGGAATGTAAAGAGAGTCTAGTCGGGCTGGATGCCAGACTGGCTGCATCCGGGCGCCTGAGAACAGGGAGTCTTAAAAAAATTCAGATTTCCAACCCCCTCCTCTCTAGAGGTGGGTCTGGGTGAGGCCTGATTATGATGCTAAGTAAGCTGGGTTTGAGAATCCCTGATCTAGTCCCTGACCACCCATGGGCAGAGGAGGAAAGGGACTCAGAGGGGGCAGGGAAGGAGTTACCTGGTTCAGAATGAGGCCTGGAGAAGTGCTCACAAGTACAGAGCGTACCCCACTGAACGTGGCAGGCATGAAGGTGATGTCAAAACACGGAGATGTGCTATTAGAATGCTCTCAAGTGGGAGGAGCACATCCTGCATGATTATAAACATCTCAATAAAGATAGTGTAGAGAAGGGGACTTAGGGAAATAGTGGTATATTTGCGTGCCATCCCCGTCAGTTGCTTTCTTTCCTGATGTTCCTGGGAACTTGCTTGGAGAAAAAAAAGAAACATTTAAAAAATAATTGACATTTCACCTGATGATGTCAGAATGACATTCATTCTTATGGTAGTGAAGTGGTTCTTGAATAGCTGAGATCTCCTTCTCAGTGACTAAGCCCCACACCATGGCCAGCACACAGGGTAATGAGGTCACACATTTTAACATCACTTAGGTAAGAACTTTTTACATTTATTTAACTTGTGAACAAAAGATGGGATTAGAGACCTTGTTACCCTCTCGTCTTTCTTCTCAGTGTAATTAACCTAATTCTCCCTCCTGTTGGTGGAGTGAAGAAAGGAAAGTAGGTGGCCTATTCATAAAACTGGCACATCCAGCACTCTGGGCATCGAGGGGGGTAGGGCACAAGTTTTATGACACTCCTGCTGGGTGACAGGCACGTGGCCAGGTGCAGATTTCACGCCATCTCCGAGGCGCCGCCCCCCCCCCCCCCCCGCCCCCATGAGGAAGCTCAGGGTCAGAGGGCTTATGGCCCTTGCCAGAATCCCAGAGCTAGTGTGGGGTGGAGCTGAGATCCAACTTGGGGCCATCTGTTTCCAAAGCCCACTATGTGTTCTCTGCCGGCTGCCCGCATGTTTCCTGGGCTGGGCTTTCTCTGGAGCAGAACGGTTGAGTTGAGAGGAGGCGTTGGAGAAAGAGTATGGCAGGCCTGAGAGAGGCTTATCTGGCATTAGCAGCTCAACATTAACTTACTGAATTCCTGTGTCAGGTGCTAGAAGGCAGGGGTTCCCAACAGACAGCCACCCAGCCTCTACTTGACATTCCTAGTGGTGGGGAACTCAGTCCTTGAAATAAAGCCTTTTCCCAGATGTGAGCTTCATAGGACAGGGGCTGTGTCTGATTCTTCTAGCATCCCCAGCACATTACCTGTGTTTGTTTAGTGTGTTTGGGAGCATACCCTATTCCAGGAGGGGTATTACTCCTTATATTGCACAAAATGTTCTGACTCTTCTCTTCATTGTGCCTGGGACAGATCTTGGATAGGAAGTCAAGAGACCTTGGGGCGCCTGGATGGCGTAGTCAGTTAAGCGTCCGACTCTTGGTTTCGGCTCAGGTCATGATCCTCAGGGTTGTGGGATGGAACCCTGATTCATGCTCAGTGGGGAGTCTGCTTGAGGAATCTCTCTCTCTCCCTTTGCCGTCCCCCACCCCCACCGGCTCACATTCTCTTTCTCAAATAAATAAATAAATAAATAAATAAATAAATAAATAAGTCCTTTTTTTAAAAAAAGCAAGAGATCTAGATTCTAGTCCTTGAGGACATCACACAACCATTCTGAGCCTCAGTTTCCGTATAAGTAAAACAATATTGCTGGTATTACTGGTGGCTGAGGGCCAGTTTTGGATGCCCCAGGAGGCCAGAATGGGTGTGGGAACAGTCCTCAGAGAACCCTACCGGCCTTGGGACCGTATGCTAGCCCAGTGCCTGGCAATATACTTCAGTCCACATTGCGATACTAGAGAGATAGTCTTATGTACCATATAAATAGGGGCAGAGAAAAATGTCACCCAAGACCAGCTGAGTCACAGCTTTCTATGATGTTCTTTCAAATGATTAGCTTTAGGGTTTTTGAGGATGTGTTGGGTCCCCAAGACCACCTCCAGGTTCCATGATTTGCTGGGAGGACTCACAGGACTCAGTATTGTGGTGCTCACAGCTATGATTTTACAGTGAAAGGAGACAAAGCAAAGTCAGCAAGGCACATGGGGCGAAATCCAGAGGAAACCAGGCGCGAGATGCCAAGAGCCTCTCTCAGTAGGTGGCTCACACATGATTAGTGACGACACGTGAAATGCCATCTACCAGGGAAGCTCATTCCAGACTCCATGCCCACGGTTTCTCTTGGGCGCCAGGCACCTGGGCCCCCATGCCTAGCACATAGCCAACTTCCAGGTCCCAGAAGGAAAGCAGGCGTGCAGCATAAACCCCGGTGTTTGTATGGTTTAGGCACCCTGAGCCACCCTCATCTGTTCTGAAGGTGGTGGGAACCCTCCTGAAATCCATTTTTTCCAGACTCTGGCCAGTGGCCAGCCTCACAAACAGTCCTCTCTCGGGCTGTGGTCTCAGGCCTGCTCCGCTGACCCTTTTCTGCACAGAGGAGGTGTTGAACGGTGGTCCTCCGTGGGGCGCTGGAGCCTGACTGCCTGGGCTCCCATCCTGGCCTGCCCTTTGACCTTTCTGTGCCTCTGTGTCCTCCCCTGTAGAAAGGGGATGACTGTACCCACCTCAGTAGGGTTGGGGATTGAATGAGTTCGTCCATGCGGAGCGCTTGAAAGGCGCCTGGCCTGTAGAAAGTGCTAAGTAACACTAGCTTCGCCGTATTATTATTACTCTTTTCATTGTGATTTAAGGTTCTGTGATGCTAAATAGGTATGCTTGGTTGCAGTAACTTCGCTTCCCAAAGAAACTGTACTCATTTTACTAGAAATGTCTTGGCCACACCGCGCCTGGTCCTTGGCAGGGCCAGGGATCGTGGCTCTTACATACAAGGGGGGCATTTAGAGCCCAGGGTGGGGTGGAGACTCAGTCGCTGCTCGTCTCCTGAGCACTGGAGAATTCACAGTGGACAAAATCCTCCCGGGGGGCACTGATGGCAGTGGGCGGGGCCAAAGGTTCAGAGTAGCTCTCTGGCAACCCCACAGCAGTAATGGAAGGAACCGGGCCACCTTCTTGTCGCTTCAGCCCCAGGCGGTGGGAAGAGCACCAGCCCGGCTTTTCGTTCCAGCAACGCCACCAGCTTGCTGAGGGACCTTGGGCCAGTCCCTGCCCCTCCTCAGGGCTGGGCAGAATGTTCCTAAGTCCCCCAGCTCTGACAAACTGTGTTGCTAGGGGCCTCACTGGAGCTGAATCTGGGTTAATATGCTGGCAAGTTCCGAGATCCCCGTGCTAACAACCAGGGGTCCTCTTAGACCGCCCCAGGTGCCCCAGACACGCTTCTGTTCCCAGCCTCCTTTCCCACAGCCTCGTCCTTTCTGCTCTTTGCTGCCCACACTCTGTCTGTAACAGTCCACTGCCTCTGTTTTGGAGGTCGGGGTCGTGACTGGGTCAGTGGTGGCGTGTGCTGGCGGCCGGGAACCGCAGTGGCCTGGGACAGGTGTTTGGGTGGCCCTCCTCCTCTCCTCTCTCTAGACCGCTTCTTTTCCCTACCGAGTGCCAGCACGAGGACCCGGTTCCCCTCTTCCCTTCCCTTTTGTTGGCTACATTCTCTTGTAGCTTTTCTTCCTCTTGGTGGGAGGATGGCAGTGGACAGCTCAGCAACAGGGATTCTTTTAGCCAACAGAGCAAACGCACATCCCCGGATTGCGCCTCCGTGGACCTCTTGGGGTCGGTGCCCATCTCTGCCCCTGTCACTATGGCCACAGGGATACGGTGGCTCCCAGGGACTGAGAGCAGAGGAAGGGTGTTCCCCAAGGAAAATATGGGCTTTGTTACCAGGGAGAAGAACGCACGAGTGCTGAGCTAATTCGATCCCTCCAAGAAGCTCACCGTCTCATTGCGGGGAACATACAGAAATATCAGAAGGGGCTCCGAATAAAATAATGGCAGAATGGAGTCTTTGCTCTATTAAAATTTTTATATCAGTGAAGTTCAAGAACAAAGGTAGAAAAGGGAATGTCTACTACAGAAGTGGAACCATGATGCCTCTGTGTGTGTGTGTGTGTGTGTGTGTAGGATGGGCAGAGCATAAGGCCAGATTTCGTGTCTAAAATGACTTGTGTCCATCTTTGTCACTGCTCCATTCATAGCCTTTGGATACTGCGCGCCCCATGCTGCCCTGACAGCCCCCATCTGCAGGATCTTGCAGGGATGACCAGCAGGAGGGGGTGGATGAACACCCCAGCTCCCTCACCCCTAGAGGCCCCAGCGGCCTGAGTCCAGGTGCACACAGCAGGAACCTGCCACAGAACATCCTGGATTGTTCCAGTTCCTTTTCGATTTCCCTCCTCCATTTCCTTACTGGTGCTTTTTGGGGTCACCTCCCAGAGAAACATCCTTGTCTCAGGCTCTTCTGGGGGAAGCCAGCTAAGACAGTGTGGATGGGTGAGTAGGATCGGGTGGATGGAGGTGGCTAGGGTGGAGGGGAGGAGGAGACTGCACAGGAGGAAGTGGAGAGGAGCCAGTGAGCACAGAACAGAGAAGAGACTCCGTGAATTCAGTGTGGGCCTGAACAGCACTTTTCAAACCTTTTTGACTTCGACCCATGGTAAGATGTGTGGCTTACAGTGTGATACATTCACACCTACACACACACACGCACCTAAATCAGAATTTTCATGAAATAGAAACTTCCTATGTGCAATGCACTCTGGTATTTCATATTCTGTTCTATTTTATTAAAAATTCCTGGTTGGGACCCACTAAATTAATTTCATGTCTTACAAACAGGGTGGGATCTGTAGTTCACTGGGCTAGAGAGGCACAGGAATCAGAGTAGTGGGTGATCAGGGAGAGTTAGGTCAGACCAGACCTCAGAGGAGCCTGAATGTCAGGCCTAAACATTTGCCCTCGGTTCTGGAGCTGCGAGGAGCCGTTGCAGGCTTCTGAGTAGGGGCGTGATCAGTTCCTAGCTGGGCTTCTGGAAGATTATTGTGACGGTGTGGGGATGGGCCGGAAGGGACACAGAGAGCAGTGAGGAGCCCATTGCCACCGTCCAGCTGAGAAGCTGCAGGGTCTCCATTAGGGCTGGGGCAGGGGATGGAGAGGCAGGAGCAGATGGTGGAGGCAGTGGGCCTTGGCAGCTAATTGGATGTGAAGACGGAGAAAGGAGACAAAGAGGCAGTGGGACCCCAGGCTGGCTCCCCGGACAGAGGGTGGGCCATCACCTTCCGTGCCTGCTGATGAACTATTTATTAGGGCATGAAACTTTCACTAATATTATTCTGGTGTGAGAGTCAGGCAGTGTCCTAAAGAACTTGTTGAGCGGTCACCCAACTTGTCCTTACGCCCCCAGGGCTGCTGTCGTGGGAAGCTGCCGTGCCGGAGGAGGCTTGCTTCCTGATGGATTCCACTCTGACCACTCCTCCCAGAGCCACTCTTCTCTCACGTGAGGCCGTCGGGACCCCCCAGCCCATCGGCCTACTTGCTACACAGTTAACACTGCCAGGCTTAGGGGCTGAGGAGGGCTGCCTTCTGGCCTTTCATTCACAAAACACCTACCTGGCTTGGGCCCACTGGAGGCTGCCGACGCTAATCTGGTGCCTGCCCCTGAGAGGCTCACGGGCTTGTTGGAGGAAGCAGACACAGAAACACACAGAAACATATCAAAGTGGCTCCAGCCAAAATGAAAGCACAGTGGGGTCTCTGCTCTATTAAAATTTGGCAGTGAATGGGTGCCCGCGTGGCTCAGTCCGTTAGGCGTCTGCCTTCGGCTCAGGAAGGGGGGGTGTCAAGGCTCCCTGCTCAGCGGGGAGTCTGCTTCTCCCTCTGCCCCTCACCCCGCTCGTTCTCGTGCTCTCTCTCTTAAAACCTTAAAAAAATTGGCAATGATTTTTATGAACAAAGAGGAAGGAAGGGGAAGTAACTTGTTCAGTGCCAGTGATGGTCAAGTGCATACTGGTTGCTTCACTTACACTGGATGATTTAAGTCTTACAAAAATTCAGCTGCTGTTTTATGGATCCCTGGACCTGGCCCCCCCATCAAAATTGTGTGTGTGACTGTGTGTTTCTGGTGTGTGTGATGTGTGTGTGTTTGTGGTATGTGTGTGTTTCTGCTATGTGTGGTGTGTGTGTGTGTGTTTGTGGTATGTGGGTGTTTGTGGTATGTGTGGGGTGAGTGTGTGTGTGTGTGTGTGGTATGTGTGATGTGTGTGTGTGTTTGTGGTGTGTGTGTGTGATGTGTGTGTGTGTTTGTGGTTTGTGTGTGTTTCTGGTGTGTGTGATGTGTGTGTGTTTGTGGTATGTGTGGGGTGTGTGTGTGTATGTTTGTGGTTTATGTGTGTTTCTGGTGTGTGTGATGTGTGTGTGTTTGTGGTTTGTGTGTATTTCTGGTGTGTGTGATGTGTGTGTGTGTGTTTGTGGTTTGTGTGTGTTTCTGGTGTGTGTGATGTGTGTGTGTGTGTGTTTGTGGTTTGTGTTTCTGGTGTGTGTGATGTGTGTGTGTGTTTGTGGTGTGTGTGTGTTTCTGGTATGTGTGGGGTGAGTGTGTGTGTGTGTGTTTCTGGTGTGTGTGATGTGTGTGTGTGTTTGTGGTGTGTGTGATGTGTGTGTGTTTGTGGTTTGTGTGTATTTCTGGTGTGTGTGGGGTGAGTGTGTGGGTGTGTGTGTGTGTGTGTTTGTGGTGTGTGTGATGTAGTGTGGTGTGGTGGGGTATGGTGTGTGTGTGTGTGTGTTGTGTATCACAGCAGATGGCTGGGTCCCATCCCGGACCTACTGATTCAGATGCTGTGTTTGTGTGGGGGTGGAGGGAAGAGGAGGAAAGCCCAAGAATCTGCATTTCAGTAAAGGCCTCCAGCGCACTCTTATGTGTGTCAGGTATGAGAATCACTGAGGAGGGAGGCCTAAGGCCTTCATCGGACAGATGAGAAAACTGAGGCTTCAGAATGTTTAGTGACTTGGTCAAGCTCAGTCTGTGAATATCTTATTCCAAATCCCATGTGTCAGACTTACTGATCTGCTCGTGGTTCCCTCAGGCACCCTGCCATGTCTCAGAACCTCTTGAGTCTCTGCAGTGGGGTTCCTCCCACCTTGCATAGCCTGCATAGTACCCACTCCGCTCAGACGGAACCACCTCCAGGAAGTCTTCCAGGATGCGTTCTTGCCCTCCCTCTTCTCCATTGGGTTAGACTTCTCTCTCTTCTGGGCTTCCAACACACAGCTTGCTCAAAGTCTAGGATGATCCTTGTGTGCCTGTTGCACCTTCCCCTGCCCTCAGGGCATCTCTCACACTCCTTGTATGCCCAGTATCTGAAACATGGTAGGACTGTTCTGTCTGTGGTCCCTCAGCATCGCTCAAGGAGCGACAGACTCTGACTGGTAGCGGGGGGACGCATCAGGGCAGTTTTGTGGAGGAGGGGTATTTGAGCTTTCCAGGATGAGGAGAAAATGAGGATAATCTGCCGCTGTGTGCTGGGAGCGGGTTTCCTCAGTGTTGGTAGTTAGCAGCTTAGCGTGGGCAGCAGGGCAAGCCTCGTAGGACTAACAGTGTCTCTGTTCTATCCCCAGGTTCCTATGAGGTTAGGGTATTCAGTTCGTTTCGACACTCACTAAGTCCCCAGCACCCACTGGGTGCCCGAGATGCAGCCGATCCAAAGGCAAATAAGGTCCTGGTTCTGCTCTTAGCAAGGGAACTTCTGGCTCTTTTGAGAAAATCACTACCAAATGGTTGAAATCTTTCTTATATATGCGGTTGTCTTTCCAAAGGTCCAAAACTTTAAAAATTATTCAAGTACCATGCAAGTCTTAAATGCTGAAATGAGGGGGATTTTAGCCAAGAGTCCTTTTTCAATACAAACGAGGTGATTGTGAGGAAGAGAGGTAAGAATCGGGGTGAGCTGATAGCCAGTTGCAGGTGGGGGCTCTTTTTCTGGCTGGGAAGGAAGCGCCTAGTTTTCTCCAGGCCCGGCCGGGCAGGTCCCCGATCGTCAGGGCGCCTCGGAGGCAAGGCTGTTTTTAATGGGGCCGCTGGGACCCTCCGAGAAGGCAGATGGCCACACGTGGGCGGCCGCACCTCTGGGCCAGGAAGGGGGCAGCTGTGAGGCCGTCTCTAAAGCAGAGTGCGGGAAATCAGGATTTTCTTGAGCCCTCGCAAATGGGTCTTGAATTTGTATTTATGTATGTGTGAGAGGGACGGTTGGTGATTAGATCTATGAGGCTGGAATTTATGCCAGGTTAATTGAGTTGTATTTGTAGGAAATGCATGTCATTGTCAGCTGTGCTGTGTCTCCTCTCCCTGGTGGGGGGCAGCGGGGAGGGCACTGGGTCCCTAACGTCCATCCCAGGGCAGTGCCCATCCCCTGGCAGCTGCCATCCTCGTGGGTGGGATGGTACAGGTCAGTCCACGCGTGCGAGGCGGAGACGGGGGTCAGCCTACACCGCGGATAACTGGCGTGAATACGGCCTGTTTCTGTCGTGGTTGCTGGATGTCCAGGAGCAGGAGGGCTTGCCAGGGGAGGACACGGTTTTGAGAAGCACAGGCACAGGGCTCCCGGCAGCCTCCGTAGCTGTGCCCCGGGCAGAGGCTGAAGGTATTAGTGTATTAGATTTCTACTGTGGCTTCCCAAATTGCCACCAATTTCGTGGCTTAAAACAACACGGATTTATCATCTTACAGTTTGGAGGGCACGGGTGCAGCGTGAGTTTCAGTGGGACGAAGTCAAGGTGTGTCAGCAGGGACGCATTCCTTCTGGAGGCTCCCGGGGAGAATCTGTTTCCCTGCCTCGTCTAGGCGGCGGGCATCCTGGCCTCCCGTCCCCTTCGGTCTCAACAGGCAGTGGCCGCCAGTGGTCTTTTCCGCAGGACATCGCTCCGGTGCTCGCTCTTCTACTCCCCCCTCCCACTTTTAAGGACCCTTGTGATTACATTGGATCCACTCAGATAATTTAGGATAATCTTCCTCTTTTAAGGTCAGCTGATTAGCAACCACAGTTTTCTCTGGAACCCGGTCCTCCTTCGCTGTGTAACCTGATGTATTCGCAGGCTGAGGGTTAGGATATGGACATCCTGGGCCGGGGAGGCGGTATTTCTGCTGACCACAGTAGGCATCCAGGAAGTGAGCCTTTTTATTAACATCGTTATTCTCTCCTTTCCTTTAGGAAGTAGAAGTGAGGGAGCACCGGAAAAGTGGCGGGGAGGGGGCTATAAAATGTTCTCAGAGCGGCCTCGGCGCTTTTCCGTTTCATGTTCAGTATATGCAGTCAGTAGGCCATTCCTGCGTGTGGATTTGACCTTCCCACCAGGCTGCCTGCAGCAGAAGGATTGGATTTATGTGGAGTCAGTGCAGAGACAGGGAGTTGGGAGCACTTGGCATAGGAGGACATTTTCAGTTCAGTGGCAGATGGAAGTTTTTAATGGACACAGCTCTTCAAATTTGGGATGGGTCACCCTTGAAGGGAAGGAGCTCCCTGTCATTAGAGGTGTGTAAGCAGAGGCCAGGCGAGTTAGATCAGTGTTTCCAAATGTCCCTCACCACCCGATTCCCCGGGGCCCCACCCCAGACCCACTGAATCAGAGTCTCCAGTGGAGGGCCTGGGACTCTGCATTCGTGGGCACCTCTGAGCTAGGTATCTGAAGGAAACCTTTTAGCAGTGGTTGGCAGATTGGCCCGAAGGATCTTTCACCACTGAGATACTTTGCTCCTGAAATCCGTTGGCTTCCCAATTTGTTTTTTCTTTTCAAAAACAAAATGAAATGTCCTTCGTAAGGGAATGACCTCTCTCCAGGGATGTGCGTCAATTTCCTGAGGGATTTTGGGGCCGAACCCTGTGCTCCCCCTGAAAGGACCCGAGGATCTCTGTGCAAGTTACAGGCAAGTCTGAGGGTCAGGGAGAGGGCTGGGCAGCCCCACAAGTCACTGCTCTGCCCACAGAGGTAGTTTCTGATACATTCTTGGCCTTTTGTTTTCAACAGATACCTTGATGGGGCATTGAAATTGCTTTTCTTTCCTCAGTGCAACTTCCCATAGGAATTTCACTTGCCAGGGTTTCTGGCATAACCTCATATGTTGCCAGGCCACCTGCAGTGTTTTCCATACTGAAGAAAGGTGGGAACCCAAGGCTGCTTCCTAAGTGAGGTTTGCCACTTCCTGCCTTGGAAGCATGGCTGGAGCATATTTATGATGCGGACCCAGGCTCTACTCCAACCCACGCAGTCAGACTTGGGGCCATGGTGGGGTCTGCAAGGGAGTGGGGGTGCCAGGGGCCTGGTGCAGGGAGGTAGGGGTCTGGATGCTAAGCACACTGCACAGATGGTTTCTAATGCACACTAAAGTATACGAGCCACCATAAATGCTTGGTTTCCTGGGAAGTAAAGCTCAGTAAAGCAACCCTTTATCCAGTCTAAGACCATTTTTGACTTCTACTCTCATCTCTGCCTCTTTCAAATACTGGAGTAATCTCTCTATTCCAGCCACGCTAGACTGGTCTTCATTCCCCAAATATTGCCTGAGGGTTCACTCAGTCTTTGCTTAGATAGTTCCTTCTGCCTCATCTGCCCCTTTTATTTTGGTTGTCACATCTGAATTAAAGGCCCAACCTTCAGATGCCTCCCTCTGGAAGCCTGTCCTGATTTCACATCAGAAGGCAGTCATACCTCTTGCCTCTTGTGTGAGCCTTCCCCTTTGTTTAAGCTAGAGTATGACAGTTGAGTTAGGTTGAGAGTTCTAGAGAGTACTTCTGGCTCTGTCTCCCACACTGTTGTTCTGGGAGTAACCTGATGACAGTTTCCTCTCGATCTCTCCCTCTGGAGCCTGTCCGCCCTCACCTTGGCCTCCTCCCCCCCCCTCCCCACCCCCACTCCAGACTGGTACCTAGGGTCACTCTCTAGTTGTATGTGGAACGAAGGGACCACTCTTGCGGTTCTCTCCCCCTGAACGTGGCCTGGCATGCCCTCCCAGCCTTAGTGGTTGTCCTCAAATGCCCTGTGGTTGCTAGAAGCCCTGGGTGTGCCAGCTATGTGAATCCCTGATGAAAATAGAGACAGAGCAGTATGCTAATCAGGGAAAGATTGTCTTTACAGAGTACAGCTGATAAGATGATTTGCATATTCTGGTTCATTGTTGTATTTCGAGTAAGTGACATTATTCCTTAAAGGAACTGGGGCCTGCAGGAGGGAGATTTAGTAGGAGATGCATTGTCGGGAACAGTTTGGGTACCAGGGAACAAAGCCAGGCTGGAAGCTGGGGGATCACAGGGAGGCAGATATTTATAAGGAAGGGCTCTGACTGTCGGAGCTGCCAGAAATGAAGAGGCTTTCTCTTAAGGTGGCCAGTTCCCGGGCCCTGGAGGTGTTCCAGCAGAAGCTGAATGAGTTCCGTCCCAGAGGTTTGACGGAGGGTGAGAGGCGTGGCTCTCATGTGGTCGGACGCCGAGTCACTCATTCTCTGCTTGGGCTTTTCTTCCTCCAGCTCTGTGATGTCTACACTTTTGATGGGCTTAAGAATTATTAGTTTATTATTTTATTTTCACCAATTTACTCTTGTATTTTTGCTAACAGTAGTTTATTATTCATTTGTTGGTCTCAGAGTTTCCTAGGGCTGCCCTAACACATGGCCACAAACCGGATGACTTAAAACCACCGAAATCTGTCATGTCACAGTTCTGGGGGCTGCCAGTCCAAAGTGTCAGCAGCGCTGTGTTTACTCTGAAGCCTCCACAGGAGGCTACTTCCTTGTGTCTTCCAGCTTCTGGCGGCTCCTTCTGTCCTTTGGCTTGTGGCCCCGTCACTCCAGTATCTGCCTCCATCGTCTGGTGGCCTTCTTCCTTGCGTGTCTCCCTGTGCCTTCTCTTCTTATGAGGACACCACAGTCATTGGATTTAGGGCCCACCCTCAATCCAAGAAGATGTCATCTCAAGCTCCTTAACCAATTACATCTGCAAAGACCTATTTCCAAATAAGGTCACATTCTGAGGTTCTAGGTAGACATGAATTTTGGGGGAACGCTATTTCAACCCACTAAAAATAGGTATAAAACATTCTACCCGGGCTGTGTACTCACCTTCTAATGCTCTACCCCAGGAAGTCCCGTGTTTTTATTGGTCAGGCCTCCCACGTGTATGGACGGAAGTAGTGGGAATAATGTTTCTATCCAGGGTCCAGGGCAGAGGACCCAGTTGGGAGCCGGGCTGGTACTTTCCCCCCTGTCCCACAAGCCCCGGGCACCCCTGAGGTCATGCTGATGGGGTCCCCCCACAAGGCCCCACAGCACTTCTCTGGGTCCCTGTCTCTAGGCCACTCGGCCCCATGTGGCAGCTATGAAAAGGCACCCCTGCCCCCCCAGGAGTGGTGAGCCTAACTGACCAGAGCTCCGACTGCTGCCTCCTGAAATCCGTCCCCACTTTCATCCTGAGACCATGCTTCCCATGCACTGCTCCGAGCCTGTACGGAGCTGAGTGGGAACACTAAGGGCCGGCCCATCCCTCCGATGGATGGTTGGCTCGAGGCCGGCCCATCTGCCTCGCTGAGCACCCCTAGAAGTGCGCTGCAGCCCAGGGCTCTCCCACTGACCGCCCTTCCCGCTTGCCCCCTGCCTGCACTCGGGCAGACCCGCAGTGTGGTCTGATGCTCTCCCAGCAACCCTGCCCTCTGGCCCGTTTCCTCACAAAGTGTTTCCCCGTTAATCTCCCCATTAATCCTCTCCTGGCATCTCCTTCTCAGAGGAACTGGACCAACACGGAGAGCTGCCTTCGTCTCCCTCTTCCGGAGAAGCATTGTAGTGGGGCCTATCCCCCCTTCCCTGCTCCCTTGCCAGATCGCCTCTTAGCCCTCAGGCAAGCTCTGCTCCTAGGGAACCCCATGCAAACACAGAATGCTACACATTAGGAGGAAACCCTGGATTGCTATAGGTTAGGCTGTATGTAAAACATGGACTCATGTAAGTTTAGACCTGGACACAGCCTCCTTTTACAGATGGGACAGTATTGGCCTTGATGAGACTCAGACACTGTCCCTGATATGTTTTTCTTTTGAGGGAGAGGGGAGGGGTTGCATGTTCTTTGATTTTTCCAATTTTCTTTTGCTTTTTTTTTTTTTAGGATTCTAGATTCCCCTCTAGTTTCTTTTCCCCTCCACTGTGTGCCCGAGGCACTTTTCTTTTCCACGACCCTTCTTCCTCTTAACCCTAAGCATTGCCTTTCACTGACCAACCGCCTCCCTGCACCGCCCCCTTATAAATCCATTCCCTGTGGTAGGTGGTAGGATCCACTGGTATTTGTTTCCAGAGTTCCTTACTTAGGGTGGACTTACTTTCCCTAGGATGGTTTTACATCAGCTTTGCACCTGCTACTAGCCCCTCTCTCCTCTCTACACCCTTGGCCCCAAACTGCTCTTGGTCTGGGCACTCGCTCTCCCTGAGATTTAGTTTGTTTTTCTACTTTCAGGAACTTGGAAGTTTGGAGGACTCTCTGCCTTCTCGTTGTAGTGAAGGTGCACGTTTTATTCTTCTTGTTCTTTATCCTCTCTTGGAGGCGATATTGGGAGTTGTGAACAAAAATGGCAGCCATTACCTGGACCACGTGGAAAATCCCCCTCGCCCCTGCCATTTTTGCTGCCTTTATCATAGCCCTTCCCACCCCAGACTGAGTGCTCTGACGGTGGCGTTCGGGAGGGAGTCAGCTGATACTGGCTCATAAGAGCTCGTGTTAAATTCTCAGGAATTTTTCACATCAGTAGCTTGGAATTGGCACTGATGAGAGTGTTCACACCATGGACGTCGGCCAGCACGGCTTTCTCTCCACTCCCCCCTGGTGTTTATTAGCGTTTACCAGCACACCACTAGCTGTTTATAGTTAGGGTTCTCCACTCGCCTGTGCACTTCCTGAGGCTCTCCAGAGCTCACCGCATTACTTTGCACATAGAAAGGGCCCAGTGAGTGTTGAGTGAATGATGCCTACTGAATGTTCCAGTTGCTTATCGCTCTGTAACAAACCATCCCCAACGTCAGGGCAAAACCACCACCATTTCATATATTATCCTGTGGGTCAGGACATCAGATCGCCTGCCCTGCAGGTATTATTACCATTTCCCTTTTGCAGATGAAGAAACAGGCTCAGAGAGGCTAAGGAGCTTGCCTGAAGTCACACAGCCATAAATCATTATGACCTTTCTACTAGGACTCCATTCATTTGTGGAGTGTGCTGTGACTTTTATCGGGTTGGGGAAGACAAAGATCAATAAGACCCAGCCTTGCTTCAGAGAACACAACGCAGACTCGTTCTGGTATACACCTACCCCCAGGCATCCTAGCATCCAGCCAACTGTGGTCGGGTGTGAGTGGCTGCCTAAAAGTCAGTCAAGGCCATGTGTGCTGAAAGTGCTGAGTTATTGCTCTTGTCCAGGCTAATTCAGCTTCATAACCTCAAGTCTGAAGTCAGTAGTGTGGAGTACTTTAAATTAGCTGTAAAATTTCAATCCAATTGCTAAACTGCCTAAATTATCAAGTTTGCTCATTGCTAGTTGAATGCATGCATAATTAATTTTTTCTAAAGTCTGGACTAAAAGCTGCTGAAATCAGATCTTTTTCTTGAATTAGATTCAAATGTCAGAGGGAAGTCTGGTTTTATGATGTAACCCAAAGCCGTGCACAAGTTTAAAGAATTCTTAGTTGAGATCTATATTTGGGAGGAAGATAAAAGTTAGGGGGCCTGCTTCTTTTAAAATCGAAATTACACTCTTACTAATTGAGAGAGAGGGCTCCATTAATGCCATATGTGAATCATAGTATCGTTAATGTCATTACCAGGATTAATATGTAACATTGGCTAAAATCTTTCAGAAGGTGAGCTCCACAAGGGCAGGGCTATCTGTCTGTTCCGCCACCTGTTTTATCCCCAGGGGGTAAAATACAGAGTTGCGGATGCATAGTAGACATGTAATAAGTGTAAGCTGAATGAGTATGTTAGCTAATGTGATCATCAGAGCACCCCTATAAGATAAAAGCTTTTATTAATCTCATTTTTTTTAAATGAGGAGCCTGAGGCATGGAAAGGTAAGTTGTCTTTTCCAGGGTTACACAGCCAAGGAAGCGTGAGAATCGAGGCTTGAATACAGATTTTTGGACTCGTCGTCCTGTGCTGCTTTTTTCCTAACTGTATAAACCCAACACAGAAGTTGATGAAGTATTTCAGAATTGAGAATCCCCTCGGTCGGGTTTTGATCGGTAGTTTTTATATTAGCAGAGCATTTAATGGCGATGCCTTCGTCCTACAGCAGTGCTGGACCACAGAACTGTCTGCGATGGTGGGTGGAATGGTTCTCTAGCTGCTTTGTCTGAAATGCTGGCCGCTACCAACATGTGGCCAGCAAGTGATTGAAATGGGGCTAGTGCAACCTAGCAACTGAAGTTTTAATTCCGTTGAATCTGAAGTCATTTAAATTTAGGTGTCAGCCCCACATGGCTAGTGGCTGCCATGCTGGACATAGCTCCATAGTTTAAAAGTATTCACGTGTTGGTGCCCCCCCTTTTCTCCTACTCGCGCTCCCGTTGCCTCCACTACGGCTTGTGCCAATTACCTGCTGCCAGACCCCCACAGCCAGACCTTGGTCACAACGAAAGCAGGATTCTCGAAGTAAGCGCCACCATGGCGTGAACACCCCCTCCGTGCGAGGTGCATCTCTCATTGAGTGATCTTGTCTGGTGGGTGGTGTTATCCCCATCTTACAGATGCGAAAATTGAGACCAGAAAGATTAGTGTTATGGGTATTTGAACCAATGTCTGATTTCAGCTTTGGACTCACCTGCCTTGTCTGGGGGCTTCTCATCCAGCAGTCCTTGCTGGCCATTGTTCCAGGGTACCTGGATACTCTTGGCTGCCAGGAATAAAAAAGCCGCTCAGAGTGGCATAAACCGTTAGGAAATCCATGGGCTCAAATGAGAAGTCCAGAGGAGGGGAGGGCATTGAGTGTCAACTCAATCCTATAACCGGGCCAACTTATCTCTGAGGTACAGTAAGCACAGTGCCTTTTAGAAGCCCACAAAATGCTTTACTGTATTGTAAAATAAGAGGAAGAGGACTTTTACATTGGAGAAAATGTGTTGATATGTAATAGTAATAATGCCGTCTTTATATCAATGCAGCCTTAAAACGTAATTTTTCGTGTATACACACTCACACTTACGTATTTGTTTGTTGATTGTGGAAGGCCCAGGAAAGCAAAAATACCTAGGCCCCCCTCACGTCATAATGGGGTCCTGTCCTGTAACTAAAAGAAACTTTTTTTTCATAGTTCAGTGGCCCACATTTTCCAAGCAGATTCCTTCAGGGACCTGTGTGTTCTGGTTGGCCTACTCCTGCACCAGTCATGATCTGGGAAAATGGTTTAGATCAGGCCAGGACTGTGCACGACACAGGTCTCTGCCGTGTGGGGGGGGGGGGGCGGTGAGCCCCGATGAAAATCAGGGTCTACCAGGGGAGAGAAGATGAATGCTAGGTAGGAGACCACTGGTGTCCACTATAACCATTCCAAACACTCAGTGGTCAGAGATGTTGAAGCCGTCGGGGGTATGAGGAAAAGGACGGCCACCCCTTTCAGGCTGGTTTCTATTATCTGCTCTTGAGGAAAAGAAAATTGCTTGTAATTTAAGGAGCTCCCAGCAGTAAATGCGCTTGATGCTCAGCTTAATGATTAGAATCATCATAGGTATAAAGAGGAGCAAGAAGAAATTTTAGGCTCATCATCTGATCACTTCTAGTCTTTTCTGTGAAAATTATTATTCTTTATTAAGATAATAGCATGAACCCAATAATCTCTGTGTTCTCTTTACAGATGAAGGCACCCATCATTTTAGAACACATTTGAAAATATGTAACTGTCAGGTCTGAATGAATTGCCTTGCTCATTAAACCTCAGCTCTTCGTCCTATTTGGATGAACCCCTAGTGTTCAGGACCATGAGTGGTAAGAATTATCCCTTTCGTTGCCCAGAATGGTTTGTAAGGATCTGAAGCCTTTGGGGCTTTTACTCTTGGCTCTGACTTAGACTCAGTTTTAAATCTGGCAACCGATTTAACGGTGATCAGAGAGGAGAAGGGCTCAGCCTGCTCTAATAAGAGCAAGACCTACATAGGGAGGCAGGTGGGGCTAAAGGCAAAGCAGTTGGGGAGCTGCAGCAGCTTTTGATGTGTGCGTGTGTGTGCACACGGGCATGCACGTATGGGCACGCACATGGGTATCCTAAGTTGCACAGGTGGAAGCTGGGAGACGTGCAGGTAAGAGAAGTTGGCCGACGGGGAATCCACACTCTGTCATGCCACCAACTCTTGCCCTTTCTTCTTAGGGAAAGATCCCGCCAGCAGTAGTTGGCAGCGGGTGCTGGAGGCAGGGTGGGATGTGAAGGCAAGTTCCATTTTCAGGAGAGGTTTGGGTCACACACAGAGCAGAGAGGGAGGTGGGATTGCTCGGAGGAAAAGTCAAGTACAGTGGCGTAGCTAATAGAAAAGCTTTGAAATAGCAATGCCTGTACTTTTTATATAAGGGAGAAAGAAAGGAAGGTGTTGTCACTTAAAGTGGGCAGTTTCACAGCATGCGCAAGTGTTTGACAGCCTCGTGGTGCCCCACAGCCGGTCAAACCCCAGCAGATGTCCAGAGAAGGCTCTGGCCTCAGCAAGTGCAATTCAGGAGAGGGCTAGAGCTAGCCTGCTGCCTAGATGATTAGCTACCTTCCTTTCAGAATTTGTGTATCTTTATAACATGTGGCTTTAGGACAGCGGGGTAGGGGCAGAAGTCCTGGGTTTGAAGTCAGCCCAGGCTTCTCATTCTTTCTTCTCTCAAGCTTACCTGGTCTCCACTCATTTCATCTGTAAAATTGGGCTAAAATTGAAACAGTTTATTCTTGGGTCCAAGTGGGATCATTTTAAACCCATGTAAGTTATTATTGTTGTATCTCACATCTTGTAACTTCTCGAAGCATCTATTCTGATTTTTTTTTTATTTATTTATTTGACAGAGAGAGACACAGCGAGAGAGGGAACACAAGCAGAGGGAGTGGGAGAGGGAGAAGCAGGCTTCCCGTGGAGCAGGGAGCCCGATGCGGGGCTTGATCCCAGGACCCCAGGATCATGACCTGAGCTGAAGGCAGACGCTTAACCGACTGAGCCACTCAGGCGCCCTCTCTCTCTCATTTTAAAAGATTTTATTTATTTATTTGAGAGAGAGAGAGGGAAAGACAGCAAGAGAGCACAAGTGGGAAGGAGAGGGAGAAGCAGGCTTCCCGCGGAGCAGGGAGCCCCAAGTGGGACTTGATCCCAGGACCCTGGGACCATGACCTGAGCCGAAGGCAGACGCTTAATGACTCAGCCGCCCAGGCGCCCCACATCTATTCTGATTTTTACTTGTTAATGGTCTGGAGGGAAAGCTGTGTTTTTCTAAAATTCTCCATGTTTGAGAAGCATCCTTATCTGATGAAAAGCCATTTGGCTCTCCTCCATGGAAACAAAAAGTCTTGAAAGAGTTTTTTCAGCTGAAAGTCCGGCTGCCGGTGTCCAACTTCAGGCCCAGTTGAACACACCAATTTAAGACTCGAGGCTCTGCCCCGAATAGCGGCGTGACCTCGGGCAAGTTAACTTCTCCTCTTGAAAAATCTGTTTTTTCTGTGCTGTAGTAGAGGGGCTGGACTGGATTGTCTCTGAGGTCCCTGGTAGCTCATGGTTTGTGATTTTCATAGTTGACTGAGCTTCAGGTCGGGGGTACTGCTGACGGGTCAGAAACCAAGGAGAGTGGCTGTGGGCCTACACAGATCAGACGCTGGCACTTGCATCCCCTTCGAGACATCCTTGATGGGTGCTCATCTGTCAGCCGCCCTGTGTGGACGTGTGACAGGGTGGTTGCTACTTCAAGGAACAGCTTTTCCCCGTGCAGCTTCTCAAACTGTTAGGTACTCATCGTGAGTCTAACAGACCTGCAGGTGAGGACAGCTTACAAAGCCCACTGGAACACAGTATTTCTACATGGTTGTTCCAGATGATTCCTGCATTAGCCAGAACGATGAACAAGAGATCGGGGAATAGCTTATCCCAACTGCATCTCATTCATGGTGCTGAAACCGTGGACATTGCAGCCGGGGCTTTGGGCTCTTCTTCCCAGTCTCCCTGCCTGGGTCCCAGAGGGGGGCTTCTGGTGGTCCAGGTATCCTCTAGAGGATGGATAAGGCTGACAAGAGAGATGATGTAGGCCAATCACAACTTGTTGATGACTTGGCCTCCAATCTCAGTAGCTCATTCAAGGAGAAAGTCCAGGAGCGAAGGTGGGCTCAGAGCATCATGTGGACCTCTGAAATTGGGGCCACCCCTACAAACTGGCCTGTCAGAGGCTGAGGCTAATCTACTTGTAGCCAGTTCCTACATCCTTTCTGCTCAGCTGCCTCGCTCAAGAAAGGGGATTTCAAACCGAGACATAGTAGGTTTCCACATCCTCTCTCCTTTATTCCCAAGGCAAGATGATCTCAGTGGTATCTTAGAATTCACTTCCTTATAACTTCTCTGCTGGTTCAGCTCTCCAGGGGAATCCAGAAAAGCTCTAGCCACCGGCAAGAATGACTACTTATTGACTGAATGAATGCTTGTTTCTCTCCCTCCAAAGGGAAAGCGTTTTAGGTCACTTCATGATGGACAGAACAGAACAGGCAGCTTTGTACATACAACATGCAAAGGGGACTAAAGGCCATCATGCTTGGTGTTCATTCAGGTAACAAAAATAAGAGCAAGTGCTTGTCTAGAACTTAAAATGAGCCAGGCCTTTTAAAATATAGGTGTTTACATCATTTAAATCAAATCTCGGGGTTCCTGGGTGGCTCAGTCGGTTAAGCGTCCGACTCTTGATTTCAGCTCAGGTCATGATCTCAGGGTCGTGGGATCAAGCCCTGCATCGGGCTCTGAATGCAGTGTGAAATCTGCCTGGAATTCTCTCCCTCTCCCTCTACCCCTCCCCCCTCCTCCCACTCGTGCTCGATCTCTCTCTCTCTAAAATAAATAAATAAAATATATTTTTTTAAGACATCAAATCTCATAATCCTAAGAGTATTGTTACCGGGCTTGTACAGTTAGGGAAATGGAGAAACAGAGAGATTAAGTAACTAGTCCAAAATCACACAGCAAGTAGCAGGATTTGAACCCAGGCTCTTAACTGCCTCACTAAGATTTCACCTTGAGCTAACCCAGAGATCAGACTCACTTCCATATCTTTTTTTTTTAAATAACAGCTATGATTCATGTACCGTATGATTCAGCCATTTAGGTAACTGGTATACTTAACAGAGTTGTGCAGCCATTGCCACCATCAATTTAGGAACATTTTAATCACCCTAAAAAGAAACCCATACCCATACCAGTCACTCTCCCTTTTCCTCCAGTTCCACTAGTCCCTGTCAACTACTAATCTCCTTTCTGTCTGTATGGATTTGCCTATTCTGGACATTCTCTGTAAATGAAAGTGTATGTTATATGCTCCTTTGTAACTGGCTCTTTCACTTAGCATAATGTTCCCAGGTTCTATCCAGAGCTTTGCCCAGGCTGGTCCCCTTGCATGCAGTTCCCCTTCTCTGGCTGGCGGGGAATGTTCCCTCTACTGTTCTCCCTGAGTCCTGTCTTCCTTGGTTGTGGCATGTTCCTGTGCAGGCCTTAGAGGAAGGTGCACTTGGTGTGAATCCAGATCACTACAACATTGTGTGCTCTTTGGCAAGCCCCTTAAACCTCTCTGAGCCTCAGTTTCTTCATCTGTGAAGTGGGTGTAAACTGGTCTTTCCCTCTTTGGGTTGCTCTGAGGATTAAAGAGATAGTTGCCTAAATGCATTCCTCCAGACTGTGACTGGCCATGGGGCTGGTAGAATATGGATCCAGTTGGTTGTGGACCTACCTTAAAAATTCAGAGAAACCTCTGAGCCTGTAACTCTGTGTCATCAAAGAGGAGTGATCCTAACCATCACTGTGTGCACGTAGAGCCTTCTAGTACGAAATGCAGTCACCCTGTTATCCCGTTTGACTCTCTCAGCACCCTGGGTGGGGGGGGCATCATGGCCACCCCCAGAGAAAGCCCAGGTCCTCCCCAAGATCCCCCCCAGGAGGAAGTGGCTGAAGTGGTTTCTTGCCAAGCCTGCCTTCTCTCTGCCCCACAGTCTCCCAGCTCCATGTGGGTCACACAGGGGCTGAGGACAGGGAGCCGTTGGTAGGAGGAGACGAGCCCCAGGAGCAGCGTGGGCACTTAGGTCTCCCAGGCAATGTGGAGCCCTGTGCTGGGTGTTGTTGATGGTCTGGGGTTTCCTGCCTGAGTAACCGGTAGAGACAAATGTGGGGGTGGGGGCAGGAGGACAGCCCAGTGTCCCATTGGTGGGTGTGCAGCATGGCAACTGGGGTGTGGGCTAGATTTCATCCCCCTCTGTGGAGGCCACAGCTGAGAGCCTTTCCACCTGGCCTGGAGTGCATGCTGGCCGAGGTACCAGGCTCTCAGGTCCTGGTTCCACAAAGGGCAGTGCCTCCTGGGTGGGGACGGCTGGCAAAGGTTCAAGAGGCCAGGAGGAGGGCTTCCTGGGAGGTGTGCCCAGCCAGGTGGTGAAGGAGAAGTTGAGTGTTGCAGAAAACCCTGCGGAGCATCAGGCTGATCCTTCCTCTCTCATATCCCCCCGTACACATGGGGAAACTGAGGGCCAGAGAGAGAAGGGCTCTTGCTCAAGGTCCCACTGTAGGTCAATGCAAGCCACACTCCTGTCTGCTCTTGGCTCGGGCTCTTTGCCTGGCCTGCCCTTCTCAGTGCATTGGCCAGTGCCTGCCGTCCTCCAAAGCCTGGGCATCTTGCCTTCCACCTTCCTCCACCCGCTGCTACCCAGTGGCTCCTTGCTGCCCCCTCCCCGTCCTCCCCAGCGACTCTCTTACTCCCCGCTCTGCCTCCCGCCCAAACTCTGTCTTTGTTGCTACCACCCACCCACCTTTTGTTTAACATCTCATTTTTCTACTAGAAGACAGTATTTGAACAATTAGGGTAATTGAAGTTTTTTTCTCTCAGAGTTCTGGCCAAAATATATCAACCTTTCATTGAAATGGGGCGGGATACCAGTGCCCCAGCGGGGGCCATGTTCATGTTGCACCCAGGCTGAGGGGGTCAAGGTGTCTCTTACTTCCCTTGCTCTGCCAGCACCTGCGTGGTGAGCTCATGTCTCCCGAGACCTGTAGGCACCCGCCTTGCCACGCCGCCTGTCCTTCACTCATGCCGGGATATTTGAAGGTGAGGACAACCCTACTGGGGCTTCCCATCGCCCTCAGGAGAAAGTCCGGCTTGTTCATGGCTCACAGGGCCTCTGCATCCTCACCTGCCCTGCTGCACCTGCTTCAGCTCTTGCTGTTCCCCCAGCATCCTTGGCTCTCCAGCCACATGGTGTTCCTTGCAGATCTGTGCACCTGCCAGATGAGGGTGTGGCCTCTGTGGAGAGACTGTGCTTCTGAATCCCGGCTCAGCCTCTATCCCTCCTGCCCCCGGGGCCTGGGAAGTTACAGAGCTGCCGGGACCTCAGGGTCCCCATCTGAAAAATGCGTAACAGGAGGACTGTGGTGGGCGCAATTGTGGCCCCTCAAGATGTCCTTGTCCTGATCCCAGAACCTTTGAAGCTTACCCAGCGTGGCAGAAGGGACTTGGCAGATGAGATGAAGTTAGAGACCTGGAGGTGGGAAGACTGTCCTGGATTGTCCGGTGGCTCCAGTGTCATCACCAGGGTCCTTAGAAGGGAGGCAGGAGAGTCCAGGTAGAGCAGGAGATGGGGAAATGGAAGTAGGGGTCCGAGTCAGAGCAAGACCTGAAGAGGCTGCACGGCTGGCTTTGAAGGCGGAGGACGGGGTCGGGAGCCAAGGAACGCAGGCGGCTGGAAAAGGCCAGGGAGTCACTTCTTTCCTAGAGCCTCCGAAGGGAAGCAGCCCTGCCAACACCTTGACTGTAGCCCAGTGAGACTGGTTTTGGACTTCAGGCCTCCAGATCTGTAAGGTCCCCGTACATTTCTGTCGTTTTAAGGCATGAGGTTCGCAGCCTATTAGAGCAGCTGTAGGAAACTAACCCAAGCACCTGCCTCGTTGGCTATGACGATTCCATGAGCTAAGACAGGTGCTCAGAAGAGCACCTGCTGGGGCGCCTGGGCGGCTCAGTCGGTTACGCGTCCGACCCCTGACTTCAGCTCAGGGCAAGATCTCAGGGTCGTGATGTTGACCCCGCATCGGGCTCCGCGCTGAATATGGAGCCTGCTTGGGATTCTCTTTCCACCCCCCACCTTGCGCTCGCCTCCCTCCTTCCCCCACTGCTCGGGGGGCCCTGTCTCTCTAAAAAAAACCCCAAAAAACAGAACATCTGGCACACAGGCACTCAGGAAATATCACAAGGAGGAGGAGGAGGTGGTGGTGTCACGTCTCTCAGAATGCTGGGTGTCCCGCCTGGGGTGCCCGCCTCTGCTGTCTCCCTTCCACCCAACCCCCAGCACTTGACTACTCTGTTTGCCCTTCCTGACATTGCTCACATGTCACCTCCTCCAGGAAGCCACCTCTGACCCCTTCTTCCCTGTGCTGGAGCCAGACCGCTGCCTCCTCCGTCTCCCCACAATCGCCTGTGCTGTGCCTCACAGCCCCCAACACCCTGTAGTGTCAGGCTCTGTTCTCACGTGCCCCTTCCCTCACGTCGGACCGTTCATGCATCCCGCAAGTGTTTATAACGTGCATATGACACGCCGGGCACCGCCCTCAGTGTGGGGGATACCGTCGTTTCACCAAACAGATAAGAAACTCTGCCCTCATGGAGTTTACATTCTACTCTAGTGAGGACAGACAGACAAGCCAATCAGTAATTTATACAATCAGAAGTCATGTAATGTGGACAAAAGGAAAGCAGGTAGGTGGGATGGAGAGTGTGTGAGGGGTGGGGGTGTTGCCATTTCACGTGGTGTAATCAGGAAGGTCTCCCTGAGAAGACTGGATTTGAGCAAAGACTTGGAGGGCATGATGGAGTGAACTGTGTAGACACCTGGGGGAAGAGCCTTTGACACAGAGAATGGCAAGTGCAAAGGCCCTGAGGCTAGTGTGTGTTGTGGGTTGAATTATGCCCCCCAAAGCTATGTTAAGGCCTAATGCCCCAGTATTTGTGAATGTGACCTTATTTGGAAATAGAGCCATTGCAGATGTAATTAGTTAAGATGAAGTCATACTGGAGTAGGGTGTGCCCTTAATCCGATATGACTGGTGTCCTGTAAGGAGAGGAGAAGAGACACAGAGAGACAGAGACATACGGAGGGACAGAGAGATGGTGTGTGACCACAGAGGCAGAAATTAAAGTGATGCATCTATAGGACCAGGAATGTCAGGGATTCCCAGCTGTCACCGGGATGCTAAGAGAAAGGCATGGAACAGATTCTCCCTAGAGCCTTATGAAAGAACATGGCCCGACTGAGACTTCAGACTTCGAGCCTCCGGAGCTGGGAGAGAATACATTTCTCTCGTTTCCAGCCCTTCAGTTGTGGTAATTTGTTATAGCAGGCCTGGGGAAGGAATGCAGGGGCAGTGTGTGTGTGTGTGTGTGTGTGTGTGTGTGTGTGTGTGTTCAGAGCAGAGAAGAAGGCAGCCTGGCCGAAAAGGAAGGGAGGGGACATCAGGGAGAACCTAACCAGGGCCAGGCCACGTGGGGTTGGGGGCCACTGCCGGGGCTTTGACCCCAAGTGAGAGAGGGCACCATGGGGAAGATGGTGAGCCTCAGAGGGCCATGGTCTGACGTATGATCTGCTTCTTTGGCCTCGTCTCTCTAGCAGCTTGCCCAGACTGTGGCGTGTAGCCGCACCCAGCAAACATTCCCTCCTTTCTGTCCCAGTTAGAGGTTCTGACTTGGTGGCTATGAGATATATGTGCTATCAGTGGGATGGAGGAGGAGTGACTAGGTTCGTGCAACATGGAAGATGCTCTGATAATTCTAATATTTAGGTTGATAAGAGGATACATTTTTCACTCGGGATGCCTGCAGACCTTGTTTTTTAGTGGCAAGACACAGTTTTCATCTTAAAACCTAATAGTCAGTTGTTTTGTAATTTGATTAAAAAATTATACATTTTTTTTTTTTAAGATTTTATCTATTTATTTGACAGAGAAAGACACAGCGAGAGAGGGAACACAAGCAGGGGGAGTGGGAGAGGGAGAAGCAGACTCCCTGCCGAGCAGGAAGCCCGATGCGGGACTCGATCCAGGGACTCCAGGATCATGACCTGAGCCGAAGGCAGTCGCTTAACCAACTGAGCCACCCAGGCGCCCTAAAAAATTATACATTTTTAATGTCAGCCCATAAAGTATTGATTTTCAGATTCTTGATGTGGCTGATGTATCCTATAGATAAGCTTCCATTCCTTCTCCATGAGGCTTTCAGCAACGGATCTCTGTAGGCACGTTATTATGGGGAAGCATTGATTTTTGCCTAGGACAATATGCCTTCTCTTTGAGGAAATGAAAATTATGACAAACGAAAAGCCATTCTTCAAAGTGACTTTGATTCTTGTCGTTTATGATTCAGAAATGAAGCCGGGGAGAAGGGAAGGGACCCTTTGGCTCTGCACGTAAAGGGACGCATTGCTCCTGAAGGAGCCCTTAGTAGGCCCGCAGGAGTCTGAGGCTAACAGTGGCCGCTCTGTCGTTCAGCGTCTGCAGTTCAGCGCACGTCCCTGCCTCGCATTTCAGGGCCCTAGCAGCCTGCCGGGACCCGGGACCCGAGGCTTCACATTCCATCCCACAGACGGCAGACGGAGGCTCAGAAGAGCAGACCCTCCTTTTTGCGGTCCTATGGCAGGAGGCAAGGGGTGTCCAGATTTGAGTGGCCATTCAAATGAGACAAGATGTGTGTTCTGAAGGCAGAAATGGCTGGAGAGCGCACAGTGCTGATGCCGTGGAAACCGAAAACAGAACAAGAGCTCAGAACAGGAGGGCAAGACAGGGTGGGCCCCCTCTGAGTCGGGGCTCTGCAGCCAGCTGGGTAACTTCAGCCCACCTGCTCAACCTCTCTGAGCCTCCAGGTCCCCTCTCCGAAGTGGGGGAAACTGTCCCCCACGCGGCCACCTCCTCGGACTGCATTCTGGAAGCAGGAGATAATAGAGAAAGCGCTTCATAAGTGGTGAAGGGCTCTTCATAAGCCAAAGGCAGTTGCTGTGCAGATAAGAGCATTGATTGTAGAGTCCGTAATTTCTGGAAAATTAAAAACTAAACTATCATTTAAAAAAAATAGAGCCATTACTCTGTGTCAGCTGCTGTTTTAGTGCTCCACATAAATTAGGAGGTTTGGTTCTGATTATGAATTGTGTCTCTGTGAGGTAGGCCCTAAAGTTAGCACACCCATTTTGCAGATGGTAATGCTGAGGGTCACACCACTAGGCAAGGAGGATTCAGACTGGGCTCTGTATGACTTTGAAAGCTCATAAGCCTCAACGCCCTCCACTGGACTGATAATGGGTCCTGAGTTGGGCCAGTGCAGGGCCTGATTCCAGATGATGCAGCAAACATCTGTAGGAAGCATCAGGCCCAAGGTTACCCAGAGCCAGTGGCTCAGAGAGGAGTCAAACCCAATTCCAAAGTTTCCTTCTTGCCTTTTCTGCCAAATTACCATCTGCTTTTTGTCCCTGCTTGCTCTGGAGAGTGTCTTTGTTCTTATACCACATAAAAATCAAGGGGGCACATTGACAAAGAGAAATTGATGACCAAATGTAATGTGTGAATTTTTTTTTTAAATTTTGGAATTAAAGAAAAGCAAAAATGACATTTTGGGGACAATGGGGAAGTTTTAAATACAAATTCTATTTTAAATAATATTTTTTATGAACATTACTTTTTTAGGTGTACCGTGGGAATGTTGTTATGTGGGAGAGTATCCATATTTCTAGGAGCTACATCCCAACGTGGTCTTACGTTTGCAACCCACACTCCAATAATTCAGGGGGAAAAACCAGAGAAAGAGAGAAAGAAGGAGATGTGGGAAAGTAATAATGATTGGTGAATAGATGAAAAGTATATGGGTGTTAATTGTCCTATTCTTTCCAGTTTTCTGTAGATCTGAACATTTTTAAATAAAACATAGCAGTGGAAGGAAAATAATTCAAGGGACAATTCCATTTGCTGAAAGTCTTTTGTGGGCTGGGCTCTGGGCCAGATGCTGGCATGAGCTATTTATATGTTTCTCCCAGCCTCTCTGTAAAGTAGGTGTTGTTATTTTCATTTTGTGAATAACCTAACAAAGCTCAGAGAGGGTAAGTGGCTAACACAAGGTCACACAGCAGGTGAATGGTGAGCTGCAGTTCAGGTCCGTGTGAAGCTTTCAACTAGAGGACAAATGAACCCTTCCTCCTTCCCCCACCCCACTCTTACATAGAGTAGAAATTACTTTTCATATCCCAACAGGAAGCTCAAAGTCTCAGTAAAACAAACAAACAAACAAACAGAAACAAAAACACCCCACACTATTAATCAGGACCTCGCATCAAAAGCAAGAAAAACAGGAACTCCAAGTATCAAAAGCTTCATTCACTGACCAGAGTCCCCGTAGGAAAGAGAGTTCTGGAAAAATAAATGTTGACATTTGACACCACAGGAGCACCAATTTAAAAAGGCACTTTAAACCAAAATTGACTTCACAAAAATCAATATTGAAAAATCGGACTTGGATTCCAATGAAATATCAGTCTCTTGATGTTTATTGACTTGGGTAAATGTTGGCATTTTACAACCCAGAATTAAAATAATGGAATTTTAGAGCTAGACAAGACCTCTGAGATCATCCTGTTAGCTACTAATATCTCTTTCTGGATGCTTCTTTAGCTGGACATTGTTTTTATTATATTTAATTCTCCCGTCTTAAACCGTGTTTAATTTTATAAATCTCCTCCAAATCTTGGTCCTACAGGCCCAAGTTCTAGTAACTATTTTACTTTGAGAAAGAAAAGCCAGGGTAGGCTTAAAATAAAGCTGCCCCTTTGTGGGGGAGACTGGCCTGGGGTCCGAGAGCTGGGGACAGATGAGGCCAGAAGCCGGGGTGCTCACCACTGTACCGAGCTTCCCCCTCCAGGCCCTTCCCTTTGGATCCCATCGGTCAGGTGGTGTCAAGAAAGTAGGGGTGGTCAGCAATGGCTTATTCACTAGAACAAGGTGGTCAGGCGGGAACCATGTTAACTGGATGTCGGCTGGGGAAAAAGGGAGGGAGGCACTCTTTTCCTTCAGATGGAAGCATCCTTTGTTATGGTTTTAGGGATAAGATGCACAACAGGCCATCAAGTTAGAGATACTACTGTTTCATTCCAACATGCTTTCATCTGCCTAATTAAATACCGCACACAAACCCCCAACTATTGTGATCCGACAGTCCCCATGAAGTCAAGATTACAAGGAAGGCGCAAGACTGGTAATTACGCTGTGCCTGGCTCCCCTTCTGAGGACCCCTGTTACTGAGCCATTGAGAGGGAAGAAAGGTGGACGCCCTTCCCGAGGTCTGAGACCAGAGAACTGGGGTCATAGGATCAGTTTGCTCTGAGGCCTGACTGCCGTGGGGATGCGAGCCTCTGACATGAGTGAAAGACACTTCTTAATGATGGCAAGGAGATATAACAGCGATTTTTTTGGAGTGCTTGCTACCTGGGGACTAAGCTTTTTATTTTGGTTTTTTTAAATATATTTTTTAAAGATTTTATTTATTTATTTTTGAGAGAGAGAGAGTGCATGAGCAGGGGGATGGGCAGAGGGAGAAGCAGACACCCGGCTGAGCAGGGAGTCTGACCTGAGACTCAATCCCAGGACCCTGGGATCATGACCCGAGCCGAAAGGCAGATGCTTAACCGAGTGAGCCACCCAGGCGCCCCTGGGCTAAGCTTTTTACATATCTTTCTCCTTTTAGTCCTTAGAGACAACCCAATGGGATGGATAGCATCCCATTTTATAGATGCGGAAATCTAGACTTGGACTAGTGAGGGGGCCTGCTCCAGGCCATATGGCCTGCAGGTAGGTAGTGTACCCAAACTGGACACCAGTCTCTGGCTCTAAGTCTGGGTCTCGAAGGTGATCAGCGCTTCCAGGAGGGTCCCAACGCCTATCAGCCACACCCCCCTTCCAACCCTCGTATAGCCCATCTGTTGGCTCAGTTTGCCAAGTATGTTGGGCGCCACAGCCTGGATTCCTAACCAGCTCCTCCCCTAGGCTCCCACGCAGGGACAACCCTGTGAACCATACCGCTTGCTCCTGTGCTCAGCCTGTCCCTGCCGTGACTTTAGCGCTTGGTTTACTGAACCTTTTTTTGGGGTGGGTAACAAACAATCTGGGCCTCCCATATTCACCAGAGGAGAGGTAATGATTTTGAGGTTATCTAATCAGAGAATGGAGGCCAAAGAAATCCATTTAGGAACCTGAGTTACCTGATTGTGCAAAATAAGCTGGAAAATCCCATCTGCCTTGTCACTCCTGCTGAATCTTGGGATTTTTGCGTGGGCCACGGTGTGTGTCTGATGCACGTGCTTTCATTGTGAGTTCAAGCAGCACATGAGTGGGACTATGAAATCAGAGATCTTAGAGGCCTTCGTGGTCACAAAGGACGCTGTGTCCCCGCTTCTCCCCAAATTGCATGTGTACCCCCTCCTCCAGACATCCTCAGTCTCCTTTTTGACTCCCTCAGAGAGCCACACACTACCTTTTATTTCTCTGTGCCTTGTTTCCCATCACTCCCCGGACGCTCGCCTCCTTCAAGGGCGGCCTGGGTCTCACCTACTTGGTGCCCCAGGGCCGGGCCCGGAGAGGTGGCCCCGGATGCATTGGGGTCCGTTCGGTTCACAGCACAGTTTAGTATTCAGACACACATGTCTGACAGCAACCTGCGACCATCCATCCTAAAGAGGATTTATTGTGGCAAGTTGGGAAGTTGTTTAAATGCAGCCCGGCACCTCACGATGATCCTAGGTCCCACGTATGCTTTCAGAATGTGAATGGGATGTGGCTCCTGGGGAAGCCGGGAATGTTGGGTGTTCAAAATAACACAGCCTGCCAGAGGGGCTTGGGAGGCACGGCTCTGCACATGGAGAGCAGGGACATTTAAAAATGCCTAGGCCGGAGACTTTTGTTTAAAAATAGGGAAAATATATTCAGGCATCAGTACCTCGCTTATCCGTACGGCGTGGATCCAGCCACCTCGCCTATCCAGAACCCAGCCTGGAACCTGCAGGTCTCTGAGCCACTGGTAGGGAAGGCTTTTATTTATTTTTTATTTTTTATTTTTTTAAAGATTTTATTTATTTATTTGAGAGAGAGAATGAGATAGAGAGAGCATGAGAGGGGGGAGGGTCAGAGGGAGAAGCAGACTCCCCGCTGAGCAGGGAGCCCGATGTGGGACTCGATCCCGGGACTCCAGGATCATGACCTGAGCCGAAGGCAGTTGCTTAACCAACTGAGCCACCCAGGCGCCCAGGGAAGGCTTTTATTAAGACTCGTTCAGTTTATGAATGGGAGCTCTGCTTAGGGCTTTGCGCGTGCCTGGTTGTACTTGTTTTGTTCGCTGTCCTCACCAGCCGTGTGATACTGGGTTCCCAGTCGACAGCAAGTCAACCAATTGGGAGCTGGTGTCAGGTTGCTGGAGGCAGGGAGCCAGCGGCAAGAAGTGACAGCTTGCTACCTGACTCAGAGGGCGAGAGGGAAAGGAAAATGTCAGACGAGGACCTAAGGGCTAAGCAAGCATGTGGGGAAATAAAGTCGTGGGACAGAATAACCCCCAGGCCCTGTGCCTTTCGGGGGGAACTTCACATGCCCCTGGCAGGTCCACACTTGATTTCTTAATCATCCGTTGGATTTGCTAAGCACCTTAACCTCTCTGAGCCTCCGTTTGCTTATCCATAAAACAGAAATAACAATTTATTGGGTTTCCGTGTATCCGGCACTGTTCTTAGCTCTTGACCTGTGTCCGTTCATTCAATTCTCGCAACTCACTATGAAGCAGGCATCATTTATTTGTGCTGAGAAACCAAAGCTCAGAAGAGAGGCAAAGCGGCCCCAGCCCCCAGAGCTCACAAATGGCAGGCCCAGGATTCAGAGCCAGGCAGCCAGGCTCCGGTCCCCGTCCTGACCATGGCCGGTATTCGGGGAGCAAGAATCACGCCTCCCTCCCCGAGCTGTTGAGACCCGCACACAGCGAGGCGTCAAACTAAAGCTTCGGGGCTGTTAGCACCATTGCTTTCGGAGAGCGGGGAGAGGGCCGTGATTATTCCTGGACGGCAGGATTGGAGGGAAGGGAGGCGGGGAGGAGCTTGCATTCCCCACTTGACTGATAACGCTACTGTATTGTTGGAATTTTCTACAAGCATGTGTTACCTTAGCAATTAAAAAACAAAACAAAACATTCCTGGGGGGAAGAAAAAGGATTGTAAAGAATAAGAACGTGTTTAAAACCTGCAGGCATGTCTACATGTGCATTGCGTTGTAAAAATGAGTCTATCAAATAATGCTTGAAAGTTTGGGCTTATGAAGATGTATATTTGGGTTATCTAGAAACTCCAGTGGAACAGTCAGCGCTGTCTCATGGTTCCATGGTGGGTGTTGCCTGTTGCTGCGCCCATGGGCTTGTGGTCTTTCCTGGTTTCCTCTGTAATTCTCGCATGGGGAGCCATTCTCCGTGCCTCTGAGGGCTGTAACTGTCATCTGGTCCGTCTGCGTGGACGTGAATGGTACAGGCTGGTGTGTCTGCACTTGCCGGGGCGGGCGATCTGAAGGCCAGTGGGACAGCATCCCTGTCTCTGGAGCCCATCGGGTGCGGCGTCAGAGGTGGACCAGCCAGCCGCGGGTTGGACTGAAGGATAAGCCTGGGGGAGCAGTTTGTTCTGGGGTGGGGGAGGTAGGGGGAGAATCAGGGAAGAGAAGCTGTTCCGGGCCGAGAGAACAGCACATGGTAAGGCAGAGAGGAGGTTTATTTACCTTGAAAGTCTATATCTGGGCAATAAAATCCTGTGTAGAAAGAGCCAGCCCCTGGGGCACCTGGATGGCTCAGTCAGTAAGCGTCTGCCTTCAGCTGAGGTCATGATCCCGGAGCCCCTTGTCGGGCTCCCTGCTCAGTGGGGAGTCTGCTTCTCCCTCTGCCCCTGCTCCCCCCACAAATAAATAAATAAAATCTTAAAAAAGAAAGAAAGAGCCAGCCCCTGGATGAACTGAGTTTGTGGTCTCAATTCCTGGTCAAGTTCTGTAGGGTTGATCTTCATATATTCATTCCTCCCTCCCTCCCTTCCTTTTCCTGCTTCTGGCTACCTGGTTTGTTTTTTATCAGGTACAGTAAGATGTACAGACATGGAAATGACTGTCACAAAGAAGGAGTTTACCCTGGAAGTCCCCTAGATGCAGGAAGCATGCCACGCCAGGCAGGGTGCATAGGGAAGCCCCGGGGTCTGCCAGGAAGCAGAGGGAGTGAGAGGAGACATGGGCAAGAGCCTTAATTGTGGTTTCCATGGGAAGGATCTGGCGAGGCAGGGTAAGCAGCTTGCGATTGGCTGGATTGGAGAACTTCCCTGGGCTCTGGGGCTTAGGGCTGTTGGTCAGTCTTCTTGTACCTGGGTCTAGGGTGACTAGGGCATGTGGATAGTGGCCCAGATTGTGAAAGCCCCCCAAAATGAAGAGTCTGGGGGTGTGGGCTCTGGATTGGCTTGCATGTAAAAGGCTCACAGTCTAGTTGTTTATTATCTTTAGGCATTGATGAACCCTGAGAGAGGTGGTCAGCAAGGCTCCATATGTCAGAATGAATCCTTTCTACCTTCCCTCCTTCCCTGCTTTCCTTCCTTACCTCTTTCTCCCTCCTTCCAACGTGAAAACAAATCACAAAATATTTCAAACATACAGAAAGAAAAAAACAATATAGCGACAACATAGCTTATACCTACAGCTCCAATTTGAAAAATGTGAATATTTTTTCCCCAGATCTCATTTTTCAGAGAACTAAAGCATTGCAGATGCAACCAAAGCCCCCTCCTAACCCTCCCCTTCCCATTCCCCTCCCTTCCTCCTTCCACAGAAATAACAACTGTCTGGAAGTTGGTTGTATTTTTCCCATCTCTATTTTTATATTTTACTACAGATGTACATGTCCATAAACAATATATAGTATTTTTAAAGCTTTGTATAAACATCATACTGTACATAACATTCTGCATTCCATTTTGTTATACCCCTTTTAGTTTGTCTTTTAATAGGTGGTTTTAATTGGTTTATATTTATTGTGATTGCTGACATATTTCTACCATCTTATTTTGGGTGTTCCTTCTGCCATTCCCTTTTTTTTCCCCTCTGCTGACGTGGTTATACCCTTAACATTTTAGCATATATTCTAAATTATATTTCTTTTTTCTCCTAAAATCTAAAGTTACACAGTATCTTTCTCCTCTACTGAATTTGACAAGAATTGTCACAATGCCTAACAACCCACTAAATATCTACTCTATATTTCTTATTTCCTAGAATTTGGGGTCCACTAATTTAAAAAAAATTAGTTGTTTTTAGTTTTTAGTTAACTATTATGTTTGCCAACAAATGTTACCAACGTCTTTGCTCACTTTTTTTTTTCCTGCCTTCCATTTCTTCTAGGTTCACTTTTCTTCTTGCTGAGTTCATCCTTAAGTAGTACTCAGTGCATATGGTGGGGGGTCAAGGGTGATCTTCCTAATATTTGGAAGTCTTAAAATGTCTCTGTGTTCCTCTCACACTTGAGTAATAGTTTAGCAGGGTATAGAATACTAAGCAAACAGCGATTTACTTTCAGAACTTTATCTTTTGGATCTCTTGTTGCTGATGAGAAGTTTGCTGTCCATCTGGTTATTGATTCATTGTGAACTGTCTTTGTCTGGTGCAGCTCTTAAGGCCTATGCCTGGAACCAGCTTACTGTCACTTCTGTTGTATTCTTTTGGCCAAATCAAGTCACTAGGCCAACCCAGATTCCAGAGATGGGAAAGTAGATTCTACCTTCTGATGGAGGGAGATGCAAAGTCATATTACAAAGGCCATGGGTAAAGAAAGGACTGAATAACTAGGGCCATTTTTGCATTCAGTCCGTCCTTCTGTTCTGCTCCCTTGTCTTGCCACCCACAAGCATGCAGCTTCGTGTGGCCTGCAGTGCCAGGCAGCAGTTGGTAGAACTTTGTTCCAGCTTTTCTTATGAGTAGCAGAAGCTGTTCCCTACCTGCTTTGCTTTAAATAGTGAGCTTGGCTCTGGTTCCCCTTTGCAGTGAATGTGGCTCTGCCCCTGCATTTTCTGGGGATGCTATGAGTCTCTTTTGTCCTGGAGAATTCTCACTGCCAAGTACCTTTGGCTGTTTTGCACCCAGAGCTCATGAAGCCCACCAAACCCACAGCTTCATCTTCACTTACCATGTTATGGGGCTTTTCTTCTTTTTTCTTTGAGAATTTTATCTTATTTTTGAGTAATTTATATCTTTTAAATTTTCTATTTTTTATTTCAGCTATCATTGCTATGTGTTTGGTATGGTGGGGAGGAAGGGATTTCAAGATGTGAATTTAATTTGTGATACCACCTTGGCTGGGATTCCTATGTTTACTTTCTTCATAAAACTGAGCTTGTCACATTCTTTAGGAAACAGATGAGGTTGTGACAGCTACATCAGAATGTACATAATTGTGGCAGTGAGAACAAAAGCTCAGACTCTCAGGATTAGAGAGGACCTTCCAATACTTTAATCTCTTCTATACCCGTCCCACAGTGGGGGCATCTAATGCCTGGCCTGCCTCCTCTTCATCCCATCTCTGAATAGCCCTGGTTTTTAAAAAGTTGTTCTTTTTCAGCTGGTATCTGCCTCCTTACAGATTCTCTTACCCCACCCCTCCACCCCCCATGTAGTTCTGTTTTTATTCTCTAGAATGAAACAAACCACATCTGTGCTTTCTGCTTTTGAGAATCCATCAGAGTGTAGAGGCCATGACCAGGCCCCAAGCGAGCTCTCCTCCAGGCTGAGCAGCTCCAGGTTCTGCAGCCTGAACTCATGGGATCTGATGGCCCGTCCTCTCCCCACATAGTTCCCGCCATGGACACTGCACATTTTCCCCTTTCTCATAGGCAGGGCCTAGATGGAGCCTCAAAGGTGGATTTAGACAGATCAACCAGAATCTGCTTCCTACCTCCTTGATTCTGGGACCCATTCTCCTATAGGTGCACCTGTGAGCCATGTCATGAGGTGGACTCTCATGGCTCCTCGGTCAACCACCATTCATTCATTTGTTCATTCATTCAGACCTTGAGGACACCGGGGATGTGGTAGTAAACAAGACTACCATGAAACTTGGGGTCTAGTGTGGGAGACAGTTGTGGTGTGACCACGAGCATGAGGGCTAGATACATGGTGAAGTGAGCATATATAAAGGGGAACCTCACCAGGTTTGGGAGGAAGCAACATGTGCTCTGAGAGCACTTCCTCATTTTCTTAACATTTCAAAATTCAGATTCTCAAGAGAGGAGATCCCTACCTTGCTAGCTCATTGTTCCTTGACCCACAAGGTCATAGGTCAGTGGCTAGCCTATGGCTTGGGTTTACATACCTTGTCCAATTAGTTATGCCTGGGATGCTCTCAGCATCTTTGCACATCATCCATCTGTCCGTCCATCCATCCATCCATCCATCCATCCATCCATCCATCCATCCATCCATCCATTCCTTGGATATACTGGCGATGCAGTGAAGGAGTCTATGGCAATCTTCATTGCTGGGGAAGCTCAAGTAGGAATTACATAGATCAGGGATGGGATGGGGGTGACCGTAGGTATGGTGGCCATGTGGCTGGAAGGAGCATGGTGCATAGACTGTGGCTGGAGCCTGGGGTGTGAGGACGAGCACGGGACAAGGTAAGCTCTTCATCCCCAGCACTGGTGTGGTGAATGGCACATAGTGGGTGCTTGATAATTATTCACTGGATCAGAGAGAGAATGATTGACTCCTGGGAGTCACAAGGTCTGGGTTTAGCACCAACCCTGCAACCAACTAGCTGTAAGCCCTCAGGAAAGTCACTTAACCTCTCTGTGCTTCAGTTTCCCCTTTGTAAAGTGGCATGATCATGTTTGCTCTGGCAGTATTATAAATGACCAGGAGGGTCAAAGGGAAAATGTGTGACATGTCTTTGTAAGCTGGAAAGGGCTTTATGTATGGAATCTTATCCCTAACATTATTAATACCATTTTTAAAAAAGATTCTATTTATTTATTTATTTAGAGAGGGCCCTGAGATCATGGCCTGAGCTGAAATCAAGAGTCAGACGCTTAACTGGCTGAACCCCCCCACCAGGAGCCCCTATTATTAGTACTGTCAGCACTAATGTCCAGTCAGCATTCAATAATGCATATTTAAGGAAGGACTTTCCAGTGAGTGGCTCTAATCCATGAAGGTGTTGCCAAGTGTTGGGCAATCAACAAGCAGTTTCTGAGGGCCTCTCTTGGTGCCTGGCCTTCTGTACCTTGTAGATGGAAGAGTGGAACTTGGAAAACATGTTCTTCTGGAACAAAAGGAAACACTAGGAGCTTAGAGGGTGGCAGGTGGCCATTGCATGAAGGGGAACGTTGGGCTGCAGACAAAACCCTGAGAACTTTGGAGAGGCTGCAGTCCTTGGGATCCCACAGAGTCCTATCCCACTGAGGTCCTGTCCTGCAAAAATAGTTACTCAGTAAAGGCTGAGGAATGAGTGTGTGTGTGGTAGGGGTGGGGTGTCTGGGGAGGGGCTGTTGAGTAACTTTCCTTGGCGGAAAAATGAGTTGGCATCTCAAACTTTAGTGTGCATCCAGGTCATCGTGGCTGCTACTTAAAAATGGACCAGCCCTAGGGATTCCTATTTGGGGGTTGTGGAATAGTGCTTGGGAAGCCCCATTGTAAGGATGCCCACCCCACCCCAGGTGGGGCTGATGCAGTTGGCAGCGTTGTTTTTGAAGAACCCCACCCCGTGCCTGAGGCACACCTCCATGCCCCTAGCTTCCACTTGTCAAAACCCAGCCAAACGGAGCTTTTTAAAAATGCACAGAACACCATGGGAAAGCACAGATCGGACTTGGAGGTGATATTTTCAAACGGAACGGGACGTTATTTTTGTGCCCGTCACTGGGAAGGTTCTTGGGGGTTCGTGAACCAGAGTTGAGCGTGTTGTTTCAAGCTACTCTAGTTGTGGTCCCTGAAGCTCTCAGTGGGAAGTAAAAACCAGAATGTTCTTTCTGAAGATGCCGTGTGCTACCCTGTAAGGTCTGTTTTGCAAAATTAATTAGCTTTGGGCCAGTTTCTTATCCCGAACCATTTGGGATTTCTGAGCTGCAGTTGGAGAAAGCGTAGGTATGGGCAATAATTTCTTCTCCTGGTCTTTGTTCCCAGTGTGTTGGCTTCGCTCCACAGATGTGCCAGGCCCAGGGCTGGGATCCAGAAATCGCAGGCATGATCTTTGCCCTTGAGGGAGGACAAAAAAAGCTAACACACAGCTGGAATATGAAGAAGAGGAAAAGTAGTGTAGTTGGCAGGCTCAGACAGGGTCTTGAGAGAATAACACCAAGCAAGGGGAAACTGGATGAAAATCAATTACAGCATTTCCAGGGGTAAACTACTCCCTAAAAAGTAATTACAAATATTAAATTCCTCCTCTCTCCAGCATGAATGAATGCTGGCTAGTGAGGAAACTGGAAAATTCTTCCAGACCACATTCTTTGCCCGAGAACGTCCACCCAGGTCTTGGTTGCAGCAGGCAAGGAGGAAGTTGCCAGAAGAATGATGTACAGCCTTCGGGGATCTTGTTTATCTCCCTGAAACAGGGAATGCCTTGGCAAATGAAATGAGGTGCGCCGTGTGAGGCAGGCCAGAGAGAGCGGGGTAATTATTCGTATGCACCCCATTTCTTTCTTAGTTTCACACTTATTAGCAGTCTTGTTGGCCACAGTGACGGTGCTTCGGGCAGCCATCCCTTGCGTTCGCTCTGTCCTGGAACGTGCAGAGCCTGTGGAGCACATGTCTCGGCTCTCCCTCCCCACAGGTCGCTCAGCAGCACCCAGGGCCGTGCCTGCTCCAGCTCTACGTCTTGGGCTCTCCACCTCAGACTGTGGTCCCCTACTTGGTGGAACCCAGCAGCTACTTGGGCGGGGGCGCTCAAGGAAAGTAAAGACTATGGCAGGTACAAGGTAGTTGGCTAAGAAAGAAAAAGAAACAGAAGCCAAGCTTCTCTAATGAGAGACTCGGTTCCCTTTCCTGCATCTTTCCCCTCTCCCATTGAATTAATTAACGATGGCAAATTGTTCCCACGTGCTTGGGCAGGTTTGTTTGTATTTTATTATTATTATAAGGAGTGTTTCCTGAGTGATACTAGGAGGAGCGGTTGTACAAGTAAAATCTTTCTAAAAGCAACTCAGCGGCTCAGCCAGGGGCCTTCGCTGTAGCTGGATTGTTTTGTGACCGTGTGTTACTGGAAGTCACATTCTCAGGCAGCTGGGGAGCAGGGACGCCCTGACACCCACTGACCTGGGCACATCTGTCCATCTGTGGACTCAACGGAGCACCTCTCCACTCAAGCTCGTCCACCGCCCCCGGGGCTCAGTCTCTCACAGGAGGTGCTCACAATGACCGGCCCTTAGCCCATACTGGCCTTGACAGAGCTTCTACAGACCATGGTGACACGAGAAAAAGAAGGATGTGTTTTTCCTAGAGCTAACGTTGTTATTTTAAAGAACATCCATTCCTTGGAGGTGGTGTTCTTCCTTTCCCCTCCTCTCCCTCCTCCTCCTCTCCCTTCCTAGCATATCCTCTTTACAATTAAATCGCGGTGATAGAAGATGTTAGGATCTGTTTGTTCATATTATTTTGTTCTTTAATGTCCTTACATGAGAAAATAAAATATGGCAACTTAAGCGGGCAGTCTGGTTCTTTTTGGGAATTGTGTGCAGGAGCCTGGGCCCTGCCATTACTGGTGATGTTCTGGAAGCAAGGGTGGGGTCCATGGGGCACAGGGAGGAGGTGGTCATAACGATCGGGGAGGCTCTGGGCAGACAGGGACATCTGAGCTGAGTCAGGGGAAGGCCAAATGAGGGGGTGCTCACCAGGGAGCGGCCGTTCGAGGAGGAAGGTTGCCGAGCAAAGACAAGCAGAGCTCGGGATGCTCTTGAGAACGCTGCCCGCTAGCTTGAGCAGGAGTCCGGGCAAGGAGAGGGGAGGCCAGCCAGCGGTGTGGGCCACGTGGGACAGGTGAAGGACTTTGAACAGAGTGCCTTTGGCCCCAGAGGGCCACGAACACCTTGGAGCACGGTGACATGACCAGCTTTTCATTTAGGGAGCTCACTCCTGGGGGAAGGGTGGGCAGCAGCGGGAAGGAGCAGGGCTGGGAGCGGAGGAGCCTGCCTGCCGTCCAGGGCAGAGATGACAAGGCCAGAGAGAAGCACATGCCAGTGCGGCGGAGAGGCTGGCCCCGTTGCACAGATCTCAGCAAGAGAACCTTCGGGACTTGAGACTGACTGGGTGCAAGGGATCGTGCAAACCTGGAGTCTAGGGTGGCTGCTGATTTTCTGGCTTGGGGGAACCTGCAGAGGGGAATGTTAATACTAATACTAATGCAAACATCAATACTAACAGCAGTGATGGCTGACGTTTACTGAGCTCTTCTGTGTGCTGAGCGCCATACCTGTGCAGAAGGCTCACAGAATGAGAAACAGGTGTCTCAGGGTCTGGGTCTCAGGGTCTCCTACCAGTCACGTCTGCCGTCCGCCTTCTGGGACACTGACCCCATTTAAGGTGGTGAGTCTGAATTTGAACCTGTGGGTCATCCAGGTGGAGACGTGCAGTCTGGAGCCGAGGGGGACAGCAGGGAGGGAGGTCGGGATTTGGGGTTACTGCCTGCAGCAGGTGGTTGATGCTGTAGGAGGGATGAAATTGCCTGGACATACTGCCTGGGAAGACAGAAGACATGCTTTGCCCAACAGAGCGGAGTGGGAGCTGTCCTGCCTTTCCAGCCCCCTGTGCCTCCTTTCCTAGCTGATTTGGGTGTTGCGCTGTGTATTTCCTAGAACCATTGAAATGAGGCGAGGGGAGAATGCAGGCTTTGCTTGGCTCTTACTCTTCCTTTTGTTTTTTTCCTGAGCTCTTTATTATGGATGACTTCAGATACAGCCGCAGGAGGATGAGATAAACAGACTCTGTGAAGCCATCGCTCGTGTTCCTTCAGCGGTTACCAAGCACGTGCCTGTCCCTTCCCAACTGACCTTCTAGAATTCACACCCCCGCATCAGGGCATTCTCCGCTCTGTCCGTCTCTCATACTGTCCGCTTGAGCCAGACTGAGCTGGCAGATTCTCAACATGCCTTGTGGTCTGGTCTGCGTCCTGGGTTCACGGCGGCGCCTCCCGGGGCCAGCCACAGTGTGACTGCGTACACCGTGCAAAGCCCGGCAGCACCCCCTGGGACCTGGGCTACGTGTTTCATAGAACAGAGGTGGCACCTCTTGGGATAGCATTCAAGGTGAATGCGTGTGTCCCTCATCAGAGACCCCAGAGAGCCCCCTTGCCCCTTCTGCCCAGTGAGGGAGCAGGGAGAAGTGGCCTTCACTAGACATGGAACCAGAAGTGGGCCTTCACTAGACATGGAATCTGCCAGTGCCTTGATTATGGACTTCCCAACCTCCCGACCTGGGAGGAATAAATGTTTATTGTTTGAGCCACCAGGTCTGTGGCCTTTGTTATAGCAGGCCCAATGGAGTATGATGCAGGCCATTTGTAATTCAACCCCCATCGGGTCAAAGGAAAACTCTGGTCCCCTCACCCTGTGTTGACGCTCTAAGCTTCTACTTGTTTCCTGGAGGTTTGGTTGTGTTTTTTATTGTCTTTTTGGCCAAATCTTCCGGATCTCTTTTGGGGCAGAGCATTTCCTGCCACGGAAGCCTAGAGTACCACTGCAGGAGGTGGGTTTTGAAGACCTGGCTGATGGTGAGGGGCAGTGTCTCATGGCAGACATCCTGGTCTCCTCCAGTCTCCTGGCATCGGCTCTTCTGCTGAGCTCCCGAACCCTCTGTTTGAACAACATTTCCTAGAAGCCCAGTGTGTAAAATCAGTAGAAGGGAACTCTCCTGGCTAGACGGTGGTAGAGATCCAGAGCCCTGCGCCGTGGGGTCGTACTATGTCAGTGCCCACTTTGAGGGGCTTCCTGCGGAACAGAGTTTGAGATTCCTAGGGTGGATCCCTCACCATCAAGGCCCCTCCAGGAGTGAGACCCTCCATGTCTCTCCCCGCCGATCCAACAGCTGAGGGTGCTCGTCTTATCTCATGCTCAGATGGGCAAAATGGCACAGAGCCCGAGAGAGATGGCTCAGGTCTGCCCACTTGTAGGGTGGGGGAGCCAGCCATGGCAACAACAGGCTGGTTAAGAAAAGAGTGAAACAGGGGTGCCTAGGTGGCTCAGTCGTTAAGCGTCTGCCTTCGGCTCAGGTCATGATCCCAGGGTCCTGGGATCGAGCCCCACATCGGGCTCCCTGCTTGGCGGGAAGCCTGCTTCTCCCTCTCCCACTCCCCCTGCTTGTGTTCCTGCTCTCGCTCTCGCTCTCTCTCTGGCAAATAAATAAAATCTTTAAAAAAAAAAAAGAAAAGAGTGAAACAGGTGTGTCGGGGGCTTGTGTGTGCTGTGACCAAACGGGGAAAACCCTGTCCATCTGGCATATGGCCTGTGGAGGGGTGCAGTGCTGCCCCGCGGGTTAACTGCATTCGTGATCCGTGGATGAGCTTTTCGATCCATGCATCCACCAGCCATGTGGAAAAACATTCAAGGCACTTGAGGAGCATCCACTCTCCATGCCCCTGGCTAGTCCATGCCATCGCAGCAGAAAATGAAAGACCACTCCCCCCTCCTGACCCCGGGGCAGATCTGTTAACACAGAGTCTGATGATGATGATGATGACGCCCAAGTTTGGGAGTTTGTGTTTCTTCTTGCACATGTGAAGTTTCAGTAAATAGTCATTAAAACTAGCGTATACAAAGAGACAACAATGCCACATTTTAATTTATTTATTTCAGCTGACTGCCTCAGCCGGCCTCCTAGTGAAATTCCTTTGTCCTGTAGCACGCTCTATGTTAACAACACATCTCCCCTTTTACGTCCCGCTGTTTCTAGAGAATGTGGAGAATTTAGTGTGGGTGTGGTCTCTGGGTGGAATATTGCAGACTTTGTATCTGGGAAGTAGGCGACGCGTTTCCCTGAGCTGTGGAAAATTCAAGCAGTCCCCTTGTCTTAACAGACAGAGAGCTTTCGGGGCGCCTTGGGTGGCTCAGTCGTTAAGCGCCTGCCTTTGGCTCAGGTCATGATCCCAGGGTCCTGGGATCGAGCCCCATATCGGGCTCCCTGCTCTGTGGGAAGCCTGCTTCTCCCTCTCCCGCTCCCCCTGCTTGTGTTCCCTCTCTCGCTGTCTCTCTCTCTATCAAATAAATAAATAAAATCTTTAAAAAAAAAACAAAAAACAGAGAGCTTCCTCCTGCAAGGAGCCCCTGCCAGTCTCTGCAGTTCCCGTCACTGGACTGTCACTGACCCTCTGTCCCCTAAGAAATCCTTAAGCAAGGTGGACAGACGGTGCCATCAAAGGTACCTAGTTCTGTGCACGGCTGTTAGAACGATTTATAAGTACATACTCTTTCCTACTCTCCGCCACCTCCTGGGTCCTTCCCCTCCCCTTTGCTGGTTTCACTCTCCCTCAGGTCCCTGAGGGTATTGCTGGAAGTTTCCTGGCTGACGCCATCACCCCAGGTGACTCAGGGATGCCTGCCGCCACGTCATCCTCAGTGCCCCCACCTCCCGGGCTTCATGAAGTCATGGGTCTGTGCCTGCCTAGCCAGGCTGGCTCCACGCCCAGCTACCCCTCTGCTGTCCGTGTGCCCTTGAGTTGGTTACTTAAACTCTCTGAGCTTCTGTTTCCAAATCTGCAAAGAGGGGGGTGCTCTACGCATTCAGCTACTTAAGATGACGTTTGTGAAGAGTTGAGGGTTTTGCCCAGCACATAGGGAGCCTCAGGAGGTGAGACCTATCGTTATGATGGTTTTTGCTGTTGTTATTGCCACCCCTAGTGGACGCTCAGTCCCCGTGGGTTGGCCCTGGCCTGATGTTTGTGGTCACAAAGTTGCTGGTTTAAAAATAAAATTCTGGGACACCTGGGTGGCTCAGATGGTTAAGCGTCTGCCTTCGGCTCAGGTCATGATCCCAGGGTCCTGGGATCGAGTCCCGCATCGGGCTCCCTGCTCCTTGGGAGCCTGCTTCTCCCTCTGCCGCTCTCTCTCTCTGTCTCTCATGAATAAATAAATAAAATCTTTAAAAAAAAAAATAAATAAATAAATAAAATAAAAATAAAATTCTGTGTGCTCTGTTGTGATGCAGGAGAATCCAGCACATTCTTTCACCAATTTAAGAGCAGCGTGAATGGGCTCTTGATGGGGTGTGGGGACTCCTGTTGGGGCTTCTGTGTGATTTCAAGTAAGCCGCGCGCCTTGGATTCCCCAAAAGTGCAGTGCACCGCTGGGCCCAGACGACCTCTGTGAGCCCTTCCTGGCCGGACATCTCCTAAAATAGGAGTATCGGGAGACTGAGCAGGGCGTGGGGCTGGGCCCTCCTCAGCAGCTGCCTGGGGAAGGCGAGTCAGCCCCGGGTTTCCTGGAAAGCTCTGAGACGGGGGTCACCCCTTCCTCGGTGCCTGTTTATGCTCCACTTTTGGGCTTTGAAGAGCAAAGCTGCCGCTTCCTGTGCCCACCACACCGGGGTGCCTGGCCTGACGTCCCCGTCTGCTGCTCTTCCGGGGAAGGGTCTCGACAGAATCTGTGCAAATGCCTCTCCAACCTGGGAGGCAGCTGGTAAAGGATGTACCTGGCACAATGCAGACCCGAGGATGGAGGCTGCGTGGCAGGGTCGGGAAGCCTGGTTGTCATGTCAACAGATTGGCCCAAAATAGTGAGGGGCGGGCTCCCATATGGTGCCTGTCGTGACCATACAACTCGCTCCTTCCACGGCAGAGCTGCGGCGGCCCAGGCTTTTAGAGAAGTACAGGTGAGGGACTCAAGAGGATATCCCGCTCTCGCTGCCTCAGGAAGGACCAGACAGGGTGGGGACTGTCCTAGGGTCTCCACTGTTGTAGAAAGTGGAAGCCCCAGAAAGGAATTCCTAGGCCCGTGTCCACCCTCAAGGCTGCCATGACTCATTTCGTCCCCCCGCTTGGGTGGCCAGCAAACAGCAAGGTGGGGACAGTGGGGGTCCTGAGCAAACTGAACTAGAATCGGCCTGAGGTCAGTGGGCTAGGAAGGGGGAGACCTGAAACCAGGCATCCGGCTCCCGAGTAAGGACCCTAGACCATTATGCTACAGAGGTGCAGGAGACAGCGCTGTCCTTAGGGGGGCCACACTCGGGGGGCTGCCCTGGGCCATTCCATTCCAGAGGGTGCTGGGTTAGCCCATGGAAAGGGCATCTCACCCAGCGGAAGCTTCCAGAACGAAACAAGATGTGCTGGGCTTGGCCAAGCACAGAGGAGGTGGAATGTCTGTTGTGCAGAAGTCACATGCGGTCCAAGGAGTCGGGGTCTGTTGTCGGGGCAGCGGGGCATAGTGTCTGGGGCAAAAGAGTCTGCCCCAGTTGGCTCAGTCACATGCCCTCGGCACCTTCCTCCTCTCCCCTCTAGTCTCCTCACGAACAGGGCAGACAGTAGCTGGGCGAGGAGCCTGCCGACCTCACACCAACCTGCCCTCCACACATGGGGCCCTTTTGTGCTTCTGTGTATTTGCTATGGAGTTCCATTTTGATTTCTCTCTAGTTTCTTCGTACAGTGCCGTTTGAAAACCACTTTCCTGGCCTGGCAGAGAACAAAGGCACGCGTTCTCTTTCCATACCTCGGCTCAGGGAGGAAGGAGGGATGGATTTATCTCCTACTTTAAGATTAGAAAACTGAGGTCCAGGGAGAGGCCACGAAACCTGTCCTGGGGAGGCGGTGATCACCTTCCTGCTTGTTTATTTCAAATTGTGGCAAAATGTACATAACATGGAATTTGCCATTTGAGCCATTTTAAAGTGTATACTTGAGCGGCATGAAGTACATTCACGCTGTTGTGAGATCATCACCACCATCCATCTTCAGAACTCTTCATCTTCCCAAGCTGAAACTCTATACCTATTAAACACTAACTCCCCCGTGCCCCTCCCCCAGCCCCTGGGAGACACCACTTTGCTTTCTGTCTCCATGAATTTGACTCCTCCAGGTCCCTCATCTAAGTGAATCATGCAATATTTATCCTTTTTTATCCGTCTCATTTCACTTCCTGCTTGCTTTTTTTTTTTTTTTTTAATTTGAAGAACGGCATTCAAATAATTTTTTTAAGGCTCAGGAAGGATCTGTTAAACCTAAAAGGAAAACAAAGTAAGAATTTCACAGCAAGGTTGCTACTCAGGGAAAAAAATAATCACATTTTTTTCTGCATGAAAATGAATAAACCCTGAAAAATCCTCCTACTTTGTTTGCAGGATTTATGAAGGTAATTTTTCTCTGCCCTCCATCTGGGAAAGGGCCCAGGAAGCCATGACAGGAGTTTGAGGAGCAGCATCTCGGGGAGGGGGCGGTGTGGAGGCCATGGGCAGCCTTACTTTTACCCTGTATCTGGGCTGGGTGGAGGTCCTCTCGTGGTTAGAACTGGGCCTAGGTTTGGGGGGTGGTTCTGGCAGGACCCACTCTGGAGATGCCAAACTACCACCTGTAAGAGACCTCCCAGAACCTTGGAGCCTGGAGATCCTAGAGGCTGTCCCAGGACTAGGATCCTGAAGCCCAGAGACAGGAGGGGCCCAGTCAAAGGTCACCCAGCAAATAGCAAACAGGTAGGAGCCCAAGGCTCCAGTCCCAGGACAGGCTCTGCCCTCGGATTGGGATATGAATGATAACAAGGGCCCTTCAACATGCACGTACTTCCAGGGCCCCTGAATGCATTAGCCCCATCTAGCATGACCTGCCCTCTGCCCTGTGAGGGAGGGAGGCTCATTAGACCTGTTTTACGAGAAGCTCAGGAGGGTAGAGACCTGCCCAGCAGGCAGTAGCCAGAAGATGGGGACCGGGCCGGGGCCCCTGGTTTGGCAGACGCACTGCTTTTGGTACCCTGGGCCCTAGGTGCAGGGCTCAAAGACCTTTCCTCCAGCTCAACAGTTTTCCTGCCTGTGTTTCCATCACCTCCTGTGCTGTTCTGCCCCTGGCAGGTCACCCTAGCCCGGGGTGAGACCATCTAGAGGGTTCTCCATCCCTCAGACATGCTCAGATTCTGAGTGGCTGTTTTCATTGTCAAGGCTTGGATGCTTCTGGCGTTGGAGGGGAACTTTTCCCAAAGTATTACGGTTCTTAGTTGCTTTGACCTTCAGTAGTACATTAGGAACGATAGCAGTGGTGCTGGTTTAATGATAATTAAGATTACTGTGACTAATTCCTCATGATGCTCTCCAGGGTCTGCTGTCCGCCATACCCCCCACCCCAAACTGGCCTCCCATGCTTCCCGTGACTCCCCTGTCCTACACACCCTCTCACCTCCTCTACGCTCCCCATGTTCTCATCTGGGTGTCGGTCATTGCTGAAAGGGAATCTGGAGGACCCAGTTCACTCCCTCCCCTCCACCACCCCACACAACCTGTCCCCCCAGTGCATTTTTCCTTTTAGCATTTATCATATAACACATTTTACTTACTGCTGCATTATCTAACGCTGACTAACATTTTACTTAGATCCTACTTATTTATCCTCTCCTTCCCTGACTGGATGGTTGGAATGGAAGCTCCCTAGGGGTGGGGATTTTGTTCCCTGCTTTGTCCCTGCCACCTATCACAGTGGCTGACACATAGCAGGTGCTCAATAAATTCACATAGACTGAGTGAACACTCTTCTCACTGCGGGCCACCCTCCTCCACCCTCTCCATCTGGCTAATTTCTCCTTGTGTTTCAAGACTCAGCAGAAGGGCCTCCTCCTGCAGGACACCTACCCTGATTCCTGGTCCCGGGTTCGGTGGCCTCTTCCAGGCCCCATGCTGTCGCCCTACTCGTAGCATGCTTTCCCACCCCCTGCTCACCCCATGCAGCCCTGTAAGTGCCCAAGGGTTAGGCTTTCTTGGCATTGTTTGCCTGTTTCACAAAGAAGGGCGGTGCAGGGTGTGAGCTCCCCACCGCGGCTGGGATGGGCTGCGCTCGCTCGGAGGGCCTGCACTTGCCCCCTGGCCTTCCAAAAGCTGCTGTACTTGGAGCTTTGTCAGCCACCTGGGCAGGGGTCTTGCAGAGGGGCTTCCTCAGAGTAGATCATACTCCTAAATGCACTGATCCCAAGCTGCTGCCCCAACAGCCACAGGAGCCTTTCCCGGGGGGACCCAGCCCTCAAATGAATCCCCCTTCTGGCGCCTCCCACCAGCCCCCACCAGTACTTCCTCCTTGTCCTGCTCCTCAAAAGAATTCCTTCTCCCAGAGCCTCCCTGCTTCCTTGTCCGGGTGTTACCTGTTTTCTGGGCTGTCTTTCCAGCTGAAACCCCTTTGCATACTTTCTAGGCAGGGAGAAGCTTCACCTCCTTCAGAGTCCAGGGGCAGCCCCAGGCGCTGCAGTCTGGGCGGGCAGTGCCATGTGGGCTTGGAGACCACTTAGCAGGATCTCAGCCATGGGGGTGGGGGGCAGGTAAGGATCGGGTCCTAGGGATGCAGACCTGGGAAGGCGTGCTAGGACTTCAGACTTGGAGAAGCTGGGGTATGGGAACAAAGTGTTGAGATGGGGACACAGCTAGGCCCAAGGCTGCCTGTGCAAGCAGGATCCCTGAAGTCAACTTCCACGTGAGGTCAGCACTCCGCCTGTGGGGTCAGGCGGCCACGGCGGGGATGCTGGGGGAGCTGGCCTGGAGTGTCGATGCGTTGGGGAAATCGCCTCCAGAAAGGAACTCTGGAAACAGGTGCCTGCCGCAGAGGTGGAAGGACTGAGGAATCGGAAAGTCCCTGAGTAGAGTCCCCTGGTCACGGTGGTGTGTGACAGAGGCCCAGCCTCTGTCCATCAGGCAGGGGAGTGACCGCCATGTCCCCAGCTGGAGGACAGGAGAGGCACATAATTAACTCCGGCTGAGCCGCTGCTGACGGAGGATGGGTCTCCTGAGTGATGAGTGTGGCTGTGGGTCGAGGGGGTGATGATCCCGCTGGGCCTGCAGTCACTGCTCACCTCCGAGTGGGCGTCCAGTGAGTGTTTGAGCGCAGGCAGGAGCTGTGTCAGGCCGCAGACCTCTGGGGGTTCCCCGGGGGACAGCTCTGGCCCGTGTCCCAGGAAGGACTGTCGGGCTTGGATGTGGCTTCCCAGGGAAAGTCGGTAGAGTGGGTAGCTGGCCTGCCCCTAACCTGCATCCAGTCCAGCGCTGGACTTGGCAGCGTCCCCAAGACCCCGCATCCTTTCCTGGCTCTTCCAGCTCACTTCCTGGTGGCCCAGGGTATACAGGGGCCTGGAAGAAGCTGGGACTCCCCCCTCCCTCTGGGGTTTCCCTTTCTCTGCTTTCTGCGTCTGTCCTTGCCCTCAGCCCCGTAACTGCCCAGCCTTTGCTCCTGCCATCTCCTGCCTGGACCCCCACACTAGCCTCATGAACCATCCCCTTGCCCAGCCTCTCTGCCTTCAAGTCACGTCCTTCAGGTGTCGGGAATGGATGTCTTCCCGGCTCAGCTCTGGTGATGTCGTTATCAGGTTAAGCCCTTTTAAGAACGCCCCTGGGTTTAATAGGTATGGCGCTTTTCTGTTTGCCAGGATGCAAACATTCTGGAAATAGATACTGATGATGGTCACACCACATTGTGGGTGCACTTAATGCCACTGAATTATACACTTAAAAATGATGAAAATGGTTTAAAAAACCAAACAAACCCAAACAAAAGCTCCCTGGGGCTCCAGAATAGGGTGCAGCCCTGTATGTGGGTGCTCAGCCCCCCTTTCCAATCCATCTGTCATTTCTTTCATCTGCCCATGGAGTGCTCCAACCCAGAGAACCACTTGCTCTTCCCAAGACTGATCCCACTTTTCCTGTCTCCTTGTCTCTCCCCGTGGAATCTCAGGATTAGAGTCTTTTACTAATTTAGCCCTTTACTCGGTGAAATAATCCTTTCTACAGCCTCTTCCTGCAGGCTTCTCCCTGAACACCCATGGTGACGGGCAGCCCGCTGTCTGCCCAGGCATTTGACCCCATTTCTGGGCGTCTTGGACGGTAAGAGGCAGAGGCAAGGTTTAGAGCATTATGGCCTGGTTTTGAGTCCCAGGATCAGGACTTAACTAGTCATGTGACCTCGAGCTTGTCAGTTAAGCTCCCTGAACTTGTATTTTCTCCCCTGTTAAATGAGGGGTAATGTTGGTATCCTTTCCATAGGGTCATTGCAAATATTAAACGAGATCCATTATGAAAGGTGAAAGAGATCATGCACGTAAAGAATTTAGCATGGTGCCTGGCATATAAGTCAGTGCCGAAGAAATGTTAGTTTGATATGTTTAATAAGTTGAACCAAAACCTGGCCTTGAGCATGAACCAAAACACAGATTGTTAGGGCATGAAGGAATCGGAGAGACGAACTGTGGCGGTCATTTGTAGGCTCCCTGACACCTAGTCCCCCTCTCCTGCTGGCCAGGTTGCACTTGGTCCCTGGGACTTTCTTGGGTCAAGTCCGGCCAATGAGTTCCATTTAATTGCGGGTTGAGTCTCTGGAGAATTTTCTTTTTCCTTCTCCTTTGGCAGCTAGCAGCATTTAGATGGTGGCAGTACCATCAGTTTGGACCCCTGAGTTACTGTGATGCATCGAGCCCCCCTCAGGGAGAGAGAAGTCAATTTTTTCTGGAATGCCCCATTGAGATTTGGGGGTATTGCTCTGAGATTTGGGCGTGGTTGTTGCCACAGCATAGGCTAATCTCTCCCAACTGATAAATCTGCTCACTCGACTTTCTCGTTTTTTATAAGTGAAGGTCTGTGAAGAAGACGTCACAGGGCGAGGCAGGGGCAGGCCTGGCCCCACCCTGTGCAGGACTGAAACCTGTGCTTGGCAGAGCTGGGTTTATTCTTTCTTTCTTCTCTTTCCTCCTTGGTCTTCCCCATCACTGGGTCCCGTTAAGGAGGCCGTTGAGATTGACCCATTTGACTGGGTCCTGTTGACGTCATGTGCTGGTCAAACCCAAGCCTCAGAACAGCCTGACCAGTGAGCTCTGCTCTGGGCACTCGTTTTTTCCAGGGGTGCTGGGCCAGGTTGCTCATCAGGCCTCACATCTGGACCATGGCCACCACCTCCCAGCTGACCTCCTTTCCCCCCCACTTCCAGGGCCTCTTCCTCCAGACCAGCCTCCAAAGGCATCAGTGTAAAGCCGGCTTCCATCTCTGCACTTCCCTGATTAAAGTTCTGCAGGGCGTCCTGCTGTCCAGAGGAAAGAAAGCACGCCCTGCCTGGTGTCCAAGCTTCCCCAGGGCGCCGGCTCACCCCACCCATCCCTTCTGCACCCCGTGCTCCTGCCCCAAAAGCAAATGCCCCATTTCTCCCGTGTGCCTGGCACTTCCCCATCCCGGGCCTTTGCTCACGCTCAGTCTCAGCCCGCTGCGTCTCCCCGTCACCTCTGTCTCTTCTACACCTTTCGGGGCTCAGCCTGAACGCACCTCCTCCAAGAAGTCTGGGCAGAACATGTCAGCATGACTTGAATATACCTTCCTTTTTGCATGACTTGTGTCTCTACCGTGGTTCCCACTTTTATCTGGCCTTGTGTTCCAGCTTTTTGTTGCTGTCTCCTCGCTCACTCCCTGGCGGCCGGGAGCAGCCCCAGCACCCAGCACAGGCCCTGGCTCTTCATTGCCCCCCATGAGTATTATGGGAGCAAAGGATCCCGTGACTGATCTACACCTCCGCTGTGCCCCGCACCGCATTTTACCGAATGGTTCCTGTGTCTCTCACCTCCCCTAGACTGCACGTCCCTGAGGGCAGGGACCAAGTCTTACCCCCTCACACCTCCCGCCCTCCCTCAGCAAATGGAGAGGAAGAGAAGCGCATCGTGGAGGCGTATGTGGGGCAGAGAGGGGCAGAGATGGCTTGGTGGCACGCCACCAGCATGCGGTCCCTCTTCAGCAGGTGACCCGGGCCCCCATCCCCAGGGGAAAGGCTGACAAGTTGGGATATTTGTGCAAACGGCCACCGCCCTCTCCCCCCTCCCGACCGGCAGCCTTCCTGTGCTTCGTGTTCATGACCCTGACTTTTAAGACTATCACACCTGCCTGTGCGGGGGCACTCATCGAGAGCTAACCAAGAAACGCAGTTTGTATCCACCAGTCTGAAAAACATTTTTTGGTTTGGGTAGATGGCTTTCCCCGTGCAGAGGAGGGACGTGGGCTGTGGCCCCAACATCCTCAAATAACACAGTCTGCAGCTGACCAAGAATGCAGAGTGACAACTTCAGGGAGAAGAGAGAAATGCCAGGTTTTCTCAGTATCCAGGATGGACAGTCTGGCTCTCTGGAGGCTTTGAGAAGCAGATGGTCTGTCCATCACCCCGAGGAAAGGGTGTGAAAAACTCAAGATGGCTGGAGTTAATAAGCTCTTTGGGACAGAGATTCAGATGTGACTACTCTTCTTTCAGGCTGTATCCACCCGCGGGGGCCGCATCCACCACGCGGCATGGTACGCTCAGCCAGTATGTATTAAACACCTGTTTGGAACCAGGCCCTTTGCTGGGCATGGGGGACGCGGGGGGACTAAGACAGCCCAGTGCACCAGATCTGAGCTGTAGCTGCTTATGTCTCTTCAATTCTGGTTTGACATCAGTGTCCTGCACGCTGGGGGACATATTTTAAATGCACAGCATGCTTTCTTTCTACTTTTTCCTGTCATCATCTTTTTTTTATCTCTCTTTAAAGTTTCACCTTTCTCTAATAGTTTTCCAGGTGTTTTGATTTCTTACGTTTCAAAATTTTTCCAGCAGGTGGTTGGGAATGTTGATTAGTTGAGGCTGTCTAATTGCAGTAACAGACACTCCTGTAGAGAGTGGTTTCATGTATTAAGGTGGTTTCTTGCTCATGTCATAGTCAAGTGCAGGTCAGAGGGGGGTGTTGGTTGGGCCCTCTGGGGAGCAGGTGCACTGGGAAAGGTACAGATGGAGTCAGAGGTGCACTGGGAAAGGTACGGGGCGGCGGGGAGGGAGCAGAGAAAGGCAGGACAGGTCTTCTGACTGGGGGCAGATCTGGCCCCCATGAAAAGCAGGGCACGGAGGAAGCAGGGTGGGGAGAAAGAGGCCCAGGTAGCATTGTGGCTCTGAGAAAGTCCCAGCCAGACCAGGGACTCCAAGCTTGCCTGCTGTTGAGACTTGTGCTGGCCAGAAACGGTGAGCCCCGGTTCCACCGCCAGGCTCAGCCAAGCGTTGGGTTGCCAGGCAGGAGTGGGGCGTATCCCAAGGGCATGGCTCCCAGAGGCTATCAGCTCTTGAGACTGTCCTCCTTCTGGCAGTTTCTCTTGAAGTGGCAGTGCCCTTCCATGATGACCACAGGGATTTGGGGGTGGGGGCGCTCCACCACTTCTAACTTGTAGGACCTTGGAGTCTTCCCTACTCATACTGTGGATGGAACAGAGAGCGCAGGACACCCATGGAGGGGCTTCATAGGCCAATCCTGGGCAGAGCGCACATCACCTCACTCACCTGCCATTGCCCAAAGCTCAGTGGTCACAGGTGATTGTGAGGAAGACTGTGGAATGTAGCGTCGCTTCGTGCCTAGGGAGAAAAGCAGAACACAGATACCCTGGAGCGGGGATTGGGTGTCCCTATCCAGACTCTGCCTCTTCCTCACTGTTGATACGTGGTGCAAATGACTCACCTCTCTGACCCTCAATTGCTTCATCTATCAAAATACGAATAACAAAAGGACATACTTCACAGGGTTGTTGTGAGGATTAAGTGTGTTAATATATATATATAAAGACATAAGAACAGTACCTGGTACAAATAGATGCTGTCTTATTACTGTTACTCCTAATGTTTCCAAACTTAGTATGTCAATAAATGTTTCTTGAGTATCTGCTTTGTTCGAGGAATTTTATGTGTCACAGGGACCTACTTGTTTCTCCTAGCACTTAATAGGGGCTCAGAAAATGTCTGAATGAATGAATTTCCATGGGAAAACAAGATAGTGTTTAATTCAGTTGGCCATGGTGCTGGGCTAATTTTAAACATGATTTCACAATAAGAAATGTGAAGTCCTGTTCTTCAGCTCAGAAAGTCAACCCCAGAAGAACAGAATGAGAAAGATTTAACATGGTTGCGAAAGCAGGCTGGGTGTGAGAAGCCTACTGGTTTAAAAACGACCTCCTGTCTTTATAAAAATAATATGTGCATTTAAAAATTTTTTTGAGTAAAACAAATAGGTACAAAGAAGAGAGTAAAAACAAATCGTTCAAAAGCTCACCATTTTTAACATTAGATGAGTCTCATTCCAGACATGTTGCCATGCATACGTTATATGGAGAAAGATGGACAGAAATCATTTTATAAAATGAGATCATTATTACATGCTATTTAAAACTGATGTGAAATTTTATTTTTTTTGAATGCCACAGGAGAAAATAAGGAAATATAATTACTCCACATTAAACGGTTTTGCCTTCACTACAGACAGTCTTGTTTTCTGAAATATCAAGGGTAATAAAAGACCATGAAAAGCAGTGAGGTTAGAGTCCTGGCTTTTAAACTCCAGTTTTCAATTGTAGATGGTATCGATCCAAGTTTTCCTGTGGAAGAAGAGGAAATTTGCAGTCCTACAACTCCTTTTCCCCTCCTCCTCCTTCTGAATTTTGTTATTTTCTTCACTTTACCGGTTGTTTCGTGTGAAATGGGTGCAGAACTCACAATTGCCCCTTGTTAATCACAAGCCTCCGTTTTTGAGATCTGTGTTTTGAGTCATGTTATGGTTGGCTGCATTTCTCATCAAGTAGTCTTTTTTTCCACCCCCCCCGCCCCAAGAAAGTTTCATAGGTGTTTTGTTACCAAGAGATTATGTGTGATGCTTTAGTAGTTTTTACTGATAGTAAGGTCTGTGTGAAGTAGGTGCCAAATACAAGGACTGCATTCTAAGGTTGCATTAATAGAAGTCCGTGCTCAGAATGTGGGAGGTGATCATTTCGTTCAATTTAGCCTTGTGTGTAGGCATGCTCTGAACAAATCAATAAGGAAAATACAACCAACAGAAAAATGAGCAAAGTCACTGGTCCCAAAGAAGAAACAAAACACATATAAACATATGAAGAGATGGCTTATCCTCTTTAATCATCAGGAACAGACAAATTGAAATGACATCAGTATGTACAAGATTGGCAAAAATTAAGGTTGATAGGGATGTGGAGTAGGGAGTCCTCTCAAACGCTGACAGTGGGAGTGTCAATGGATAAAACCGCTTTGTAAAAAGGTGGGAAATCCTGTGATTTAACGATTCAATTTCCAGGTTTAGACGCTAGGGGAGCTCTGCACGTATGTGCCAGGGGACACATACAGAAATTTTTAAGCGTCTTATTTACAACAGCAACCAAACAAAATACTGGTAATAATCCAAGTGTCCACCAGCGGGGCAAGGAACAAATAAACCATGGCATATTCCTGCCCTGGAATACTACACAGCCCTGAAAATGAATGAACTGCCGTGTTCAGCAATAAACATCTCACAAACAACACAAAGCCATTAAGAGGTTTTCAGTTCAAGTTTCAGGCAAAATATACAGCATGATTCTACATATATATACATTCAAAAACAAGTAAAATTACATGATATAGTGTTTAGGAAACATAGACATGTAATAAAACAATAAAGAAAAGCAAGGAAGGGGTACCTGGGTGGTTTAGTCGGTTGAGCGTCTGCCTTCGGCTCAGGTCATGATCCTGGGGTCCTGGGACTGAGCCCCACATCCGGCTCCCTGCTCACTGGGGAGCCTGCTTCTCCTTCTCCCTCTCCCCCAGCTTGTGCTCTCTCTCTCTCTCTCAAATAAATAAATAAAATCTTAAAAAAGAAAAGCAAGGAAGGATAAATTCAGACTAGGGGTGCCCCCTGGGTGAAGGAGGGGGTGATCCTCAGGGTGGCCACACAGAGGCTTCCACACAAGCTGGGTGTTGGGTATACCATAGGTTCGTATTACTATTTTTCATATTTTATGTAAGTTGTATGTATATGGTATATTCTTTTCTACAAATATTTCATAATAACATTATTTAAAATAAAATAGTGCTCTGAAGTGACATTGCCTGGGATGGAATCCTTACCCTTTATGTGACCTTGGACAAGTTATAACTTCTCTGGAGCTCCATTTCCTTCTCTGTAAGGGTGGAAATAATAATAGTATACCTGCCTTATAACAGTATTGTAACAAATAGGGTAATTTACATGAAGTTCTTAATACTGTGCCGAACACAGAGTGAGTTCATGATGCGTTCATGATGCGTGTTAGCTAGCATCCCTTTTCTGTGCCGGGCAGATGGAGGTATTTGGGGGGGGGGTGCATCCTAGAAATGTCTGTCCTCTGAAGCCTCTGGTGACCACAGATGGAAAGGGTGTGACACTATATCCTATGGGGATGATTAGAAGAGGTCGTTTGGCCTGAAAGTATCTTCTGCAGTCAAGTCAGGCTGCCCTAGTTTAGGTGTCTGAAGGGCTCTCGTGGGAATGGAAGACTGTACGAATTCTAAAACGCCCCAGAGCAGGGGTGGGCAGCCACGTTCATTTGTTTATGTATTGTCTGTGGCTGCTTCTGGGCTACAAGGGGTTGACGAGTCACAATAGACACCATATGGTCCCCAAAACCTAAAACATTTACTGCCTGGCCCTTTACAGAAAAAGTTTGCTGACCTTTGCTCTAGGATGAGAACTTGAAAGAGAAATGCAAAAGGAGGGTGATATTTAAGACTTCATAAGAAGCAGAGCTGGCCAAAGACAACTTAGCTCCCCCGTGAAGGAGTGAGACTCCTGCCACTGGAGAGATGTAAGCAGATGCCAACTGCTCCTGGAGCAGGGGGCATGGAGGAGGGCTTTGTATCTGGGGCAGGTTGGACACATCAGTGTTCAAATTCTTCTTAAAGTCTGAAATTCTGTACGGAGTAATTCTCAGTTTCAAATTGGTCGTTATTAACTCTGACATTTCCTTGGCATTTTTACATTTTAACTCTCAGCAACATTTGCTTTGAAATTTTTAAGTCAAAAAAAGTATTTTAATTCTTTAAAAATGAGATTTAAATGAAAAATGGGATGTATTCGAGTTCTACTTTTTCATTAAAAAAATGGATTTGCATGGCTTTTGGATCTATTCCCATTTATAGGTGCTGAATTTTAAGAGCCTATATGTGACAAGTGTGTCCTTACCAGGAAAAAGGGGCCATCGGAAGTGAAATCAGGGCAGGGAGTTTGGGGGCAGTGACCGTGAACTGCTGTAGGTGTGGAGTCCGTGGAGGGCAAAGAGGAAACATACTGGAGAGGGAAGAGGAGTGGGGGCGGGGGAAGCAACAGTTCCTGAGGGTCTACTGTGTGCCAGGGCCCATGTCCAGGTCGCAGAACTGCAGATCAGAGGCTGTGGCCCATCGATAAGCTTTGAACTACTGCATGAGAATGTGAGCGGGTGGGAGGGCTCTAGTTGGAGAGGTGGGAAAGTCGGAGAACATGATAAAGCCCATAGCTTTCTTCCAGGACACAAGAACCCCCTTATAGGGGGCTCTGAGAGCAATTCATCAAAAGCCAAAGCGCTCAAAGACAACTTGCCATAAACAATTTCTCAGAATGATAGTTTTGCCCAGTGACCAGCTCACTAAAAGCCGTCCGACAGACACCTTAAATGGAGGGAGTAGAGAAGCTTTGGCATCTCCCTGGTTCATGCAGGGGCGGGTCTGAAGTCTGCAAGAGGAGGACGGTAATAAACAGGCATTAGGGGAACGTCTCCGAGTGCAGCCTTTAGAAAGGACTGAAATGTGAGACACAGGTGAAATTGACTTTCACCGGAGCCGGAAGGACGAAGCCTCGTGAAATGGCCGTGTGAAGTGTCTGCGAGGAGTCCCTCAGGAAACTCAAACTTAGAGAAATTCCCCCAGTGATTTGGTGAATTGATTATGGGGCAAACTGATGTGCAGTGGATTAACTTTGAGAGAGTGTGCTCAAGTGACCGGCTCATCCAGCCTTTGCCCTTCCCTAGGCCAAAGACAAAGATCATACACGGGCAGGGACCTCTGGGGTGCTCCCCTTCCTGGTTTCCAGGCATTTTATGCTGCTAGCAATAGAATGCCCTTCTCAAATTAAGCATCACATGGAACCCTGATGCTGAAGACAGAATAGCTACTGGTTCTCTACAACTGACAAGATGTGCCAGCCTGTAGTGATTTTCTTTTCTGTCCCCAAAGGTTATTTTTATTGCCTTACAGGACGTTAACCCGTTTTGTATCTATTTTGGCAGTCTTACCTTATTTCTTATTGTTCCATTCACTGTAAAAATCCCTGTCTCAGGTTTCCTTTTGAATCCACTTTGTCATCCTGCAGATCCCCCTATTAATGAGTTAAATAAAAGGTTGACACGTACCCACTATCGATTTTCATAAGAAGTATGTTTTTAACCTTTTGAGAATTATATTCTGCTAGGAGTTGGGCTTTAAGCGCATGGAAAGCAGGACAGTCAAAAGGACCGGTTTATGTTTTACAAAGCACCTTCCGACGGCGGCTGGGTGGTGAGCAGGCTCACCTGGGCCCCCGGGGAAGCGAGAAGCCCGGCTGGGCGCCTACCTCTGTACACGGAAGAGATGACCACATGGCTTGAATGATGGAGGTGCAGGTGGAAGTGAGTCCTAACTGACTCCCGATATTTGAGGACAATATGTCCTTGTTCATTTCCATACTGGATCGCCTGGATCTGTTTTAGGGCTCGGTTCTCCGCTCTAGGATGTGAGCGCCTGGGCAGGGGGCCGGGTCCAACTTGTATGTTACTAAGTACCCAGCCCTGGACTGAACACAGCAGTGCATGGCAAGTGTTTGCTGAGCGAATTCTTCCCCCTAGATTCTCCTCCTCCTCCTCTTCCTTTTCTTCCTCCCCTTCTTCCTCCCCCTCTTCTTCCTTCTTTTTTTATTGTGATAAAATATGCAAAACATAAAATTTACCATTTTAACCATTTGTTAAGTGCACAAAAGAGTGTCATATAGGTACATTCACATGGCTGTGTGACCATCACCACCATCGGTCTCCAGAATGTTTCCATCCTCCCAAACTGACACTCTGTACCCATTAAACACTGACTCCCCATTCCCCTCACCCTCAGCCCCCCCAGCAGCCACCATTCTCCTTTCTGTCTCTATGAATCTGACTGCTCTAGAGGCCTTATCTAAGTGGAATCCTACAATAACTGTCCTTTTGCATCTGGCTTGTTTCACTTAGCATAATGTCATCAAGGTTCATCTGTGTTGTAGAACGTGTCAGAATTTCCTTCCTTTTTAAGGCTGAAAAATACCCCGTTGTGTGCATATGCCACATTTTGTTTATCCCTTCATCACTGTCCCCCTATACAAAAGGTGTGCAAATACCTCTTGGAGTCCCTGCTCCCGGTCCTTTGGGCTGTCTACCCAGCAGTGGAATGCCGACTCGCATAGCAATCCCAGTGAACCTTTTTGAGGCCTTGTAGTACTGTTTCTTCCTGCAGCTGCATGTTGTACGTTCCCACCAGCAACGCCAACACTTACCATTTTGTGCTTTTTTGATGATCGCCATTCTAATGGGTGTGGATTTGTCCCCTTTTGACATGTAAATGACTCCAGGAAGGGGGAGACCCCAGAGTGAGGCATTGGGGGGCCCTTTCCTCTGTGTGCTCTGCCGGAGAGCCAGCGGTCCTGGATTGGGAAGGTGCTCAGCGGGAGGAGAGCCAGGATGGGGGGGTTCCAACATCACACTCACTGAGCTTATAGCCTGGGCTACTGGCTGGCTTAGAGAGAGGCCTCCCAAGTGGGGGAGCTGAAACCCAGCAGGTTTCTCATGAGGAAATTTGTTTGTGTGAATCCACCGTTGGGCCCCTGTCCCTGGGGAAAGCTGTTTCTAATTCGGGCTTCTCTTTCTGTCTCTTGCTCTCCAGTGTGATAATGCAAAAGGGTTGAAAGCCTTCTACGATGCAATAAAATACGGACCGAACCACTTGATGGTGTTTGGAGGAGTCTGTCCATCCGTTACGTCCATCATTGCGGAGTCCCTCCAAGGCTGGAATCTGGTGCAGGTAAGGTCCGGGTCTCACCTTTGGTTGTCTTTGGCCACCAGTCTTTTGCAGGAATGGTTCCTTGTGCAACATGGCTCCTAAGTTGCCCAGTTCAGGCCTCCCTGACTTTTCCCTGGATGAATGATTGCCCAGCCCCCCGCCACCCCACCTCCTGGCCTGACCCCCAGGCCTGTGCTGGCACGGCCCACATGGTGGGTCTCTATGAGGTAGCCCCAACACCTCCGCTGCATGTTCAGAGTCCTTCAGTGACGGCCTAGCCTGACTCTGTCACCAGTGTCCGGCCAGTCCGTCTGCCCAGTGTCCTCTGCTGTCCCTGCCACTCCCTCTGTGCCTCGGCCCCTTGCAACCACTCACCCTTCCCCAAAGGCATCTTGTACCTTCGGGCCTCTGAGCCCTGCTCTCACTGTTTCCTAATCAGATGGGCCTTTACCTACTCGCTGCCAAGCCCCCCTCCCCCACTGACGTGGTCTTGTCCACCAAGACTGCTCCCCCCCCCCCCCCCCACAAGCCTTTGCTGGGGCTCCTGGCCAGGGTTCACTCTTCACACTGGCTAACGTCATACACCAGCCAGCCAGGGAGTGCATGGCCTGATGTAGGCGACACTCACCAGCGTCAACTGTTGTTTTGAACGGGAGAAGAAGAGTGTGGAAAGATGAGGGGTGGCCCACGCAGTTTGATCATGTCTTTGCTTCAGCCATCCAGCCATCCAGCCATCCAACAGCTAGAATTCTGCACCTGGGATTTTGGTAGACTCTGGGGAGACAGTGCTGACAGGACAGATAGGCGCCTACCCTTCCGTGCTAGGAGGGAGGTAGGCAGTGAGCAAGTAGGCAAGTCATCATCTAAGAGCAAACACTTGTGTCATACGTGTGCCAGACTTAGAACATACCAGACACTGTTCTGAGCGCTTATTTGCATTAATGCAATCCTTATACCTGCTCTGTGCTGTAAGCGCTATATCATTCTCATTTTATAAATCAGAAGACCTGGGCACGCAGAGGCCTAGTGACTTGCTCAAGGACGCTCAGCACTTAGGTAACCGAGCAGGGATTTAAACTCAGGGAGTCTTGAGCTGAGACTGTGGTAGGAAACAGCCAGGACGGAAATAAGCAGGGTGATGGGACTAGTGGTGACCGCCCCAAGGCAGTCAGGAAGGGCCTCTTGGTGGTGACATTTGAGCTGAGACCCAAAGCATGAGAAGGAGCTGGCTGGGTCGATGGAATAGTCGATGCAGATGGCCTGTGCTGGGAAAGAACTTGGCTCATTCAGGGAGTGGAGAACGGGGCAGTGGGGCGGGAGCGTGGTCAGTGGGGAGCCGGGGTGAGAATGAGGAGGCCAGCGGAGCCTGACCACAGCAGGATCTGGTTTCCCTGCAATCCTGTTGACTGAGGAGCTCACATGAGGTGCTGGGGGTAGAGCCCCGACCTCACAGCTCAGAGGGAGGCTGGAGCTACCCGTGACTGAGGTATGAGGAGGAAGGGGGTGAGGTCCCAGGGAGGGCCATGCACTCAGCCCAGGGGCAAGGAAGGCTTCCCAGAGGAGCAACGTGGGGCTGGCTGGAAAGGAGCAGAGGATGTTGGACAGCTGGAGCTGTGCAGGAGAGCATTGCTGGCAGAGGAAACGGGGTGCTCAGGAGCTGGAGGTGGGGGAGTGCATGGGCCCGGGGAGCAGTGAGTCATTCACTGTGGCCTGAGCAGGCCACGCTGAATGTGGGTGGATACAGCAGGAGATGAGGCCCGAAGAGCAGCTCGGCATGCTATGGTGCAGAGCTAACCACGTGCCTGCGACCCAGCGCCGCTCACCTGGCTTCCAGCCCTGTGGCTCCTGCAAACAGCCGTGAGACCTTGGTCGGGTCACTCTCTCTGTGTTTGAGCTTCCTTTCCTGAAAACTGAAGAGCTCGCTCCACTCCCTAGGCAGCAGGGCCAGGCATTCCCCTGTATAGGGATTCCCCTGTAGAATCAGGGGAGGGAGAGGACTGATCTCATAGGACGGCTGTATGGATTCAGGGATGAAATTGTGATTAGAGCCAGGCCTGGCCCATCCTAAGCACTAAGTGTTCCTCGTTGTATTGTCACCCCTGCCCTGCCTCCTACTGCTTCCTGAGTTGAATACCTCGACTCCTCAGCCTTCTGGGTCTTTCTTGCCACATTGTCCCCCCCACCCCCGAGATGCCTCATTCTCCCCATGCCTAGTGTGTCACCCATCCTTGGAGACCCAGCTTAAATGCTACCTCTTCCAAGAAGCCTTTCCTTACTGTACTCTCTAAGGTAGCCCCTCTAAAAATTCTTTTTCTCACTTCCCTGCATTTACTTCTAGCAGAACATGTACATAGCCCACCCGTCGTGCCCTCTGCCTGTCCCTCTCTTAGGGCTTTGCCCCTGTGGGGGCATGTTTAGCTGGGTTGTACGCTCCGTAAGGACAGAACCTGGCCCTGAGTTCCTCTTGTTTTTCCTAGTGCTTAACACTCCACAGACATTATTCTGCGTCTGTTGAATGATCAGAGGGGTGGAGGGAGGAAGGAAGGGATGGAGGGTAGAAAGACCTGCATGCAGATGGACATTTTGCTCAGACATGGCAGGCCAAGTTCCCTGGACAGTCCCTACACAGAGAGGAATCCAGGGAGCTTCCGGACCTTTTCATAGCCTCACTTGGAATGGTTTGCTCCTCAGAATTCTCTGAGGAGCTCCAGGAGGGAGCACAACGCTGAGGACTCTGGCTTGCCGGCCAGAGCGGCCTGGCCTCAGCATGAGCATGGAAGGCCTCCAGCTTCGAGAAGTTGACAAGACAGGAGACTGGGTTATGAAGTCGGGACCGTGTTAGTTATCACTGCATAATGAATCATGCCCAAATTTAGTGGCTTGAAACAACAATAGTCATTATTGCATTATTTCCTTGGGTCAGAAATTCAGACGCAGAGAATGGCTTATGTCTGCACCATAATGTTTGGGGTCTAGCTGGAAGATTTGGAGACTGGACTCTAGCATCATCTGAGGGCTTGACTGGGGCTAGAGGATCAGCCCCCAAGCAGCTCCCTCACATGGGGGGACACATCGGTGTCTCTCCTGTAGGTCTCTCATAAGGCTGCTAGAGTGTCCTCATGGCATGATAGCTGGCTTCCCCCAAAGCGACTCATCTAGAGACCAAGGCAGAGGTGGAAAAGTCTTTTAGGACCTTGCTTCAGAAGTTGCATACTGTCATTTATGCCTTATTCTCTTCGTCATACAAATTAGCACTTATTTAGTGTGGAAGAGGACTATACAAGCTGTAGTGGGAGGTGAAAATCACTGGGGCCCATCTTGAAGGCTGACTACCACAGGAAGGAGGGATTCTGGGAAGAAGGCAGGATCGCAGGCTGCCCAGCAAAGGAAGCTCCATGCTGAGTCCCTTTTCTGTTTTGAGGAACTCCTGCTCATCCTTCAAAACCCTGGATAAGTACCTCTTCCTCTGTGATGCCTTCCCTGATCCCTTTCCTTCTGTGCCTCCCATAGCCCCAGAGTGAATTAATTGCTCCTTCCTCAACAGAGCCTGCTCTGTGAAGGCCATCTCCCACAAGTCAGTGTAAATTGGTTCTTGTGGGGAGGGAGCGAAACATCCTACTCTTTTTATGTACAAAGCACAGAGATACATACGGTACATAAGTAGATCTATAGTATCTGTGGCATTAAAATTTCGGTTTCATTAAAATGAGCGGTGCAGGGATAGGAAAACATGTCTATAAGGGCTTCTCAGGAGAGTAATGGCGAAAAGAAGATTGGGAAGCGTGGTTCTACGTCATGTCTGTTGCATCCGATATTTTGTCATTAAAGGAATTACATTTTGTGGGAGATGGTTTATTCTATTTCCAGGTGTTCCCTGCTAGAATATAAGCTTCTTGGGGGGCAAGGGCCCCCCATTTTCTTTGTCCCCCAGTTCCCAGGGCCTAGCACAGGGCCTGGCACCCAGCAGGTCCTCACTGAGTGCCGAACTGACCTAAGTGCAGGGCGCAGGCTGTGGAGCCTGAAAACCCTCCGCGGCAACAATTTCTTCCCAGCGTGGACGTGACCGTGGTGAGGTGGAGGGCATGGGAGGGAACACAGATTCTCGGCCCCCACTGCAACAGGATCACTCTGCATTGCTGCCGACAAGCACGGCCCACCACTACCCTAGACATCTGCTGGGGGACTGCATAAGGTCAAGGGCTCCAGCTGCACACTGATGGGGCCGCCAAGGGGCAGGGAACTGGATGGTGCCTGGCAGTTTGGAGAGCTCTGGGGACCTTGGAGGCAGAATCACAGGATGAGCCCAGGAGAGTAGACTTCTCCCAGCTTGTGGAGCCAGCCGAGGAAAGTGGAGCAACAAAGATCAGGATCTTGATCGGAAGTAGCCTTGGAGCTTCTGCCTCCCTCCACGTTCTGGGAAAGTAGACTCTGGGGACCTCCCGGCCCCCTCCCCACCTCTGAGAGGCTGAGCTGGCTTTAGAGATGGTGGAGGGGCTGGAGGAGTGGGCCTACATTCACTCAAGGGATTCAGTAATCCCTTAACTTATTCAAAACTGGGCTCCCAAACAGAGTTTCGCAAATGGGAAAATGCATGTAATTTGTGTAATTGAAAAGGAGCTCTGACTGCCCTTTGGGGGAACAATGCTTGCTGGACAGCCTGGAATGTGTAATCAGTTGTTTCTGTTCCCTGGTGCTACAAAAATAGGGATTCGCGCGACGGAGGGGTGAAAATTCAGCCTGGTGCCAAAATCGGTTAAATTTAACTTTTGCCTTTTGCCGGGCTTCTTGATTCCTGGTTGCTGCGTCGAGAGGCTAATATTGTTTAAGTCATGATGTGAGTCACTCGGCCACTGGGGAGCGTCAGCTCAGCCAGCTAGATGCGAGGACCTTCTTAGAGTCCAGGCTCTGTCCCTCCCTGACCTGGTCAGACGCCGCCCTGGGGGAGCTCAGAGCTGGGCCTCCCTGGCAGGGACCTATCAGGACACAGGCTGGGAGGCGTCTGGGAAGGGCCAGGGTCTGGCCCTGGGAGACAGCATGTTCAGACTGGAGGACACGCAGGAGTCTTCGCCTCCAGAGCTGCATGGTTCTGTGAGAGATGTTGCTGGTTCTCAGTGGTATAGGTGGGGAGATGGGGGAGCAATGGCTGAAGTTAGTGGGGAGCAGAGCTTCCACTCCCTGCAAGCAAGCCCTTATCACTGAAGGTATCCAGAATGGGGCAGGCTGCCTGGCTGTGAATGAGGGGGTTCCCTGTTGCCTGAAGTTGCCCGAACATTCCAATCTCATCCAGGCCTGCTGCTGGGGAGATCTAATACAGAGAGTGAGCATAGACCAGGTTCCAGGCTCTCAAACTATATTGTAAGAGTCACTTCTGGGGGCTGGGGATGGGCTTGTGTTAATGCAAATTCCTGGGCTCCACTCAGCGGGTCCAGGCTAAGGGATTCAACAAATGCCTCAAGGGCTGTAGATCCACTTGTTGCCCCAGCTGCCATTGCAGTGCCTAAGCTCAGGAGACTTAGATGCAATTAATTCTTGGAGTCTTGCAAGACCGGGCACGTTCACCTCCCACACCCTGCGACTCTACGGCCTGGGACCCCAGGGACTCTAAGGAGTGCTCCTGGTCTCCAGAACTTCGGGGTATGCTGCCCCTGTTGGGAAGAAGCAGGGCAAATATCCCAGGGCTGCCAGGATGAAGCCCACAGTCCCAAGTGTGGTCAGAAGTTGCTGTCACCCTGCCCTGCTTCCTCATGTCCCTGGCCCCAGACAGAGTTCTCTCCACCCAGCAGGACTGTGCTCGTTCCTTCTGGTGCAGTTTGCTGCCCCTTTTCCTGTGAAGTCCCCCATTCCTTGTGCTGTGCCATCCCCCCCCCCAGCCCCCCCACCCCCCGCCACGGCATGTGCTGCCCTGTGCCTGGGTCTGTCTTGGCTTGGAGCTGCCTGAGGCCGGGGTCTGCTCTCATTCAGCCTCGTGCCCCCTGGCTCCCGTGCTGAGGGGTACTGGGGGAGTACTTGCTGACAGAGGCCTGGACGCCTGCCTTCTAGGCCTCAGTCTCCTCCTGAAAGAGGAGGGCAGATCATCAGAGCCTGCCAGACATGAAGGGACCCAGAGTGGTTCTCCACCTGCAGCCCCTTGGTAAATGAAAGCGGAGGGAGACCCTAAACGGCCTCCAGCTCGGCCCCAGCCCACATCTCCTGTCTCTGGACCCCATGTTGTTCTTTAACTTTTATGAAGACCCCCTCAGGATCCTGTCCTCAGCATTCTGAAGGGGGTTTGCTTTTGACCCTACCTTGCGCTTTTCCCAAGCAGTTCTGCGGGCCTGCCCCCAACCTAGGCTGTCCTTCTGCGAACCTGGGGCCTGGGGAAGAGGCAGGAGAATTTGGAGGCGAGTCGGGGGGTGGGGGGCGGGAATGAAGGCAGGGCAGCTGAAGCCAGAGATGCCGGCAGAGCCTGGGGAAGGTACAAGAGATGCATCGAGAGGGGGTTGACCTCCTCAGAGACCAGGACAAAATTCCTTCCTTCTTGGGAGCTAGGTGATAGCTGCCTCAGCTGGCAGACAAAAATAGTCTCGCTGATGAAAATAAAGGCAGATTCCTGAAGGGATAAAGGGCTGCTCGCAGGAAAACGCAAACACTATTTCGTCAAGAACCGTATCCCGCAGAGCCCGTCCCTTCAAAGGTAGCGCAGCAGATATTAAATTGTAGATGTGTTTGTGCTGGCACCTTCCCAGCCTCCCTCGGCAGCCCATCCTGCGCCGCGGTGCTCCCTCCAGGACCGGGGGGGGGGGGGGACGGTTCAGCTTGTGTGATGGGGCTGAATCCATGGGGACGCTCCTGCCAGGGAGCGGAGGGAAGCAGGTCATGCAGACAGGGGAATGTTGACTCTGTTTGTTGAAGTGTTGGCAACTATGGCCCAGAACATTTAGGACTTGATTTCTGCAAAATCTAAGTCATGCTTGGTTTTGACATTTAAAAAACCAAATCAGTGAAACCCCCCCAATCAAGCCCTTTGCTATTTACTGAATTCTGGCGTAGTTCTAAACTGTGGGTCAATGCCATTTGCATCCTAGGAACAGGAATTTTGTCATCTGATTTGATTGTCTCAAGTGATTATCGTATTAAAGCTGTAGGTTGCCTGAGAAATCAAAGGGTTGTTTTTGTTTGTTGTTGTTGTTGTTGTTTACTTAGCTGTGGGTTGTGGAATTTGAGATAGATTCATAGAAGGCTACAGCTGGTAGGGTCTTGGCAAGCATCGGATCCAGTGTCCCCATTATACAGACTGGGAAACAGAGGCCCAACACGGAGAGGACCTTGCTCTACAGTTCTCACAGTAACAGCAGAACTGGGTCCCATAGCTCACCCTCCAGTGCTCTGCAATCTCCACCAAAATATGGTTTGATTTTTCTCTCTCTCAGCCTTGCTTTTCTCTTATGTACAATGGGACCAGCCTCTCGTGTTTCATGCCTTGTGAGAATCACTGAAGGCTTTCCCTTTTAAATGAAAGCACTTCTATAGACTACAGAACAGTAGTGACCCCGTTGCAGTGACAGGGACTTCTCCACCAGAAGCAGATCTCCAATTACGGCTCAGAGTTTTAAATCACCCCATTTTGCATCAACAACCAAGGTGGTTTACTCTGGCCCCAAAGACCCTGAAAGCAAAGCATCCTGGGCAGGATGGGGGCTCTTTAGCAAGACACTCAGGCTGTACACGGCCCCCACTTCTCAGCCCCCGGGAGTCAAAACCCACCCAGCCGGAATCCTGCTTCCGCCCAGCCCACACACGGGGCGGCCACACCCAGGGGTGGCTGGGTGGCCAGGCCGTGGACCTGATGGAGACCATTCAGGAGGTGCGGTGTGACTGAGCACGGCGGGAAACCCTTCCTGTGGCTGCTCTCTAAGAAAGACAGCAGAGGCCAAGAATCCAGGCCCGGCTGGAGCCATTTCTTGGCGCTGGTCTCCAGAGGGGCCTTTTAGTGTATTAATAATCTATGAGATGCTTCCACCTTCTGGATTCATAAGAAAGAAAAGAAGGTGGTGCGAGAGAGGGAGAAGGGGTATTAAGGGCACGCACCGTGGGCCAAGCAGAGACTATGGGTGGGCCTCCCTGATGGTGTCACTGGGTGCCTGGTGCGGGGAAGTCCAGTCCTGAGAGCGGGCTGAATGTCATGTGTGTGGTCAGGAAAGGTTGGTAGTTTTTGGTGTGGATACAAATGGATCGGAGGAAATAGGAACCCTCTCCAGGGATCCGGGTAGGACCCGCTGATCCTCTGCAGGGAATGAGGGGGTCTGTTCTCGTTCATGTATTCCCTCGCTGACCCGTGCTCACAGGTATTTATTCATTCCCTCACTCAAGCGGTACGATGTCTGCTGTATACTCACCCAGGCTCTCGCAGACTGCTGTTCCTCCCACTGCCCAGCACTGCCACCCCAGGGCAGGCGGATACGGCGGAGAGGCAGTTTGGTGGAGCAGCTAGGACAGAGGTCTTGAACCCAGATGCTCTGGGTGGTCATCCGTCCTGTGTCTCTCCTTGCCCAGAACCGGCTTGGGCAAATCAGCAGCCTCCTCGAGCATCACTGAGCATCACTTGCGAAATGGGCGAAGTCTGCCCTTCTCCAGGGACTGTTGAGAGCATCCGACAGGACAGGGTCATGGAGCAGGGTAGAAGCACTCTGCAGACTGTAAAGCCCTCGACAGACTAAGGTTAATATTAACCGTTACCAGTGCTTTCGCCGTCTGAGGCGCCGCCAGGCCCCAGCCAGGGAATTCCTTGAAGATTTATGTCTCCATTTGCCTCCAGATTCAAAGTCGTGTGGATGAAATGAACTATCACAGACCATGAAGGCGATTCAGAAGAGTGAAATTAAAACAGAGAACCTGCCGGAGAGGCAAAACAAGCCCAGGGCAGCTAGAAGAGGCACAGCTGCTCTTTTGGGCTGAGTTTTCACAGAAGCAGAGGCAAAGAAGGGCATGGTGCTATCGAGCGAGCGCATGGCGGTTCCCAATCTATTCCTGCCAACGACCCAACCCATATCCTTCCTGTCCGGCTGGCAAAAGATTCAATTCAAGGTTCTGACCCCCATTTTTAATTCAAGACCATGGTATCTAAAGCAATATCGGTTCCCGGCGTGTGAGCCCAATGGCCACATTGCTGATGCGTCTTTCTCTGCCTCAACCCCTTTCTGGAAATATGCGGGGTGTAAATAATTCATTCTAAATAAATAAATCACTCACACTACTTATGGTTCAGCTCATGCTGCTCTTAAGCAGCACAACCGCAGATTACATGGAGTTGAGTCGGGAATTACAAGTTGAGACTGGGAAGACCCAGAGAGGGAACCGGGCAAGTAACTCCCTGCAGGAGGACAGACGTGTCAAACGGTGTGACAGCAACCTCAGAGGGTGAGAGGATGGAGATAATGTGGACAGGAAACGCGGAGCAGGAGAGTCTCAGGCACACGGGGCCAAGTTGGTCAGCCTGGCCAGGCTCTGTCCTACTTCTGGGAGCCTGGGCCTCGGGCACGTCAGCTTCTGGTGACTCTGACGCACAGCGGGCGGGAGGCCCTGCTGGAGGGGGGCGAGCCACCCTCAGGTGGACACTGGGCCGTGCCTGGTGGGCATGCTGAGAGGGGATTAGGGCACCAGATGAGGGGGTTGGACTCCGCACTGTTGCCCACGTGTACCTGGCCGTAGGACTCATGGGGGGAGGGGGAGGAGTGGGGACAGGGCACGGGCTTGCTTAATTAAGAGTCAGATTCCCAGGTCCACTGATCACATCCTAGGGAGGACGCCTGAGAGGCTGATTTTTAACAAGCACCTTGGATAGTTCTGATCACCAGGGGACTTGGGGAAATACTGGCCTAGAGATGCTCTAAAGCCATACGGTCCAAGGACCAGCAGCAACACCTGGGAGCGTGTCAGAAGGGCAGACCCCTAGGTCCCACCCCACACCTACTGACCTTGAATCTGAATTTTGACAAGATCCTAGATGATTCTTGCTGATTTAAGGTGCCTGGGGTCTCTGAAGGCAGGCGTGTCAGCTGAGGCAGAAGGGTTTGAGGGTAGGTATTGAGACCCTGGAGGGGACATAAGGGAAATACCTACAAGTGAGCCCCTGAATCTACTTGCAGAATGTCAGGGACAAAAGCAGGTGCAATCAATATTTCGCCACTTTGGACATGCCTGCAGTCAGCATCACGGACCTCAAAGACTCTTGTCAAACTGCGGTGTGGACAGAGCGTGTCCTGCTTGAGCCTCGATCTGACACACCAGCCTGAGAGTCCTTTCAGCCAGCAAGGCCCTTGACCACATAGTGGCCAGGAGCACACAGAGGGGACCTGTGGCTCCCAGTAAGGAGCAGTGGAAAGGGCACGGGGTCAGGGTGAGGGGACCTGGCTTCCCATCCTGACCCTGCCATCTCCCAGCTGAGCGGCCTTGCACAAACCACTTCCTTCGCTGGAGCCTGAGCACTCTCATCCATAACAGTTCCGCTTTCCTCCTAGGACTGTGCTAATGCTTGCGTGAGGTGGGCCCTGAGGGGCTTGGTGGCTGCTGGCAGGAGCTCTGGGACAAAAGCACAGGGTTTGTGTCATGGCATGGCGCCGACTGCCCTTTGTTCATCCCATTCCGTAAGATTGTGCCCAGAGGCCCAGAGGGGCTAATGTGCTTGGTCAACTTGTAATAAGGACCATCTCTTGGGCTTGGAGTCACATGGGCTGGGGCTCACATCCAGGCTCTGGCACCTACTAGTTGGCGACCTAGGACAAGTCACTTAGCCTCTACCAGTCTCGGTTCCTCATCTGTGACATGGCAATGGAATGGCAAACCCTGGGCTGGTTATGGGATGAGATGAGACACTCAGGGTTCCTGGTACCATGAAGTGCACTCCACCTCCCTCCTCTTCAAGGACCAAGGTGGCCTTCTGGTCTACCTTCCAGGAAGAGGGGGGCGGGTCCTGGGATCTGGGATCAGCTCTCTGGGACTAGCTGTGTGGCTTCTGCGCATCCCTTGCCCTCTCTGGGCCTCCTACTATAAAGGTGAAGGGTTGGGCCAGCTGATGATGCCGTGTCATTATTCCCAAAACCTTGGAGCTCAAAGTCATCAGCACCTGCCTTAAACCTCTTGTCTTCCCTCTTGTGCCTTGCATGTAATTCCCTCCTCTAGGGGCTCCTGGGTTGGGCCTGGGATCCCGGGGTTCTGGGATTGAGCCCCGTGTCGGGCTCCATGCTCAGCAGAGAGTCTGCTTCTCCCTCTCCCTCTGCCCCTACCCCTGCTTGTGTTTTCTCTTTCTCCTTCTCAAGTAAATAAATAAAATCTTTTTAAAAAATAGAATGAGGAAAATAAGATGCAAAGATCAAAGAGACTTGCCTTGCTTCCTGCTGTGAACAGATCTGAGGCTGTGGGAGTGGGATCTCTGGAGGCCACATAGGCTCCCTCTGTGTCCCTGGGATCCCCCTCTAGTCTACCTCGGTGAGGAGGCTCCTGCCTGGTAGCAAATGACCACCCAGGCTGGCTGGAACTCAGTGCAGACCTGTGTTCTCCCTGTAAATCCTTCATCTCTCTCTCTCTCTCTCTCTCCTCTCTCTCTCTCTCTCTCACACACACACGCACGCACACACACACCACTTTTAAACCTATTCCTTGTCCAGTAACTTGTGTATAAAAAATAAATGGTTCCTTTGAACTCAAAAACTAGATGACTGGTTGTTGGTGAAGATCAGTAACTATGCTAAGTATTTCAAGCATATAGTACTTAGAGTTCTACTCTGGTTGGTTTTTATAATGAATGGGTTGCTTTTTTTTTTTTTTTTTAATAGAACCTGGCCTACTTTAGTGTTGAATTATACAAAAGACTTTTGCTTTGGCTCTGTTTACCAAGAAAATTAAATAATTTATTATTTACCTGATGCAGAGACTGAGCTTTATAAAGTGGGAAGCGCTCAACCTAAGACAAACAATCCTGGGTTAGATGATTATTGAGACGTTATGCCCAGATGCCAACACAAGCATAGTGTTCTCGGATTTCCCCCAGGTTCCCACACGAGCTGCCATATAACACTGTCCTGGTTGCTTCTGAGATGGAATGTGGGCTTTGCATGTACTGGGAATGGCGCCCTTGTTCTTTCTGAGTGTCTTCTGAAACTCCAGGCCTGTTGCTAGAGTCATGGGGACATGGACCAGCCCTGGTCCAGCCCAGCAGCCCCCACTAGCAAAAAGAAATCTTTCCTGAATTCCCAGGTCGATCACCACTTCTTTGGGAAGCCTTTCCAGCCAGATCACGGCCTCCAGTGGACACATCTGTAACACCTATCTCCCTGCCTTGTCATCGAAGGTTCAATTTTCTGTTCAGTGTAGAGCTTACTTGGTAATTATCAGTCCCCTCCGTCAGGGGCAGCTTGGGGGGTGGGGGGTGGGACCGCATCTCCCTTGTTGGCAGTTGGAACCCCAGAGCCCAACATATGGCCTGGAATCTAGGAGAACCTCCAGGAATCTTTGTTTTTGTTTGGTTTGGGGGTTCTGTCTTTCTGTCTCTCCTTTTTATGCAAGTAGCATTATGAATTCATGGATCTTTAAAAAATACATTAAATGGGCTGTATTCCAGTCAGTCACAGACATTATTTTTTAACACAGTATTGTGCTGCTCTACTTAATATTTCTAACTTTCCTCTAAATTTTCTTCCAATTTTTTGGAAAATGTTCAAGCCTGCAAAAATTAAAAGAAAGTGCAGTGAATATCCCATCCCCTTTGCGTAGGGACACCAGTTGTCTATGTTTTGCCATGTTGGTCTTCCTCTCCCTCTCTTTCCTCTGCCTCCCCTGCCACTCATTTTGTTGTTGAAGCCCTTGACAATAGTTTGCAGACGTAACGACACTTCACCACTAAATATGTCAGCATGAATCTCCTAAGAACAATTATATCCTCTTATATCACCATAATATAATGATCACACCTAAAAAATGAACTGTGATACGATAATCTTACCTATTATGTGGCCCATATTCAGATTTCCCCTTGTCCCCAGAATGTTCTTATTGCCATTTATTTGGGGGTGGGAGAGACCAATCAGGTAGCATGCAGTCTAAGTCCCATCACGTGCTTAGTCTCCTTGAATCTACTACTTTTAATCTCCTACTTTTTTTTTTGGCTTTTGGGACATTGACCTTTCTAAAAGGCCCAAGCCAGTTGTTTTAGAAAATGTTCCCAAATCCCAAATCTGGATTTGTATGATCATTTCTTCACAGCTAGATTCCAGTTAAACAGTTTTGGCCAGAATGCTACCTTTTTTATATACCATGTTCTTCCCGCCGCTTTGAGTCAGGAGACCCACCTTTGAACCATTCTCAGTGATGCTAAATTCGATCCCTTGACTAAGGTGGCATCTGCTAGATTTATTGTAAAGATACCTCCTCCCCTTAAGTAATTTGTGGGGTGAAACTTTGAGGCTGATGTCCTGGTTCCCCATAATCTTTTACCAGATGGTTTGAGCATCAGTTGATGGTCCTGGCTGAGCCATGTTACATCGGGGCTGCAAGATGGCCATTTTCTGACCCGACTCCCTACCCCGGCACTGAAGCTGGCATTCTTCTCTACAGAAGAGCATTCCCTTCTTTGATGCTTTCTTTCCCTCCTGCCCCCTTCTCCCCTCTTTTGCCTTTTCCTCCATTTGTCTGGTCACTTAATATTTTATCTGCCTTAGCTTTGGAACCAGCCATTTCTCCAAGCATTCCTGATTCTTTCTGCTGGGGCATCATTTTTAGGAACCAAGATCGGGGGGCTAGCTCTGCTCGTTGCTCCTGAGGTTCACTGCTTCTAGGTTTTTCTTTTTTCCAGTGGACTGAACTAGAAAATATACTTCTTAATGTTTTAAACAAAAACATTTAAATTTGAATATGACTACAAGGAGATAATCACACCCATCTAGGACATTTTACAAGCCACCTGGCCTGGATTCTTCAGGAAGGTTAATGTTGTGGAAAACAACAAGTACAACAACAGAAAGGCCAGGGACTGTTCTTAGATGAAAAGAGGTTATAAAAATATAGCAGCCAAATGGGAGGCACGAATGCTGATTAGATCCTGGTTTTTAACAACTGAAAGGGCATTTTGGGGAAATTGAAGAAGTCAGGGTGGACTAACCATTGGATGGTACTGAATTGCTCTTCATTCTCGTAAACATGATAATGACACTGTAATAATACCATAGGGGAATGTTCTTAGGGGGTGCATTCTGGACTGATGGGAGTGAAGTGTCAAAGTTTATAATTTCAAATGCGTCAGAAACAAAAACGTATGTGTGTGCATCTCTGTGTATGTGTGTATACATGTGTATGTATATGTGTATTTATAGAGAGAGGAAAGCAGATGGGGAAAATACATGGTGAGGGGTACATGGTGTTCACTGTACTGTTCTTTCAACCTTTTTGTAGGTTTGAATAGTTTCACAGTCAAAAGCTGTGAGTGTGTATGTGTGGGTGGGGTGGGGGGGTAGAAGGACACTAGATGTCTCCTAGTTGGACAGCGAAGATGTATCCAGAAGTCTCTTCACAAATTTTTCTCTGTGTGATTGATATACTTGTAAGTGCCTTTGTTTTCAGTTCTTAGGGATTGGTTTCTTTCTTTTAGTTAATTTTATTAATTTTATTTTTAAAACCTCTACAACTTTTAGATGATTCCACAGTAAAAAGTATGTAATAAGTAGAGAATTTCTGGACCCCATACAGCTTCCCTCTGTTCTGTTCCATGCCCTTCCTGTAGATAGCCATTTTTCATTTATCCCTCCAGTGTTTCTCATTCCAAATATACATAAATGTGTGTTTTTAGTCCTCTTCCTCTTTCTTACGCAAAAGGGAGCATACCGCATATGCTGTCCTGCACCTTGCTTTTTTTCCCTTAATTTTCCCAGAGCTGTCTGTTTTGTCAGTCTATAAAGACATTCCTTATTTTTTTTTACAGCTACATAGCATTCTCGATGTGGATGGACTATAGTTTGGACAGCCAGTCCTCTATCAATGGACATTTGTGTTGTTTCCGGTCTGTTGGAATAACCTGGGCCACGTTGTCATATGCGTGCCTGTGTGAATTGGGGATGAATTCCTGGAAGGGGGATTTGTGGGTCAAGGGAATGCATTTGTAATTTTTCTATAAAATAAGTATTTCCTGAATGAGTGAGAAAACTAATGAAAGAACTTGATTAAGAAGAGCAGAAAGAAAAAGGCTGATATCCAAATGGAGACATAAAACAATTAGACTGAGTGTCTTGAAAGAGGCTGGTTTCAGGCCCCTCTCACAAAATCTCTAAGTGAAGCAGTGTTCATTCCCTCACCGAAAGAATGAATTCCTCCTTGGTCTGTAAATCAAACACAGAATTGCAAAGTCATGAAAGGGTAGAGCTGGAATAAAAAGCCACCCAGTGCTATCTCCTTTATTTTAACAGTTAAACAAGGAACCCCAGGCCCCGAAAGAGGAGGGGGCTGGGAGAAAGGTGGAGAAGAAACCCCACATTCAGCTCAGTTCCATCCAATGCAGTAAGCAGTACATGAAATATCTGCTTTAGAATAAAGCGTACTTGTTTGTAGGTTCTACCAAGAGTCAAATGTGAAATTGCATTACCATGAGCCCTTGAGATAATACATAGAGAGCACAGGGGTTCAGACCCCTGAGTGCTTTCTGTCGTAACGACATCGCCTTTCACAGAACTGTCTTAGTGTAAATGGATTTTGTTCACATCTTTTGTGTTATTCTAGGGCATTCAAATGTAGTCATGATGATAAATCAGATCGGGTGGAGGCTTGAGCTGTGTGCGTTCTGGCCGGTGATGTGGGTGGTCATGTTTGCTGAGGAGAGTCTGAGATTACATAATCCTGGTGTTGGTGGCATTCTGATTTGATTCTGAGCAGGCAGCATGGAGCAACAAATGAGGTTAGCCCAGCCCAGCTGTGGACTCGGGCTGTGAGCCTGGGCAAGTCCCTTGTCTGCTCTGGTCCCCCGTGTGTAAAACCAGGAGTTGGACCAGTTCAGGATGGCAGATAAATGAATGACGTTGGTGCCCTCACCTCCCCGTCCTGTGCTAATGGCAGGCGTGACTAACTGATCCCCTCACGCTCTTCACTGACTTAGGCCACGTCTCTGGCCGCCACAGTCAACCTGCTCGTGACGTCACATAGGCTCGAGCCTATTTACCGTCTCTGGCGTGGATGGTGACTTAGGATTACCAGATAGGATCCAGGTGCCCAGTTAAAGTTAAATTTCAGGCAAATAAAGAATAATCTTTTAGCACAAGTATGTCCCCAGTATTGCTAACTATGGCAACCCTCTTAGGCCATTTCTACTTGTGCAGTTATGTATCTTTTTTGAATGTAATTCATTTCTTTCACTGGAGAGGTCTGTCTACCCCCTTTGTGGCGCTTCTGATGGTGCTCCCTCTCCAGTGCCCAGATAAGAGCCTAGCTCATTCTGTATTGTTTAAATTCATATTATGACTTAATTTAATGGAAAGTGATGGAGATTTGAGTAGGAGATTTTTATTTCTGAGGACTGTATATTCTTGTAGGACTCCTTAAGGAACCTGCAATCCCGTGTTTCCCAGACCTCAAAGACCCTTGGGTCTACCACTTGTATTGTTAACTGATTTAGGATTTTCCTTTAAATGCACTCATCCTTTTATTTAAATACCATGAATGAAAAATCAGTATCATTTTTAAGAAGACGGTGTAAAAGTAAAAAACGAGAAAGCATACCTATTAAGATATATTAATCTGGGGCTGAACTAAAATCACTGGGTTTGCCATCAGCAGACACCAACTCGTGCAAACCCCCTGCTGGTTTGGGAATCCCCTCCATAACCCTGTTAGATAGAGGATTCTTGAGCATCTCCTTGAATACCTCCATCTCCAGATGGAGAACTCAGTACTTTGCAAGATTTCGATTCCTTCTTGAGTATCTCACTATTAAATATTTCTTCCGTATATTGATCCACATCAGGCTCCCTGAGACAGTCATATATGGATCCTAGTTTTCTCTCTGGGACCCCACACACTAAGTTTGCTCCCTTTGCATTCATTCATACATTCATTTATCAACAAATATTTGAATGCTTCTTCTGTGAAAGCTGCTAAGAGAACTGAGGGACAGCAGGGAAGGCTCCCTGGAGGAGGTGGCCATGAGCAGGCCTGGACGGATGAGTAGGAGCTGGCTGTGAAGAAATGGGAGGATCCAACAGATAGAAAGGTTACATCCTCTTTCACTGCAAGCATCGAGGTGGGCCCCAGCACGCCTTTCTCCCACTATAGATGTGATTGCAACCTATCCACTAATTAGAGGTGCTAAACTGACATGAGGAGACATGATTTTTGCAGGGTGGTAATTAAAAGGCTGTTGGCTTCACAGCTGCGATCACACAAGAGCACTTCTTACCCATAAAGACGTCAGCTGAAAGCAAAGTGCAAAGGAGCTGAGGAAGCCAAAGAGGATTCTAATGTAATTTGCTAATTTCCTACATTTGTCACCTGTACGGCTGTGAGGGGAAAATGGAACATTTTACAGGAAATTTAAGAGAAAATTAAAGACATACATCCTAATTGTACACAATTAGACAAGCAATATAATCATTTTTTTTTAAATTAACAAGCCACTTTAAATTCACTCGATTAGGATTTAGAAGGCGATTGATTTAGAATTATGTCTCTGCCTGGTGGCAGCCACGCCGCAGCGAGCAAACCCATTCATTCACCGAAGCATCTCATCTGTGAAATGGGTGTAACTCCTCTCCACTCCGCCCTCCTTGGGGTTGAGGTATTACCGAGGGGAAAAGCTCTGTGAGTTAAGAGGCCTTTCATAAGGGTAAGAAACACCCTCTAATCCCCATAACATCTGAGTCTAGAAGTCGTGATCTGACATTAGCCATCATTCTCCTCGGATCCGGAGACGGGAGTGGGGTGGGGTATGTCACCCTGCATTACAGAGAAGGGGACAGACCCCAAACAGTGGAGGAGGGTTCCTGAGTTGCATAGTGAGCAGTGGAGTGGGCGTTCAGACCCAGCCCATCTGCACTGAGGCCCTGAATCCCTACCTTATGGACCATACTGCTTTCTCAGCACTGTCTTGGTTTGGGTGTTTCTCTGTTTTACTCCCATTTCTGACTTAAATAAAAAGGAAAGAAAGGATTCGAGGAAGTAATATTTGTTTTCCAAACTTCTTTATGTAAAATAATGAGAGAAATGCTGGGGCAGGGAAGGAAGACGTAAAAATCACACAAGGTTATATATAAAAGAGCAAAAAAGTAAATTACTTTACAATTTAATATTTGCAAATAAATAAAAGCTATTTCTTAACCTGGGTGATGGGCAGTTGGATATTGGTTTTGTTATTACTCCTTAAACTGAACATATGTATTTCATACACTTACACGGTTAGACGTAGCTTATATATCATGATAAAAGTTTAAAAAGAAAAATATGAAGAATTTTCTCTTAAATAAAAAAATATATATATACACATATGAGTTTTGTTTCATATAATTGAATTGGACCACCCTAGGGAATCAAAAGCATAATAAGCCAGTGATTCAGTATTATTGTTGTTTCTTTTAAGCAGATTTTTTTTTTCTCTCCTTTCTTTTAAATTGCCCTAGTTGCTTTCTCATCTTCTACTGGGTGCCTCCCTAAGAAACAGCTTTGAATATTGGAGAGAGAACTGCATGCCAAAAACGAAAGTCCCAAGTTCAAGCCCTAGCCTTGCTACTTGCTAAAGCACAGCTTTGAGCAAGTCACTTAACTTCTCTGAGTTTCAGTTTTCTTATTTATAGAACGAGAGTCATAATGTCTACTTTACCAACATGGTGGGTTTTTGTGAAGATCAAAGTTAGACTAAAGAAGTAAATGTGTTTTAGAAGCTGTTAATTACAGAGAGGAAGTATAGCAGTCTGTGGAATGAGCAAAGGCTCATGCAGTCTCCCTGCTCTGCCTGTTGCTTGCTGTGTGACCAAGTGCAAGTGACTCAACCTCTCTGAGCTTCAGTCTCTTCATATGAAAAGTGCAGCTCATAATAGTGTCTACCTCGTAGTGTTGTTTTGCTCATTAAATGAAAAAGTGAATGCTGAGCCCTTAATGCAGCGTTTGCCCCATGGCAGGTGCTCATCGTGCAATAAGGAGTCAGATTATCTGAGCTCAAATCCCAGCTCTGCCCCTTAGCAGCTGCATGGTCTCAGGCAGGTCACTATACCTCCCTGAGCCTCAGTTAGTCCAGGAAGAACAAAGACAATGATGCCTCCTCTGCCTCCCTCGCACACGGTTCCGAGCTCCCCAGAAGACTATGGCACGGAGGTGGGTGGTGAAAGCCGAGCTGCTGTGCACTTCTCAGTGATTAGAACCTAACGCTCATTTACAGGAAGGAGAAGCCATTATTTCCCAAGTGGTTCCGGCCCGGGACCCCGGACTAAAAAGGCGTCCAACCTTAGAGCAAGTCTCTGCGTGCCGCCCCAGCAGGCCTTTTGCGGGAACGGGGCTTCGGGAACTCACTCCAGCGCCAGGCGTTCCTTTCCCCTCGTTAACTCGGGAGATGCTTTGCAGCCACTCCACATCACAGTAATCTCACGGGCGTCTATGGAGAGGCACTCTGTGTCCAAACAGTTTTTCGCCAGGGCTCGGGTGCTGCAGCGACCTGGTGCAGGCCTGGAGCGGGCCCGAGTTCCCAATGCACCCAGCCCAGCGCCTTTGTATACATCCTGGCACTGGCCACAAACAGGGTTTTGTCAGACGCTTCCTGAGAAAGTTGCATTCCATTCATCTCAGCTGAAAGGGACCCAAGATGACAAATACTTCCCTCATTTAATTACAGAAACAGTCAGCAAACCCATGGAACAAGATTAAACCGAGCAGAGAAAAGAGCAAGTCTCCATCATATTCTGCCCCCCTTGCTTCTGGCCTGAGTCTCGCACCTAGGATTTAGCAACGAGGGCCGCTCTTGGTCGTACTCTCCACCTGAAAAATGCCGTTGCTCCGCAGAGAAGTTAAACTCAGAGGCCCGAAACCAGGGAAAGAATGAATTCCATTTAGGCAAGAATTCATCAGTGGCTTGGAATTTAATAAAGATCCCGAAGTTGGGAGGTGTATTTACATTTTTCATCTGGGCTTACATCTGCAAAGAGAAGTGAGATACAAAGGCAATTATCTGAATAAATCAGAGCAAATGAAACACATACCCCCACAAAGCTAACAGACTTCATCATTTTCCTCAATTGCTGGAGAGAAAAGCAGAATTGTGTGATTGCAAGGAACCTTTGAAATCCTTCGTCCATCATATTCAGAGGGGACGGACACCTAGAAGAAATGATGTCCTTGTTCTCACAGTCATAGAGACAGGGTTAATTAAGCCCGGGTTCCCCAACTCCCTAAAGTGGCCTTGTAGTGGCCTCAGTTTAATATTAAAGTGACTTGGGGCGCCTGGGTGGCTCAGTCGTTTAGCGTCTGCCTTCGGTTCAGGTCATGATCCCAGAGTCCTGGGATCGATCCCCGCATCGGGCTCCCTGCTCAGCGGAAAGCCTGCTTCTTCCTCTCCCACTCCCCCTGCTTGTGTTCCCTCTCTCGCTGTCTCTCTCTGTCAAATAAATAAATAAAATCTTCAAAAAAAAATTAAAAAAAAAAAAGGAGCTTAACCTCTCTATGCTTAAAAAAAATAAATAAATAAAAGTGACTTGTGGTTCCATAAGCAGACCCACAAAATATTTCGTGCCAGGCTGGAGCTCCCCTCCCGGAGAGAGATGCTAACAGCTCTCTCCCCATCTCACTCTGCTGGTTAAGGTGAGTCCCCCAGAATCTTGCAGGACCAGCCATGCCCACCATGGAAACTTGCTATGTGTGAGAGATTCTGGAAGCCTTGGAATCAGCTGCCTCGCCCCTGTGCTACGGGGTCTCAGAAGAAGGAGCGAGTCCCGGATCATTGCCCCATCTCTGCTGGGACTGGCCGTTCAGAGCTGGTTGAAGAAAGAGAACGAGATATGAAGTTAAAAGGCCAGTTCCGTCGTTCCTGTACTGACCTCGCACAACCGCATCGCCTTTCTTTTCCATGGTTTCTTCAGCTGTAAAATGGATGGTGATTCCTACCCCAAAGAACCGAGGGGCCCTGAGACCAGCTGATATTCTAGATGTTCGGCGGCTTCAGTGATTTAAAATAGATGGAGCTAGATTGATAAAATCCTACGAAACTTGGCCTCCTGGCACTCTGAACAGTAGTCTCCTAAGACAGTAATTGTTCTGAAAAATAATAGACTTTTCCCTCTCTCTCCCACAATCTGAGTTAGAGACCCAGGGCTTTACCAACCAGATGTTGGACAGCTACGCCTCTACTCACAGTTGCTGACCTTTGAAGCAACCAAGATGCTTTCTTCTCTTCTCATTTTCATCTCTCTTTGTAAATTCAAACAGACCTATAAATTCCTAGGAAAAGCTGAATAGGAAGACGACAGGAGGACACTGGGCGTGCATTGCATCCGGGGAAGCAGAAACCTCTCAAGTAAAATTTTATGGGCAAGAAAGAAAATCCCCGGCAGCAGTGCATGATGGAGATGTAATGTACTGTGTTGATTCAGAGCATCAGAAAATTAAGCACTGAGGGCAAAGATGTCACTCATTAGTGTAGAACAGCAAAAAGAGAGTCTCCTGGGTGCTAAAGACTGTGCTCAAATACTTATTTCCCATTTTTCTGGGAAAAATATTCAATTATAATGTAAAAAGAGAGAAAACGGGGCCACGGGCAATCCGTGTATTGTGTTATTTGATAAGCCGTGTCTGAAAAGACCTGCCTTGCTTTTGACAATGAGTACACTAGAAACAGCTAACATTCAGCCTTTGAAAAAGTATTGCAAAAATAATCAAAGGTGCATCATACCCAGAAGAAGCAGAGGAAGAGTCCGCCTCTGAAAATGATCTATTGCAGAATAAAGAAGAAAACTTCAGAAAAACATTTAGCATCCTCAATCATATGCAGAAAAAACAGGGTCTCCACGAACTAGCCTGAGATAAGACAACAGGGTAAAAAAGGAGTGTGATCCTAAACAACTTTTAGGAAATGGAAAATCTCAATAACATAATAAAAATATGTTAGAGACAGTAAAACTTAAAAGTGAGGCTGTTGAAAAGCAGATCAACAAACTCATAGAACAAAGAACCTGAAAGGCTAAATTGCTTATGTACAAGCTAGTTAACCACATTACAGTCAAAGGGCTGCAAAGTCAAATAATACTGAAGTGCCACCATATCCCAGGAGGGTTACCAAGAAGTAGGAAAGCAGATAATACCAATTATTGGCCAGGATATGAGGAAACAAGAGCCCTTGTGCCCTGCTGCCGGGACTGTGGATAACCCAGCCACTTGACCAGAAATTAGTGAAACTAAATATGCACATACCCCATAATAAAAGATATGGAATAAAATAAGATGCTCTTGTGGGATGTAGAGGACAAGGACCAAGAGATAAAATCATGGAAAGAAATAAGAGCAATATGGAATAGAAGAATGAAGAGACAACATCTAAATAATGAGGCTTTCTTGGAGGAAAGACAAGAATATATACGAATATAATATAATCAATATACTATTACATATAATACTACATTTATCTTGTATATACATACGTATTTTTTTCTGAGTTGAAAACTTGTATGTATAGATTGAAGGACTCCCAGGGTCTCAGATAAAATCAAGAGTGCCACACCAAGATCTATCTTGGCAAATTTTTTGAAATCTAAGAATAAAGAAAAAAACCTTCGGGGATCCAGGCAGAGGACACCAGATACCTACAAATGAACAAGAGTCAAACTAGCCCCATATTTCTCCTCTGCATCACTTTGTAGTTTCAAAGGGGAGAAGTGTAGCCCAAGAATTTTAGACCCAGCTAAATTCTACCATTGTTGAGGCAACAGAGGGTCTTCCTCAATAAGATTTCAACCACTTGCCCTTCTTCAGAATATTAAAAGGTACTCCAGCAGTTTGAGACAAGAAGCAAGATTGGTATATCCAGAATGGAGAAGAGTAGACATATAGTCTGAGTACTAAATAGAACAAGAGGAAATAAATAGGAAGCATCCAAAGAGAGAAAGACTGCTGGGGTGCCTGGGTGCCTTAGTCAGTTAAGAGTCTGACTCTTGATTTCTACTCGGGTCATGATCTCAGGGTTGTGAGATGGAGCCCCGTGTCGAGCTACATGCTGGGCATGGATCCTGCTTAAGATTTTCTCTCTCTCTCTCTCTCTCTCCCTCTGCCGCTCCCCACTGCCTCCCCTCTCTCCCTCTCTCCCTCTCTTAAAAAAAAAAAGAGTAAGATTGCCAACAAGATAAGTGCAAGATCAAGTACTTATTACAGCAATAAGCTTACATATTTTAAAATCCATATGCTCTTTTCAAGAAATATACTTTAAAACAGTCTTAATAGAATGCAAATAAAAGGAGGATCAGATCTATGACAGGCAAATACAAGCAGAAATAAAGTAAAGGTTTCAATATTAATATCAAGCATGATATAATATAAACCAAAAAGTAATAAAATGACCAAAAAAGTAATAAAATGACAGAGGGTTTTATTTTACCTTGATAAATATTTTAATTCTCACTTCATGTAATGATTATTAAGTGCCTGCTGTTGGCACCAGGCAAGGGTATACACTGCTAAAAAATAAAGATATAATTGTAATGAACATTTATGCTCAAAATAACATAAAATCAAAGCAGATAAAACAAAAACTGTTGAAATAGATGGAGAAATTGTCAGAGACAATAGAGTAAAATTTAACAAGCCTTCCAGTCTTTGACAGATCAAGTAAACAGAAATACAGAGCATGTGATACTAAGTTACTTTGGTTGATTATATCTGTTATACATAAGAAATCTGATAAAGACTTCTATAGCTTACAACCTGAAACTACCTTCTCTTTTCCAGCCACCATGGAACTTTCACAAAAATTGACTGCAGAATAGGCCACAAAGAAAATCTCAATAAATTCCAAAAGCAGACCCTATGCATGCCAAATTCTTCTTCTTTTTTTTTTTTTAAAGATTTTATTTATTTATTGGAGAGCGAGCGAGAGAGAAACAGCATGAGAGAGGAGAGGGTCAGAGGGAGAAGCAGGCTCCCCACTGAGCCGGGAGCCCGATGCGGGACTCGATCCCAGGACCCTGGGATCATGACCTGAGCTGAAGGCAGTCGCTTAACCAACTGAGCCACCCAGGCACCCGCATGCCAAATTCTTAACCAACTGAGCCACCCAGGCGCCCATGCATGCCAAATTCTTAAAACAATGCAATAAAACCAGAAATGATAACAAACTATAAAATAAATTTAAAAGTACTCTCTGCAATAAATCCTTGGTTAGGGATTAACTCAGAGCCTCAATAACTCAGAGCCTGAATCATAGTGTGTTTGGAAACGAACTTGGTTGTGTGAAAGCAGGAAGGAGAGCCCAGAAAGTTGGACATTGCAGTTAGGGCCATGCAGCAGCGGGCCTGGGGCTTCCAGATGCTGAGTGACTGGGCCAGGGAGGAAGACCTAGCAAGCACACAGGATGCAGGTGGACGGCCTTCAAGGGGAGCAAGAACACAGGTGTTGGAGCCCTGTAGACCCAGATTGGAGTCCTGCTGCTAACTCTGGTTGGCTAGGGCAAATATCTCGACGTCTCCCATTTCTAGGTTTTAGCCTGCTTATTCAGAACTAGGGATGTTGAGCTGTATTTGTGGTTCTCAACCCTCCCTGGGTATCATAATCACCTGTGAGGTTATTTAATAATACTGAGACCTAGGCTCTAGACGCAGAGATTTTGATTTGGTTGATTCAGTTGGTGGGACCAAGGCATCATATTTTTTTTTCAAAGATTTTATTCATTTATTTGACAGAGAGAGACACAGCGAGAGAGGGAACACAAGCAGGGGGAGTGGAGGAGGGAGAAGCAGGCCTCCCGCTGAGCAGGGAGCCCGATGCAGGGCTCGATCCCAGGACCCTGGGATCCTGACCCGAGCTGAAGGCAGACGCTTAACGGACTGAGCCACCCAGGCGCCCCCAAGGCATTGTTTTTTTTTTGTTTTTTTTTTTTTTGCATCTCCCCAAGTGATTCCACCGTGCAGCCAGGGTAGACAACCCCAGAGCTAGATGACTTCTCAGGTTCCTCCTAGGCACCTGCAGCCTTTGCCCAAAGAAGAAAGTTTTAGGAGGCTAAAGTCAGAGGCATGGTAATGCAGAGCAATCTAATCAGAGTGAGCATTATCTCAAATGGGGCAGAAAATGCTGGTGCCAGTTAACATTTTGCACCCAACGTGATTTAGACCGGGGGCATAGATTGTACTCCAAACCCATTGTAAACACAATGGGCCATTTATTCACTGAACAGTAACCACTGTAATTACCTACAGGGCAAACATATGAGGTTGCTCAAGCAACAATTAATTGTGGACCTGGAGCTGATGGGACAATAGTGATAAAGTATCAACCAGAGTGTGATTCAGAAATCACATCAGAAAACCAATATTTCCCAAACTGTGTTAGATAAGCATTTGGGGGGATATGATGGCACATACCATCCCAGGTCCTGAAAGAGTTACTCCCTGGTTTTTCTAATAGCTCCCTCTTAACACTGGCGTCCATAGGAGGCTTGAAGTCTTGTTTTAATTTTGAGAGAAGAGTCACAGACACTATATTCAAGGGGACTGTAGAGAGCATCTATTTCTTGTCCTCATTCTGGGACCCCAATATCACTTGCAGGCAGGGGTGCTGACCTTGTTCCGGTTATAGGACCCTCTTGATGAACCTGATGGAAACTGTGGATCCTCTTTTCAGAAAAATGGGCGTGCCTATATGCACATACCTTCACACAACTTTTTCATGTAATTTTTGAGGAGCTTACAGACACCTTGGAGCTCCTCTGTATTCTCACTAGGTCATGGTCCAGCCTCCTTTTGCATACCTCCAGACGCAGGGATCTCACTACTTGTGTTGCTGGCCAACTCTGAATGCCAGCGTTCTTCAGTGTGTCCAGCAGAGATTTGCCTCTCTGTGTGTTCTTCTTCCCATTGGTCCTTCTTCTAGTCAGAATTTTTCTAAACAGTCATCCTACCCTTGACCTTTAGCAGGCTTGGGATGATGTCCCTCTCTCTATGAGGATCTTAGAAGCTGGTCCCTACAGGTACTCTCTAGCTTCAAGGGACACTGATGGGATATTTTGTGTTCATTTCCAACAGATGGGATGAGGTGAGGTTGCTGATTGGACACAAGAGATGCAGGGATCCTACGTAGTGGTTGTCTACCCTCTGAGCCAGACCAGGAAGAGGGACAAGATCTCTGTTGCCTCACTCTGTGGAAGTCTTAGGGAGGAAAAGAAGGAGCGCTTCCTCAGGTGACAAGAGAGGCAGTCAAAAGTATCTTCAGCTGGAGCCTGAGGGCACCTGGATATTCGTTCTCTGGGTCCTGAAATTGGGCTCTGGGATGTATTAGGTCTAGAGCTGCTGCTGGGACCACATGGGCTCCCGGAGAAAGCCAGTGGCGACAGAGTGAGCTTGCTTCCACTGTGCCCTCTCTGGACCAAGGGTTTACGTGAAACAAAAGAAGGAAAGAAAAAGAAGGAGGGAGGAAGGTTGGGAGGAAGGAAGAGAGGAACAGAGGGAAGGAGGGAGGGGGGATGACTGACTGAAAGAAACCATGCAGGAATTATTTAATAGTCTCAGAGGGGGAAAGGCCTTTCTAAATATGACACAAAACCCAAGGACATAAAAGGGAAAAAATTGATAAATTCAACCACATTAAAAAAAAAGGTTGGGCGCCTGGGTGGCTCAGTTGGTTAAGCGACTGCCTTTGGCTCAGGTCATGATCCTGGAGTCCCTGGATGGAGTCCCGCATCGGGCTCCCTGCTCGGCAGGGAGTCTGCTTCTCCCTCTGACCCTCCCCCTTCTCATGTGCTCTCTCTCATTCTCTCTCTCTCAAATAAATAAATAAAATCTTAAAAAAAAAAAAAAAGGTCTCGGGGCGCCTGGGTGGCTCAGTCGGTTAGGCAGTTGCCTTCAGCTCAGGTCATGATCCTGGGGTCTTGGGATCGAGCCCCACGTCCGGCTCCCTGCTCAGCAGAGAGCCTGCTTCTCCCTCTCCCTCTGCCTGCCACTCTGCCTACTTGTGCTCTCTTTCTATCTCTCTGTCAAATAAATAAATAAAATCTTTAAAAAAAAAAAAAGGTCTCTATGGCAGAAGACACTATAAGAAAAATGAAAAGAAAAACTACAAACTGGGGGAAATTAGCAACTTCTATTGCAAAGGTCTAGTTTCGTTAATATAAAAGATCACTTCTACCAACTGATAAGAAAAAGACTAAGAGTCATATTGGAAAACAGGTAAAGGATGTGAACGGTTTCCAAAACAAACTGCAAATTGCTCTTGAGCATAGGAAGTTGTACTCAATCTTGCTTATAGTAAGGTAAATGCAAATTAGAAGTGCAGTAAGATATCATGTTTTCACCAGCACACAGCAAAGATCAAAAATTGTGATAAAGCATCTTCTGTGGGTGAGGCCGGGGGACAGGGAGAGCAGAGATCAGAGGAAATGCTACAGAGGAGGTGACATTTAAGCTGGGCCTTGGAGGACAGATAATTAAAACCCAATTTAGCAACTTACTGGCACTTAAAAGAAAGAAAAGAAATAATGAAGGGGAAAATAGACAGATTTGACTACTGAGTGTAAATTAAAACACACACACACACACACACAATGTAAAAGCAAACAAACTGGAATATTTGCAGTAACTGCAATAGTCTGACTTTGGATGCTGTACTTATAAAGTCTTCATTAGGCTCAGTAAGAAAAGCATTAGAATACCACTCAAAAATAAACAAAGGACATGACAAAGCAACCCCTAAAATAGAACATACTACTAGTTAACGATCCCATGGAAATAAGCTCAACATTATGCATAACCCATGAATGCAATATGATTCATTTTTTTAGTGATAAACCATTATAAGATTATATAGAAAAATGTTTTATTTCTCTCTGTTGGTAACTAGTGAAATTGGCCCTCTAATTATACCTGGCTAGTGGGGGTGTAAATTGACATAATTTTGGGGGGAAATAAGTATTAAATCTTTAAAAGCTCATCTCCTTTGTGTGGGAAATTTTATATCATGAGCTCTATCCTACAGAAATAGCCTAAAATGTGGAAAAAAGATGCTCTGCACAAAGATGCTTGTAGAATAACATGACAATAATGACAAATTGCAAACAGTCTAAATGCCCCCAAATTAGAGATGATTCAGTAAATTATGGTATGTTCATATGCTGGAGTATTATGCAGCTATTAAAATGTTTGCAAGGAGTTTCTTTTTAACAAGAGGGTTTCAAGGCTTGTGGGATCATATTAAGGGGGGGGGGTTTAATTGTGTACATAGAATGATCTCAAGAATCTCTTTTTAAAAAAATTACTGTGCATGGAGAAAGGACCAGAAGGAAATAAACTACATTAATGGTGGTTCATTGGCGAGGAGTAAATTACTGGTCCACGTTTTTCCTTCTTTCTCCTTCTTTTGCATTTTTTAAAACCTCTTCAATTATAATGTATCACTTTCACAACAAAAGGGCTTAAAAAATGTCTTGCCCGGGGTGCCTGGGTGACTCAGTTGGTTAAGCGACTGCCTTCGGCTCAGGTCATGATCCCAGGGTCCTGGGATTGAGCCCCACATCGGGCTCCTTGCTCAGTTGGGAGCCTGCTTCTCCCTCTGCCTGCTGCTCCCCCTGCTTGTGCTCTCTCTCTGGCAGAGAGAGAGAGACAGCGAGAGAGGGAACACAAGCAGGGGGAGTGGGAGAGGGAGAAGCAGGCTTCCTGCCAAGCAGGGAGCCCGATGTGGGACTCGATCCCAGGACCCTGGGATCATGACCTGAGCCGAAGGCAGACGCTTAATGACTGAGCCACCCAGGCACCCCTAAAAATAAAATCTTTAAAAAAATGTCTTGGCCCATGTGTTTGCACCCCACGTCAGGCTTAGGGGCTCTGTTCCAAAGGCTCTGGGCGCACAGCTGTGAAGCGCACCAATGAAGGTGATGTCTCTTTTGTGTTTTCCAGCTTTCCTTTGCTGCGACCACGCCCGTCCTAGCCGATAAGAAAAAATACCCTTATTTCTTTCGGACTGTCCCGTCAGATAATGCGGTGAATCCAGCCATCCTGAAGTTGCTCAAGCATTACCAATGGAAGCGAGTGGGCACGCTGACCCAAGACGTGCAGAGGTTCTCTGAGGTATGTGTGCCGAGAGGGCGCGTCCACACCTGCCTGTCAGCTGTTGTCTCCTGCCAGGAGGCAGTATGGCTTCATCGGGACGGGTAACGTTGCAGGACCTTTAAGCACGCTTTTAGGAGCAGGCTCAGAGCTGAAACACCATGGACAAGATAGAGCTGGTGGCTGAGGAATTTGGGCACAGGACAGGTGAACACATGCATCCCAGATAGCTCAGGAGCGAAACCTTCCCTCTGTCGTGCCTCTCGGCTAAATCCTGTGGCTCATTCCCTGACTGCCCCTGTAGGTTTGCTGTCCTCGTTACGGATGCCGAGTGACCACCTAAAATCACGATGTGCCACCCAAAGCGTCTCTACTGTGAGGGGAGTTTGGGGAGGGGCTGGCTTGGAACGAAGGCTCACCCTGGATTGGTGGGTTTGTTTGGGGTTTTATTTGGTGGTTTATTTTAATGGTTTACACGCATACATCATACGTGGTGTTTCAGGGTTATGTTTTGTTTTTGCCAAAAAAGAAAAAAAAGTTGAATATAGATAGTAAAAAAATAAAAGCATTGTTTTGCTCGATCCCCCTAAAACCCGCTTTCTCGCCCAAGTGAACCCCTGATTTCAGTTTACTGTTCATCTGCCCAGAACTTTTTCTGCATATTCGTTTAAACCCAAATGACTTCATACTATATATGTTGGTTTTCTCACTTTACTATGGATCTTAGAGATCTTGATAGACCACATTCCTATTAGTGGGTCATGGTATTCTGTCAGATGGATAGGTGGTAATTTCCTGAAAGTATACAGCTTTTTGATACCATAGCACCTTCCTGCCTCGGTGTGCATCTTCTCAGTAGATTTCTAGAAGTGAAATTATTGGGTCATTTAAAATATTGCAACAAACTGAGTCCTAGGCTGTTCTGAGTCCTAGTCCCACCAACAGTGTTTGAAAATCCTCATTTCCACACTTCTTTACTAACAGTGGATATTAGCAATGTTTAAAAAGTTTTCCCTACTTGGATGAGTGCAAAATGATCTCTTGCCTTTTTCCCCCATTCTCCCTGGAGCTCCTACTTTCCTTTTTTCTCCCACGTGTGTTCTGGCTACTCAGAGCATCCCAGCAAGGCAGGCCATTCCATATGTGCTCAGCAACCCAAGAGAAAATACCGTGAGCCGCATGGGGAGACAGTGTGGGAGTCGGGTGTCCAGGCGGACCTCAGTGGGAGGAGTCTCAGAGGACTCACCCCTTGTGCAGCAGGTGGGGCGTGTGTCCAGGCAGGTGGGTGGGGAGTCACCACACCTCTTCCCGCTGCAGCTCCACACTTATCTCCGAGGCTCTGCCCCACCTCTCCCGTGGGAAGGAGAGCCCACTCCATGCATTGGCTGTTCGCCCTTGGAGAAGTCACATCACTTCTCTGAGCTGTGGTTTCCTCCCCTGTAAAATGGGAACCGTGGCCCTTCCCATGCCGTCCCTGCAGTTCTTGCCGAAATCAGTCACGGATTTGAGAGAGCTTTGTAAACTGTAAAGTTCATGCACAGAGAGGGATGTTTAGGAGGTGCTTGAGAAGCATAAGTGTTTGGCCCCACGGTCTGTGGCTGTCCAAACAAGGCAGGCTTTTCGCAGGCAAGGCTGGGCCTCGTCTTCCCACCTCTCTTTCTCAGTCCCTAGGGAGAGGCATAAAGCAGACGGGACCTGCAGTGGCTGTGACTCATTGCCGAACCCCGCAGCGGCTTTGGCGGGAAGACGGTCTTCTTTACAGCAGTGACCAATACTCTTAAATGAGCGTCAGACAGGTTGATGGGGAGGGTGGGGATGCGCAGTCCTGTGGCCCCATTGACACCAGACTCGGCAGCAATTTGGAGAGATCTGCTTGGGCCGTTAGGGACACCTCCCCCAACCTCCCCCTTGTATAGAAGTGAAAACCAAGGGCCAGAGAGGGGAAGGGACAGAGTTCTGGGTTTCCTAGCACCTCTGAAGTCGTGAAAGATTGTTCACAGAAAAGTCGGGACTGAATCTCGGGATCCCGACTCCCAGTGCAGGTTTCCCCTTGCTCCTTCTGTGCATCTAGAACGTCTTGTTGTCACATGGGAAGTGCTTGTAACTTTGGAGGTTTGAAATACCCCAAAGCCTTGGTTTAAAGAAGATAAATTGTTTGTCCAGTCTTGGTTGATGTTTTATAGATTCCCAGACACTCTCACAGCCAGCAGCCCTGTAGGGAGGGGTTCTGCTCGCATTTTACAGATGAGGAAACTGCAGTTTGCAGAGGACGATGGGCCTCCTCCTCTAGGACACATGCCGATAAAGGGCCTGCTGCCCGCCTGACCCTCCACTGCTTTCTCTGTTAGGCTGTCCTCACTGGGGTCGAGTATCGACGGTCTGGGACCGTATCTCCACCCCTACACGGCTGTGTTAGGGCCCTCAGCTGCGGTTTTAGGGCATCTCAGCAGGAAACCTTTTCTCTGAGGACAGGATGTTGCTTGGTGGTGTTGCTGGCAAGAACCCCTCTTGATTTAAATCTCACAGCCCAGCTGACGACTCTGTGTGCCCAAGGGTTTTGGCACCCCTCTCCCAATGTCTGGGCTGCATTGCTGGCCTGCAGGCTCTGGAAGCTGGCCAGGGGCTAACAGCTTTTCATGAGTGCGAGGGAAACTGGATTCCTTTTATGAAATTGGTCGATCAGCAGCGTCATGCACTTCTGTTCTGAACTGGTGCACTGGAAGGATCATCAAATGAAAGCAATCCTAAAGTTGGAGGGGGATGGGGGGAAGAAGCTTAATCCCAGAAGCTTATTACATTGGGACTGAAAGGGGTGCAGGGCTGAGAGCCATCCCACCTCGGGGCCGGCTGATCCTGTGTATAGAGAGCCATCCCACCTAGTGTATGGTGCCCAGAGGCTGCCTGGGACTTGGATCAGATGAGCCGGTGTCCAGATCTCACTTTGCCAAGCAAAGGCTGTGTGGGCCCAGACAATTTCCTTCATCTTGTTGACTTGGATGTATAAGAGCTGGAGACAAACAAGGGTCCCTAGTGAACACCAGCAGCTGAAAAGGTAGAACTTGCTTCAGCCCTGCCCTCTCTGGAGCCAAGATTTAAATGAGTTGAGAAAGAGGGAAGCACTTGGTATCAAGCAGGCTGATCTCTAGGCCCAGCTCTGCCAGGCAAGGACTGTGTGGTCACAAGCAATACACTTCAGCTCAGTGAGCTCTAGTCCCCTTTGTGTAAAACGGAGATATTTATCCCAACCTCGCAGGGACGCGGAGATGAGAGAGTTAGAATGAGAAAACGAAAGACCTCTGCATAGTAAGTGCTCATTAAATGGACATCCTCCATTCCACTGATTCCTGGGACAAACTCTAGGAATGCGTATCCCTTCACTCAAAGAATAATAATGTGGTCTCCGGTGTGCTAGGGTGTGTGATGGGCACGGGCCCTGTGCTGCGGGGGGCCAGGGAGGAATGGACGTGGCCTCGGGCTCAGTGGGTGTCAGGCCTCCTTCGCTGGGTTCTCTACTCTGGCTGCTCAGTGGACTCACCGGGGAATTTTTTTTTTAGTATGTTAGGTTCCCCCTCTGCCCCCACTTTTAACAGCTTTACTGGGATATAATTTGTATACCGTGCAGTTCACCCATTGTTAGCGTACAAGTTCAGTTATTTTCAGTAAATTGATATGGTTATGCAGCCATCACCAAAGCCCAGTGTTAGAACCCGCCCGTCACGCCACAGATTCCTTTGTGCTCACTCGTAGTCAGGCCCACCCCCGGCCCCAGGGGCGTTTACTTGCTCCCTACTTTTGCCTGCTTTGGAAATTTCATATACGTAGAATTATATAACATGTACTTTTCTGTGTCTCGCTTCTTTCATTTCGCATAATGTTTTTGAGGTTCATCCGTGGAGCGTGTATGAGTAGCTTGTTTCTTCGTTCAGCTGAGTAGTATTGCCCTGTGTGGATAGGGCACATTTTAGAATCACCTGGGAAGCCTTTAAAAGCCTGATGCCCGGGTCACCCCTCAGAACAATCTTGTTACATCTGATGACCTCGGCATTACGCCCTGTGGGAGCCGTGCAGGTGGTTTCAGTGAGCCCTCAATGTGCACCTAGTTCCCAGTTGGCCCAGTCAGGAATTCAGGGTGGGATATGGCGCCCTCTTGTGGCGGGTACCATTGCTGTCAGAGTAGCCCCGGTCTACGCAGGTGCGGTGACCGTGACCCAGTGAGGGTGCAGCAGGGTGGAGAAGGTGGAGGGTGGCCGTGGCCCAGCGCCGGGGCTCTGCCAGGTGGAAGCCAACGGTGGGGGCGGGTGATGAAGATTGAGGGTGCTGCCGAGTGGGTGCTTCCCGGGGCCCGGGATGGAGAGGGATGAGCAGACAGATGGCCCGTGGGCTTGGAGGAAGTGGAGCTCTGGAAGTCTCTGGGAAGTTTGAGGGAGCTGGGAGGGGGGAGACGTGGTCAGAACTGGAGGAAGGATGTCGGGATTGAGGGGCCAGGTGCTGGCTCTGTGTGAACGGCTCAAGTGGATTGGAGGTAGGTGTCACTGGAACTGGGGACGAGGAGGTGAGAGACCAGAGTGCTGCGTGACGTCCATATGGGCGTGGCAGGCACAGGATGGTGGCAGGGTTTGGGGTAGAGATGAAGGCAGTGAGCAGGGCTGCCTGGGCAACCAGCAGACAGCAGCAGGGGTATTCGGGCCTCTCCCCCCAAGTGCCAGGCCCTGTGGTCTACGGAATTACCTTCACCAAGTTATTTGTTAGGTTCCCAATTCCATGATGCGACTAGCCAGCTAAGCGCTCTTAGACGAATCAGTCTCTCCAGGCCTCAGTTTCCCCTTCTACAGGTAAGGGAGTGGGGCCAGTTGACCTCAACGACCTCTCTGAGCTCAAAGAATTTTGGTCTTTGACCCTGTTCCTGCCACTCCCAGGGGTGTGCCCATGAGAATTACTTCGCCTCTTTTGTGCCTGAATTCCTTCATCTTGAAAGTGGGGCTCATAACAACAGTACCTAACTCTTCGGGTGTTGGTGGGGATTAACTGTGTTTAGAAACTTAAAGTGCTGAGAGAAGTGCCTGGCTCATAAGAAGCATCATGCAAAGGTGGCTGTTATTTTTATGATCATCTCGAATCTGTCTCCATAGCCTGCGGCTGCCCCCGCTCAGGAGCCCAGCTGTGTGGCTGCCCTTCCTGCACGCCCTCCAGGCAGGCTCTGAGGCTCCCTGCCCCACTGCTGGTCCTCAGTGATCTCAGGGCTTCTGGGGCTGACCTTTCCAGATCAGAGACCTCCCCCAAGTGGTGGGACCCTCCAAGGCCCTTGATCTGTCCAGCACCGAAAGGGCACCATCTGCAGAGTTCCTCCCCCTGAAAGCACCAGCCCTCTCAGCCCTCCGCAGCCCCTCCTGGCCCTTTGAAGCCTTCCAGGCTTGCCATGTCACTGGCTGTCCCACCCAAGGGGTCTCTGGTCGCCTTCTCTAAAGATACTTCTCTAAAGATGCTTTTTCTTATGGAGCAGTCGCTTGGGGGACACTCCTGCAGCAAAGGACAGGGCCGTCGTGCTTGCATCTAATCCAGGAGCCAGCCCTCGTAGGCATCCGCCCCTCCTCTGCAGCCCTAAGTGGGAATGAACTCCTTGGCCTGGCTGGAGAGCCCCTCCATGGTCCCCCAAGGCCTCCTCCTCTGTCACCTCCAGTCACTTCCCCCTCTGCTGCAGCCTCACCCCCATGCTGGCTTCTCTCTGCAGGAGCATCCTCCCCCACACCTGGTCAACCTTCATCCCCAGGCTGGAAGACACATGCTCTCTCCGTGCTCCCCACAACTCCCTCCACCGCAGGCAGCCCTCCGTACCTGCTCCTTGCCCAGTGCAGCGTGATCCAGCATCTGCTTCTTCGCCCAGCACCGCTGGCCGGGGAGCCCCTGTGGACGAGAGCCAGACCAGGCTCTCTGTCCCCTCGCCCTGCACGCTGCCTGACACAAGGCCAAACGCTCAGCAAGGATTTCAGTCAGTGGCTCTCTGATCCAGTGGGCCAGCTTCTTGGGGGCAAATGCAGTGATTTCCGCTCCGTAGCCCTCAGTCTGCCTGCACCCAGGATGATGGGATGTGGTGGGGTGGGGGTGGGGGGTTGCAGAGAGACCCCTGGCCCTAGCATGAGTCACGGGGGCTGTCGGGGAGGGAGGAGCTGGTACAGTCAGCAAGTCACATGCCCACAGAACGCAGCCAAGCTATTCTGTCGTTTCTCAGCTGGGTCTTTTTTTTTGGACGTGGCATTGTTTAGTGGTGGAGATTCTGCCAGAGATCTCACTGGAACGTTCTGGGCCAGCCACTGGAACCAGCAGTGGCCAGGGACCTGCCTCGTGGTTGCTGCTGGGTGGCAGTGATGTTGGGCATTGGAATGCACGCGTTGTAGTTTGTGTCTGAGTTATTTTTCTTGGCTGTGTCGTCCTGGGATGTTCATTCTGAACTTCAGAATCCTGTCTTACCAGGGTCAGGTAATCGCATGCTCTAAAGCAGTGGTTCTTGAAGTTCTGTCCTGGACCAGCAGCACTGTGTCATGTCCCCTGGGAACTTGTTAGAAAAGCAGATTTGAGGGCTCTCTCCCCACCCCCACCCTGGCTACCCTGGATCAGACCCTGTGGGGTGGGGCCCAGTCTGCTGAAGTTTTTGAACCCCTGTCTTGGAGGAAAAAGGGCAGCCTTCAGCTGAGGCCACTGTGCTCCTAAGCCTCCTTTATCTGAGAAACAGGCCAGGCCTCCTGGAAGGCCTGAGGCACCGCTGCTCTCTGTCCTTGGCATCCCTCCAGGCTGCGGGGTCACCTGGGCCACCCACACAGCCCACAGCTGCAGATCTTCCATCATTAGGAGGCAGGAGGGGACTCCTGACAGACCAGATTCTAATCCTAATGGTCCTAGGGCCCCGTCCTGTGCCCCAACTTTTATCTGAAAACTCGCTAATGCTTTTAGGTGATTGGCTGTCTGCCCCTAGGCTAGAAACATCCTCTCCTTCTCTGGGCCCTTACCTCCAGCCCTGGGAGGGACCTGGCCTTCGAGCCAGCCGGCAGGGACGGCTCCATATCCACCTACCCACACCGACACAGCTATCTGTGGCAGCCTCTTCGGCATTTGGGGGGGTCCATTATTTCCCAGGGTGTGTGTATATATGATAGGATTTTTGTACAATTTTAATAGTTGCCTGTTTATGTTATTATCTACCGGGGGGGAGAGATTACTAGCTCATCAAAACTGCACTTCATTGGAATTATTGTTAAGAATGGAAACTTCATTTAAAAAGTGAGACTGTTCAAAGGAAAAAACTAAGCTAGCAGGCACCTGGGTGGTGCACTTAGGTGGTGAAATTATCTCTAGGGCGGTACAGGAGGAACTGAAGCTTGGGGACCACTGGGAGGGTTGAAACCCATCCGGCTGCCTGTTCATTTAACAGATGGCAGGGGCTGAGGGGTGGAGGGTAGGACTGGCTTTGCTGCTACTGGTAGTCATAAGCTTTTCCTTGCAGCCCTGGTCCAGTGCAGATATTTAATGGGTCAAGGTCAAGGTCAAGGACTGAACTTGAAGACCTTCAGCCTTCTGAGGCTGAAGCTCCATGGGACAGACTCTAGGGTTCAAGCAACACTTGTTCCTTCCTGCGAGCGCCCCCGGGGAGAGTGCAGCCCCCTAGCAAGTGCTCTGCTGTGCCCATCTCCCATGTGCGTGAGAACCATCCCCAGTCAGCGCCTGCAGTTTGCAGGGCTCCCGCCATCCCGGTGGTGGTGTTCTATGGCCGTGTGCACACACCTGGGAGGAAACTGAGGGTTCTCTATCCCGTGGTGGCTGCAGTGACTAGGACTTCTGAAGAAGAAGTACATCTCCAGCCTGGATGCCCTTGGTCTGCCTCAGAGCTTCTGCCCTCAGAAGCTCTCCTCCCTCCACTCCAGAACATGGAGATGGCTGCCCCATCCGTGCTGTGGCAGAAAGACCCTGGGGTCTGGAGGAAGCATCCTCCCTAACACTCCACGGCAGGTCCTACTACCGCAGACACCCCAACTCTTAGAAGAAAGGAGTTGCCCTGGACCCTGCTTAGAGAGGACAGGAGGCTTGGCTGTGGGAATGCCATGCCGAGCACAGGGCTCATCCCGGGCTGGGGAGAGGGACAGTCTTTCAGCTCACTAGGGCTGTGATAGCAGATAAATACACCCCCCTCCCAGGCCACATGGATCCTGGAGCACAGGGGTGAGTGAGGGCCCAGAAGAAGATCCTAGAGGTCTCTCGGTGGGGGGTCCTGCCATCCACGGCGACCTCAGAGCCCTCACCAGGGGACACTTCCTAGGGCTGCCTACATAGCCCCTGGGCCTGGTCCCCGAAGCATGACTCTAGCCCTGAAGCAGAACTTTCAGGGTGGGAAAATGGAATTATAACATCATCTCTGCCATTTAGGGGGTGGTGGGGGGACTGCATGCAGGTGATGACATTCAGTCACCCAGAATGGGGCGCGCTCTGTTTTGTAGAGTAGACTCAGGAGGAATGAAACCACTTTGCCAAGGTCTCACAGCCACCACGTGGGGGGTGGAGGTATAAACCCAGGTTTGTGCCCACTCGGGGAGAGGAGACCACCAGCCAGGGCCAGAATCCCCACCCCAACCCCCACCACAGAAGCAAGGAGGTGGATATATAGACCAACCAACTCATGTCTCAAGGAGAGCTCCTTGCAGTCCCCTGCAATTTTCGCCATGGGATTCCGCATTAAATTTTTATTATTTTCCCGGATTCCGAAATCTCAGAGCCTAGCTCTGTCCTTCCACACCTGCTCCTGCTGAAGTATCCCAGGATGCTTTGTTTCAGCTGGGCCTCTTAGTTGACAGGGCCTCTTGGAGTGTGCAGGTCCCCAGGGCTATTCTGGTACCTTCTGGCTGTGGTTTTCCCCCCGAAGCCCACCTGCCAGGGTAGGTTAGTGCCAGGGCAACAGGGGCCAAGGAGTGGAGTTGGAAGGTGTGTGGGACCTTCAGAAAATGGCAAATAGCCAGTGTGTAGTAGGAGAAGTGAAGAATGGTGAAGGCCCTGCATGCCTCTACGTTTGGACTTGAACATCAGCAGTAGGGAGCCATGGAAGGCTTTTAAGTAGCAAGTGAGAGATGGTAGCAATCTTCAGCTGACCAGAGTCTGAGAAACCAGCCAGGACATTACTGCAGCAACTCAAAAGAAAACTAGTAAGATTGTAGTTATGTTCATACAGAAAAATTTCAAGTTCTTTTTGTTTTCTTTTTTTTTTGCTTCTTTATTTAAAAATACTCATTTATTGTTGTCTAACTGTAACATCGATATGTACTCAGTGCAGAAAACTTGGAAAACCCAGAAGAGCAAAAAGGAAGGTTAAAAATTGGCCATAACCTAGCCCCTGAAAGGTCATCGTTAACATCAATAGCCAATGTCTGTACAGTTTTCTCAGTGTGTATGAGTGAATACGTATAAACAAATACACATTCTTCCAATAGAAATGGCTTCTTTAATTTAGCAGTCCAGTGACAATGTTCTTCCAGTCCAGCAGGTATTCTCCATCACTGTAACTCATAACAGCCTGTCCACTGGGCCTAGTGACCCCATGAGCTACCCCACCTCTGCCACAGTCTTGTGTGTTTTGGATGGCTTCCCCCCAGTCCTATTTATCCTACGGTCTATTCCCTTCCTTCCTATCTTCCAAGAGCTCTGCAAATATGCGGTCCACTGTCAATCTTCTTCGTTGCTTTCCAGAGCTCTTTCAGACATTTTTCTTAAGAAATCTTGACCATTTTGAGGAATTTGCGATAGGACAGGAGGTAGATGCATATTCTCTGTTGAAGTTTCTTCCAAGAGCTGCTGAAAAAATTCTACCCTATGGATATGCTAAAAAGTACTCAAGGAAGCTCTCGCTATGGAACATGGAGATGGTTGCCAATCTCTCCTGATTACAAACAACAATGCAGGAAACTCATACTTGTATTTTTGTGTGAACATCTCTGATTAGTTTCTGACGATAAATTCCTAGAAATAGCGTGAGCACATTTTGGAACCTTTTGTACACGTTGCCAAATTGTCCTCCAGAAAGATCATACCAATTTAGAGTTGCATAACGGTATATGACAGCTCTCATTGCCAACATTATATATTATTCTTTTTTGATCCTTGGCAATTGCTATTTTAATTTGCATTTCTTTGATTACTACTAAGATTGAATTTCTTTTTTACGAGGAGTCTTTCTCATTTCTCTTTCTTCTTTTGTAAATTGGCTGTTCATGTAATTGGCACATTTTCCTATTGGAGTGTTCTTTTTCTTACTGATTTATAAGAGCTCTTTATAAGGTAAGGATTTATCACATTGGTTGCAGATATCTCCTCATGTTTCATGCAACATTCAATTGTGTTTTTTTTATGTTACTTGATAATATTGAAAACTTTAGTATTTTATATAGTCAAATTTATTAAGACCATTTTTTTCATTTCTCATTTTGGGCTTGGCATGCTCTTTTCATCCCCCAGATTGTTGTAAATATTCACTTACATTTTCTTCTAGTACTTTTATTGCTTCATTTTTCAATTTATCTGGAATTTTAGCATACAGCCTGAAATATCAAACCTGTATTTCTCCTGGCCCCATAGTCACTCCATAATTCTTCCAACATTTCATTAATATATCTTTCTCTGACACATTTAAAATGCCTGTGCTGGGGGTGCGCCTGGGTGGCTCAGTAGGTTAAGTGTCTGCCTTCGGCTTAGGTCATGATCAAGTCCTAGGATCGAGCCCCACATTGGGCTCCCTGCTCAGTGGGGAGTCTGCTTCTCCCTCTCCCTCTGCTGCTCCCCCTGCTTGTGCTCTTTCACTCTCTCTCAGTTAAATAAATAAAATCTTTTTAAAAAATGCCTATGCTGGGCAGGGGGGATGGGTTAAATGGGAGATGGGTATTCAGGAGGGCACTTGTGATGAGCATGGGTATTGTATGTAAGTGATGAATCCCTAAATTCTACTGAAACTATTATTACACTCTATGTTAACTAATTGGATTTCAAATAAAAACTTGAAAAAATAAAAAATAAAGTAAAATGCCTAGGCTAATTTTTATCTTTAGAAAATAATACACATTTTTTTATACTTAGGACCAGTTCTGTATAATAGAGATATCATGGAAGCCACATCTGTGATTTTAAATTTTCTAGTAGCCACATTTTATAAGGTAAAAAGATATAGGTAAAGTTAATTTTCATAATGTATTTTATTGAATGCAGTATATCCAAAATATCATTTCAACATGTGACACTAGCCATGTCAAATTCTTAGGAACCAAGGTGGCGAGTGGCCACCATATTGGACAGTGCAGTGTAGGACTGTTCTCAGGTTCTTGTTTCATTTTGTCCTATTGATCTATCTACTCTGGAATTGGCATCCCCATGTTTGAAATATTATTCATGTAGAATACGATTTAATGTGCAGCCCTTCCTTCTTTTGTTACAATGCCTTTATATTCACCAATTTAATTTTTAGAAGTTTGCAAAAATGCAATTTGAATTTTATTTGAATTTTAGTGATTCCAGAATTAATTTGGGGAACATTTGACATCTTTATAATACTGAGTCTATCCATTCATGAACGTAGAACTTCTCTCCATTCAAAAATTTTAACTAGGTCCTCAGTGATCTTTTGTCATTTTCTTCATGCAGATCCTTTCCATTTCATGTCAGGCTTATTTTCAAGTATTCCACATTTATTACTGCTTTAGGGAAATGAGATCTATTTTCTTTATTAATATTAAGTTGTTATTGCTGGAATAGAGGAACACTGTTGATCAGTGTATATACATGTTTTGACTGGCCGTATTGAATTCTTATTACTTCTGGTAATTTTTCCTCACTTAATTCCCTTGGGTTTTCTAGGTAGACAACAATACCATCTGGAATGAGAATAAATGTGTTTTCTGTTTTCCACTGTTACAGCATCTGTATCTTCATGATTTTTCACTGAGGTGGTACCACATAGTGGTTAGAACCGAATGACTGCTGGGCTCTCTGATTCTAGCTCAGCTCCTTTCCAGCCATGTGACCTTTCCAGCTGTGTAACTTTTCCTTGTCCCTCATAATGGAGACATACGCATATTACCTCGGCTGTTGTAGAAAAATAATTAATACATATAAGGCACTTAGGACTTAGAACAGTGACCAAAAAGGCACCCAATATATATTAACTATTAGTAGTGTTATTATTTTTGCCTTATTCACTAAATGTCTTAGAGTTATCCTTAAAAATAGTGATAATAGTGGATATTCTTGTCTTGTTCTTGACTTTAATGAGAATGCTGTTTGTAAGGGATGATGTCTGTTAGAACAGACATTCCTCATCACGTTAAGGGATTTTTTAGTTCTATTTGTTCAGTGTTTGACCAGATACACATGCTGAAGAAGTCAGATATCTTTTTGGAACCTCTAGCAATAGCTATGCATTTTTTTTCTTTTCTCTATTGGTGTGACAAATTATAGTCCTCAGTTTCCTCATGTTCATTCTGTAACGCGTTCATTCATTTGACATATATTTGAGTGTCTGGTATGTGCTGGACACTGTTCTAGGCACTGTGACACATTGGCAAATGTGTCCCTGCCCTCAAGGAGCTTGTATTCTAGTGTGGGGAGACAGATGATAAAAACGATAAGCAAATAAATCCAATAATTATTACATCAGGTAATAATAAGTGCTAGGGTAAAGGGGGTACGATATGCCATATGGGGTGGGGTGAGGCCAAGGAGAGCTTCAAAGATAAGATGACATTTGAGCAAACCACTGAAGGCTGTGAGCGGCAAGTTATAGGATATCTGTGAGAAGAGCATTCCAGACAGAAAGAACAGCATGTGCAAAGGTCCTGATGCTGGAGGTGCTGGAGCCACATCACAGAGACCACTATGGCTGGAACAGAGTGGGTGAGAGGGAATAGAGCTGGGATTTGCAGGAAGGGGGGGCCGATTTCCAGCCCATACAAGACATTTGTGAGGACTTTGGCTTATACTTTGAGTCAGCTGAGAATCTACTGGGTATTTTGTTTTGTTTTTATTAGGAAAAATTTCATATGACATAAAATCCACCATTTTAACCATTTTAAAATGTACAATTGAATGGTTTTTGGTATGTACACAATGACATGAACCATAACTCCTATCTAATTCCAGAGCATTTTTATCACCCCCAAAAGAAATCCCATATCCATTAACATTCATTTCCCCCTCGTCCCAGCCCAATAGTCGCATATCTATTTTTTAGGTCTATGGATTGGCCTATAATAGATATTGCATAGACATGGAATCCTAGGGGTGGGAGGTAGAGGAAATGGGTGAAAATGATCAAAAGGTACAAACTTGCGGTTATAAGATAAGTGAATTCTGGGGATATAATATATCCCCATGTATAGCATGATGACTATAGTTAACAATACCGTATTGTGTATTTGAAAGTTGCTAAAGAGAGTAGGTCTTTGAAATTCTCATCACAAGGAAAAAAATTATGTGAGGTGAACTTGTGGTGGTGATTATTTTGCAAAGTATACATATATAAAGTCATTATGTTGTATATGTTAAACTTATACAACATCAGTTGAATAATTCTATTGTATCTCGATAAGATTAAAAAAAAGGAATCAGGGGGCACCTGGGTGACTCAGTCATTAAGCGTCTGCCTTCGGCTCAGGTCATGATCCTGGGGTCCTGGGATCGAGCCCCCCATCGGGCTCCTTGCTCAACGGGAAGCCTGCTTCTCCCTCTCCCACTCCCCCTGCTTGTGTTCCCTCTCTCGCTGTGCCTCTCTCTGTCAAATAAATAAATAAAATCTTTTTTTTTTAAAAAGGAATCATACAATATATGGCATTTTGTGGCATCTTGAGCCTAACTTATTTGTATATCTTCAAATAAGTTAGGAGGAATGCCTATTAAAACTTTTGCCCAGGGGAGCCTGGGTGGCTCAGTTGTTAAGCGTCTGCCTTCGGCTCGGGTCATGGTCTCAGAGTCCTGGGATCGAGCCCCGCATCGGGCTCCCTGCTCGGCGGGAAGCCTGCTTCTCCCTCTCCCACTACCCCCCCTGCTTGTGTTCCCTCTCTCGCTGTGTCTCTCTCTGTCAAATAAATAAATAAAATCTTAAAAAAAAAAACTTTTGGGGCGCCTGGGTGGCTCAGTTGGTTAAGCGACTGCCTTCGGCTCAGGTCATGATCCTGGAGTCCCTGGATCGAGGCCCACATCGGGCTCCCTGCTCGGCAGGGAGTCTGCTTCGCCCTCTGACCCTATTCCCTCTCATGTGTTCTTTCTCTCTCATTCTCTCTCTCAAATAAATAAATAAAATCTTTAAAAAAATAAAAATAAAAATAAAAATAAAACTTTTGCCCAGTTTTCAACTGCGCTGTTTGTTCTTTTGCTATTGAGTTATAAGAGTTCTTTATATATTCTGGATACAAAACCATCAGATATGATTTGCGGATATTTTCTCCCATCCTATGGGGTGTCTTTGCACTTTCTTAATGGGTTCTTTGCATAAAAGTTCTCAATTTTGGTGAAGTCCAATTTATTGGTTTTTATTCTTTTGTTTCTTGTGTTTTGGTGTCATATTTAAGAAACCATTGTCTAATTCAAGGTCATGAAGACTTAAAGCTATCTTTCCTTCTAAGAGTGTTATAGTTTTAGTTCTTACTTTTAGGTCTTTGGTCCATTTTGAGTTAATTTTTGTATATGGTGTGAGGTAAGGGTTCACCTGCATTCTTTTGTATGAAGCTATTCAGTTGTTGTAGCACTGTTTGTTGAAAAGACTATTCTCCATTAAGTGGGCTTGGCATCCTTACTGAAAACCAATTGGTCATAATAGTATGGATTTATCTGTGGACTACTGGAGAGTTTTTTAAAAGAAAGATTTGGGGGCGCCTAGGTGGCTCAGTTGTTAAGCGTCTGCCTTCGGCTCAGGTCGTGATCCCAGGGTCCTGGGTTCAAGCCCCACGTTGGGCTCCCTGCTCCACGGGAAGCCTGCTTCTCCCTCTCCCACTCCCCCTGCTTGTGTTCCCTCTCTTGCTGTGTCTCTCTCTGTCAAATAAATAAAATCTTTAAAAAAATAAATAAATAAAAAATAAAAGAAAGATTTGATCTCTTACATTTTAAAATGATCACCCTGGCTGCTGAGTGGAAGGTGGTGACTTAGACAAGATAATGAAAACCAATCAGATTCTGGATCATTTTTGATGGTGAAACGGACAAAGTAGATTTCTTGATGGAATGTATGTGTGATGTGAAAAAAGTGAGGCACCGAGGGTGGTGCCAAGTTTTCAATATGAGCAACTGGAAGGAATGAATTACTTGAGGAAGAATGTGGAGGAGCAAGTTTTAGGGAGGGAACTCAACAGTTAGTTTAGATATGCCTACTGGGCATCCAGATGGAGAAGTTGACTAGGTAGTCAGATAAATGGATCTGGAATTCACAGTTACATTAAACCATGTTAGCATTCCTGAAATAAACCTATTTCTGTTATGCTGCATTATTCTTTTAATCAATTTAATTATTTTGGTTTTTTTTCCTGTAAGCACATGTGGTAATAGTTTATATTTTACTCTGATTATGCCACCTCTGATCAGGTTTAGCTGAAGGAGTAATTCTAGTTTTACAGTGTGAATTAGAAAGCGTCCTGTCTTTTTAGATGCCCTGGAATAGTTTATAGAATCTACAAATTAGCTGCTCCTTGAAAATCAAAAGATGAATCTACAAAACCATCCAGGAATTCTGCATCCCCCACCTTACCCTTTTCACAAGTTGTCTTTCCGGCTTCTGCTGAGCTTCTTGATCAGGTTTATACTTCTTGTGTGGATTTTAGTTAACTTACATTTTCCAGAAAAGAGTCCATTTCCTTGAGATGTTCAAATTTATTAGCGTATGTTTGAGTAGCATTATTTTTCATTTCTGTGTCTTTTGTCAAATGCTCTTTCTCATTACAGATCTGTTTCCCCACTTTCCCCTTTGATTAAACTAGCTCCTTGGCTTTTTTTATTGATTTAACTGATATTACCATCTTCAATTCAGCATGCAGAAAATGGTCCCATTTCTTATTTTTCCAAATTAAATTAAATCTGAATCAAGTATGCCACCTGCCACCAAATTTGCCGGGGTCATTGTCTTGCCTCTCAAAGCGTCTCCCTCCTCCAATATGGCCAGTAGCCCTGGTGGTTTTTCTGTCACCGAGATAGGCGAGCCTGCATTCTGCAGCCCTTGCCGCCTGTCACCACTTGCAGTCGACACTGGTCAAACTGGTGACCGCCACTGACAAAATCCCTGGACAAACTTCTGGGCATCCTCAAGCTCCTCACTAAGTTCCCAGCCTGCAACTTTCCACCCACTGCTTTTCACTTCCATATAGAGCCCCTCCCAGGATGCAGGAACACTTTGTCAGGAGTGATTTGCTCATTTTGCTCGCATGGATCCAGAACCTCTATTGGCTTTTTCTTCTCTGACAGCCACATCCCCAAGAGTCTGAGAGGGTCTCTTTTAGCAACCTGCCTAAATGGTGCTCTTGTCTTTTGCAGCCGAGTAGAGACCATCCTCCTTGGAGCAGACACCTTGGTTAATTCTGGGGGATCCATTTGCCTCCCCTTTAAAGAGTACTCCTCCTACCAGACATAAGATCTCTCTCTCACTAAAGAACATACAGCAAAAAACCCAAGTTAAATCTTCAGTGAAAGATCCTGTTACCTTGTTTTTTTAACCCAAGGAACCATCACCTGGATTTTTATTGGCTCTGCTTCTTTTTACCTGCTTTCTAATTTATTTGTTCCTGCTTTTATCCTTATGAATACCTTTCTACTTTATGTTTGCTTGTTTGGCCATCCTTTTTAGTTTCTTGATTCACACACTTATTTTTTACTCTTTTTTAGTTGCTATCAAATGAATTTAAGCCAATAAATTTGTCTTTGATTACAGCTTTGGCCAAATCCTATACATTTAGCTAAACGGTATGCCATCTTCATTATAATGAAACTGTCTATAATTGCATTTTCAGTTTAAAATATTAGGTTTCTACTTCTCTACGTACATAAAATGCAGTATGAAACATAACGATGCAATATATATTATTAGCTACAGAAATTAGCACTTTATTTACTGCCCATCCCTCATCACCTCTAATTTTGTGTTCTTATAATTTGAGTTTTTATTTGACTTTATTCTTTACATTGTGGATATTCTTTTTCAGTTGTTATTTGAGCTATTAATTTTATTTTAAAACTATGTTATAATAACTGATTTTAAGATTCAGATCCACATTTATATGGCTTCAGTCTCTATTGACGGATCTTTCATGAGTTTGTGTTTTGATTTGTCTCTCCACGGCATGAATACAACTTTGAGTCATCTTTGTCAGGAAGGCCATATGGGCTTTATACCTACCATGGTCTTCCATGGATCTCAGTTTCTCTCTGTTACTTCTGCTAGGAAATACAGATTTTTATGATCATAATCTTCCTCAAACCTCTCTAGACATTACATCAGTGTTGTGATGACGTCTGATGCAATCTGGTTTGATTCTTTTGTAGATAAGTCTTCTTTTTTTTTCTTCGCTCTATCCTGGATGCTTGTAGGATTCTTTCCCAATCCTTGGAATTAAAAAAGAAAACACAGCACATGTCGAATGTTAGCCTATTTTGTCTAACATGTGATTACTATTTTTATTTGAAGAATTGAGTGTTCAGATTGCAGAAGTTTTCTTCTATTATATCTTTAGTTATTGCTCTTTTGTTCTGGTATCTTTTTTAGAAAAACCAGTAATTCACAGAGTCTCTGTCATTTATTCTCCATATTATTATGTTCTCTCTGGTCATTTTCACCTGAGTCTTTGTCGTCTACATTCTGAGAGGGCATCTCACCCTTGTCGCCCTCTGCAGCACCCATCCGTTTTCTCCAGTGGGGTTCTGCTCTTTCCTGCTTCAGATGCTTCTTAAAATTCTCTTAACTTTATTCATTTCCTGTCATTATTCTCCTAACTCTGCCAGGTCTCTTTTGGTTTTTATCTGTCTTTTATTGCATATTCCACTTCTTACATCTTAGAGCCCAGGTCTTCATAATCTCCTTGAAGTACAAGACAGATGCTACAATTTACTTCTAGCTCCTGTAGCAGATCTTTCTGGAGGCGATGTTCTTGCTGTGCGTGCATTCTTTGTTTGCTTCCTTTCTGTTTCGAGAAGTGTTCATGGGTTCCATGTGTATTTTAGGTCTTCCCTGGACCTGGTATTTGCCTATAACTGGGTCAGTTATCCTGGGCCCCCCTCATCATGTGACTTAGATGCTTTTAGATTCTTCACCTCAGACATTAATCTGGAAGACTGAATGGTGAAATTTCTTATTACCAGCCAGGGACCAGCAGCCGGGGGTGGGGGTCAGAGGGGGGCATTCTGTGCTGTGGGCGTTTCTTCTCTAGTCTGTTGGCACATCGCTCCAGATGTGTAGTGATCCTCCTGGCCTCTCCCCTGTTCTCCCGCCTGCTATGTCTGGGAGATGCCCAGGCCTATCATGGGGAACGCAGGCTTGAATGGGCTTTGCTTGTTCTTGGATCGAAGGGCCCAGCCACTCCAGAAGGCCGTCGGGCTGCACATGAGAGATGGGGGCTCCCTGGGGTAGGCTCTGCACCCCTCCTGTGACCCAGCCTCTCCGCCAGCACTCAGTCACTCACCCTCAGAGGCTGGGAAGTCGGTCCTATGAGCATGGCCACCCTCCCTGCAGCACCATGCTGCTCTCTCAGGAAGGAAAGCTGTGAGTCAACCTTCAATCTGGTTCCACTGGCACTGTACCTAGCAGAAATTCCTCAAAGTTGGTGGCATATTGATGGCACTCATTCCTGTTATCCAATGCTGAAGCAGATTCCCCCCTATTTTTATACTCCCTTGGTCCTTTCTGTCACTTTCAGAAGGAGGTAGCTTAGGTGGGAGTTGGACATCTGTGCTCAGCTTTACCATCTTTCCCAAAAGTTTCATAGTTAACATCGTTCCCCATACTTTGTACTTTGGCATACAGATATATGACAGTTCCTGAGCCTCTCCTTTTCTGTGATTCCTCCTGTATCCCAGCCCTCATCATATCTGCTGCTATAGTTTCTCCCGGGCACTTTTCCTGTCCCTCTCAAATGTCGGTAGCATCCTCTCAATCAGACGAGGAATTCTGTCAAACGTGGTACTGCTAGTCTTGGAGCAGTGAGCGCTGCTCCTTGCCCGGGGCTCGGCATCTGGCATCGTAAGCCACATCCTGGCTTTTAGCAATATTGATGGAATTTCCCCACATCCTCCTTTCTCTGCCAAAGTGATGACCTTCAAGTGCAAACAGAGAAGAAAGCGTCCCTCTGCCCCCAAGTCCACAGTCTCCTTCCGAAGCCTTGCGTTTCACTGGAGAACCATTTCAGATTCCTTCTGGCATACCCCGGCCCTCCCGCGTGAATCAGCAGACGTGGGCAGCTGGCGGCGAGGGAAGGGGTTGCAGAGCCCCCCCCCGCCCATCCCTGCTTGGCTGCCCACCCCAGGAAGACAGCACATCACACAATTTGCCATATCAAGTCTGTGAACAGCTGCCTCCCTACCCTTCGTGGGGAGTCACCAAGCACCACACATCTGTTCCTTCCGGGGCTGGCGACAAGATTCCTCCCACCGCGATGCCTGTGAAGTCCCTTCGGGGTTTCATGGGGCATGGAATAGCATTCTCCTGCAGGAAGCCCGTGACCAGCCTTCGTGAGAGTACACACCCATGGAGGTTAGTTTCGCATCGTGTTTTCTCCACCTCCCCTTCTTGACTGATAATAAATGCAACCGTTCATGGGACCTTAGCCGTGCTGGACATGCAGCATGCATTCGCTTCTTTTAACCTGCCTCATGGTGTGAAGATAAGTTGTGGTTACGCCCGTTTTACAGAAAAGAGAAGCTCTCAGGGAGTTTCCTTGCTCCCTGCAAGTGGCCCAGCCAGCGGGGGCAGAGCCAGTGTTCTCATCTGGAGCAACCTGACTCCAGTGTGAGCTCCTGCCCTCTCCCACCACCTTCCTACAGGGACAAATAGAACCACGGGCTCTTTCTTGTAGGTTTAGAGTGGGTATCTGCAACTGTGGGCCCCTGGGCCAAATCCAGCTCTCTGTTTTTATAAATAAAGTTTTATTGGAACACAGCCATAGCCAGTCCTTTGCACATTGTCTAGGGTTGCTTTTGCAACCTAAAGACAGAGTTAAGTAGTTGTGACAGAGACTGGCCTGCAGAACCTAAAATATTTATTGTCTGGCCCTTTACAGACAAAGTTTGCTGACCCCTGGTTTACAGCACAGGCTGTGGAAAGAGACCTAAAGTTAAATGCCTGGTTCCCTACTTCTCGGCTGTGTGACCCAGGGCAAGTGACTCAACATCTCTGAATCTCATTTTACTTACCCATTAACTGGTCAAAATTATACCTTTTGAGTTTATACCCAGCGGTCAAGAGGAGTGAGATGACACATGGTGCAGGCTCTGCTGAGGAGGGATGCCCAGTAACTGAGAGCTGTCATCATTACCTCTCTCTATCCCAGAAGTGCGGCAGTCTCCACCTTTTCTCTGTGGCTTCCTTTCTGGAACATTCTGGCATTTTTGTCTAAGAACCCTTCATCTTTTCTGATACCCTGTGATACAGATGAAACACAGATGCTTCTCAAGCTTCCCCAGAAGGCTGGGCAGCAGGTATCAATGGCCCTCACATCTGGCCAATGAACAGGGACAGGGCACTCTTGGTCTTGTTCGTTCATTCAGCCAGTGTTCACTGAGCCAGGCTGCTGTCCTGGAACCTGAGAGGCACTGAGACAGGGCCTCGGGCTTTCTTGGAGCTCTCAGCCCAGGGGCAGATGGACGGGTTAGTAGGTTATGACAATAACCACAGTCCCAGTACCTCCAGATTCCGGTCCCCTTTGGAAAATTCCCCTTGCACGGTGCACAGTGAATACCTGTTCCCTGGAGTTGCTGGATACTGCTCTTAGGAAGAGACATTATAAAAACTGCTTAGCTTCGCACAGCGTCCGGCCCCACTCCCGGGCTGCTGGCCTGCTCAGCACTTTGATGCCGTGTCCACCCCAGGATGCGGTCGGCTCACCTGACCCGCCAGCTCCCTCCCAGGGCACACACTCAGCACCTTTCCAGGCTGAGGCTGGCTCCGCCAGCCCTGAGCCAGGGCAAAGGCAGACTGTCTTTCCTGACCTTGGAGGAGCTGTTGATCTTAGCTCCGTTTTATCAGTCTGTGAGGCTCACATTCTTTCCTAGCCACCCGTACTAGGTCAAAGGAGACCTCATGCTGTGTGCTGTTTTGGGGGTGTTAATGACCCAAAAAACTTCCCAGTTCTTCTAGAACAGGGTCAAGAAAGCATGGACCAGGTGGCGCCTAGGTGGCTCAGTCGTTAAGCATCTGCCTTCAGCTCAGGTCATGATCCCAGGGTCCTGGGATCGAGCCCCGCATTGGGCTCCCTGCTCCGCGGGAGGCCTGCTTCTCCCTCTGCTGCTCCCCTTGCTTGTGCTCCCTCTCTCCCTGCCTCTCTCTCTGTCAAATAAATAAATAAAATCTTTAAAAAAAAAAAAAAAAGGAAAGCATGGACCAGAGAGGGAAGAGCATTCAGGTGCAGCTCATTGGAAAATCCCAAAGGACTTCATGGAGGAAGGGCTGTTTGCAGTGGGGCTTAAAGCAGCAAGCAGGACTTTTTGACAGAGAAGAGCAGAGGTCAAGAACTTAAAGTGATTAGTGTATGTGCTTGGTGGTAAAAATGAATTATAAAGGTATAGGATAAAATGTGAGGTGAAAAAAAATCAGGATATAAAATTGTTGACGCTTTGATGACTTCTACCAAAAAGACCTGTTGTACCAGTTAAGGGCCTAACAGGGAACAGACGGCATATTCAGAGGACTGAGGTGAGGAAAGTTTACTTTAGAAGAAGTACTTTGGGCAGGACCACAGGAACCAACTAGAGCTAATGCAGCACCAGAGACTTGTGACCCCCATGTGCCCTGGAAGACAAGGGGAGGGAGTGATCACTGGAGGACAAGGGGAGGGACCACTTGCCCAGGGCTGGTGTTCTCTCCTCCCACCCTCTGACTCCAGCTGGGGCCTCTGGTTGGCCCAGCCCATCTGGAAGTCAGAGGACAGGGAGCTCAAGTGACAGTCCATAGAAGTCACATTCCAGAAACAGAGTAGCAGAGACTGGCTTGGGGGTGTGGGGAAGGGCAACCAACCCAAGAAATTGTACTAGTTGGCTTAGTGTGTTGGGAATATGAGTAGTTGTATCTTACCCTCCTTTTCTCAGACTTGAGGTGACGTGTAGAAGTCACTTTGCAGAGTTTAAAGTCTTTGAGTGGAAAGCACCTAAGTGGTCTGAGCCAGCACGAGGGTCCTACCGCTGAAGAACCCCAAAGCAAGCGGGTGCCTTTCTCCAGCAGCCGTGAGCTCTCAGCACCGGAGGCCTGTCATCTAAGTTCTGGCTTCCAAAGTGCTGGTTTGGGCTGAGTCAGCACACACGTGGGCGAGCCTGACCCGGGTCAGGTTCCCCAGGAAAGGGACTCAAGACTGTAGGAGGCTTACTGGGGAACGCCCACGGGAGGGAGAGCCCTGGACACAAAATGCAGTGGTAACAGAGGCCTCAGCGGAACCCAGGGGGAGCTCTGGAGCTGAGCTGGCCCTTCAGGGATGTCCCAAATCAGGCATGAAGACTGGACCAGTCACCGGTGTGGGCTGCCCTGGGGAGGGGTGTGATCTTGGACAAGGCCGCCCCTTTGAGTCAAGGGCAAATCCCCGAGAGAGACACAGAGCTGTTAGTAGCCAACACTCCCAGCAGCTGGGAGGATGGAAGGTTCTGGCAACACAGCACAGTATCTGTTATAGGGCCCTTGGGAATGAAGGAGTCTAGACTAGTGGGCCCAGTAAGCCCAGGACAGCTGAAAGGGCACCACTTGTCCAGTAGTCCCCAAATGTGGCTGTATAACGAAGACCCCAGGGTGCTTTATGCAGACACATTCCTGTCTCCCTCCCTACCCCCCCATGCCAGGGTTAGAATCTCTTGGGTGGGACCCGGGAATCCGCATTTCTACAAAGCTCCCAGGGAGGCGCGTTGCACAAGCAGGCCTGTGGCCACGCTCCTAAGAACTCTGAAGCCGAGTGTGGCTGACGTCAGGGAAGATTTCCAGGCCTGGGCAATGTTTGCCGAGCAGCTGCTCTGCACCAAGCCCTGTGCCAGGTGCTGGAACGTCAAGGAACCGGGCCGGGCATGCTTCGGGAAAGGGGCCTGGAAGGGCTACAGCTCGGGGCTCTCGTGGGGCTATGGTTCTGTTGCTGCTATTAAAGACGAGGCTCTGGGCAGCATCGATGCGGGAGGCCGGAAGCTGGGTTTGAATCCAGCTCTGCCCCTAGACAGCTCTGTGACTTGGGGCAAGTCCCTGCCCCTCTCCAGACCTCAGTTTCCCCTGCTGTCCGGTGAGGGCTGGTGGGTCAGTGTGTCGGGGATGTGGGCAGTGCGCCTGCTGGCCAGAGGCGTCCCTTTGTAGTGACCTCAGGCAGGTGCCTCCTCCTTGTCACCTTCTGATCTCGATGCCCTGTCCCTTGGATGTGTCCAGCTCTGCCTTCTTCTCTCTCCCAAACGTCCTGATTGCTCGCTTTGTGTCTCACACGGGTACCTGGAGAGGCCCCAGCATGGTCACAACCTTCAGGCCTCCCAGTCTGGGGTGGGACACTCAGGTAAATGAGCCCTTCTTGGGTCCTGTCACCGTGGGAACCACCCTGAGGGGCAGTGCCGCCCCCAACCCCTCTTCTCCCTGCGTCTATCCTCCTGGATTCAGGGGGGCAGAAAAACACGAGTTTGAATCTCGGCCCGGCGGCTTACTGACTGTAAAGCCACTTAACCTTCCAAGCCCCCCATCTATAAAAATGATATCTGCTTTATAAAGTTGTTGAGAGGATGCTGTGCACTCCAGAGTCATCCTGCCGAGCCCCCGAGCCTGCTTGCTCCCCGAGGGCTGGGAGTGAGGGGTGGGAGGGGGAAGGCAGAGGGGTGCCTTCTCTTCCTCCCCCACCCACACGGCCAATCTGCAGTCTGGGAGGAGGGAGGGAGGCCGCGTAGACAAAGGAGGAAGACTTCAAATGCGAGGGCCATAGGACGTCCGGGCAGATTACTGAGCGGAGGACAAAGAACCCACTTTGGAATATAGGACTGGAAGGAAATTTGCACGTGAGAAGGGCAGAGATGCCCCAGGGTCTCTGAGGAGTCCTTCAGCTCCACCTTGCAGTGAGAGGGTGGACACGGATCCACGCCTTAGCCAGCTCCCTGAGCTGCCTGGAGCTGTCCCGTTTCTGCAGGGTGAGACTATGTTAGACAGGGCTGCCCTTGACATCTGCGCCCTCGTAACTGGAGTAGAGGCTCGAGAACCTGAGATATTCCTCAGGGTTCCAGCTGTGTCTTCTGTCTCTCCATCTGAGGCTGAAATACCTACTATAGCAAACCCATCTCTGCTTGCATACCAGCAGTGACGGGAAGCTCACTCTCCTGCCACAGAAATTCCTTCCGTCCTCGTTAGAAAGTTCTGCCTCTGAGAGAGCCGAAAGCTACTTCCTGGTGGCTTCCCACACTGGTCCTGGCCATTCCCTGGGGGCCACACTGGTCCCCTAGTCTCGGTGACAGCTCCTCAGGGTATGCAGGTGGGACTTGCTGGCCGTGCGGCCCCCTCCCCATCGCCTCTGCAGCTCCTCAGGTGCTGGGGAGCAGGGGAGGAGCTCTGCCAGCCAGGGAGCAACTCTGCGTTCTGCTTCCTCCGGCGCTCTCCAGTGAGGTTTCGCTAACGTCCCTCCTCTTAGCTGGATGATATCCCGTTTGTTTAATATCTAAACATTTCTGTAACTGTTGGTCTGGGTCCCACAAGCCTGCTGCCATTAGAGTGATGGGCGCTTTGTCACAGGAAAGAAGCCAGGCTCCGATGGCTGATTTCTTTCCCCCACAGCTCAGCGTGGTCTGACTTCACGGAGCTAACAGAGCAGCAGAAATGGCAGAAGAAGGGAGGACTGCTGGCTGGGGTTGCATGCATATCCAAGAAGGGTACTTGGGCCTGGTCCTGCAGGCCATGCTCCAGGGCTGGGCGCCGGGGGTCCCAGAGGGAGGGTGTGTTGACGCTCAGGACAGTTCCTGGTTCGCCTGAGAGAGCGGCCTTGAGCACAGGACCATGCGGTTTAAAGGAGGGGTCACCACCAGCTTGGGCATGAGGGAAGGCTTCCCGTAGGAGGGGGTGTTTGAGGATGTGTGGGATTTTAAAGTCAGAGCCGATTTATAAGTTTCCTATTCTGCTGTAACAAAACATCACAAACAATTTGTTATGTTACAGTAACAAACCTTGGAAGTTCAAAATCAATCTCACTAGGGCAAAATCAAGGTATGGACAGGACTGGTGCATTCTGGAGGCTCGAGGGGAGAATCTGCTCCTTCGCCTTTTCCAGCTGCTAGAGGTCAGCTTCATTGCTTGGCTCATGGCCCCGTCCTCCACCTTCAGAACCCGCCGTGTGGTTTTGTCACACGCATCTCTCTCAGACCCCTGCCGCTGTTGTCTGGTCTCCTTCTGGGACTGCCTCCCTCTTTCCCTTACGAAGACCCCTGGGATTACACTGGGCCCACCTAGATAATCTAAAACAATCTCCACACTTCAAGACCCTTCACTGAATCCCATCTGCAGAATGCCCTTTGCCATGTGAGGTAAAGGCTTCCAGGAAGGAGGATGTGTGCATCTTTTGGGAGGGGACTTTCTTCTATCACACTTATTCTTTGGAATTTCTAAAACTGTGCAAGGCTGGATGGTGGGAAGAGGAGCTTGAGAGCCAGAGAACCCTGGTTCCGTGAGTCCTCTGTCCCTTCTCCCAGCCCGTGCTGGTTGGTCTAGGGTGTGCTGTCACCCTGCAAGGTGTGGTTCTGGGAGATGGGCCCCCAAGGAGGTCGTGGGGCACCAGGGCAGAGGAGCGTGGCCTGCAGGCTCTCCCCCTCCCTCTGACGGACTGCTGTAACACGGTGTTGGCGGAGGCTGCAAGGCAGGAGGGAGACGTCTTGGGGGGATCTTGGGTACCGGAGCCTGTCACTGGCCAACTCTGCCAGTTGGGCTCCCTGTTCCCAGCCACCGTGTGGGCTGGTCAGACGTCCACCGACCGCTGTCCTAAGGGTCTGATGTGAGTGGTTAGGCAGGCTCAGGTCACAGGTCCCCACACCCCGTGCCATAGTGAGGACACCAGGGAACTGCCCCCGGGAACTCTACGTGCCCCCTGTCCCCCAGGAGTGCCCACAGGGCCAGTCCCCTTGTCAGCGGGCTGCGTTTTCAGGCTGAGGCTTGCAGGCCAGTGCTGGGCGTTTGGCCCACCCCTGCAACACCTTCTCAAATGGTCTCAGCGTGAACTCTTTCAGCCTCAGAATATGTACCCTCTGCATCAAGCCCGGATGGATGTGGTGCCACCTGTGTGCATCCTTCATTCTCTCCTCTGTCTCATAGTTTTGAGCACCTACTGCATGCAGGCACCGTGCCAGATCCAGGAAATCAAACAGCCCTTACCTCGCGGGGCTGCCGTGTTAGTTAGGGAGCAGACGTGACAGCCCCAGTTCTCACGGGTCAGCTCTTTGGGGGCCAGCTCGAAGTCAGCAGCCTGGACTGCTGAGCCTGCCCCGGAGGCCCATGAGACCAGCGGCCCCACCTAGGTCCCCGCATCTCACAACTTGGCAGCTCCTGATCCTGCACTTGCTGTCCTGCTCTTGGTAATGCTGGGGAAGTGAGAAACACCGTTATTTGGGACAGACAAGTGGCTGTCAAGTAGAGGGAAACTTTAGCAGGGTGACAGCACAGGTAAGAGGCAGGACAGGAAGCCCGACTGCTCCACAGGATCGTGGTTTGGACCAGCAAGGGGCCGGGTCCCGGGAGGCCCCAAATGTCTTTGTTTCCATGCCTGCCACGACAAATGCCCAGCAACTGCATGCCTTAAAGCAGCAGAAATCCCTTCTCTTACACTTCTGGAGCCAAGGATCTGCCATCAGGTGGCAGCAGGGCCCGGCTCCCTCTGCTGGCCCCCTGGGAGGGTCCTTCCTGGCCTCTTCTGGCCCCTGGCTTGTGGCTTCACCTTTCCAGTGTCTGCCTCTGTCATCACGTGCCTTGTCCCTCACGTCTGTGTGTCCCGAATCTCTCTCCGCCTTTCTGTCTTTGGATTGAGGGCCCACCCAGGTAGTCCAGGATGATCTCATCTCAAGGGCCTTAAATTGATCACATCTGCAAAGATGCTCTTTCCAAATCAGGTCACATTCACAGATTCTGATGGCGAGGACTTGGACATACCTCTGTGGGGGTCACCTTTGGCTCTGCCGGGTGAGCACACAGGTGTCCCCCACACATGTGTGGTCTTCACATGGACACGGCTGCATATATGCCCACAGGTGTTACCCTGTGCAAATGCCCCATGGTTGCAGTAGAGTTGATACATGTTCACTTGTGTACTTGCCCTTGTAAAAAAAACTCTCACTTGTGTTCAACTCTGGTTATAGCTTATTAAGAGCTTACATTTGTAGAAATCTGAAAGCTAGATGGCTCTGTTTTTTTTATTTTTATTTTTAAAAGATTTATTTATTTGACAGAGAGAGACACAGAGAGAGGGGGAACACAAGCAGGGGGAGTGGGAGAGGGAGAAGCAGGCTTCCCGCAGAGCGGAGAGCCCGATGCGGGGCTCGATCCCAGGACCCTGGGATCATGACCTGAGCCGAAGGCAGACGCTTAACCGACTGAGCCACCCAGGCGCCCCGGCTCTGTTTTTTTTAAAGGAATGCTTTCTTCAATGAATGTTCATCAGGTTTAGAAAAGTGGAAATACAGCGACATGGAACATGGGAATTTAAGTGCATGTCCCAAATCTTTGAAAGACTTCAGAGATGCAGAGGGGTACTTCAAAAAGACAGAGCAGGGGCAGGTGGAATTTTGAAACACTTGTTTTCCTGGAACCACATGCATTGGTGTTGAGAGAAAACTCCCTTCTCTTGCATCCCAACCAGTTTCTCCTTGCACGCCTCTGATGACAGGGAGCTCACTACTTATCAAAGCCGCCTTCTCCATCACTAGAAAGTACTTTTGGCTTTGGGCCGAAGTTTGCTTTCCTGAACCATTTGCCTGTGGGTCCCTCCTCTGCCATTGGGGTGCCCTGAACCAGGTGCCCTTTCCACATGAGAGCCCTTCAGAGTTTAAACCCAGCCATCACTTCCTGCGTTGGTCTTCTCTTCTGCAGGCTAATTTTTTAATTAGCTTAAATTAATGGTGGTTCCTGGGGAGCTCCAGCCCCAGTAAAAGTGACCTGAATTATTCAAAGATTTGAGTGTTTCAAATGCCTGTTTATCCTAATTAGCATCTTAACTACAGCGGTGCCCTCTGTCTCTAACGAGCCACATTTTAACATGTTCCATATTTTAATGGATTTTACTTGAATGAACTGTTTAATCAAGGGAAGACACATTTCATGAATGAACAGAAGTAAATCTATAATTATACGCTTTAGTCAGGTAAGAGGAGTGACATTTTGGCACAATCCAGGGCTATATATAGCGAGTGCATTTGAATGACAAAGTAGGTTACCTCCACTTCCATAGGAGAGCTGGGAATTCGCTTTCCTCTCAAGTTCATTTTGTAACCTAATTAGAATTTTCAAAGAGTTGTAAAGTGCATGTGGCGCAGATCTGGTTCTCCCCACCTTTACCTGGATCTCTGCCTTTCTAGATGATTCCTCAGCTGGTGCAGCAGCCTCATTAGGTAAGGCGGCCAGGGAATTCCTGGCCACAGAAGCCAAGTGTCCCGGGGTCTCTGATGCTCCCCATGGGGTCCACCTTGCTCTTCACGTCCTCCGTGAGAGCCTTCGCTGCCTGAGACGCATGGTCAGACAGTGATCACTTAAAGCTGTCACAAGGCTCTGCTTTCCTCCTCTGCCTTTCTTACTGTCTCTCTTTTTTTTTTTTAAATATAATCTTTACCTCTTTTTTTTTTTTTTTAAGATTTTATTTATTTATTTGAGAGAGAGAATGAGAGAGAGCATGAGAGGGAAGAGGGCCAGAGGGAGAAGCAGATTCCCTGCCGAGCAGGGAGCCCGATGCGGGACTCGATCCCGGGACTCCAGGATCATGACCTGAGCCAAAGGCAGTTGCTTAACCAACTGAGCCACCCAGGCGCCCCTTTCTTACTGTCTCTTAAGCCTTCTCCCTTCTTTCCTTCTTTCTGTTCTTGCTTCTGACATGGTCAGGACCTGCTTCTCACACTGGGGCCAGGAGTAGCAGGATCTGGGGATGAAAGAGGAGACCTAACTATGGGCTGGGGCAGGAAAGGGCAGGGGAGGGGTGAAGGAAGCTTTTGTAAAGGAGGATGGTGCCACAGACCTGGAGAAAGTGGGGACAGTGATGTGGGGGGCTTTCGGGCAGGCTGACAACCCTGCTGTGAGCCTGGCAGTCCTGTTGCTTTTACCCCTAAAATGTGTGGTTCCCAAAGTGGGGACAGTGACGTGGGGGGCTTTTGGGCAGGCTGACAACCCTGCTGTGAGCCTGGCAGTCCTGTTGCTTTTACCCCTAAAATGTGTGGTTTCCATCTTTAGCTGCACGTGGGAACCACATGGAGAACTCTAAAAATGCTGATGCCCAGGTGCTAGCCTAGGAATTCGAATTGGTTTAGGATGCAGCCAGTGCATCAGTATTTTTTTTTTTACCTCCCCAAGTGGTTCTGATAGGCAGTCCCGAAGGCTCCAGGTGACTGCAGCCCCAGCCAATACCTTCACCACAACCTCACGATAGACTCTGAGCCGGGACCACCCAGCTAAGTTGCTCCCACATTCCTGATCCATGGAAACTGTGAGATAATAAATATTTCTTGTTTGAAGCTACTGAGTTTGGGGGAAATTTGTTACACAGCCGTGGATGATGAATACAGATTATTAGTTGCCCCGAGCATACCCCTAAGTGGGTCACGTCTTGCATCTCCACCAGGGCCTCCAGAATCTAACCAGGATGGTTGCTGGAGCTGCCTCCCTGGCCTTCCTGTGCCCCTCCTGTCTCTGCCTCCCTGGCCTTCCTGTGCCCCTCCTGTCTCTGCCTCCCTGGCCTTCCTGTGCCCCTCCTGTCTGTCTCTGCCTCCCTGGCCTTCCTGTGCCCCTCCTGTCTCTGCCTCCCTGGCCTTCCTGTGCCCCTCCTGTCTCTGCCCCCCACTGGCCCCACAGCAGCCTAAAACACAGTTCTGGTCATGTTACCCCTCTTTGAAACCTTGTACTGGCTTCCCGCTGTGCGTAGGCTCAAGACCAGCATCTTTGATGTAAGTTATGAGGCCCTTATGGCCTACTCTTCATTTTGTGTGCACAACCTTCCCCCCTCCCTGACCCATGCTCTGCTTTAGCCCAGCCTGGCCCTTCCAGCTTCTCTGCTGTCTCCCACTGTGGGACCTTTGCATGCATGACTCCTCAGCCTGGAATCTTTCTCTTGCGTTACCTCCTGGCCTGGGTCCAGCTCCCCATTACAGCCTCTCCCAGAGCATACTCCTGAACTTGAGAGTATTCCCTTGTCTTGGTAGGTACCAGGGTGGTTATCTGACAAGTGTTCCTCACCCCCACTAGATAGAGACCCAGGACTGTGAATGGTTTTGCTCACTCTCAGAGCCCTAGTACCACCTCACATGGTGTGGGGAATAGAAGAGATGTCAATATCATGAATGAATGAATGAATGAATGAATGAGCCAGCGAATGAGCGAATGAATGAATGGGAGAATGAAAAAATCAGGAAAGAGACTGGCAAGAACAAACAGGGCCCCAATCTAGAATAACCAGAACACTAGGTAACTGTCCAGAAAGAGAGTCAAGCCCGTTGGCAGTGACTGGGCATCAGATGGAATTCCCGCCCTGGGATTGAAGCAGGAGCCCTGACTGGGAGCCTGAAATCTAGGAAGATCTCTAGCCAGCTGACATGCCTAGTCCTCTGGTCTCCTTTTCCTCCTCCAACCTGTCTGCTTCTCCCCCTGCATCTCACAGGATGGATACAGACAGGCTATGTCCCCTATGCCTCAGTCAGTTGGAAGAGTGAGGCCAGTGTGATGGCTTCATCGGAGTGACAAGTCCCCATCATGCCTTCCCCCTCAGCCCTGTGACCCAGCTGGGAGGGAGACGGTGTGCATACCTACTGGGCCTGCTGTTCAGATGGCTGATCAGACCTGACGGGGTTTTCTGCCTTCTCACCCTGAGCAGGACCATCCCCATGGCTCTGGGCTCCCCCAGCGCTGCTGATTCTGCCTAGAGACTTCCCTAGAGCTTAAAGTCTGAGCTTAAATGTTGAAATTCTTGGATTTGGATCTTGGATTCCCAAGGCAGCCTGGGACCCCTTAGGAGACATTGTTGTCATCCCTTATAACCTTTACACTCCCCAGCCCCCTGAGTCCGTGGCCTCCCTAAAGGGTCCTTGGTTCCTGTCCTAGCCACACCTCTCTCCTCTGAGCCTGAGCCACTTTGTCACTCTTCCTCCTTTTTTTTTTTTTTAAATTTTATTTATTTATTTGACAGAGATAGAAAGAGCACAAGCAGGGGGAGCGGCAGGCAGAGGGAGAGGGAAAAGCAGGCTTCCCGCGGAGCAGGGAGCCCGATGCGGGGCTCGATCCCAAGACCCTGGGATCATGACCTGAGCCGAAGGCAGACACTTAACCAACTGAGCCACCCAGGTGCCCCTCACTCTCCCTCCTGAAGGCAGCCAGAACTGAGCCCAGTGTTCCAGGTATGAGCTGACATGGACAGAGGACAGACCAGAGGGTGCCTGTCCCCTCCTTCATTCTAGATGTGATGCCTTCTAAATGTGGCTCCCAGTCCTGCTCACCCTTTTGGCCTCACTCAGTTAACACATTCTGGTTTTCTAATCAAGGGGGGAAATTATCCAAGCCCTTGGAAACATTTGTTCACACTGTGATCAATGGTTCTTGTAAAACTTATCCTGCTTCCTTTAGGACAGTGGTTTCCAAACTTGAGCGAGCATCAGAATCGCCTGGAGGGCTGAGTAAACACAGGTGGCTGGACCCCACTGCACAGTGTCTGATCCAGTAGGTCTGGGTGGGGCCTGGGAATTTGCATTTCTAACAAGGTCCCAGGTGATACCGATGTTACCCTCTGGGGCCCTATTTGAGAACCGTTGCTTTAGGGACATGCTTCCTGGCATGACCTCGTGTCCAGTCCGTACCAGTTCTTGAGGTAGGAGGAGGGAAGTCAGCAGCTGTTGCTTCCAAGCCTACCCCAGATTATGTAGTCATGGGGCTCTGACCCTCTGGCTCGTCTCTGTGACATCAAGTGACTTGGGCTCCCGGGAGCTCCTCCAGCAGCCTGGGCTCAGATCCACTGCTCCGGAAGGAGGGAGAACTCTCCCCTCTGTGACCTCAGCCCTGTGAGCTGGCCCCGGGGCCCCAGCCTTGAAGGACTCAGCCCCTCCTGACTCTTCTTCTAGCACACTGGGGACCCCGCCCATGACCCTGCTCACTCCACCCACCGCTGCCCCCCAGCAGTCCTGGCTGGTCCTTCCTGGTAATGGGGCAGCCTTCCCCTCTGTCCCATCCATGCATATTAGGTCCCCTGGTGGGACCCCAGCTGTACTGGAGTGAGAGAGAGTGTGTGTGTGTTTTATTGTCTTGGAAATTAAGAGTTACTCTTTGCCCAGAAGAAGGTATTTCTGCTTTTGTAACGGAGGTGAATGAAAACCTGGGATTCAGTGTGCAGAAATGCAGTTTATAGCAAGACACTGGCCCCATTAAACAAGAGAACCTGCAATTCCAGAAGGAAAAATAGGCGTTTACAAATTCATGTCGTCCAGCTTTGGCCAGTGGACTGAATGGCCCTCCCGATCTCACACATGAGGTTGTGGGTCCTTTTCCTTAGGAGTTACATCAATTCCATTGTTTCTTTTCCATGCTTTGGTTTCTTAAAAATACCATTTATTACTGAATTCCTCCATTTGCTTTCTCTAAAGAGGTCCATTAGAATAAATACTTGAGCTGAGCTCAGACTTCTTGGTGCTAAAATTATGGTGGCTGATCACACCACCATCTGTTCTGACCTGTTCTGGCTCATCAGCCTTCTAGAACTGTCCACAGCTGGCAGGACCCAGAAGGGCCAGCCTGGGAGCATGCAGAGAGCACAAGACTAGGAGTGACACTTCAGTTTCCTCATTTGTGAAATTAGGGGCAGAGTGAGATGACTTCCAGGGGTGTTTTAGTTTTGTTTGTTTTGAGTTCTGACTGCCTAAAATGATAGTTTATTTGCCCTAATTATATACAGCTTTCGTGCACATTCTTATTCACAGAGAGACACCCCAAGCCACTGACCACCTGGACGGCTTGCCGTAGGCCTGGATATGATCATTCCAGCTTTTAAGCCGCGTAAAGAACTTGAGAGTCTACAAAGCCATTCCCCATCCTCAGTGTTTTTGCTGGGCCCCGAAACAACCCTGTAAATTACACGCTGTATTGTGCCCACTTCAGAGGTGCAAAGACGGAGGCTCAAGAGAGCTCTAACCGTTCCCGCGGGTGTGTGTGGTGAGCAAGCCGAGGGCTGCCGAACAAGCCGGGTGCTGCGTGCATCACCTGCATTGCATCTAGCAGGGGTGATTTTGCACAATTTCTGTATCTAATAATCGTTGTTGCTCCACAACACCCCCCGACACACAAAACGAACAACGGGGCTCCACCTGCATCCAAAAAGGATTTGTGGCAGCAGAAATAAAGTGTAACGCCAGAGTCAACTTTTTTTGTCCAGTCAACTAGTTCCATCTCCCATCAAAATAGAGGTAAAAACTAAGGATGGACAGGGTTCACCCTGACTGTGGCAGCTTCGTTTTTTGTACAAAACATTCAGCACAGAGTATTTCAGGCATTCAGGAAACACAGAATAGCAAACACCCATGGACTCATTACCCAGAATTAATAGATGTTCACATTTTATTCTACATATGTCATATTTGTCTTAAAGAAATAAAATACAGGGCGCCTATGTGGCTCAGTCGGTTAAGCGACTGCCTTCGGCTTAGGTCATGATCCCGGAGTCCTGGGATCAAGTCCCACATCGGGCTCCCGGCTCAGCGGGGAGCCTCCTTCTCCCGCTGACCCTCTCCCCTCTCATGCTGTTTCTCTCTCTCTCTCTCAAATAAATAAATAAATAAATAAAATCTTAAAAAAAAAAAAGAAATAAAATACAGCAGTTCCCACTGAAACCCCTTGGTTCCCTTCCACTGTGGTGGCTTCCCGGGGACCGTCCTGTAACGTTTAGGGCCAAATTATTCCAAACACGTTGACATGTACATTGGAAGACTCTACTGATTGTTGAAACAAGAAGTACTTTTTTTACTGTGATAAAATATACATAACATGAAATTTCCATTGTAACCATTTTTTAAGATTGACTTATTTTTGGGGGGGGAGGGGCAGAGGGAGAGAGAGAGAGAGAGAATCTTAAGCAGACTCCACACTAAGCGTGCCCTACACAGGGCTCAGTCCCATGACCCTGAGATCATGACCTGAGCCAAAACCAAGAGTCAGACGCTTAACCAACTGTGCCACCCGGGCACCCCCATCCATTTTAACCATTTTTAAGTGTCCAGTTCGGTGGCATTAAGTACATTCATACTACCATGCAACCGGCACCACCGTCCGTCCCCGGGTCTTTTTCATCCTTCCAGACAGTCACCGTACTGCTCAAACACTAACTCCCCGTTCCCTCCTCCCCAACGCCACATTACCATTGGTCTACTTTCTGTCTCTATGAATTCACTCCTCTGGGTACCTCATGCAGGTAGAATCCTATAATACTTATCCTTTTGTGTCTGGCTCCTTTCACTTAATATAATGTTTTCATTTCATCCACATTTTAGCATGGGTCAGACCCTCATTCCGTCGTAAGGCTGAGTAATGTTCCATTGCATGTATATACCGCATGTGTTCATTCCTTCATCCATCACTAGACTTTTGGGTTACTTCCATCTTTTGGCTTTTGTGAATAATGCTGCTGTGAACATGGGTATATGAATACATCTTGAAGACCCTGTTTTCAGTTCTTTTGAGAATATGCACAGAAGCAGAGTGCTGGCTCATAGAGTGCTCTATGTTTCATGCCTTACTGTTTCCCACAGTGGTGGCGCCATTTTGTGCACAGGGGGTTCCATTCCCCTACCTCTTCACTGGTGCTTGCTGTCTCCTGTTTTTGTTTTTGTTTTTTTTTATTTGAGAGAGAGAATGAGAGACAGAGAGCACGAGAGGGAAGAGGGTCAGAGGGAGAAGCAGACCCCCCCGTTGAGCAGGGAGCCCGATGCGGGACTCGATCCAGGGACTCCAGGATCATGACCTGAGCCGAAGGCAGTCGCCCAACCAACTGAGCCACCCAGGCACCCCTTGCTGTCTCCTGTTTTTTGATAATAGCCATCCTAATGCGTGTGAACAAGAAGTGCTTGTAAGGATCATCTTCTCCTAAGGGAGAAGAAACTGAAGCCCTGAGACAAGAGAGTCATACAGCGAGGCCAGGGTCACAAGCAAGTCAGTGACAGAGCAGAACCTAGAACCTGGGGCCCCTACCCCCTACCTAAGTTGTTTTTACTGAGGTGGGTGGTCAGCCATGGCCACAGGCTAGATACAAACTTCACATTTCTTTGGTTTGGTCCTTACTTTGGGGTGTGTGTGTGTGTGTATGTGTGTGTGTTTAAATAATTCAAAATCGTATCAATATTTTAAGATATGAAAGGATCTTATATTTTTTAAAAACCTAGATTTCAGAGTTCTGGCCCCCAAATCAGAATGTCTAGTGACCCCAGACTAGCATTCTGACACTGCATGATTGGGGCAGCTGCCACCTTAGATGGGACATGGGGTCACCCGTTTGCTGCTGTCCCCACCACTCCCTGACATCCTTCTACATGGACTGCTTCACACAATGGCCGGACCCGGCAAACCCTGGAGTTTGCAGACCTCTGCTTTCCAAACACATAGATGTTAGCCGTCTGTGTGTCGGTGGACAAGTAGTCACGTGTAACAGCCCAGGCTGGTTCCATAGCCCCTTACTCTCTCCTCTATTCTGCACCGTCTGTCTGAGTGTCTTACTCTTTCTTCATCCTAGAAGTGAAATAGTATTGCAAACAAATAATACAAAATATAAATAGAGGTGTATGTGAACAGTCTGACTTGGAGACTGTGTGAAAGGGCAAAGAAACACCAGCATGAAAGGCCAGAGATTCGGACGCCCATCTGGACTCTCCCAGGAAACCCCTGTGCACTCCCAGTCTGCTGTCCTTGTGCCCCTGTGTCCCCTGCCCGGTGGGATGGGTGCATGTCCCAGGACTCACAGGGCCGTCTTGGTTTATAATGAAGGGGGAAAATCACTCCTTTTGCATTGTTGATGGAGAAAACCAGCCCGGTTGAGCTGCTTCCCCAGGCTGACCCCTCTGAACAGACCCTTCCTGTCCTTCCCGTGGCCGCCAGTGTACCCACCCACTGCTTTCTCTTTGTAACAGGTGAGGAACGACCTGACTGGGGTTCTGTATGGTGAGGACATCGAGATTTCGGACACCGAGAGCTTCTCCAACGACCCCTGCACCAGTGTTAAAAAGCTTAAGGTAGGTGCGGCTGGCCATGGCCGGGAGGACAGACAGACGGCCGCCACGCCCTGTGCTTCCCCACATCCCTGACTCTGAAATAGCCTCGAGTTCGGCTCTTTCATCTCATCCTGGCATTTCGCGCGTGGGGAGAGGACCCCAGGCACTGGCTTCCCTTGGCTTCGCCCTGGCTTCGCCCTGGCTTCGCCCTGGCTTGGCCAGCCGTGGCCGGAGGCCTGGTTGCCGAGTGCGTGCACAGCCACAAGGAGCTTCCATGGTGATGTTGTATCTCTCAACCGAGCCTAAGGGGCCAGCAGGGTGAGAGTTACTACCTTCTTTGTTGCCAAGAGGCTGAGAGGAAGGGATTATCTTGCCCAAAGTCACAGCAAGGAGGTACAGTTGTTGGGACTGAAAGCCCTGGCTCCCTCCCAGCCCCTCTCGGGACTCTCAGTCCAGGAACGGAAAGGGCCAACTAGAAGCTTGCCCAGCTGCAAGTGGTCTCTGTCTGCCATTTGTCTGCTCAGCCCACACACTCTCTCAACCAGCTGGTTTGTGCCAGACCCCCTCCTGGGCCCACAGACGCCATCAGGCCTGCCCTTGTCCTCACGTTGCTCACAGCTGGTGAGGAAGCCAGTTACCTCTCTGGGGATCAGGAACAGAGGGGCCTGGGAACAAAGGGAGGAAGTGACTCATCCCGCCCAGGGAGAGGGTTCAGACAAGGCTACTGAGGAGCATTTGTACCTGGCTAGGGAGGATGAGCAGGTGCCCAGCAGGGAAGGGGGGCTGAAGGTAAGAAGGCAGAGCAGCCATGCTCTCCACGCACCAGGGACCAGCAGGAATTCGACTGGCACCGGAGTGTCAGGGCTGAAAAAAGAAAAAAGAACCTGGAGCCAGGTTCCACAAGCTTTGAATGCCGAGCTAAGGAGTTTGGTCTTTTATCCAGGGGGCAGTGGGAGGTGCTAGGGGTTTATAAGCAAGTGCAGACGTAGTTTATAAGCAGTGTTACCATCCTCTTTCCCTCTCTTCCATTCCCTCGTGCTCACATTTAGGGCTTTTGGCATGGAGACCCCAGATGCCAGTTGCTGGTATGCCCCCTTCCATCTTGGGCGGGTTCCGGGTTACACCCGTCAGAGCAGGTGGCCATTTAGAATTCTTGTCTTCCAAAGCCCTCAGTTCACAGATGGGAAGACTGAGGCCCAGAGCCAGGGAACAAGGGAAGCAGAGCACCAGCGGTTTGTCCCCTAATCTCAGGAGCAGCCACCATGCCTGTGCATGACATTTCAGCCCTAAGAGCCCGTGCAGAGAAGGAAACCGTAGCTAGGGAGGGCCTGCTGGCAGCCCAGGTAGCTGGGGCCGGATGTGCCCACGCTGTTCCCCCCAAGGCTGTGTGTCCTCAAGGTCCAGTCAGGCCGTGGGGTCCAGAGGACCCCGAGCCGTGGAGTGCTTACTCTGCAGGGAACAGCTGGGGTGGGGCCGGGGGTGGGGAGAGGAGCCCGATGCTGTGCCGACATCCTCCTGCCACACAGGGCAGCCTCTCCCCAGGGTGGGCACTTGAAATAGCTTCTTCCTGTGCCTCAGAGGCCCCACGGAGTTCTGTGGGCTTTCAAGTTTAAAGAGCCTCTGTGTGTGGAGCGGAAGCACTAGTTGAAAGCCTGCGAGAAATTAGGGATGGAACTGGGTGCTCTGCTCTTCAACCAACTAGCTCCAACAGAAGTAGGAGTGACAGGACTGATGATGGAAGTGGCAGCCTGCCTGTCTGCTGCCCTGACCCAGAGCCAGGCCCTGATGCAGAGCCTTGACCTGCACTGGCTCGTTCAGTCCTACCCAGAGCCCTGGGACTGAGGGTGTTTTTGCATCCCTGTGTCACAGATGGGGAACTTGAGGCTCAAAGAGGTTAAGGATCACCCCGAGTCACGCAGCTGGAAAGCGGTGGGGCTGGATTCAAGCCTGGATCTGGGTGACAGGGCAGCTCAGGTCTCTCCACCGCCCCACACAGCTGCAGGGCCCAGAAAGGATTCCAACATCACATAAGCTGGGGGAGCGGAGCCCAGTCTGTCTGTTGGCGAAGGAGTCCTTGTGGGGGAAGCACTTCTCCCCCAGAGACCTGCATGGCTCCTTCCCCAGCCTTCTTCTCCTTCTTGCTCAGTTGTTCACTTTTCCCAGAGGTCTTCCCTGAATGCTTCATTTAAAAGTTAAATTCTTGGGGTGCCTGGGTATGTCAGTCGGTTAAGTGTCTGCCTTCAGCTCAGGTCATGATCCCAGGGTCCTGGGATCGAGCCCCATTATTGGGCTTCCTGCTTGGTGGGGAGCCTGCTTTTCCGGAAAACTCTTCCTCTGCTGCTCCCCCTGCTTGTGCTCTCTCTCTCACTCTCTCTCTCTCTGTCAAACAAGTAAATAAAATCTTAAAAAAAAAAAAGTTAAACCCTTGCCCACCTCGTGCTGATTTGCTCCATTTCACTGATGGATATCTGTATTCATTTCCAAGGGTTGCTGTAACAAAGTACCACTAACTATGTGACTTCAAGCAACAGAAATGTATTCTCTTACATTCTGGAAGCTGGAAGTCCAAGGTCAAGGTTTGGCAAGGCCATGCTCTCTAGAGGGCTCTGGGGCTCTCCCCTGCCTTTCTCTTAGCTTCTGGTGTTGCCAGCAATCCTTGGAGTTCCTTGGCTTCAGCCGCATAACTCCAGTCCCTACTTCATAGGGCATTTTCCCCTTTCTCTTCACATCATCTTCCTATTAGGACACTAGTCATGTTGGATTACAAGTCTACCCTACTCCAGTATGACCTCATCTTCACTAATTACATCTATAGTGACCTTGTTTTCAAATAATGTCACATTCTAAGGTATTGGGAGTTCAGCATATCTCTGGAGGATACCATTCAACCCTTCACAACATCTGACCTACTGCCCATTTTGTCTAGTTGTTTTATCTTCTGTCTCCTCCCACTGGAACCTAAGATCTGGGAGGCAGGAGTTTCCGTCTGCTATGCTCACTGTGTCATTCCCCATCACCCAGAATCAAATTAATTTGAATGTGTGTAAATAAAATGCCAAGTCTGGACAGACAAAGCCAACAGAGAACACAAGGATGGAATACTCAGGAATAAAGTAACTTCTGGAAAGCTCAGAGAAAAGGCAAATCTCTGGTTTACTGTGGGATAGGATAGAAAAGGGGGTACAGAGGACGAGGAAGAAAATTAAATACCAAAGAGCAGAATTAAAATCTGCATTGGCAGTATTAGAGAGCAGAGTTAATGCCAAGAAAAATAAAAATCAATAGTGTGAGGGACAAACTTGAGATATTTCCCAGAATTCAGAGGAAATGGTGAAAGTGGTCCATCTAATGAGGGAAGAGGTAACAGGGACACTGGGGAAGGGAGATCCTAAGGGAAAACGAGGATGGATGAAACGGAACCAAAATCAAAACAAAATAGACATCATAGTAGCAACAAGCATACCAGATCTTGGTTCCTAATACCCATTCTCCGTAAAAAGGATCCAGGACTCCTTGGAGAGATGGCTGATTCTAGGACTGGGACAGGACATATGCAAGATGATCCTGGAGCATCTTTTAGTGCCAGAAAAGTAAGGGAGTATTCAGGGGCACCTGGGTGGCTCAGTTGGTTAAGCGACTGCCTTCGGCTCAGGTCATGATCCTGAATAAAATAGTATTGGATTATAACCCAATGTATAAAAATAAATATCCGTGTGTCTGTGCTGCTATGAATAAATAAATGGAAAAGAACAGACAAATCTCTTATACAGAAGAATTCCAAATAATTTATGTAGATATTTCATGCTCATGGAGGTGGAGCAGGACAAACCACTTCTTAAGTGACTTCCTTCCAGAGTGAGGAAAGGGGAGAGAAGAGTAACTTGATGGTGGAGAAATCAGACAAACACGACCTCAGCCAGGTGACAAGGTTAACATCAACAGTGATAAGTCACATTGATAGGAGGCACCCTTGATATGAGGGGGTGAGAAGGCCAGTTTACCTCTGTGGCCTTCCTTCCCAAAACCCATGCCCTAAGCCTAAGCATGAGGAAAACGTCAGACAAATTCCAGGTGAAGGCCATTTTCCAGATACTCCTCAAAACTGTCTAGGTCTTCAAAAATAAGGAACGTCTGAGTCGAAAGGAGCCTATGTAGACATGACAACTAAATATAATGTGGTACTCTGGATGTAATCCAGGAATAGAGTAAGGACAGTAGAAAAAAAAAAAAAAACTAAGGAAATCTGAATTAAGTATGGACATTAGCTAATAATAATATTGATTCATTAATTGTATCAAATGTACCACACTAACATAAAATATTAATAATAGGGGAAGCTGGGTGAGGAACATAGGGCAACTTTCTTTGTCACTTTTCTGTAAATCTAAAACTTATCTCAAGAAGTTTATTTTGGGGCGCCTGGGTGGCTCAGTTGGTTAAGCGACTGCCTTCGGCTCAGGTCATGATCCTGGAGTCCCGGGATCGAGTCCCGCATCAGGCTCTCTGCTCGGCGGGGAGCCTGCTTCTCCCTCTGACCCTCCCCCCTCTCATGTGCTCTCTGTCTCTCTCATTCTCTCTGTCTCAAATAAATAAATAAAATCTTAAAAAAAAAAAAAGTTTATTTTGAAAAAGGAGACACACTTAAGTGGGCTCAAGAGAGTCCTGCTAGATTGGACTGACAGAATTGCTAATAGTCAACCATTTGGAACTACAAGATCAACAATTTCATAAAGGAAATGTGCGCATTGTTATATGCACCGTCTAGCTGGCCTTTCCACTTTCTAGCAGAATTGGTGAAAAGAGAGTCATACCAAGACACATTTTGGCAAAATCTTTGAAGTACAAACATAAAGGGGAAAAAAATCTATAAGTATCTAGGCCAGAAAAAAGCAAATTTCCCACAAAGATGCAAAAACCAGGCCACTTCGACTCCTCTGCAGCTTTCAAGCCCAGAGACAATGGAGCAGCTGGGAGACATCCTCCCATGCATACGGCTCAAGTCCTAGCCAGGTGCCCTTCTTGGAGTTAATCCTTCAAGTCCTACATCAGCTCAGCCGAGAACAATGGCAAACTTCATAGCAGGTCGTGGCGGAGACGGCTGATCAGGGGCCAATGCAACCCGTGGTCGGAGAGCTCAGTCCAAATCATTGTTATAAAATTGTACACAGATGCAGAAGTTCATTTTGAAAGCAACGTACATATACATCGGGTGCAAAAATAGATACTTTAATAACAATAACTGAGATAGAAAAATCCAAATTCCATTCACAGAGCCCCAAAAAGGGGGTGAGTAAAACATATGGGTGGTAACCTCCTGGTTTTAAGTAAAAGAGGGACTCAGCAGAGCCCACCTTGCTCATGAGTTTCCTAAATAAACATACACGCTAAAGAAGGCTTTGATAACTTGATGGTAAATACACTACAACGCAAACAGAACCCAAAGCTTTTGGCAGAGAAGGTAGAAGCAGGGAAATTTTAGTCCACGTATTGAAAACCTGAAAGCCTAACATATAACTGCAGACCAAATAGAGCCATTCTGACCATAAATTCAAATGGGCCCATCTCCCTATTAAAAGGCAAAGACTTTGAGAATTATGTTTTTCAAGAACTGACTACAGCTATTGACAACAGAGGAAATGACCCAGAAAGGTCAAAGGTAAAATGTCGGGCACAGGTAGATCAAGCAAACCAAACCAAGCAAGAACCCCAGTGTTCATATGAGACCAAAGGGAATTCAAGGTACCAGCTGTGATGAAGGAGAGTCATTCTATATAGATAGGGGTTTGATTCACCGTGAGAATAACACACTCATGGACCATTATTGCTGTAAATTGCATCTCATTGAAATATATAAAGAAAAGCCTATTAAAATACAAAGGAGAATTGACAGAAACACAACAGCACTGGGAGCCATAACACTCTCAGTCTTGGACAGATCACCCAGGCGAAAATACGCAAAAGCACAGAGGAACCAAATCGTGAAATTCATCAGGCTGACCTAGCGCATATGTACCAAAGTTCACCCCAAGGAAGTCAAGAAATGAAACCATCTCTGTGTGACGCAGACCCGAGGCCTCTCAGCTCCTTCCAGGCCTGTTCCAAACACGGGGGCTTGCAAGTGAACTGTTGCCACGCTGTGCAGGGAGGAGGGCGGAGGCTGCCCCTGGCTATTTCCAGGGTGCCTGCTCCGAAGCATTGGGCCCCGTGGGGGAGAGTGCCCGGCTTCAGATGCTCTGTTCGTTTTATTTGCTTTATCTACCTTCCCTGGAGCAGCGCCCCCAGCCCATCATTCAGGATTCAGATTCCAGGATAGTCTCCCTAATTTATAAAGCAGCCGATGAGCAACCTTAATTCCACCTGCAGCGTTCTTTCCCTCTGGCCACGTCACGGAGCGTATTCCCGGGTTCTGGAGATTAGGAAAGAGGACATTCCGGGGTGGGGGGGCCTCAGTCTGCCTATCATAGGAAGACCACAAAAATAGGCCTTCAGGTGGACTGCTGCCCCCTTCGCTCCATGGGAGAGGCCTCGTGGGAGCTGCCCCCCGACCCCACAGGCCAGGAGCCTGCTTGACTGCCGGAAACTACATTTCACACAGGCACCCCAGGGGGATGCAAAGCTACAGAATAAACATCGTCCATCTTCCCAGCAGGCCAGTTTTGCTCAGAAACCTGGGAAGGAAAGCATTATTTTTATCTTGAGATAAACATAAATATGTTATTGGAATGCCAAATATACGTGAATTTTCAAGATAAAATAATAAACTTTACAGAAGTGGCATGCTATGGGCTATTCCTTCTTCACTTCCTTCTTTAAGAACATATGTCTCCTTGGGATGCCTGGGTGGCTCAGTCGGTTGAGCGTCTGCCTTCAGCTCAGGTCATGATTCCAGGGTCCTGGGATCAAGCTCCGTGTCGGGCTCCTTGCTTGGTGGGGAGTTTGCTTCCCTCTTTGCCTGCAGCTCCCCCTGCTTGTGCTCTCTCTCTCTCTGACAAATAAATACATAAAATCTTAAAAATAGGGCGCCTGGATGGCTCAGTTGGTTAAGCGACTGCCTTCGGCTCAGGTCATGATCCTGGAGTCCTGGGATCGAGTCCTGCGTCGGGCTCCCTGCTCGGCGGGGAGTCTGCTTCTCCCTCTCCTGCTCCCCCCCCTTGTGCTCTCTCTCTCTATCTCATTCTCTCTCTCAAATAAATAAATAAAATCTTAAAAAAAAAAAACCCTAAAAAATTAAAAAAGAAATATATGTCTCCTTAAGGTATAGACTTGTCCAATTACTATGTTGTACACTTAAACTAACATAACGTTTTATGTCAACTACGCTCCAATAAGTAGACAGGCGGACAGATAGATAAAAATGAAAAATAAACGGGAGGGCTAATCAGAATAAAAAGATCAATGTAACCACAGCAACAAAAGAATATAAGTCTCCTGCTTCTCTGCCTAAATTTAGGCATATTTCTGGTAAGGAAGAAAAATGTCTAAGAAAAACTAACTTCAACTAAATGAAAGTACTCATTCTGGGTATGGAACAGTGTGTCCGGGCCAGGAGGGACTTTGGGAAGTGTCTAGGCTAACCCTGCTGGACTTACCCCAGGTCTCACGGCCAGAGTCAGGGGGCAGGAGTGGGCCTGGGCTCCAGAGCCCTTCCCAGGCCAGCCCCCAGCCCCATCATGGCCAGCCTCTAAAGCTCAGCCTCCCTTCCAACAGCACTGCACATAGTTTTACCTGATTTTCCAGCAGCCCAGTGGGTCTGTGGGACTGGGCACCTGGGAAGCCAGGGAGCGATTGCAGGTGGACCAAGCCGGATGCGTGGGTGGCAGGAGAGGCCAGGTAACGCAGAGGTCAGTGTCTGGTTGACCTTCCATTCCAGCGGGACCCTGCGCTCCTGCCACAGGGAAGGGTGGCTTCTGCTCGCCTGCTCTTTTCAACGCCCACCAGCTATTTCAGTGTCTCAGGATCACACCGGCTGTTGCAGTGCTTTCACGTCCAAGGCTACCCCACTTTCCTCCGCAAGCCATTGCCACAAACTGGGTATTTTCTCAGCCGGGGAGGCAATACGTAGGGCTGAGAGGTCAAGCGCTCAGGCTCTGGGGCCAGGCCGACCCGGGGTGGAGGCCAGCGCCACCACTTCCTACTTGTGGGACCTGGTGTCTTAGGCTGAACTCCCTAGAAACAGAGCCTGAGAGTCTGGTCAAAGTGATTTATTGAGAGCTTGCTCCGGAGAAGGGAGAGAGATGCAGGATAAGGCAAGCGGGGAGCCGGGCCAGATTGCGGTCTTGGAGGGATTGCCTGGAACACAGCCTGCTCCACAGAGCGGGCCCCGCCTTTCAGGGAGTCGGTCACTGGGTGCTGCAGGATGTGGGGCACCGCCTGAAGTCCCTTCGCTGGGGGCAGTTCTCTAGAGAGGGGGGCGAGCTAGAAGCAGCCCACCCTCCCTGCGCGGGGATGGACGCCCCGGTCCCGAGTGCAGGAACCAGCGGGGCTGGCGATGTGCTGCACTTGAGAAACTTCCTTCATTCTTTGGGGCTCAGCTCACTCGTGAAACTTTCCGGAGTGGACGTGGTAATAACACCTCTCTCCTTGGGCGGGGCTGATGCACTCCTTAGTCCCACAGCTAGAAAGAGCTCAGGAACTGTCCTTGCTTTTTATTTGCTAAGATCCCCTGCAACCTAGGGGTTTTACACAAAGTCTTTGAATTGGGTCATGTTTCTGAAGTGTCACTTTTGTGTGTGTGTGATCTTAGCTCACTTTAAGTGTCCCAGAGACAAAGAGGCTCTAGGCAAGAGATGAGAAGGACCAGGAAGGAGGGAAGGAAATCCATCCAGGCTTGGACCTCCCACCCCATCGTTGTTTCCTCCCGTGTCTGCCCCTTCCCTGTGAGCGAGGCCTCTTGTGAACACAGGCCTCTGTGTGGTCTACACATGGATCTAGCCATGTGAGTACAAGGTGTCCTTTGTCCCACCTCAGGTCACCTTTTGCTCCAGGTGGCCCCCTGCAGAATCAAGAGTCTGTGGAAGGGCACAGGAATTTTGGACCCTGCCCTCTGCCACATTCTGGGTTCACTGTACTGTCCCAACTCTGTTCTGTCACTCTCAGCCTCAGGGACATTCAGGGCTCTCCTCCTCTACCCCCTGTTCTCCCCACACTGCCCCAGAGTCCTTTCCATGGCAAAGGAGCAAGTGTTCAGGCCCCTGGCAGGGACGTGGAGGTGTGGCCAGAAGCAGGAACCACTGCCGAGACAAAATTTCTCTTTCCACTTTACAGATTTTCAGGGAAAGATACAAGTTATGTAACATTGAACAGCATGGTTCTGGAACTTTTGTGAGAGGACACATGTGTTAAAAACTTTTAAGGCTCTGGAAATCCAAGGACGCTTGGGTGGCAGTCGGTTGAGCATCTGACTCTTGGTATCAGCTCAGGTCATGATCTCAGGGGCATGAGATCGAGCCCTACATCCGGCTCCATGCTCAGTGTGAGGTCTGCTTGAGATTCTCTCTCCCCCTGCTCACGCTCTCTCTATTTCTCTCTCGCACGCACAAATAAATAAATAAATCTTTAAAAAAAGATTCCCTCTCCCTCTGCCCCTCCTTCCTGCACTCTCTCTCGCTCTCTTTCTCTCTCATAAATAAATAAATAATCTTTATTTAAAAAGGAAAAAAAAAGACTCCCGGAATCCAAAACCTTTTCCCTCACCCCTGAATCTTCCAATAAATTGCTACTCTGGAAAGAAGAACGAGGTATATCCATGCTTCTCATACTCTCAGGAAAACTCATGCTCCAGGAGGAAACATATCCCATTTTGAGAAGCCCTTCCAGTTCTTTCTACCACTCTCAAGGCTCCTGCTAAGCATCCCAGGCCAGTTCCATCTCCCTTTGTCCACTCCCCACACGGGATTCCATCTCGTCCATCTTGAACGCCCTTCCCTCTCTGGGAGCTGCACTGGATGCTGGGTCTTCCCTCCCAGACACTGCAGCATCTTGTTGCCTCTCACCGGCTGGAATCAGAGTGGGTGTGAGTCACTCCCTACCATGGGCAGAACCTGGCTCTGGCCAGGACCTTTCTCCAGGGTCCTCTGATGGTCAGAGGGCCACCAAGGTGAGAGCACTGGTTCCACTGGGCAGTGTTGGGGGAAGCCTTTTGTCTCTCTAGGAAGGGGTTCACTAGATCAGTGATCCCTTGGGTTCTGCCCAATTTTAACAGTCTGGGAGCATAGCACCAAATGGTCCTTGCGACTTGGTTGTCATGGCAACAGAGACACCAAATGGTCCACAAGTGGTAGAGCCGGTTATTTATCTATCTGCAGGTGGTCAGGTGGTCAGCCATGAAGATGTGGGCTCCTCAGTGCATTCAAGAACCGGACATGGTGAACCCAGTGAGTGCCGAGGCCCTAGGCTAGCAGGATATCAGGGCAGTGGTGATCATAGCTACCAGTTACTGAATAAGGAATGCAGGCCAGGCACTGCGCTTGGTACTTGATAGAGCATTCGCTCACTTAATTGTGCATTCAACACCTGTGGTTATATATGTGTCATGCCTTGACCCCCTGACCCGGGGACCCAGAGATGAGTCAAGTTACCCTCAGTCCAGCGGAGAAGACAGATAAGCAAGTGGACTTGTGCCATGATAGAGGGAAGCACAGAGTGCTCTGGGCCCACAGAGGAGCAAATGAGCACCTCAGAGGACACAGATGGTTTCTCAGGGTAGGGGTGCCTGAGCTAAAGCATGAAGGGTGAGTGGCAGCTCTCCAGGCAGAGGTGAGAGGGAAGGGCGTTCAAGATGGACGAGCTTGCAGAAAGCAAGAGGGGAGCAGGTGGGGGAATGAGCTAGTGAAGGAGTACGTAAGTGGCAGCCCTCTTTTAGAGAACTGCAGGTAGCTCATTCTCATGCCCTGCAAGACTGGCAAAGACTGAGCAGGAGTCGGCTGGTAAAGCATCTCGAATGTCCTACTCAGGAGCTCAGTTGACCTGGAAAGCTCAGGGAGCCATGGAAAGATTTTACACAACCACATTTGAATCTCGGAATGATTCCTTAATCCGCTCTGTGGAGAGCAGGGTGGATGGAGCAGGACTAAGGGTGGGGATCCAGCTGGGAGGCAGTTGTATTTTACCGAGGAGGAATGATGGTGGCCACACCCAGCGAGGTGAAGCTGCAGGGGTGGGGGTGATTTGGCACTGGTGGGCAGGCAGAACCAGCGGGTGGGTCCTGGTTAGGGCTCAGAGGGAGGCAAGTGAACCTGGGTGGGTGGGAGGTTGGCGACACTGTTCTCAGAGATGGACCACGCAGGAGGGGGAAAGGGCTCGTTGGCAAAGATGATGAGTTCAGCTTGGGATGTGCTGAGCTTGAGGTACGTGGGAGAATCCAAGTGGAGGGATCCAGGGGCAGCTAGAGACAAGCTGGGCGTGGGGAGAGTGATTGGGCCTCCGTAACACACGGCGGGCAGTTGTGGCTGGGGTCTTGAATGAGGCTGCCCAGGAGAGTGATGAGGACACAGAGCTAAGGGCAGAACTGTGTAGAACACCAGCATGTACGGATTTGCAGAAAGATGGTGAGCTGACTCAGTCTGAGCAAGAGGGACTAGGAGGTAGGAAGGAGCCAGGAGGAAGCATCATGGAAGCCAATGGCTGGGTTTCCTTAGTATGAATCCTACAGCCCTCCGGCAAGGTAGGTTGGATTATCCCTCTTTCAATGGTGAGAAAATTGAGGCTCCAGGGGATTAAGATTCAAGTTCACGCAGCTGGTCAGTGGTAGAGCTGGGATTTGAACTGAGGTCTCCCTAACTCTAAAACCCGATAAGCTATTTCTACTATACCATGTTTAGCAACACAGAGCTTGGCACAAAGTAGATGCTCAGTAAGTGTTTGCTGGCTGGCTGGATGAATACTATTAGCAGCAAAGAAGGCTAAAAGATTTCAACAAACAAGCAAAAAAAACCCTGGAGTGTGCCTGAGAGCATTGTCCACAGAACGGAAGCAGCTTAGAACTTTTTATAGCGTTGCAGACATGGTGATGACAAAGGCTTGCCTTCCTTCAACTGCTCTGTTAACGATCTTTTAAAGTCCTTTCAGAGCAGGGTTTTTTTTTTTTTTCTCTTCTTTCCATTCTTGCTTGCAAACGAAGGATGATTTTAGAATCCAAGCCTTTTTTATTTTGCTAAAGTACATGATGAGTAAAATGGCCTCCCAGTCAGCACTTTCCAATTTTGAAAGATGCTAAAAACTGATCTTTAAAGGCATGTTTCTCTTCTTTATGCATCAAAGGGCCTTGAGGCCTGCTGGAGAGGCAGGAAGGTGGCACCACCTGCAAGCCTGAGCCTCAGGGCGGAGGGCAGGAAGTGACTGGGGTGGGGAGCAGGCCGGGGGGCCAGGGCCCCGGCTGGTCTCCTGCAGGCTGCCTGGCACATCCTCCTGTAGCCTGTTCTCGATGGGGCCGGGCCCCGCCTGGATCCCTGTCCCCCAGAGAGCAGCAAGGGCCCCTCAACTGACCCAGGAGGGAGCCTCAGGAAAACGCCCAGTAAATGTTTGTTGAATGAATAAATGAGTCACAGGAGCTGTTGTGCAAGGCACACATCGAGATAATAAGTGCAGTCCTATTTATAGAGTTTTCAAATATAAGTTTTTTGGGGAGTTAAAAACGGGTTGGGAGGAGGTTATAAAATCCTAATACTAGCTAGCACTTATTGGGCCTTCGCTATGTGCCCGGAACTGTGTGAAGCAGTTTATGTGGGTCACGTCAGGGAGTCCTCCCGGAAGGTAGGTACTGCCGTTTTCCACATTCCACAGGTGAGGAAATTGAGGCTAAGATGCATATAGGAGCCACCTGAGGCGCCCTGAGGCTTGTGGGTGGAGCTGAGATTTGAACAAAGCTCAAAACTCAAAGAGACTCTGAAACTCCTTAATTGGGAAGGCTTGTGGGTTCCAGGAAGGTATAGAAAAGTCTAGAATACTGGGGGGTGGGGGGGGCGCTGCAGTCTTATTTCAGCCACCAATTCCCCTGGGGACCTTAGAAGCTCCTTTCCCTTCCCTGGCCTCAGTTTCCCTGTGTGTCAAGTGAGGAAGAAGATTAGATGCTGTCTCGGTGCCCTGTAGGGTTGGCCTGCCCTTGTTGAAGGAATCAGGGATGCTGCTGGGACCGCTGAGAGCCGCCAGCTTTACAAAGCCTCCAGCCCGTGCAGATTTGTCCCAGGGTGTGCCGTGGAGACCGGGGAGGGCAGCAGGAGCTGAGGGAAAGCTGGCCTCAGAGAGGGCCAGAGCATCCAGGCTGGGCTGGGGTGAGAGGGCAGGGCTCTTGGCTGGGGACCTGGGGGTGCACGAATGTTCTCTGCCCGTGGCCTCAAGCTCTCGAGTGTGCCTGTCCTCCACTCTCCTTCACACACATGTCCTTCTGTCCACAGGGCAATGACGTGAGGATCATCCTCGGCCAGTTTGACCAGAATATGGCAGCAAAAGTGTTCTGTTGTGTAAGTAAAACTTTGGTCGTGTCACTGCGTCTATGGGGAGTTTCACGAAGCTGTTTCTCAGACTCATTCTCACTGCCTGGTCTGAGCGGGATATAGAACTGGAGTCCGGGTTGTTGGAAGCAGAAATGTTATGGTCACTGCTCTTTCCTCTTTGCAGGGAGCTAAACCCCGAGGGTTCAGAACAGTGCAGTCGTGGGAGGACCTAGGGACCTCAGCTGGCCCAACCTCCCCTCCAGCGCCCTGTCTAAGCTAATGCCCTGCCTGTCTTCTTAGCCTTGGAGGTGGGCCATGTGCACGGCAGGGTGGGAGGGGCCAGCCGTCCCGGCAAGGCTGAGCTACCTCAGAGCCCCCTCCCGGCCCTGGAGCAGGGCTCAGAGTCTCAACTTTAGAATGTTCTCTCAACCATTCAGTATCTACCCCTGAATTCTTTACAATTGTCTGGTGCGTGATAGGCAACAAGGTACCTTTTTATACCTTATCTCATTTCATCTTTTCAGTAAACCATGTGACACAACTCACAATTATCATTATCCCACTTTAGAGATAAGAAAATAGAGGCCCAGCTCGTGGCTGAGCCAAGGCTCCATCCCCGTCACCTGATTCCCAGTCCAATCAACTTCTTTTCACATGATGTTCCACCTACGTACTTGTGAGAGTTCTAACACAGGAACCAAGTCTTTCCATTCGGTTGCCCTGGCTCCCTCTCCCCCACCCCAGGTCAGGAGAAGAGTCAACAGAATGAGAGCCCAGTCACGGGAGTCATTGTCTCCCCAATAAGCGCTTCCACTTAGAGTGAGCTTATTCTAGGTGTAGTCTCTAGTGATGGGCCATAGGCCTCCATTCTCTTTGATCTTTTGTTGATGACTTGGATGAGATTATAAAAAACAGACTTGTAGGAATTTTGGAAGTTGTGAAATATATTGGAAACAGATCCAAGATTGCAAAGAACCCTAACAGGCTGGAATGTTTGCTTCAGTCTAAGGTTAAATCTCATAGCCCTAATAGAAGGTTACATTAGAACAAATCAAGCTGCCTGTGTCCAAGGTGGTAGAGCATAGCTGAGGAGGACTGTGCATTTAGAAGAGAAGAGACTTTGGGGTCTTGGTTGACTTCAGGGTTGCTGTGAGTCACCAAGGTAAGCATAACTCTGAGGAGCCAAGGGGACCTCCAGCTGCATGTCCACACCCAGGGAAGGTGGTCCCTCTGCTGTCTGCTGGAGAGACACTGCCTGGAGTATCCTTCTCAGCTCCTGCTACCCCTTTCCAGAGAGATGCAGGAACTCAAAGTGCACCAGGAGTGAGGACAGAATGGTGACCGGAAGCCACAGTCACACGGGGCTGTTTCATCCCGAAGGCTCAAGAACAAAATGAGAACCTCCTGATCATCTCTCGATTTACTGGGGATCCTGGATGGAGTTGGGAGCTCAGGAGCCAGTCTGCGGCTTAGTTGCTGAATTTGGACTTGTTGTTGACACTTCTGGAGCCTTTGTTTTCTCATCTGTAAAGTGGGGATGATAATAGTACCAGTCTCCTAGGATTGTTGTGGAGATTGAATGAACAGAAACACTGCACGGTGCCTGATGGATAGTGAGCCCTCGGTAAATGTCCGCAGTCTTTTTTTGTTTGTTTATGTAAAGTCTCAGGTGTGTGAGAATGGAACTCACTGCTGGGCTGGTGAGTTTCCTATCTGATGGTCTTTACAAGATGGTATGAAGCATCCTCTGCTCCAGTTAAGGGAAGCAAGGGGTCTTTCCCTATGAAAATCTAAGGATGAACATGAGAAAAATTGAAAAAATGGAGCAAATGGATTTAATACATTTTACTTCAAAACCTTGCTCATAAAATTTTACTCATAAACCTTTATCATAAAACCTTGTACATTACCATCTGAGGTCCCGAAGTGGTCCATTTTTAAAAAGGAAAATAGGGGCGCCTGGGTGGCTTCGTCGTTAAGTGTCTTCGGCTCAGGTCATGATCCCAGGGTCCTGGGATCGAGCCCCACATTGGGCTCCCTGCTCAGCGGGAAGCCTGCTTTTCCCTCTCCCACTCCCCCTGCTTGTGTTCCCTCTCTCGCTGTGTCTCTCTCTGTCAAATAAATAAATAAAATCTTAAAAAAAATTAAAAAAATAAAATAAAAAGGAAAATAATGCTCCATATTGGAGAATGGAATCTCTTTTGGGGAAGAAACTGGATTTTATCCCTGTCCCTCCCCACCCTTCACCATATCCCCAAGGCCTTGCAAGCAGCTGGTGCATGGTGGGTCATAACTCCAGGAGAAATAAATTAATAAACATGATCCACAAAGACACCACACGGATCGCTGGCCATCTCCCTTTTTCAAGAACTGGAAACAGACCTCATGCTCCGCTCTGAGCCAAACCCAAGTGGGGGCGTGGCTGTGATTCCACTCTGTGCCATGCACTGGGATGATTTTCCGAGTGGCATTTCCAGCCATGGTTTCTGCTTCAGAACAGACGGTGTGGCTGTCTTCCTCTCGACGCAAAGCCCCAGGCTGCCTGCCTTCCACATGGCGTGAGACACCATCCACTTCGTCATCCTACTTTCCTCTTGTTGGACGGTGGACATTTTGCAATGGGTTCCCTCTTAGAGTCTGCGGGTGGCTTTGGTTGTTGAGAAATTCCTTGCAGGTTTTTTTGTTGGGTATTTATTCGAGACCCTTGGAAGCCATCTGCCCTCTTACGTGGTTAGGAAGGAATTCTTCTGGCAGGTCTGGAAGATCCTGAGGAGAGTCTGCTCCATGTCTTCCTACTGGATCAAGACTGGTGTGTGACAGAGGGAGGGGCTGCTCAGAGCGGAGACCCCTGTGAAAGAGCCTTCCTCTCCTCGTCAGGGTCAGAGTGCAGATCCGGTGGAAACAGCCGTATCTTTGCCATCCAAATGCCGCAGTGCAAACTTTGCAGCATGTTGCTGTGTTCTTGAGATTGGAACCGCCACCCAATGGAAGAGCAGACTCCAGCAAATGCAAGACCTATTTATAGCCCTGTGGCAAAATGTTCATTTGGGCTTCAGCACAGAATGAGCATGTCTCCGTCGCTTTTGTCTTGTCCTCCGCCCTCGGGGGTCTATTCTAAATTCTCAAGCACTCTGGCCTGGGTTCTGGTTTTAGCTCCACCAGCTGTGTGACCTCAGGCAGGTCACCTTACACCTCTGGTCTCCAGCTGCCTCACCTCCAAAATGGAAGCAGCAGTCCTTGCCCCAGCGGCCTCACGGGGTTGGCAAGAGGCTTAAATAAGGCCACGAAAGGAGACCATCATCCCAACTGTGAACTGCCTTCTTGATGTGAGGGTTTATTACTATCATTGGTGTGACCGTAATAGGAAAAGGGAAATGTCCTTCTTGCATGGAAAGGGGAGGAGGCGAAAGGAAACATCATAAAAAGAGGAAACTGGATTTTTAAAAATAATTCATATCATGGTTACCTGTCAGCAACTAATAAGAACCAAAGCAGTCCCTGAGACTGAAGAAGGTGAGCTCAGGACTGCCTGTCGCCACATGGCAGGGCCCACCGGTGGCCACAGGTCCTGAGATCACATTCCTACCAGAGACAGGGAAAATGAAAACTAAAGTGACCAAGGAAGCTGGAAATGTGTTCAGTCGTTCTGCAACCACTTCTTGGGTGCCCTGGGCACACCAGGCACTGTGCCGAGCACCGGAGATCCACAGAAGAGTGGACGCCACCCTACAAAAACTCCCCCTCCAGCAAAGGAGACAGAAAGCATTCCTTTACTCCCAGCTCACATGCTCAGTCCGTCTGAATATGGGAATAGCAGAATGGAGGCCCAGAGCCTTCCCCTCAGGTGCTTTAGATGGTGGATGGTGTATTTAAACCAGTTCACCTACCTTGCAGGGAAGCCTCTTAGACCCTCACTCAAAGCCTATTTACTTTTGCTCTGCACATGTTTAACCACCCAGCCGCCCTGCTTTCCAAGCCATAACAGTTTAAAAGCAGCAAGTTCAGAGAAGACAGGGGCTCAATGGCAGTGAAAAGTGCCACCCTAGACCCAGCAGCATGACTGTGCACAGCCCGTAACAGTGACTGGTGTTCAGAATAAAACCATGCATTACAGAAAGGAGAAGGCAACGAGAAGGAGCTGCTAAAATGTGCCCGGATGTAGTGTTGGCCAGGCATGGTACACGTGTCATCTCATTTAATTCTTTACACCAACCCAGTGAGATAGGCTTTGCTTTCCACAGGCTAGAGATGGGAAAAGTGAGACCCGAGGAGTTGGGCACCAGAGTTACCCAGCTGGTATGTGGCAGAGAATCTGGTGCTGCTTGACTGTAATCTCCCTTTTTGTTTGTTTGAGAAGGTCAGTAGGAAAATGTTTATCTTCATCAAAACTGAATAACATTCTAAACAAAATCTATTGTCACTCAAATGGGCTGAGCTTCTATTTTCTGGAAAATTCACTCATAAGGAACAGCTCCTAATGAGACAAGGGCAGGTCAAAGAGCTGTCACAGCAGATCCCTGGGCGGCTTCTGACTTCCTGCTCTGTGCTGTCTCTAAGTTATCACGAGGTCTTTGTCCTCAGAGAGTGATGCAGGTCTGCCTCTGTGTCTGCTTAGAAGTCCTGTTGTCCTCACTGTGTATCTGTTGATTCCTACCTAACATACATTCCTAATAAGGGCGGCACTCTTCTTGCCTCAACCTGAAAGCTTCCAAAAAGTTTTGTTTTATTTATTTTGCTAAGATAAGAGGGGAACTTCCAAAAATGGACTTTGAATCTTGTCCCCTTGACTTAGCTGTATGTGTTTGGGCAAATCCCTCAATCTCGGAGCCTCAATTTCATCATCTATAAGTTAGAAATAATAATGCATACCTCATAGGGTTGTTGTGAGAATAAAATAAGATAATGTGTATAATTGGCCAAGCACAATAGGGGCTCAAGATATGTGAGTTCCTCCTTTCCTATGAAGGATGAGAGTTGTAAAGTCTCACAGGTTCTGCCGTTCATACAGTGACCTGGGATCACTGGGATGAGCCTTTTGTTAAAAAATCTAGCCCCCCAACAGATCTCAGATTATCTTTTCTTCAAAAGAAAGATTCTTTGGACTAAATCCCATTTATTAGAGGGAAGATCAGGAGATTGCCTCCCTTTATTGAACTGGGATTTTATCCTGTAATTGAAATATGAGGGCTGTGTTTTCTACAACAGTTGTGATGGGGCAACATTATAATGTAGCTGCTGGAAAAATGACTATGATCTGAGGCTGCATTATGAGAAGTATATTATCTAGAATTGGGGAGGTCAAGGTCCCATATCATCAGAGGAGTCTAGAGAAAACACAGTGTGATCACTGCCTTGAAGTAGTTGAAGGGCTCTTTCATTAAATAATTTCAGTTTAATCTCCAGAGGCTTCACTGAACCAAGGAGATGAGGCCATGGAGATGGTATCTGAGCTTAAGTTAAGGAACAAACATTTTAACTCACATTTATCCCAGTGAGATGCTCCACTGCCCATGCTGCAGGATGGGCTTTCTTAGGTGTTAAGAGAATTCTAGAAGAGTCGCTTCCCCAGATGTAGGAATGGGGGGGATCTCTCCCCCAACTCTCAGACTTGACTGTAACTTTTCTCTAATGTACAGAGGCCATTAGGGTCTCTGGCCCACCCTGCTGTGGACAGAGCCTGGCTAACAACCCAGAGCCTAAGTGGAGGGCAACCAGAAGCTTCCTGGAGTCCAAAGCAATCCTGCAGGCTCCCCTGCCACGTCCTCTTGGCCTCTGTGCTGTCTCTGTTGTAGGCCAAGGAGCCCAACGGGGCATGGCATGAACTGTTTCCCAATGTGTTCATGGCTCTCCAGGAATGTACTGCAGGATCATTTAAGGGTCATGTTTTAAAATGTGCACAGTTCATCACAGTACACAGAGAGCATCTGTTGCAATGATCACGTGATTTTTATCTTTAATTCCACTAATGTGATGTATTACATTTATTCATTTGTGTATGTTGAACCATCCTTGCATCCCAGGGATAAAGGCCACTTGGTCATAGTGTATAATCTTTCTAACGTGTTCTTGAATTCAGTTTGCCAATATGTTGTTGAGAATTTTTGCCACAATATTCATCAGAGATATCCGTCTATAGTTTTCTTTTCTTATAGTGTCCTTACCTGGCTTTGGTCAGGCCCTCATGTTTCAATTTTTATTCAGTGTTTATTATTTTATTATATATGTTTCCAATAAACTACCTTGGGTCTATTGAGAGATGATGAGGAAAGATAACAAAGCGAAGAATAGAAAAATTAATAAACCCTCTGGTAAGAGGAGGCCTGAGCTCCCTTCACCGGTCTCACAGGGCACAAGGCCTTGAACAAATGTTTAACTCTTGGTACCTTCATGGTCAACCCATCTGTTGCAGGCATATGAGGAGAACATGTATGGTAGCAAATACCAGTGGATCATCCCGGGCTGGTATGAGCCTTCGTGGTGGGAGCAGGTGCGCACAGAAGCCAACTCATCCCGTTGTCTCCGGAAGAATCTGCTTGCTGCCATGGAGGGCTACATCGGCGTGGACTTCGAGCCCCTGAGCTCCAAGCAGATCAAGACCATCTCAGGAAAGGTCAGTGCCATGGTCTGCCCACTTCAGCCCCCAGGCCCATCTCTTTTGATCATCTTGTCTGATGATGTTGGTACAAAGTGCCCAGATCTTGTTCTGGCCTCTGCTGTGTGACTTTGAGCAAATCACTTGACCTCTCTGAGCCTGTTAAATGGGGATAGCCAGACCTCTACTGCATGCCCCTCTAAGGAACTTGAGAATCAAATGAGGTAAGGGTGCTTTGTAAGCACAAAACACGTAAGCAATGGAGTCATGATTTTGACAGCACCAACTACCGGCCCGGTGTTTCAGACTTTGTCGGGCTTTCACTCCATGTACCTCGGACCTGGAATGTCATTTCTCAGGCTCACTGGTGCTCCTGTCAGCCTAGAGGAGAGGACAGACCCCCTCAAGTAGACTTTGGGAAACATGAGCTGTAGACCAGCCAGACTGGCTTGAACCCCATTTTGCCACTTACCAGCTGTGTGAACTTGAGCTTGAGTTGTCCAAGCCACGGAGTCTTCATCTGTACAATAGGGTAGAAATACCCTCCTCTGGTGGCAGATTGTGCAATGTGACTGGCATGGTGCCCGGTCCCTCAGTGCTGTCATTCCTGGGAGCAGGACCTTGGACAGGGCACTCCACATGTTCCCATGGGCGTTACTAACCCCTGCCACCCCCCTTACCCCCCCACCCCGCTTATCCCGGAGAGCTGCAAGAGGGCCAGGTAATGTGACATACGTAAAAGTATTTCAGAAGTACACCGTTACCTGTCAGTGTAAATGTTATCAAGAATCAGGGGATGGCGGCCCTGGTGAACGAAGACGGTTCTATCTCGTAGTCCTAACCGCCAGCCAGTATCGAGGAGAGCGGTGCACACAATTCCCTTCTGTCTTCTCTGAGCTCAGATGGTTCCTTTCTCCACCCGACCCCAGTTCCACCGAAGGAATTAAACTTCATGGCAAAGCTATATAAAATTTTTGTATATAATTTTTTAGCTATTATTTAATCTCTATCAGAGCCAGCTCTATAAGAATGATTTATTGATTTCTCAAAAAAAATGGCAAATCATGAGGACACATTTTGTAAACAACTCTTTAGATCATGCTGGCACCTGAGGGATGCTGGAAAAACACTCTGGCTAGAAAATGTTGGAAGAAATATTTTCATGCAAAAATCAATGAGCATACAGAAAGTTTTCTGAGATGCTGAATAATGTGCAGAAAGAACTCATTTTATTTCAGTAAGTATTATTTTTAAAGACGTCAAAGTTTGTAGTTTATTAGCAGAAATTTGAGTCCAGGGACACCCTGGACTCTAATCTCAAAATAATATAAAATTTGAGGAAAATACAAAAACTAAGAAAAAAAATTCCACACCCGCAGACAGCATAACTGAACGGAGGACTTTAGGAGACCAAAGACAGAAATGATTACACACAAAATCTGTGAGCGTAAGGGTCGTAAGACACCATGAGAAGGGCCTTGAATGTCGTTCCAAGGAGCATGGATGTTACTGGGTGGGTGAGCAGTGCACGGATATGAGCAGTACACGGGAATGTGTTTTAGGAAGTTCATTTTTTGCAGTATCTTTTAGAGGTAGTGCTCTGACTTTATAACATCTCCCAGGTCACTGACCTGCATTTTAATTTTCTTCATTTTAATGGTTTTTATTTAGGACTGGTGCTGAGGCTGACCTCACACCCATAACTCTGTGCCTGGGAATGGAACACTTTGTGGGTATTCCTGGGGTTGTTCACTTCACCCCACAGTGTGGGTGACCTACTCATTGGCCTCCCAGGATGGAACAGTGCCAGGCTCCCGGCATGGAGCAGCTTCCAAAATTCCAGGACACTCAGCCCCTGCCTCTGAAGTGTTTGAAGCAAGAGACACCATTTCTTACATTATCCTGAGGTTACAAGATGATTGAAGTTATGCAAGAAAATCTGAGGCATCTGCCTCTTGAAATCAGAGTTTTAGGGCTCTCCTACAGATTATCTAGACCAACCTCCCATCAGATTCTCAGATCCTTCTAGTAGCAGAGGACTCACTACTTCTCCCTGAATTTCCCCCACTGGTCCCTCAGGGCCCACACAGGTCCTATGGATGGTGACCATCTCCCCAGCGACAATCCTTGTCCAAATTAAACAGCCCCAGTCCCTCCAGTTGTAATTCACATGCCTAGTGCAGAACCTAAGGGCAAAATTTAAGGCGATGCTAAAAACCTCAGTAATCAAGATGAAAAGTATTGTAATGCAATATTTTTTTTAAAAACTCAAAATTAACACACACACAAAAAATCCATGATGAACAAAACGTCAACATTTTAAACAAAGGTAAGATTCACAGGACTGGGATTAGGGAGAACTAAGTGATTTAAGTCACACAATTGCAAGACTGGATCTTGTCTTTATTTAAAATGTTGATGTTTTGTTCATCATGGATTTTTTTTTTTTTTGCATTCGTTTTGATTTTTAAAAATACTGCCTTAAAATGTCATTTCTCTTGATTAATGAGGTATTTGGCTCCCTCTTCGTTTTCACACCTTGCTCGTCTTCCCCCCAGTCCTGGCCCTGAACAGGTTGTGTTTATCAAACTCCTTCCCCACTCAGCCCATCCTCTGTGCTTGTTCTTGTTGAATGCTCTCTCCCTGGGGTGTGGGGCCCACGGTTGAATAAAGCATTCTTATTTGTGGTCTGACCACAGCCAAGTTCCCCTACTCATCTCCAAGAATATATGGTCAAAGGAAGGTCTAGAGAGGTGGGAAATAGTTCTTGAATTTGAATTTGTGTTATACATGACTGCTGGGGACTGTGCTCAGTCTGGCACAGGCTGCTGAGCTGAGGTGTATATTTTGGGGTCCATCGGTGTCCATGAAGATAAGCAGACACTTGTAGAAGCAAGTCAGTGAGCTCTTGCCATCCATATTAGGGAAGCTAAGCAGCAGAAATGGGAAGGGTCATACCCAAGATCCTTGTAGTGGGTTGAATAGTGGCCCCTAAAAAGATAGGTCAGTGTCCTAACCCTTGGAACCTGTGAACATGACCTTATTTGGGAAAAGCATCTTTGCAGATATAATTAATTTAGGAATCTTGAGATGAGGTCATCCTGGACTACCTGGGTAAACCCTAAATGCAATGGCGAGGGTCCTTAATAAGAGAAAGGCAAAGGGAGGTTTGCCACATGAAGGTGGTCATGTGACGGCACAGGCAGAAACTGGAGTGATGCCACCACGAGAGAGAGAATGCCAAGGATAGCCGGCAGCCACCAGGAGCTAGGAGAGAAGCATGGGATGGATTCTCCCTCAGAGCCTCCAGAGGGAACCAGCCCTGCCGACACCTGAGTTTTGGACTCCCGGCCTCCAGAACTGGGAGAGAATAAACTTCTGTTGTTTCAAGCCACTCTGTTTGTCGAAATCTGCCATGGCAGCCCCAGGAAACTGATACAGTCACCCAGCAGGTCAGAGACAGCCCCAGGACCTGAAGCCAGGACGGCTTGTTCCCTACCCAGAGCCCCTTCCCCTCTGCCATGCTCTCCGCCCAAGACTTGTGACAAGCTTAGAACAGAATGCACCGAAATCAGCCTTTTCTGTCTCAGCCAGCCACCACTAGTAGGTGGCATACAGGAGAGCATGGGTCTGGTGCTCAGGAGATCTGGCACAAATCCTGGCATTCCCACCAATTAATCTGCCTCCAACAGTTAGTCATTCTCCTCCCCCCACCCCCACCCCAGCCTCAGTTTCCCAACTGAAAAGGAGAGATTTGGACCAGATAACTCCTGGGTTCCTCTCACAGCTAAGTCCTCTGGCTCTGTGTGAATATGGTGCTGGGTTCTTACAGTGTGCTGTGTGACTTGGCTGTAATGTCACTTAAACCTTGGGATCCCTGGGATAAAGGTGACTGCTGGTAGAGAAAGTTGTAGAATCAGGCAACAGTGGCCCCTCTTGGAATGTGTTCTCTGAGGTGTCCCCTCCCATACACCTGTTGCCAGGCAGGCCATCCCCAACTCTTTCACTGGCACCCAGGAGAGTTCTAGTAGGAGGAATAACAAGGCCTTGGTCTCCAGAGTACATTCATCAGTCTCTTCCTATTGGAATTTCCAATGATGAGACAAATTCAGACCTTCGGGCTTCCCCGAACACATCCAGAGCTCAGTCTTCTGGAACCTCATGAGGACAGTCTCTGGGCACTTGCTTTGGCTCTACTCACTGAGACTCCCCATTACCTCTCCGCTCCTCCATAGGAACTCTTTGACATTGGTGATTTCCGTCGTCAGCTTTCCCTTTCCAATGTCCCGTTAGGCTTGTTTCCATTGTGAGCCTTTACAACTCTGGCCAGGTTTCTCTGGTGATGGCTCAGCCTCTCTGGACATTTTTCCCATTCTCCTGCTGAGACAGCTGGACCAAGGCACCAGATGGAGATGTTCACAGAACCCTGGAATCACTGGGGACCTCAGAGGCCCCAATCCCCCATCAAATGCACAGGCTCATTCTTTGGAAGAGTTTTGTAATGTTTTCTGGCAAGAAGCTTCTGCAACCACCCGTGACTGTTGATTTAACAGTGCAGAAATGGAGGAAACACAAATCAAGTGAGTCCTTAGTGGAGAGCCAATGACCCAGGAAAAGCTGCACCCATCTCATCGTCACTGCCAAGTGAGCTCCCTGACAAAGAACGTGGAACTTCTGGGAAGCTCTGGGGTCTAAAGAGGAGGAAGGGAAGGGGCCATGGAAAAGTAGGCGTGCTCCCTGGGGAGGTCATCCTTCACAAGGCCACTGCCTCTGCCTCCCACCTTCCCCACAAAGCTCCTGTTCCCTTTGCTTCTTCTGCCTCCCACCTTCCCCACAAAGCTCCTGTTCCCCTTGCTTCCCTAGGAATTCACTTCAATGGGGGACAGGTAGTGTAGCAGAGGAACATGGGCTCCAGAGGAAAGGTGTGGTAGTCTCTGGAGGGTCATAAGTAATAAGGGCACTGGCTAGATTTGAATTTTGGCCCCACCACTTCCCAACTAGGAGACTGAAAGATAGCTAGTTGTCCATACCGATATCCATAGCCCCCCGGTGTACCTCAGTAACACAACTTTGGTTTTTAAGTAGGTATGTTGCCACCCAGCTGAAAAGGGACATTTCCCAGCTTCCCATGTAGCTAGATATGGCCAGGATTCTAAGTCTGGCCAAGGAATATAAGTAGGAGTGTTATATGGGATTTCTGGAAGTCTCCTTTAAGGGGAGAGCTTGCTCTTCTTTTCCTTTCTCCTTAATGTTAGCTGGAATGTGGATGGGATGGTTAGAGTTCTGGCAGCCATCTTGGCTCAAGAAGTGACCGTGACAAGGAAGCTTCATTCTAGGGTAGTGTTGCATACAGGTAGGAGCTGGGTCCCTGATTACACTATGGAGCTGCCATGGCAGCCATGCACTGCCAACGTATGGACATCTTTTATGTGAGAGAAAAATAAACCATCTCTAAGTCACTGATAATTTTTTTTCAGTTATATGCAGCTGAATTGGGTGACATAGTGATAGAGATACAATGACATTGGGCAAGTCATTTGACTTTTCTGAAATTGTTTCTTATCTACAATATTGGGGTAATAATACCTTTTATAAGATTTATAAGAATTAGATAAAGTAAAGCGGAGAAAAGTATCTTGCAGAGTGCCAAACACATAATAGGTGCTTGACAAATTGTGGTCTCTTCATTAGCACAGCAGCCTCAGAGCTGGGGAAAGGAGCAGTGAGTCAGTTTACACACACATATACACAAATCTGCTCTGGCTTGTTGTTGGGATTTTACTGAATTTGTAGGTTGATGCAGGAAAAATTGACTTAATAATATATGAACATGAATTTTGTATATCCCTGCATTTACCAAGGTCATTTTTAATTTCTCTCAGAAATGTTTTGTAATTTTCTGTATGGAATTCTTGCACATACTGTGTTTGGTTTATTTCTAGGTATTGAGGTATTTTGGTGAATATATGTGCAAATTACTATTGGGTGCATACGTAGGGGTGGAATTTCTGAGTCACAGGGTATGCATATGTTCAGCTTTAGTAGACCCTGCCAAACAGATTTCTAAAGTGGTTGTACCAATTTACACACCCACCAGCAGTGATTGAGAGCTCCAGTTGGTTCACATGCTCACCAACATTTGGTATTGTCGGCTTTTTAATTTTAGCCAATCTAGTGGGTGTGTAGTGGTATTTCATTTGAGTTTTAATATACATTTCTCCAATGACTAATGAAGTCAAATATCTTTCCATATCTTTACTGGCCATTTTGATACCCTCTTTTACAAATTTCCTGTTCAAGTCTTTTGCCCATTTTTTCTACTTGGATTCTCTGCCTATTTCTTATTGATTTGTAGTTCTTTTTAAATTCTGCATATGAATCCTTGGATGGTTATATGTATTATTTATATCTTCCTCCATTCTTGAACTTACACCTTCACTTCCTTAATGATGTATTTGGGTGAACAGAAATTCTTAATTTTAATGTAGTCCAGTTTATTCATCTTCTTTATGATTAGTATATCTGTGTTCTATTTAAACATCTTTGCCTACCCACAATCATGAAAATATTTTCCTGTCTTTTAGAAGTTTTTTTTTCCTTTTCACATTTAGATATAGAATCCACATGAAATTGATTTTATGTATGGTGTGAGGTAAGATCAAGATTCATTTTCTGCCCATATGGATAACCAGTTGATTCAGGACCACTTATTGAAAAGTCCATCATCCTCACCATCCACCCACCCCCATGCTATAGTGACAACTTTGTCATAAATTAATCATTGTATATAATGTGGATCTGTTCCTGAACTTTCCATTCTCTTCCATTGGTCCATTTCCTTATCCATTAACCAATACCACTGTCTTAATAACTAAAACCTTATTATATAAGACCTGATACCTAGTCATGTAATCTTTCAACTTTGTTCTTCTTCTTTAAGATTTTCCTGGATGTTCCTGGCCCTGATGTCATTTTTCATTTAGATCTACTCACATATTCACACTTTCCATTACTTCTCATTCCTTCCTGCATTTCTGTTCTTCTGTTTATGATCACTTTCATTCTGCCTGAAGAACTCCTCTTGGTCTTTCTTTTACTGCAGGTTGGCTAGAGACAAATTCTCTCCGTTTCTGGTTCTCTGAAATTTTCTTTCTTTTGTCTTTAATTTTGAGGTGTAGAATTCTAGATAGTCCATTATTTGTCTTCTGGCTTCCATTGTTTCTATTAAGTCAGGTCTTCTGAAGGTAATGCATCTTCCTTTCTCTAACTACTTTTAAGATTTTGTCTTTGCTTTGGTCTTCAGCAATTTTACTATGCTGTACTAAAATGAGGCTTTCTTTGGGCTTATCTTGATTGTAGTTCACAGAGTTCATACAACTTCATGAATCTGTGGATTGATACGTGTTTGGAGAGATTCTAGCATAATATCCTTTTAAATATTGTTTCTCCCTGTTCTTTCTTTCCTTGCATTCCAAGACAACAATTATATATGTGAGACATTTTCAACATATTCCATATATCTTATGTTTGTTTCTTATTTTCTACTCTTTTTTTTCCCATCTGTGTTTCAGTCTGAATATTTATTAACTATTTACCACTACTACCCTTTCTTCTAGTTCACTAACCTACTTTCTGCTCTGTCTAATATGCTGCTTCATCCATCTATTGAGTTAATTTCAGTTGTCGTATTTTTTCATTTTTAGACTCTTCATTTTATTCTCTCTTTTTTTTTTTCATAGCTTCCAATTCTCTGGTAATATTCTGTATCTTTTCATCTATTTTTTTGAACACATAAATGTTCCTCTTTTAAAGTCATGTCTAATAACTTCAAGATTTGGATCATCTGTGAGTCTGTTTCTGTTGTCTATTTTTCTTCTTTCCTTTATTCTTTCCTTCCTTATGCCCTTCCTTACTTTTTGCCTGCCTGCCTGCCTGCCTGCCTGCCTTCCTTCCTTCCTTCCTTCCTTTTCTCTTTTTATTATTTGGTCCTATTTCCTGGTGTACCTGTTACATTTTATTAATATAATTGGAGATGAAAAAATATAGAGACTACAGATGGTGTTATCTTTCTTCAGAGAAGATTTATTTCTCTTTAAGAAGGTAGCTAGACTAGGGGAAGATCACCTAATCCAATCAAGAATTGATTGGATTCCAATTGAATGATTCCAGTCTTGGTTTTATTTTTTGTTTTTGTTTTAAAGATTTTATTTATTTATTTGACAGAGACAGACACAGCGAGAGAGGGAATACAAGCAGGGGGGTGGGAGAGGGAGAGGGAGAAGCAGGCCTCATGCTGAGCAGGGAGCCTGATGCGGGGCTCCATCCCAGGACCCTGGGATCATGACCTGAGCCGAAGGCAGACGCCTAACAACTGAGCCACCCAGGCACCCCTTGGTTTTGGTTTTTATAGACCTGGTCTCTTTTGGTTTGCTCTTACTCCTAGTGTTTGCCCTTCATTGTTATCAGCTGAAATCCTGGGGTGTTTACTGGCCCTGGAGTTCAACTTTTGTCTTCCCTGATACTGTGAGACTCCAAACACTTCTGTTTCATTTCTAAACCCCTCAGCCACTGCTTTTTCTTGGCTTCTCAGCCTCTTGCTTTATGCAGCTTAGTTATCATGAAGTATTTCAAGTGCAAAGGCCAGTCTGAATACTGGGCTCACTTTTCTGTGCTGCTTTTTCCTCTAACACCTTGGTCCTACAAGCCTTGCTATCCTGATAACCCTGAACTGTAGTTTTTTGTCTTGCCCTCCCTGTGGGACTCTGACCCAGTGCTTTGTTTTCTTGCAATTAACTTTCCTACCTACAAATCAGCAAATGCCTCCAGGGGAAACAGCAAAGATTGCTGGACTCTTCTCAAAGTATTCTCTTCTTTCCAGCATCTTGCTCCTCAAGTCCTAGATGTCCTGGTTGCTCTATGATGCCTTTGAATAGCTATTTTTATGTTTTATTCTGCTTCTCTGAATGTTCTTCATGGGAGCTTTGGTCTGATATAAGCCATTTCATCACCGTCAGAGTGGAAGTGTGAACTGAGACGATTTTGCTTCAAAGGTAGAAAACAGCACCCTGGGGACAGGGTAGCCTGCCACTGCCTTCAGCTCTGAGGGGCTGTTATGCATAAGAGGGAACAGCCATGTTTACCGCAGCTCCACAAGGAGACACTGCATGCAGAATACAGGTCATAGGGAGGTGCTGCAGATGCTGCATCCAGAACACAAATCTCCTAGATGGCAAGCACTCCTTAAGTGGAAGCTCTTTCTGAAGAGAGGGTGAGCTTCTCAGCCCTGGAGGAGTCTAAGATGGAGTTCAGCAAACATCTAGAAGTTAGTATTGAGAAGATCCAATAATCGGATTGTAGGAGGGACTTAATCAGTGGTAACCGATTGTATATTCTTGAGATCTTAGAAGGTTGATAGAAATACAGATTCTGAAATTATCCCATAGACATACTGAATCAAAATGTAGGGCTCTGGCGTCTGCATTTAACAAGGTCCCCAGGCGATCTGCAGACTGGGGTACAGGAACAAGGAGACTAAATAACTCCCCCTAGTGTACCTCCCAAATGAGACTCTGGGATTCCAAAATCCCACAGGGGATGCTAGAGAGAAACTCTGCCAGTTTTGCCACTCTGGGGATGGCAGCTGGAGATGTGGAAGGGGATGGGTTCTTCACCTTCTGCTGTCTTCTGTCCATGAGGCTCCTCTCTCCCTGAAAGCAGGACTCTGCTTGGTTCTGTTGGAATGACAGACCCATAAGGTTTAGTCACATTGTGGGTTAGCAAGCTTGTGTGGGCTAGCCTGGGAGCCTAACCACTATTTATAACATAGTTTCTGTGGAAAAATATGTTCCAAGTTCCAACAACTGCCTTTCAAAAATATGCTGGAGCACAACCTGTCAGTAATTGGGACTATCTATATAAAGTTATTTGCTCAGAAACTTTTAGCATCTCATGATAAACCTGACCTCAGAGAAGGAGTAATTAATCAGCCTTCAGTGTCAGCTCTACAATGGAAGAAATTCTTCTGCCCTGAATAATCAGAGGCCTGCTTGAAGAACAACTACTACTTTTTCTCAGACAATTGTGAGAGTGTTTCTTCCTGCTGTCATTGTTTTGCCCAAGGGAGATTGGTGCTGGCTTCACCTGGGAAGTGATGAATGGCCTGGGATATAATGTGGTGGCAATGACTTCAACTCAGTGCTTTGCTAAGACAGTGAGAATGAGGTCACCTTGCGGGGCTTAGCTACACCTGTCCCATTCCAAGGACTCTTCCCACAGAAATGAGGTCAACAGCCATATTTCCATTGTTCTCCTCCTACCTCCTGCCCCCCACCCCCTGGGTGAAGAACAGTGTTAAGAGAAAGATGTGGATTTATAAGTACACATGTAAAAAGTATACATAGGGGCTTGTGTTCGCTCCAAGGTCAAACTGAATAAATGATATTATTTTGTTCCCCCTACTGTCTCCACAAAAAATGACCCCAGTAAACGACATTAAGGAAGTTAAAAGATTATACTCATTTATCCCTTGGTGAGACCACACTGAGAACGTTTGCCTCAGGTCTGGGCCCCTGACTTTAAAAGGTCATAGGAACCTTGAAGGATGACCCAGTGGCATGTTCTGGGTAGGAAAGAGGTCTGGAAACATCATCTGAATATAATTATTAGGTTGAAAAAACAGGACTCCAATACAGACACCAGCAGCCCTCGATGCTTTTGTATTAATCAGAGAAAGCTCACAGGAGCAAAATCCAGGAGAGAAGAAGTCAAGGGGGCCTCAGAACTTTTATACTTAAAGCAATTAGAGAAAACAAATTCAAGTAATTTGTAATACTTTTAACATAGCCAATAGCTAAATTAATAACCAGAAATAGACCCAAATCATCTTTAAAAATCAAAGAAAATATAGTCAAATAGTAAAAGATGGAAAAATAATAAGAATGCACTTAAACAAAACATTGACAGGTGTGACTATCACCATAACATTTATGGTAGAAAAAAGAAAAGCACCTAAGAAATAAAAATTGCCTATCCGTACTCGAAAGGAGCTCACTCTACTCATTAGAGAGATGCAAATTAAAATTAAAAGGGGATGCACTTTTTTTTTCTTAACCTAACAAACTGAAGATTTTTAACATTGTAATAGCTATTATTGTCAAGGATGCAGGGAAACGGGTACTTTCATACCCAGGGGGATTTTAATTTCTCATATTTGGGGAGACTATCTTGGCCCAGATATGGATGAATCGTGTTTAAGTTTGTTATACTCTTTGCCTCAGCAATTATACTTCTGGGAATTTATTCTGAAAAAAATAAGTACCAGTATGTGTTCAGAAAATTTAGATACAAGGATGCTTTTTGCAGTCCTATAATTGGGACAAATTCAAAACAGCCTAAATGTCCAATAATTGGAGATTGGTTAAGGAAGTAAGGTAGGGCGTGCATGCACCCGAGAACTGTTGGCCCCCCTCAGCACAGATGTCAACGCAACCTGGGCTCCTCAGGGCATCCTGGGTGGCCGGGTCCAGTCAGCCACCTCTACTGTTAGTAACAGTGGGTGACATTTGTGGTGCAGCAGCATGTCCTGGACACTAGGCTGGGCACTTTGCACGCGTCATGTCACTGAATCCGCATGGCCACCCAGCAAGGGAGGACACAGAGACCTGGAGGAGGTAAGACCTTGCCCCACATCACACTTAGCAAACCACAGAGCCAAAGCTGGAGGGCAGGCTTGCCTGCTTCCAAATCCTCTGTCCTTACCACTGTGCCAGGCTCCTACCTATGTTGCCAAGAGGAAACTTCCAGATCACCTGATCCCACCTCCTCATTTTTCAGATGGAGAAATTGAGGCTTGGGAAGGATCTCTGTCGGTATCGCCATGTTCTGGTGATACCTCAGCGATCAAGACAGAAAACATCTTGACCCCATGGAGCTTAATTCTAGTTGTGGGAGGGAGGGGAGGAGGAGGGAGGGCTGGAACAACAGACAATGGGCAAACAGATGCATAAGTAGGAAAGTTGCAGGCAGTGAAAAGTGCAGTTAAGAAGATCAAACCAGTGGATAGAGAATGCCTGGGGTGAGGGGTTTTTAGAAAGGGTGGGTCAGGGAAGCCACCCCTGAGAAGTGACAAGTGTTGACATTTGAATGCGGAGAATATCATGCAACGAGCTGGGGAAGCTTTCTGGCAGAGGAAACAGCTGGTGCAAAAGCCCTGAGGTACGAACAAACTTGATGTGATCAAAGGACCCAAGAGGTCTAAGGGAGAGAGTGCGCCTCATAAGGGACCCCGCATGCTCCGCGGGGAGGAGGGAGGAGGGTGGAGAGCTGAGAGCGGGAGGGTGGAGGGTATGAGGGACAGTGAGGAGCCGCTAAAGGCCCTGAGTGAGGCTAGAGACAGAGACAGTGCTGCCTCCTTGAGGAACCCTTGGATTTAGGAGCTTCTGCTGTGTGTTTTGAGTGATGAACAAATGTGATGGCTGGACATGACACATTTCCAAGGAAAACTGTCAACAGGGATAAGACCTGAGTCATCCAGTGGGAGCTGAAGCAAAGAAGGAGGGAGCGCTCTTGCTGGGAGACCAGCATTCCCGGTTGGCCAGGCAGAATTCCTCACCTACAGGGTCCACAATTGGAGGCACTTGGCTGTCCCCAGGCACGTGTGAGTGAACCAAGGGCAAGAGACTCACCCCGGCTCCAGCCACGAGACCCAGCCCTCGAGGGCTCAGCCTCACCACCCTTCTTGGGCACTAGACCCGGTTTCTACATGTGATTTGTTCCCAAAGAGATTTTTTCTGAAGACTAAGCCATGGGCTCTGATGACATTTCTGGCAGAGGAGTTCAGAAGTGACTTGAGAGGCCCATGGAAAGGTTGAGGGTGATGGGTTTCCCTGGGGTGGCATCCCTTTGGATGTGTAAGCCTCAGCAACTGGAGTAAAAAGGTTTTCATGACTTTATGGCTACAATCAGAATGTTAGTATCACCAATGAAATTCTTTTCTGAAATTCAGTTCAATGGGAGGAAAAAAATGCTTTTTTACAAAATGCTGAATTATTCACAGACCTTGCTGTATTACAGAAGAGGAAAGAGGAGGGGCACATTATAGGGTCAGGACAGCCCTTACATCTGGGCACTTGGGACAGGCCCTGGGCCCCATGCTCTAGGCAGGCCTCGCTCGGGCCCCAGGGGCTCAGAATCCACAAGCCATTGGGACATACCCCCCACCCCTGAGCCTCCAACCCCTCCCTCCTACATCACACCCTGAATGCCCTGCCCAAACAGCTGGAACCACTTCCAGAGCCAGGGAGCCTCTTGCCAGGGCCGGCCCTCCTGAGGCTGAGCTGCACTTCTGGGGTAGTTAAAGGTCTCTGATGTTGGAAGGGGAGGAGGTGTGCACCGAGATTGGCTGGGCTGCAGGGGTGGGCCCCACGGCAAGGCCGGCTCCCCCTGTGCCTCTGTGTCCCGCCTGAAGCTCGGAGGAGCCCCGGAATGCTGAATTCAAACTTGCCCTTCCAGATCATTAGGAAGATATATTCATTATGATGGGGAGATAGAAAATATTTTATCGAGCAGTTTATTTGCTGGTCCGTAACTTAAATATTTAGGAACATAGGGAACGTGGTCCTCCACTGGTACTATAGCTCCAGGCCCTGCAAATAACACAAGGAGGCCCGCTGCGGGTGCATTATCCCTTCACCCTAGCCTTGCGAGACAGCCAGGGTGCAAGTCTCAGCCTTGCAACTCACTGGCCGTGTCATCCTGGGCAAGTCAACTTCCCTGAATCAGTTTTCCCATCCGTAAAATGGGGACAATAATAGTCCCCACTGTATGAGGTCGTTGTGCGGATTAAATGAGACAATGGCCTCAAAGAGCCTGGCACTGGGCCTGGCCCGCAGTAAGCACTGGAGAGCGTCCGTTCTTGGCACCGCGTGCCTGATGTCCCTGCTGGCTATAACTTGGTGTCCCCCCACCCGCCCCGTTTTACAGACGCCACAGCAGTATGAGAGAGAGTACAACAACAAGCGGTCAGGCGTGGGGCCCAGCAAGTTCCACGGGTACGCCTACGATGGCATCTGGGTTATTGCCAAGACGCTGCAGAGGGCCATGGAGACGCTGCACGCCAGCAGCCGGCACCAGCGGATCCAGGATTTCAACTACACGGACCACACGCTGGGCAGGATCATCCTCAATGCCATGAATGAGACCAACTTCTTCGGGGTCACGGTGAGTCCCACACCCCAGACTGTGCTTTCCTTCGTGCCCCTTGGAGATGTACAAGGCAACAGGGGCTGAGTAACATGCCTCTGAGACGAGGTCCCTTTTCTCCGATCACTGAAATACTTCCTATGGGTTGGTTGTAGGATTGCCCGGCTGCCGAAATGAGGGACAGGTTCAGTGATGCTCTCTGACAGGCTGGGAAGATGCCTCTCTATAGCTCACGGATTACAAAGGGCGTAGTGAGTTGACTGTACACAGAGCAGTTGAAATTCACCAGGTGGGGGATGGGGTAGCAAGAGCTCTGGACCCAAAGTCGGATTCAAATCCTGGGTCTTTCGAAGTACCGTCTCCGAACCATAGAGTTTTCATTCCCAAAATGGAAATAGTACCTACCTCATGAGGTAGGTATAAAGATTGACCATTATAAAGTAAGAACTGCTAATATTTGTTGAGCAGGCTACTTGCTCTGAGCCTCAAGTTTCTCCTCCGGGAGATGAGGATAATAATATACGTCTCGCAATGATAATAATTGCTAACATTTCTTTAATGTTTATTATGGGCTACATACTTCACTGAGCACTTCAGATAGGTTAGATGCAATAATGTATGCCCGATGCTAGGCCCATGCTAGGGTTGTTAGTGTTAATAATGATCTCATTGCACCCATATGCCATCCATAGGAAGTAGATGCTGTTATTATTACCATTAGAGGTGAGGAGCCTGGGGTGCAGAGCATTTAAGTTCTACAGCCAATCAGAAGTAGAACTGGGATTTGAACCTGGGTATAGCTCTTAACTGCTGCATTATACTACCTGCTGGTAGTGGACGTAAGTGGCAGTTAGTCATGTCTCATAATGATGTATTTGTTACTGATTCTGCTCTCAGAAAATAAGGGAAATTTGCCTAAAGAATAGGTTAAAATGGCTAAACTCCTGTCTTGTGTTCTAACTTAAAGAGCCATTTAGAGAATCAGTCTGTCTTGGGGTAGTAAGAAGAATAGACAAGATGAGTTGATTGGTGTATTTCTTAAACGTTCATACTCCTTTGTGTGTGCGCTCGGGCTTGCTGGTTGTTGGTCTGGTAGCCAGGGCGGTGCGGGTAGTGAGGGTGTAGACAATGACGTGGATGCCGAGTGAATAAGATGGGAGCCCGCGGTCCAAGTGCAGGGGCGAGAGCTGGACACAGATGATAATAAAACTTAAAAGGGCTCGGCACCATGGGAGAAAGCGTATGAGCCCAGAGGGGCTTCTGGGACCACGGATGAGAAAGTCAGGGAGCTTTCTGGGGGAGGTAACACTAGTGCTCTGCCTTAGGCTTGCAGAGAGGGGGCCGGCAGTCTGGCCAGATGGAGCGTGGCGAGCGAGGGAGATATGCGTGAGTGTGTGCAGGGACAATTACTTTGTTGGGGTAATTGGAAAGGAGGAGGGTGAGGCTGGGAAGGTGAGTTGGGGCGCGCTTCTGAAGGAACAAGCTGAGGAGGCTGGCCTTCAGCTCACAGGCCGCTGATGCTCAAAGTGCGCTTCAACCCGCAGCACCCTGTGCGCTGGTTAGAAATGCACATTCTCCAGCCCGAGCCCGGATGCAGTGAAGCAGAGCCTCGGGTGGGGGCCCCCCCTGCAACCGACCCTCCAGGTGGTGCTAATGCGCACTGGAGTTCGAGCACCGCTGCTGGGGGGCGGGGGAAGCTGCGGAGGCTTGCTGAAAACGAGGCGATCTCCAAAACCCCAGACTAGAGCCACTCTGGACCCAACAGCTCTTGGCCTCTGTTCCCACGGTTCAGACGTCAAGGCTCTGAATAGTTACGGGCAATCCCCGTGTTTATAGCGCAGCCTGGATTCAGACGGTAAACTTGGGTGCCTTTCAAAAATTTGGTTTCAAAAAAAACTTTTTATCCTCAGATCCTCTTATAAAATCTCACGTGGTGCTGGTATATAATACCGATTAGAGAGAAGCCTCTCAGTTTGAAAGAAGGAGGAGCCCAGGGCCCTGCTTGTTCGACCTCCCTTCCTGCAGCCCCTGAGGACCCCCTCCCAGCCCCCCGCCCCCAGAATGGCCCCACAGGTACCCCAGAGGTCCTCCCTTTTCTGGTACAAACGACCTCATACAGTGGGGACTATTATTGTCCCCATTTTGTACCAGAGGGGCTGAGTCACATGCCTCTGAGACGACTGAGCCTCGGAGAGGGTGGGACTCGCCTGTTCCACCAGGAGCACTGTGGCAGAGCTGTCTGAAAATGTGGGTACACTTCTGCCACACTTTGGTTCTTATTTAATAGAAGGAATCCATAGTATCTCCAGCTGGAACAGCTGGATAGAGAGCTACAGAATCTAGGAAGCGTTCGGCGCCCCTCCTCATCCTAGCACTCGGCATTTTGCCCAGATGCCTGATGTTTCTTAGTGGGAGATCATTTATAACCACTTCCAAGTGCTCCCTTTCATCTAAGCCAAATAACACATAATCCCCACTTGATGAGCAATTAGATAAGACCGCCTCAACACTCTACATGGCTTTAAGATGAGTTTCTTTTTAATGAGAAATTCCTTGACACACATTTACGCCCGCTCTGGTTTGTAATTCCTAACTTAGCGAATGTCAGGATTGAAAGCGCTCTTTAAAATCCTCAAGTTCAGCCCCCTCGTGTTGTAGATGAGTATCTGAGGTCCAGAGAGGGAGCTTGGAAAGTCCCACGGAGGGACGGTTTGGCAGAGCCAGGATGGTGGCTCAGTTGGGTCCTGTCCCCACCACCCCCAGTGCCACCTCCTTTCCCTTCTCATCTTGCACGGTCCCCTTTACTGGAGAAAGGGATTACAATAGGGACACAGTTCTGCACTATTTTTTCCCCTTCGTCCTGATCCCCTTTGTCACATATTAATATGTGCTTGTCACGGGGCCGCAGACAGGTTTCATTAAAATTGTCTTCTGATCAGAGAAGAAAGGATGTCTTCTGACAAAATAAAGTGTCTCTGTGGTCCAAGGAGACCACAGAAGGCCAAGTTCAGCCATAAATAAAGAGTTGGAAAGGAAAGGAACAGGAGGCGGAAATAAATTGCAGCATTTTCTATTTGCTGAAAGGTTTTCATTATACGGCACACGTGGTGTCCATTTTTCCACTCTCAGGCAGGCACTTTATTCTGGGTCACCCTCATTCAGCATGTTTACTATACGGAAAATCGTTTAAACACATTAAATTAATTATATCCGTGACTCAATTTCAATTGATTCAGTGTGCACATTCTGGTCTGGGAGCCGGGCCTGTGGTTCCTGGTTGGCATGCCAAAGTAGAGATTTCTTCCATTTCTTCCATGCGTCCTAAATGGGAACTCTGGCGTTAGCTTGGGGCCCAGCTCTGTTTTACCTTCTTAGGAGCTCTCCTCCCAGCTACCCTTCTCAGTGAACACTGGGATGTGGCTTCTGTGTCCCCACCTGCACACTGATGGCCTGGGGGGGTCCCGCCTGCCTCTGATTCCCTGAGTCTGCTGTTCTGAGTTTTGGTCCTGTTATTATTATCTCTTACCTCTCTATTGTCTGCAAATCTCAGAATGCTTCCCCATGTGGAAACTTCTCTTCTGCCAAATGTGTGAACAGAAACTCAGGCTGGAGTTGGCTATTTAAGGTATCAAAAGCCCAGAGCATTCTGAGAATCCCAGCTCAGCAGGTTTCCTCTAGGGCAACATTCCTAACCTTCTAGACGTATGAGAAGCTCCCAGGGAACTTCCTTAAAAATTCTGATTTCCCAGCCCCACCCAGAACTTCTGATCCAATGGCTTTGTGGTAGGACCAAGGAATTCACATTATTATTTTTTTTTTTTAAGATTTTATTTATTTATTTGACAGAGAGAGACACAGCGAGAGACGGAACACAAGCAGGGGGACTGGGAGAGGGAGAAGCAGGTTTCCCGCTGAGCAGGGAGCCAGATGTGGGGCTCGATCCCAGGACCCTGGGATCCTGACCTGAGCCGAAGGCAGACGCTTAACGACTGAGCCACCCAGGCGCCCCCAAGGAATTCACATTATTAACAAGTAGTCCTGGTGATTCTCAGATAGTAACCCTGAGAATTGCTTGGGGCTCTGATGGATGTGCCCCCACATATATGTGCCCACGCATGCACATACACTTTTTGATTTTAAACCTGTCAGAGATGTATTTGTTCCTACATTTATTCACTCCTTTAGTAGCCCCTGGGCTGGGTGCTGGAGCTGGAAGCATGGAAAGGACTAATGGTATGGTCCCTCCCTTACGAATTCCCTGCCCAGTGGGGGATATAGACAAGTAGATGAATAATGGCTGGTCACTATCTAAGGTCTGTCCAAGGCCCTTGGAGGGAGGATTCCATTCAGCTTATGGGAGTAAAGAGCAGAGGGCTGTCCTCAATTTTCCTGCAGTTCAGTAAGCGGAACTCCATGTATGGATAATTGCAGGGTGCCCATGCTCTGCGTTCTCACACTGTGCCATGTGTTGGGTAGCAAGGATGCAATGCTGGCCTCCTCCATGCCCAGGACTGATGGTGATATACTGCGATTTAACAGAAGCCTTCTAATTAGGTGTTCCTACCAAGGATTTACTAAATTCATTGACCAGCTTATATCCATCTCTTCAAAACATGCTTGGGAACATGTGCTAAGTATCCAGGTAAAAATCAAAGCCTTCATTTTCTTTGGGTGATCACTTTTTTTTAAGATTTTATTTATTTGAGAAAAAGAGAGAGAGCATGAGCCAGGGGAGAGGCAGAGGGAGAAGCAGACTCCCCACTGATCAGGGAGCCTGACTGGGGGCTCGATTCCAGGACCTTGAGATCATGACCTGAGCTGAAGGCAGACACTTAACCGACTGAGCCACCTAGGTGCCCCAGGTGATCACTTTTTAATTTTTTCCAGTTTCCAGTCTCTTAAAACAAGGATGGCATACCAGATCTCAAGTGGACAAATCCTCTAGGCATGTCACCCTAGGATATGATGGCTCTAACTCACAGTATACCCCCTTTAGTAAATGTTCCTTCTGATTTGTCTCTTAAAATGACATCATATTTACTTCCTGGTACCTAGGATGGAGGCTAAATTAATATAATCTCATTGTATTTTTCCTGGAAAGTTACTGAGGGTATGCACCAAGTTTGCTTGGGGGCTATGAGGCTTTCAAGAGCATTTGGCCATGGAGAAACTGAAAGAAGCTCCTGGGGAGTATCTTTGATTATAAGAAGAGGGCCCGTTCTTTCTAAACTATTTCCTGTGATTGCCTCCTCACTCCCCATGGATGGACCTAATGTAGAAGCAATCCAAAGTTCCTCCAAATAATAGCCCCATTCTTCATCGTCTGCCCAGCCTCTCAACCACCTATGGGTCTGGACATCTCGTGTAACATCTGTCGGGGGAGGCCAGCAGCCTCAGCTTTGAGCATGTCACGTCTAATGGCAGTTATGTCTAAATGGTCACACCAAGGAGATGACAAAGAACAACAGATGGTGATTTGCAGAGTTTATTGATCTATTTGCTTTTGTTGCTGGTGCACAAGAATCCAGCCTTCGCTGGTGTGTCCCTTAAAGTTCAAATCATTATGCAAGATGCGTATAAAAAAAATTATCTCTACTAAGACTCAAATACTGCCACCGTGCTCCCCCTGCCATCCTACCTGGATAGAGGCAATGCCAGAGTAAACTCAGTTTGGTTCGAATTCCAATGACTGTAGGTAGTTGGGGGAAGCCAGTGAGATCCTCGTCCCAGGGGGATGTTAGCTGAAGCCCCTTTTTATGTCACACACACTGCTGCCTCGTCCTACTGGGATGCTGAAGTTGTGCAGTTGATTTTTTATCTAAATGGGAAACTTCATACCACACACACACGAATTAGTGAAACATCATCTTGCTAGAGTTAGCCCATCTCGCCTGCCTGTCCCATCTTTCGGACTCCTGGTCTTATTCTCTAAGACACGTTAACCTACAGGCTTTGCACCAGTCACCCATTTGTGATTTGTATCTGGTATCAGCATTTCCAGTTGAATTTGAGTGAGATAAGAAACAGAGCACTAGGAAGTCTACCCAGGAGTAGAGAAAACCCGACTAATCCCAGATCTGACTCCTTCTGGGACTGGTCATTCCGCCAGTCTTGACTCCATCCCCTGGACTATCAGGATTCTGGCTGCTTCTCCATTTTGTACTCGAGGCTCTCACTAGGAACTTGTCAGAAGCTCTGCAACAGTCTGACTGTGATGTGTCTACCGTAAGTCCTAGAAAATGGCGCTTGTCCCAGTGACGTCGCGCTAGCTGCCGACGCCACTCAAGCTTTCCTGTTTTAGGGCCTTGCTTTCATGAGTCTCTGTTGGCTGTTCCCAGGAGCCACAGCACCCCCCCCAAACGGCCGCTGCGCCCCACCTGTCTCCGCCCCATCCCAGACTCTGGGAGCTCCGGGGAATTGTATCAGACACAAACTTTACCGAGGAGCTGATTTGAGAACCTGGCAAATGCCCTCCCCTGTCCCCTGCCCCAAACTCAGATAAAATGTACCATGGCCCGGGGCATGGCAGTGATGAATTACAACAGGAAGTGCAAACCTGTGAAGTCAGACAAAAGGAGGCCACAGTCCACTGCTTAGAGCTGTGTGCCCTCAGGGAGATTATTTATCTCTCATCTATGGAGGGAAATATAACCTACTTCATAGGGTTGAGACGGATAAGTAATGCTGGTGATTAGCTCCCCAAACTGCAACATCATTATTTCTATTATTATTACTACTGCTGTCCCCATGGTGACTTTTCAAAGAACAGAGTTTATGTGGGTCTAATCAAGCAGTATTCAGAATCAAGTCCAGCAAAACAATCATTCTGTACCTACTAAGTGCCAGTCTGTTTATACATATACTATCTCATTTAATTGTCTCAATAATAAATCAGTTAACTTGTATTAAGGTTGTGGCAGTTTAATATCAAAACAGAATGGCGTCAACCCTGCCTGTAAGCAAGAACACTTCCAGTTTTCTCCCTGCTGCCATTCACTCTGGGGATTTGATACTCACCTTAGAAGTGGAAGGTTTTTGCTTGCAGACCCCCTTCCGTTCCTCTCTTTAGTCTGGCTCAAACTCCCGCGGCCCTGAGAATTAGCACTCAGCATTACACACGAAAGCTAGCTACAGCATATCCTGTTGGTGTCCCAGCCAGATCTCCTGGGATCTCTTTTAGGGCTTTGGTCGGGTCTGCCCAGCCCCTAGCTATGCAGGTCTCCCTGCTGGTGGCTCACACCTTGGGTGATTGGAGGTGCCTGGGACCCACACCATAGCCCAGCGACCCGCCACGGTGACTAGCTGGTGTGGTCCTATGACACCAGGGCTAGGCACTCGCCAGAGCTCCCCGTGGGATTAGGCTGAGGCTGGCCCTCACCCGAAACCACATTCTTGGCCTTTTCTCTCTCCTCTCTCCCTTACAAGTTTCTCCTGAGAACACATCTTTTTTTTTTTTTTTTTAAAGATTTTATTTATTTATTTGAGAGAGAGAATGAGAGAGAGAGAGCATGAGAGGGGGGAGGGTCAGAGGGAGAAGCAGACTCCCTGCCGAGCAGGGAGCCCGATGCGGGACTCGATCCCAGGACTCCAGGACCATGACCTGAGCCGAAGGCAGTCGCTTAACCAACTGAGCCACCCAGGCGCCCGAGAACACATCTTTTAAAAAATCACTTGCACACAATTCCCTGTCCTGGGCTTCTGGAGCTTCTGGAGGACCCAATTGAAGACACCCGGGTATCATTATGGGAAATGTAAACATTGTCAAGAGGGAATTTTTCCTGTAACCTAATTGTCATCTCTGCCTTTAAGTTTAGCAGCAACCCTCCCCCGTCGCCTCCCTCACACCGGGGAGAGGGTTCTGGACTCTTCTCCCTGGGTATGCTCAGTTGCCTCTCGCTCCTGGCCCTGCCCATTGCCGTCAGCCTGTGGGAGAGCCGTACTTGCCTCCTCTGATGAATTAGCAGCTCCCAGATTTGCAGGGACCACTTTTCATGCCTCTGGTCACACCGTTCTGCACCCAGCACTTTACACCTGGTAGAAGCTCTTCACCACTGGTAACCTTGAATTAACTTTGTTGGATAGCATCCACACATGATTGAGAAATTCCGTCACACTCTCCCAGTCTGCTGCCTTCCAGGCTTCTAGAAACTAAAAAGACTTCTGCCCAATAAATAATTAGAACTGACAAGAGAAGCATTAACAGGATCTATAGTTGTTGAATCTGCTCATAATGATCCCCGTAGTCTTGCTGTGATGGCCGGCATCAGTTTCACACCGGCTGTGGAAATCTCCCCAGCGTGTATGTGTGGGGCTGGGGACAGGGCTCCTGAGGCAGGGGAGAGGCAGGAGAGAAACCCACCCTCCAGCCCGCTCCCTGGTCTCTCCCATCCCTGTCTCTCTGGGGTGCAAGTCGTAGGGCCTGAGGGGCAGAGGGGTTGCTGATGGGCCCTCTGTGACTTCAGACTGTCAGGAATATTTTCTAGAGGTAATTGCTAGCCATAAACAACTATCATCATCATCATCATCATCATCATCATCATCATCATCGTGTGGCTACCCTTGTGCACAGAGTACATTTATAGTCGCCTTCATTGTTCAGTGCAATTCCATTTATTAACATAATGCTAATAATAGCTATCAATTAATGAGCTCCTACTGCATCCCAGGCAGCACCCTAAGCATGGTACCCATGTCATTGAATGTGATGCTCTAAACAGCCACCAGGTGGGGGATGGGTAATTCCACATGCCCCAAAGCCGCCTCCCAATGAGCTGTGTCCTGCCCTCTCCCCTCTGTCCCATCTCGCCCACATGTCACCTTGTCAGGGAGGCCTCGCCCACACCCTATTTAAAATCACAGCTCCCACCCCCTCATCCTGCCTCACCACAGTTTCCCCCCACAGGGCCTCCCGTAAGACTTAGAACTGGGTGCCTGGGACATACTAGGTACCTGATCAATCTTTGTTTAATGAATGAAGGATTTCGATAATTAATGACCATGTCATAGATTTTTTTAAGAGCAGGCTGAGCAAAGATAAATGATGTACCCAGTATCCTCCAGGCAGCGAGTGACAAGAGTTGATTCAGAACTGCGCAATCTGGCTAACTCAGCAGCCCATGTTCTTCACCATTTAGGTGTTCTGTTAATTCCGCCAGCTTTGCTGGGCTCCCCCCGTGTTACTGGTGAGCCTCGTTCAGCATCACATCCTAGTTCTTCTGATTCTAAAGGCAGGTGTCTCCAAATCTTGTGTTCCTAGGCGCCGCGTGGCTGCCCCCCGCCCCTGTTTCTTTAAACACAATTACAAATGACTGCAGATAATGTACAGCACAGGAAAGAAACCTACTCCTTCTGCTGTCAGATAAATTTGAAAGATCAAAATAATGTGGTTTAGCAATTTGTTTCAATTGATGCCTAGCCTTCCAAAGCTTGCAAGTTTGACTTTCTCAAGTCAGGGAAAAAATAGCTGTTTCCTTATGAAAAGCAGTGTGGGGGAGCGTATCGTCTCATGAGAGCTTCAACAGAAGCCCTATGTACAGACACTGTCCAGGTCTCTGTGAGAAACAAAGGAAGGAGCCAGTGACAAGGCGGTCATAGTAACAATCACTGTAATGACAAATGTCATGATAATGGGAATGGCTATAATTTTGAACACTCACTATATGCCGGGTGCCATGCTAAGCTCTGAAATGCATTATCTCATCTGATACTTATAATAACTCTGGTGATGGGTTGAATTGTGTTGTGTCCCCCTAAAAATCCATATCTGAACTCCTAACCTGAAGTGCTTCAGGATGTGACCTTATTTGGAAATAGGGTCATTGCAGATGTAATTAGTCAAGATGAGGTCCTACTGGAGTAGGGTAATCCAATTTAACTAGCATCCTTATAAAAAGAGGAAAATTGGATACAGACACGCAGATGGGGAGAACACCACATGCAGATGAAGGCAAAGAGGGGGTGATGCTTCTACAAGCCAAGGAACACCAACAATTACCAGCAAACCACCAGAAGCTGGAGAGAGAGGTGTGGAACCAACTCTCCGCCACAGCCCTCAGAAGGAACCAGCCCTGCTGACACCTTGATCTTGGACTTTCAGCCTCCAGAGCTGTGAGACATGACATTTAGATTGTTTAAACCACCCAGTTTATGATATTTTGCTAAGGCAGCCCCTAGCAAACTAATACAACCCCACAGAATGGAGACTGTTGTTACCAGCATTTGGCAGGTGAGAAAACTCAGAGGTTAAATAATTTACCCAAGGTTGGACACAAGACACAGCCTGGCTAATTTTCAACCCTCGCGGTTAACCATTATCCTACACCTAGACAAGCTCTCCTCCATGAGGGGGCAAAAGAATCCCAGCCAGAGAAGGACAGAGCTGAAAGGAGCCAGTGAGACCAGCATGTCTTACCACCCACTGTGCAGGTGGGGAGTCTGCGGCCCTAGTGTGAGGTGGGGCTGGAGCCAGGGCCCTGGCCCCTCATCTCTAGGTGGGCAACTCTCCCTGACGTCAGCTTCTACTGCCCAGGGGAAAGTTCTATGCCTCTCAGTGTGGCCAGTCAGTCCCAGAAGCAGCTCCTTACATTTTACTCACTTCTTCCCTGACTGGGGGAGCAAGGGTATTTGCAACCCCGTGTTCCATTTTCTTCTCGTTCATGTATTCAAAAATAACCTATACGTTTCCTTTTCGGATTATGAAAATAATACTTGATCAGAAAGAAAATGTAAAAAGTACAGGCAAGCACCAAAAAGAAAATCAAAATCACCCGTAACTTCGTCATTCAGACAGGCCCACTTGAAGGACCACCCTTCACACTCAGCTGTGATCTTTTTTTTTTTAATTCTTTTACGGCTATTTGTTTTGATCCCTCACATTATAAAGCTTTTTCTATGACAGTGGCCCTCAATCATTTTAACCCCATCTTTCTTTTTTTATTATGATAAAATATACATAAAATTTACCACCTTAACTACTTGTAAGTGCAGAGTTCAGTGGCATGAAGCAGTCTCCTCATTGTGCAGCCATCAGCCCCCCAATCTCCAGAGCTTGTTCATCTTCCCAGACTGAGCATCTGTACCCATTGAACACTAACCCCCCCCATTAGGTGCAATCTTTTTTTTTTAAAGATTTTTATTTATTTATTGACAGAGAGAGTGAGTGGGAGAGAGAATCTGAAATAGACTCCACACAGAGCATGGAGCCTGACGCAGGGTTCAATCTCATGCCCACAAAGTCATGACCTGAGCCAAAACCAAGAGTAGGAGGCTTAACTGACTGAGCTACCTGGGCACTCCGGTGTGATTATTTTAGAACTATTATTTATTATGGGAAAGCTGGTTTAATTTATTTATTATTTATATTGAAAAGTATTTGTAAAGATATAAGTAGTGTACTAACTAATTTTAGAGGAAAGTTATTTGCAAGCTACTGCTAACCAAATAGTCATTAGCCTAGTAAAAGTTTCATACAGAAATTTAAGAATGTACACTTTAAAATGTTGAGAATACTGTGAGCAAAATTTTTAAAGTAAACAATTAAAGTTTACTTTAAAGTAAAATGCAGGTAAATAGGAGTGACATCCCCACTGTTGAGGAAAACACTCAGATAAAGATAGACTCAGATCCTGGGTGAAAAGCAAATCTGACGAGCCCCGTAAAACATCACATGCATTTCTCCTCGCATGAGGCCAGAATACCACCCCCAAGTGCGTGTCAAGGTATGTTAGCCTGTGCACTTGCTAAGTGGGAGGGAGGCCTTCTGCCATCAGGGGACAGCTGACAGAAATTTCAGCTGACAAGACACACAGCCTTAAACATTGATGGATGTCAGCTCCGCCTGGGTGTGCGAGTACAGCGGTGAATCACACACACGTGGATGTGACCCTGTGTGAGGCCAGCCCTGGGTCAGGGAGCAGAGGGAGCTGGGAAGATCCATCTTCTTCTGGAATTGCAACCCCCCTGTAACCCCCTTTCTTTCTCACTGGAATTCAAGCATCCTACGATTCTTACTTAAACAACAATTGTTCAAATTGTAATTGGCCAGGGTGCCTGGGTGGCGGGGTTGGATGAGCGGCTGACTCTTGGTTTCGGCTCAGATCATGATCTTAGGGTCCTGAGATCGAGCCCCGTGTTGGGCTCCATACTGGGCATGGAGCCTGCTTAAGTCTCACTCTCCCTCTGCCCCTCCCTAGCTCGCGCACATGCGCACACTCTCTCAAATCAATAAATAAATCCTTAATAAATAAACAGTAATTGGCAAATTACTCAGTTGCAAACTGTGGAAGGGGGTGTGGGAGGGATAGGATTGTGGGGTGGGGTTGCCCACCTTTGCTATCAATAATGTGAAATGCTTAGCGTCACAGACTCTGGAGACAGACTTCCTAGGTTCAGACCTTGGCTCCACTTGCTAGTCAGGTAAACCTGGGCAAGAGCTTAATCTCTTTGTGCCTCAGTTTCCTTGTTTGTAAAATGGGGATAATGCCTTAGATTGGGCTCCCTGTAAATAGGCTCTGAGCCAGAACACTGGGTGTGGCAGGTTTATGGGAGGGTGAACTCAGGAAATGTACTGTAAGGGAGTGAGGACGGCAACTTGGGGCAGAGCTAGAAGCTGATCCGAAATGTGGTTGTAACTGAGGCTACAGTTGATGCTGGGAGCACTCGGGAGCTGGGATGGCCCTCACAGTTGTCCACAGCGAGACATGGAGCCCGGGCCTTTGTATCTTCCCATCCGCCAGTGACTGGCCATGGCCGGGCCCTCGGAGGGGTGCTTCCATGGGCAAGGAGGTTCCCCATGGTGGAGGGTAATTCCCAGTAGGAGACCCAGCTGGGACCCTCAGTCTCCAGTATTCCCAGGAGCTGGAGGATGGTGCTTCAGCCGTAAAGAGGAGAGCTAAGCAGATACCCTACAGATAACAAGGATACCCTACAGATAACAACAGGGCCTACTGTATAGGGTTGTGGGGATTAAAGAGGTTTATGCATGTAGGGTGCAGGACATGATGGAAGTTAAATTACCACAAGAACAATAAGGAGGGGTACATCCCGATACCAGCTGCACACAGTCCTCTAGACCCGCAAACACCTGTGATTAACTTTACAGGAGCAACAGGGTTGGCGGGTCCCCACATCACTACTCCAGCTGCATTCTGTCAGCTCTTACCGTCTTTGGGAATTTCCATTCTCACAGTCCTATGCACACGAGCAAATGCCCTCACATGGACTCCAAAACGATACACACACACCCCTAACTATGTGATTTATGGGTGTTCATAGTCTTCGCGTACGTAGCTATTTATCAGTCTATTCTGCTTGTTTTCAAACTTGTTTTCCAAAAGAGATTTTACAGAGAATCCCAATATCATGGCCCCTCAGTTAACATAAGATTACATTTAACATTATTTTTTTTTCTTTTAAATTTGCTTCTTGGGGGGCATCTGGGTGGCACAGTCCTTAAGTGTCAGACCCTTGATTTTGGCTCAGGTCATGATCTTGGGCTTGTGAGATCAAACCTGGCTTCGGGTTCCACACTCATGTGGAGCCTGCTTGAGATCCTCTCCCCCTCCCTCTGCCCCTACCCCACTTGCTCTCTATCTCTCTCTCTCTCTCCCTCTCCCTCTCAAAAAAAAAAAAAATTGCTCCTTCAAAGACTCCTCTATTAACCCTCCTCGTTTATTAAAAAATAAGCAAGCCAATTTCTGCAGTAACAAGATGAAGCAAAGCTGTAACGGGGAAGCTAGCCTGGGCCCTCGGGTCAGCCCACCCCGGTCAGCACCCAGGCAGGGCGGAAGGGAGGAGAGAAGCCATGATGGCAGGTCCATGCACAGCGCCTCAGAGGTGGGAGAGGGCACGATCTGAGCTGGGACCCAGACCTACATTCTTTATTTTAATAGCTGTGTTTGATTTTAATGTGTGCAATAAAAATATAACTAGCACTTAAGGTAGCAAGAAGGGGTTACTTTTTTAGGTTTTTTAAGAGGCAGATATCGGGCGCCTGGGTGGCTCAGTCGGTTAAGTGACTGCCTTCGGCTCAGGTCATGATCCTGGAGTCCCGGGATCGAGTCCCACATCAGGCTCCCTGCTCCGCAGGGAGTCTGCTTCTCCCTCTGACCCTCCTCCCTCTCATGCTCTCTGTCTCTCATTCTCTCTCTCAAATAAATAAATAAAATCTTTAAAAAAAAAAAAGAGGCAGATATTTAGTAAAGAAAAGCACAGATGGTACGTGGAGGCTGCAGAAATCACTAAGGTGATACACATATCATGGGGGTTTCTTACTGCTTTATCTTTATCTGGAAAGGCACTTTGGCTGTCCTCCTCAAAGGTGAAGAAATGAATCACTGAAGAGTGGGGGAGAGAGAGAGAAACCAACAGCAGAACAGTGGTCATCATGGGTGGCCTGCCTAGTCACCAAAGCAGCAAACAATACTGTACTTTTACACCCGAGATTTTTGTGGTAGGATTAATAGCCTTTTTGTTGCATACCCTTTCACCACATTCTGTGTGTTCATAACAACAACAACAACAAAAAATGGTGTTTGGCCAGGGGGTGGGTGTTCATTAAACAGACAAGAGCCGGGCTGCTTTGGGTAAGCTGCCTATGGCAGCTGATGGAACTTGGCCCTGGAGCCCAGCATAGTGTGGAAATCTCTGCCCTCGTCCTGGCTGTGCCATTCATCTCGACTCCAAGTACTTGGTTAGCTTAATGGTGGAGTCTTCTCCTACCCACTCCTTGAACGTGAGGTCTTAGAAAGACCCTTGCATTCTCAGTTGCTAGCTCACAGTCTGGCCTCTACTAGAGTCTCAGCTCACGGTCAGTAAACAAATACATCAGAGATTTTTATTACCACATGTCCCCCACCTCCTCGACATCTCTTAAGGACTTTACACACAGTAGATATACAGGAAAGACTAGTTAGCTGGTTGGATGGGTGAGTGGATGGGTGAAGGGGTGGGCAGGTGAGTAGACAGTTGGAAGGTTGAGTGGATGGGTGAACGGCAGCTGGATGGGTGTGTGGATAGGTGAATGGATACAGGAAGAGATGATGGAGAGAGAGAGAGACAGGTATATACAAGGATAGATGGATGAATGGATGAGTATGTGGGCGGATGGATGGGTAGGTATGTGGATAGGTGGGTGGATGGGTGGATAGATGGAGAGGGGGGGCAGGTGGGTAGATGGGCAGGTCAGTGGTCAGACAAAGATGAATGAGTGGATGAGTTGGTGGGTAGATAGGTGGGTAAGAAGGAACGAGTGGGTGAACAGCAGGCCCAGAAGAGGTAATTGCAATTCATATGTGTCGGCTTCGTTCTAATCAAAGCACATTTTCTCTGGGAGGATCTACAGAAGTGATGGCCCTGATGTCTTGACTCCTCTTCTGTACAAGTCCTGACCTCTAGAAAGCGTTTGCTGCATTTTCTGATGTGAAACCCCATATTGTCATCTGACTCATGGAAATACATGTTTCATTTCATGCCATTATTCTTCACTCACACTTCACCCTTTCAGGAATCCGACCTCATTAAAATCTGTCCTCTACCCAGCTCCTCTTTGAGGAAGTTCCTTGTTAGGGCATTTCTGCTGTGAAATGTATCACACCAACTGATGTGAGTGCCAACCTGAATGCTAAAGACTGTTATTAGCAGATTTAGCCCAGAGATGTTTCAGAGTTGTCAGTTCTGATGTTCATAGGATTATATTTTCAAACATCATCACACATCCTCTATGACAGACTTGATTACTGTGATGAACTAGTTTTCTTCCTTTAAGAAATGTTCCGGTTGCAAAAATGATTCTGAAAGCATTGGTGAAAAATTCCAGGCAAAACTGAAGTGACACCATCTCATTTGGGTGGCTCATTTACCTTCCTGGCAGAGGCAGCCCAGTGTGGCAGAAAGAGCACTGGACATGGAGTCTGCAGTCCTAGGTTTGCATGATGTCCCCGGCATCTTAGCAGTGGTGACCTTGGGGAAGTCTCTAATCTTTGCATTCTGTGCTACAAAATGAGACCAGTGACCAGAGCCCCTTGCTCGGTTGCTCTGGAGATGAATTAAGGAAAGTGCATTACAAACTGTAAAGTGCAGTGTGTGATTGAGGAGAGAGGGCAGGTGAGGGGTCCCCAGTAGAAGAAGAAAGAAAGCCATAATTCATCTATATCATTTTATTTATTTATTTTGGTTCCCAAGTTTTATTCCAGAACTCATACAAAATATTCCAGATAAATGAATTTTATTTTTTTAAAGATGTTTATTATTTATTTGAAAGAGAGAGAGAGAGAACGAGAACACAAGTGGTGGGGAGCAGCAGAGGGAGAGGGAGAAGCAGACTCCCCACTGAGCAGGGAGCCCAACACGAGGCTTGATCCCAGGACCCCGAGATCCCAGCCGAAGGCAGATGCTTAATGACTGAGCCACCTAGGCGTCCCCAGATAAATGAATTTTAATCTTCCTCTTCCTCCTTTTCCTCATCCTAGTTAATCTGGAAGTAACACAATTTGTAACTCTCTTTGCCATTAGCAACTCCGCACAACCAATCACATAGATTATTCTTCTTCAGATGTTTTTTGGTGAGATATTTCAAATACCTTTTGGGAAAAAGTCACCTCAGAAGTTACAGTAATCTTGCTCTCACTCCTTTCAATGGCTAGAACCCCTCCACTGAGATTCCCAGCTTTTCCATTCACTTGGATTCTCTTTGGAAGAAATGGCTCAAATTTGGCAGGATCCATGATTCTATCTTCTACAGGGCGGGGTGGGGGTAAGAGTTCAACTTCAGAACTTGCTTCTTTTTTTGCCCCCCTTCACTCCAGCCTTTTTCATGGGCACCATGGTGACAGCATGTATCTCTTTGGTTTGTTTTGTTTTTTGCTTAAACAAGAGGAGAAATCAGATATTTATAGTGAAAAAATTAACTGTATGTCCAAGAACTAATAAAACACCCCTTCTGGGCCGTGGGATTTTTATTATCAGTGATGGAACCACTGCGTAAAAACCTGGCACCACCGCAGGGAAGTGGCTGTTTCCCTTTGCTCGTTCATTCCTTCTATAAATATTTCCTACCACCTACAGTGTGAGAGGCACGGGGAGGGGGCTGCTACAGATACAGCGCTGAGCAGGGCAAATGTGGTCCTTGTACCCAGGAGGAGACAGATAGTAAGCAGATATTCATCTGAATAACGATTTGAATATAGATTGTGGAAAGTGCTCTGAAGAAAGCCACAGGGCATGTTGAGAACTTAGAAATGGAGTCCTGACCAAGGCTAGGGATCAGGAAAGACTTCCCTGGAAAAAGAAAAGAAAAGGGGAAAAAAAAAAAAGACAAGACTTCCCTGAGATGACTTTGAGTTGAGAGTGAAGAATGAATAGGAGCTAACTGGGCAAAGAGGGTCAGAAGGGCATTCCTGGAAAAAGCAAAAGCAAATGCAAAGGCCTTGGGGTGAGAGGAGGTGCGGCACCTTCGAGAAAGCACAAGAAAGCCAATGTGGCTGGAACAGAGTGGGACAGGATGAACCTGGGGAGTGGGCCGTAGGTGGAAGCTAGACCACGGTGCACCTGTTATCCTAAGACCAGTGAGACCCTGTAGAAGGGTGTCTGGCAAGGGAGTGAACTGATTGCTGTTTTTAAGAAGGTTCCCCGGGCTGCAGTGGAGAGAACAGGTTGGAAAGAAGTAAGAACACCTGCAGGACACTGGTACTAACCTGTGATGAGTGGGGAGGGAGAGAAGCAGGTGGATTCAAGGCATGTTTGGGGAGAAAAAAAATGTCAGTCTTGACAGAAATGAGGAGGTGATCAAGGATGTACTTCTAATGGAGTTACTTTTCATTTTAAACTGAATGTCTCTCAAGTTACATACACTGTAAACATTCCTACAGTAAATGAAAGAAAAGCATCTACAGACCCTACGGTATTCTGTGCAGTGTAACATCTGGATAATCTGAAATTTTTCATGGTGGTCCAGGGGAAACTGGATGCAGCACTTACCCTTCCTGAGCCTGCAGAAAAATACTCCATGCATGCAGAGATCAGGACCCCAAAGATGTGCTCGGTAAAAACCAAAAATGCAAGTGTGCAGGACACATCTGATCTGAGCCTTTAGGTGCTCACGTTTCGTGGGGAAGCAGACATAATGTAAGCGGCCAGAACCCACTCCAGCCTGTCTACAAATGAGGTTACACCAGCACCAGGGAAACCTCCCTGGGGTGTTGCTCCTACCTGCCGAACAGCGTGACCTCAAGTCCCAGCACCCCACCCCACCCCCACCATTCCTCCAGTCTTCCCTGTGTGTCCCTGGAGGCATTTCCGTGTCTTCACAAATGGTTCCTTGCTTGGCCCAGTGCCACAGCTCCTTGGTGACATCCAGTGCCTGCAAGCCATTCATGGAGGCCTCTCCCCACATTACTGCCAGATCTTTGTTCCTCAGGGCCCACATGGGGCTGTAATGGCCTCAGTCTTCAGTGGGGGGGAAGGCCACTCGGCCCCTTGCACAGCTGGCCTCAGTAGTACGTGGGAGCTCACTTGTCTCGGCTGGTGAGGGCCAACTGTGCGCCTGTCTTCCCAACTTCCTGTTCTGAGATGTCACATTTAGTAGCGTGCAATTGGCCGTGACTTGGAGTATTTACTCCACAGTAATCCTTGAATGCTACAAATCAGGACTTGTCCTCCCCTTGGAGAGCTTGTGGTTAAGCAGTTCCCAGCACGCCACTGACTGAGCCCGGAGCTCAGCGGCCGTGTCCTGGGCCCCACAAGCTTCCCTGTGAACACGGTGCCCTTAGATTCAATCTCTGGGGTCAGGCTTGGAGACAGTGACCACACTGTCCCCTCAGCTCCCACTCCCTACATAACACACCCGAGTACCAGTACGTTAAACATCTCATTGTCCAGGGACTGTGGCCCCCAAAAGCATCCAACAGGGGTAGGCTCTGAGTCCTGGCTTAGGCGCAGCAGGGACCCCTGTAATTACATTGCTGCATGTTGGAAGAGACTGGATATACTTTGTTTTTTGTTTTGTCTTGTTTTTAAAGTTTTTATTCCATTTTGTGAGAGAGAGAGAGAGCGCGTGTGCGCACACGCGAGCACAAGTCGGGGGAGGGTCAGAGAGAGGAGAGAGAGAATGTTGAGAAGACTCCAAGTTGACCATGGAGTCCTACACGGGGCTCGATCTCATGACCCCGATCATGACCTGAGCCAACACCAAGAGTCAGACGCTCAACCGACTGAGCCACCCAGGCGCCCCTGTACTTTGGAGAGACACCAAGAGGAATATTTCAAGGTTCTAAGGGGTCATAGTAGAGAGACTCCATACCTGCTGGAGAAGATAGGATGAGGCCATTAGTGGATCTTTCAGTGATCGACTCACTCATACCAGGCCCTGTGTTCATGGGAATATGGAGAAAGTAAGACACATTCTACACCTGTGATGCTCACTGTGGTCACCCCTAGCCTCATTCAAGAGCATTTAAGATGTGGCTGGTACATAAATGTAAAAAAACACCGATTTCAAAGATTTAGTACCCCAAATATATAAACTATCTCATTAATAATTTTTATATTGATTACATTTGAAATGATATTACTGTGGATATATGGGGTTAAAAAATTTATCATTGACATTAATTTTACCTTTTTTTTTTTTTTTTTTACTTTTTAAATATGGTTGCTGGGTGATTTAAAATGACATATGCGGCTCATATTCTATTGGTCACCATGGTTTAACCTTTGAAGTCGCTCCTGGCCCAGTGGTATAGACTTCCAGTCAAGACAGTCGGGCTGGACCTAAAAGGACAGATAAGGTTTGGAAAATCAGAGACAGTGGGAGCAGGGAGGAAAATGTTTTATAGAAATAAGCATTCGGACCCTGCCCTCTAAGAGGAGTAGTGCATCCCTTTAGACCTTAAAAAAAAAAAACTATACCTCTAGGAAGTTTTCCTCAGGAAGCAGTGGTGATATGAGCAAAAACATGGCCGTACTAGAGCACTCAAGGAAACATGGTTTGTCTTGGTGCGGGCAGGGGAAAAACTAGAAATAACCGAAATGCCCAATGCTTGGACTGAGCTAAATACATTTGGATGTATCTATACGGTAGAATTATTGGCAGCCATTAGAAATAGTTGTTACAGAGCACTATCTAATGACATAGAAGATTGTTTGTAATATATTGTTTAGTGAAAAGGGGGCAGATTGCAAAGGTTTTCACGGCAAATCTTCACTTTTGATAACAAATTTTTAAATATGTAAAGACCAGAAGAATGTACTCCAAAATCTTAGCAGTGGTGTCTCTGGGTAGAATTCGTTCTCTTTGCTTATTTCTCCTTTCCAAATTTTCTACAGTGGACATATATTACTTTTTTTTTTAAGATTTTATTTATTTATTTGATAGAGAGATACAGTGAGAGAGGGAACACAAGCTGGGGGGGGGGTGAGAGAGGGAGAAGCAGGCTTCCCGCTGAGCAGGGAGCCTGATGCGGGGCTTGATCCCAGGATCCCGGGATCATGACCTGATCTGAAGGCAGACGCTTAACAACTGAGCCACCCAGGTGCCCCCATATATTACTTTAGATCTTGGTTTAAAAAAAAAAAAAAAAAGGAAGACTTAAAAAACATATTAACTTTAAAACACCTACATTTTATTCCAGTCTTGGCCCTTACTAGCCAAGGGACTTCAGCTAATAAGCTCTTGGACTCACTTTCCCCATCTGTACAAGAGGATATATGAATACTCGGCTCAAAGGGTTGTCATGAGGACTAAATGACACATGGCTAGATGACACAGTTCCTGGCACCTGTAGGCTCTCAGCCATTATTGGTACTCTTCTCCTTTCTGTCCCATTCTATCTTAGATGGACCCTGATTCTCACTTAGAAATGAATGGAGTAGGGAAGGGAGACAAGATGGAAGTAAACATCAGAGAGGCCTTGAACATGTCCTGCTCTCCTGTGAGCTTCAATTTTCTGAGCCTAGAGGAACTTCTTTCTCCTCAATGCCAAACTCTAGTGAGTTGGATCCCCACTAGTTGGGGTCCAGTTAACTGAGGGCGTGTTATGTTATTTAATCTGAGTATGTAGGAAAAAAACATGGAGGGTGCCTACCATAGGCCTTAGGCCAGCTTGAAAAACTCTTGAGGTTTGAGACCTTAGGTACATGCAATGAATGACTGTTGTGACAGATCAGCTCTAGACTGTGGCTTTAGTAGACCCTTAGTGTGATAATATGAAGAACGCAGAATTTTGTATATGCATATGTATGTATGCTCTACATACATAATACATGTACATGTATATTTTTACAGGCCCACGGTATGTGATAAAACAGTGACCTAGATTCTCCCTCAGGCACACGGGATCTTTAGTAGGCCATATGTAGTGATAGTTAATCCATAGAACCACTGTCAATTCCCCTTTAGCAATCTGGCAGGGTCCCTGCGGTGTGTACGGGCTCTACGGTGCTTTCCGGAATGTACTAGAAAAATTCCGTTCATCATCAAATCTAGTAATTCTATCAACTGGCTTATGAAGAGCTGCCTCAGTAATCCACGTTTAATGACCTTAGCCACTGGACAGCTGTCTGAGGAATTAAAGTCTCTTGTGAACAGAGTATTCTGAGGTTCTACACTTCAATGTAATGGAAACATGCCCTATTGCCCCCCACCAGCAACAGGATGTGGAAATGTGCAGGTTGGTGTCTTCTTGGGCTCACTCTCCTCAGCCCAACTTGTATGAGGAGTAGTGAGCATCACAAGAAGTGGGATTTATCACGTCTCCCCCATGGGACAGTCATGGACCTCAGCTGGGGCTGAGCTCTGTGCCTCAGTTCATCTGTAGGATGATGGGGATGTTGGCTGGCATGGTCCGAGCAGGGGCTCTCCGATCCCTGAGGCCTCTTGTGACTCTGAAGTAGTGAAAGAGAAAAGCTTTTCAAGATGGGAACCAACATTACTAAGCGCCCGAAGTACTGAGTTTCCCGGGAGCAAGCCCTGCCTGTGGAGCAGATGTGCTTAGTACCATTTTATACAAGAGGAACCCAGTTCAAGAGGCCATGTAGCATGCCCAGGCTCATGAGCTGGGAGGTGACAACTGTGCCCAGGCTCACGAGGTGGGAGGTGACAACTGTGCCCAGGATCACAACGTGGGAAGTGACAACTGTGCCCAGACTCATGAGCTTGGAGGTGATGACTGTGCCCAGGCTCACAAGGTGGGAAGTAACAATTGTGCCCAGGCTCACGAGGTGGGGGGTGACGACTGTGCCCAGGCTCACAACGTGGGAAGTGGCAACTGTGCCCAGGCTCATGAGCTGGGAGGTGACGACTGTGCCCAGGCTCACAACGTGGGAAGTGACAACTGTGCCCAGGCTCACAAGGTGAGAAGTGATGACTGTGCCCAGGATCACAAGGTGGGAAGTAACAATTGTGCCCAGGCTCACGAGGTGGGGGGTGACGACTGTGCCCAGACTCACGAGGTGGGAGGTGACAACTGTGCCCAGGCTCACAACGTGGGAAGTGGCAACTGTGCCCAGGCTCAGGAGGTAGGAAGGGCAGAGTCCAGGTTTGGGGCCTGATGTCAACCCCCTCTAACGCCCATGTTCTGTTTACACTCTCATCCACTCCCCCACCTCCTTCAGTGGAATCCTCTGGAACCTCAGTTCGCTCTGTCATGTTTCCACAGAAAAATCTATACAGCTATCATCTCGACTCCTCCCTCCACCTGCTGATCTCTGCCGTGAACTCCCCGCCTCTCTTCTCTCTCCCGTCTGCCCCTCATTTATTCTGGCTCTCACGTTTACACACTCACCAGATTATTCTTCCTAAATAATCTTTGACCACGTTATTCCTTATTCAAAGCCTTCCCTGGCTCCGCACTGCCTACAGGATAGAGCCTGGCGCCTTGGGAGCTCACCCCCAGCCATAGTGTTGCCAGCTGTTTTTCCTCATGCTGCTCCTCATACGGAAGGGATGTTCATGGCTCTCCCACACACACAGCAACTTTTCAACCTTCACAGCTGTGCCTATGGGCTGTTGGTCTTTTGTGGGTTTTTTTACTATTTTCTCAACCGTGCATTTATTCAACGAGTAATTTTTTTGAGAACTTACTATGGGCCAAGCACTATATTGGAGGCCAGGAATACAGCAGTGAACCAAACAAACAGAAATCCCTTCCTTCAAAGAGTTGACAATCTAGTGCAAGCAGAGAGATAATTGGCATGTTAAGTAGGTAAATTATATAGTATGTGAGAAGGCAGCAGTTGCTATTTCAGAAGAAAAAGGAAAGAAATGTGCGGGAAGGGAAGGAGAATTGGAAATGGCGCCCGTGGAGGGGGAGCCAAGAGAAGTTTTAAACAGGATGGCCAGAGGAGGCCTCACTGGGAAGGTGGTGCATGAGAAAAGACTTGAAGAAGGTGTGAGAGGGATCCATGCAATACCAGGGGGAAAGTGATCCAGGCAGGTGGACAGCAGTGTGAAAGCCATGGTTGACAGTGTCTTCAGCACGTGGGGTAGGAAGAGCTTCTACTTCCGGCCAAGATGGAGGAGTCACAGGGACTGGATTTACCCTCTTGCCCTAAGCAACTAAAATACCAGTCAAATCATGGGAAACAACAGTTTTCCAACCCTAGACTACAGACAGCAGAGGAGAGTGACTCCTGAGAGAAGGGACACAGAGGATGTGAGCCTGACAATTGCCCAGCTTACTGCCTGGAGAGTTTGCAGTTTGTGGCACAGGAAGCGTGGCCCAGACACAGCCCCACAGTCCGCCAAGTTGACAATGTGAATTGAGACGTTGAAATTTTGAATTAAGAGAGACCAAGGAGGCTAGAATTTGCAGGCAGAATAGCGGAGGGAAGAGAGGCAGGGCAGTTGAGGACTCCAAGGGGCTGCCTCAGGTCTTCAGCTGCGGACTCATTGGCACCTGCTGATGTAGTGAGGAAACCACCTGAGACCAGGGAACGCACCAGCAGAAAGGAACAGACAGAAGGATCCTCAGAGCTCCTGCAAGGCCAGGAATCATTCATGTTCACACCAGCCAGGGTGAAAAACTTCAGAATGGGAGGTACTCAGAAGGCTGTTGTCCTAGTAGTCAACCCTAGACTAAAGGTACCTCTGGTCCCACCCAAGAAAGCTTGAAGCAAGCCTCGAAAGGGTCAAAGTCATTCCAAGTAACTTAATTATGTCCCAAAGCCTAAGAATATAAAGGAATATTCAAAAATATCTAGCACCCCATGATGGGTCTGGTATCTCATCAAGAATTACCAAGCAGGCGGGTGCCTAGGTGGCTCAGTTGGTTAAGCAACTGCCTTCGGCTCAGGTCATGATCTCAGGGTCCTGGGATCGAGCCCCGCATCGGGCTCCCTGCTCTGCGGGGAGCCTGCTTCTCCCTCTCCCACTCCCCCTGCTTGTGTTCCCTCTCTCGCTGTGTCTCTCTCTGTCAAATAAATAAATAAAATCTAAAAAAAAAAAAAAAGAATTACCAAGCAGGCAAAGAAGCTGGAGTGTGTGGGAAGCGCAAGGAGGCCAGTGTAGCTGGATGGTGTCAGTGAGGGGAGATGCAGAGACACCACCAGAGAAATCAGAGGCCAGATTTCACTGGTCCTGGTAAGCCGTGCAAGGTCTTTGGCTAACTCAGTAGTCAGGAGAAGATGTTTTCTTTCTTACCTCCCCTACCAGACCGAAACGTGCCCCTGCTTTGCTCCAAACTCGCTGGGGACCATGGAGCAATTGGCCCTACCTTATCAGGATAGCCTTGAGCACACACCTGCCCACTACCAGCCTTCACACTGTACTCCCAGGAATATCGGCTCAGTGCAGAAGCAGGAAGAAGAGGAGAGTATGGGGGGAAAAAAAAGTACTGAAAAGAGGACATTTCCCATTTGGGACAAGAAAGGTCTGGAGGACCTTCTTCATCAGTCCTGCCTTCCAGTCTCAGATCCCGCCCCCAAAAGATGTGTGACTTTGGAAAATCTTCCTAACCACCATGACTTGTTTGCTTGTTTGATGAAAATTAATAATGGAGTGCCACCTACTTCTAAAGAGAGTTTGGAGGAGCTTTCAATAACAGGCATATACACAGCAAGGCCACTGAAACAGAAGTCAGAAATCTAAAATCATACAATGTGAGGACGAAATATATTCCGAAAACCTAGGGTGGTATAGTGAACATAACGATGAGTTTAAATGAACTGGCTGCCAAGTGATGAAGAGAACTGAACCTCATTTTCTCCATCTGTAAAATGGGATTAATGTTCTCTGCCCAGCATACCCCAGAGAGCTACAATGAGGATCATCAAGGCAGTCTAGATGAGAATATGCTGTCAGGACTCTTCTGGTGCAAGTAATAGGAAACCGTCCTTACCCAAAGATAACAGTGAAGTCCAGAATGAGGCTTCTCCATCTCGCCATCGCTGGGACTGCTTCCTCCTGTGCCAGCTCCATGCTCAGCCTCTGCACAGTTACTTCTAGATCCCATCATCACTGCAGCAAGTCCAGCAAAAGAGGGAGCTCGTTTCCCCAGTAGTGCCAACAAAATCCCTGGAAGTGAGTCCCCCTTGATTGGCTGGCTTGGGTCACGTGCCCATACCCGAACCAACCACTATTACCAGAGGACCACACTGATTGGCTTAGTCTAAGTCATGTGATTCAGCCCTGCTTAGAGAAAGTTTCATCGAACTTCAAGGTAGAGTGGGGCCAGGTGAATCTCAGGGTTGGCGTTTCTATCTTCTCTGCCTCTCCTCCCACAGATGCATTCTCTGCCCTTCTCTGTGCTCTGGGAAGCTGTTCCCATGGTCGACATCACCTGGGATCCATTGTCCTCGGCTTCTGGTTGGATTTAGCCAGTAGGGAGTACGGGCAGGAGATTGGAGGCCAAGAGGAGAGAGATCAGGGTGCAGCCCTCAGCCTTGCTTTGGTGCTGTATCTCTTGAAATAAATGTGCCCTCCTTCCAAGGCTATGGCTCCCCCTCTGTGTCTCCCACTCTTGTGAAGCTCTGAGGACACTATTTCTTCCCTTGTTCCTCTGCTCTGAGTTACATAACAGTCCTGCCATTACTAATCTATGGGCACAACACTGTCTTTTGTCTGCCCTCATAATCTGTTCCCCCACTCTGTAGTAGTCCTTAATAGTCTAATAGTAGTCTTCCTTAGAACCATCCAGGGTGAATTCTCTTACTTCCTGTGACCCTGGATTTGTTGTCTGTTGCTTCATAGCAAATTAGCCCAAAGTGTAGTGGCTGAAAGCAACAATAAAGATTTATTATCTCATGTCGTTTCTGTGGGTCAGGAATTCAGGAGTGATTTAGCTGGAAGGTTCTGGTTTGGGGGCTTTAATATATTATTTGCAGATGGGACTGCAGTCATCGTCAGGCTTCCTGGAGCTGGAGATTTGTTTCCAAGATGGCTCACTAACATGGCTGGCAAATTAAGGGTGGCTGTTGGCAGAAGGACTCGGGTCCTTATCACATGGACCTCTCCATAGGGCTGCTTGGGTGTCCCCACCACATGGTGGCCAGCTTCCACCAGCATAAATGATCCAAAAGAAAGCAAGACTGAAGCTGCAGTGTCTTTGTATGCTCTAGTTTTGGAAGTCACACTCTGCCATTTCTGTAATACCCTACTGGTTACACAGACCAGCCCTGTTCAGTGTGGGAGGGGACTGTACAGGTTGTGAATACCCGTAGGTAAGAATCACTGGGGCCATCTTAGAGAGTGGCTCTCACAGCCCCTGACCAACATCATCTCTAAATTAAAATCAGGGTACTATTATCATTCAAAGTGGGATCAGCTGGTGAGCAAGAAAAATAAATATCCACTGCACAGTGTTTGATGGCTATAAACCAGGTGCAAATCCTATCAATATAGGGAATTGAGACTCCTAAATTCACCAGCTGGACCCATAAGTTGGGTCTTAGAAGAGCCCCTGTGGTTGGGAGTGAAGACCCCCTCAAGCCCAGGCCAGAGGCAGGAGGGAAGAGAGAACCCATCTTAAGCGAAAAGGTTCCTAGATTTATCTCTCCGAGCTTCAGCTGGCCCCACTCTGGTCTGAAGACAGCTTCAGACACACTGTGTGTGTTCCTGGTCCACGCCTGGCCTTTCCCAGCCTTCGTTCCGGTCTGCTGCTAGAAGTAGCCTCCTGACCGCCCTCAGCCTGAGACCGCCTCAGGAGGTGGGGCTTTCACCAGCTGCTCTTCCCTCCCTTTCCGATTCTCCCCCCTGCTGACTACTGTCTCTTTCCTCCCCGGGAGAATTAGTGGAAGATTTTTTAACTGATGGAAGATTTTTAGGCTTAGCCCATGAGGCCAAGTGAATAGTCCCCGATCCCCATATGGAGCCATCTGGGTTTCAAATGGGGGAGCCGAGCCAAGAGGGAGAATGGGTTCTCAATCAGTCATGCCAGGGACACCTTCCTGCCAGCCCCACCCGCTGTTTCCGAGGTGGGAGGTGGGACTGGTGACTCATCGGGATTGAGAGCTGAGGGCCACTGGGGCTGGGAGGAGCCTGGGAGACTGTCACATCAGTACTCCTTGCCCTGGGCCTGCCTCATGCGTATGCATGCCCTCATGCGTGTACACACTTAGACACATCCGCACATTGGCAGATGCAAACTCACACCCTGACTGTTGTACAGATGGAGAAACCAAGACACACTCAAGATTGAGAGAGCCTCCTGCCCAACCCTAGCCTCTATGTGTAACTTGATGTCAGCCATTGGGAGCTTGGAAAGGTTCTCAGGAAGCTCCATCTCTCAGTTCAGGGATGACCACAACCAACCTCAAGATTTCTTCACATTCCTGTGGGCTTGCACTCTCATGGTCCTGCTTGTGCTGAGTTCATTCAGGATTTGGACCATCCCAGATCCCTGATGGTTTTTTTTGTTTTTGTTTTTGTTTTTTTCCAGATCCCTGATGTTTTTTTCCCCTCAGCTCTGGGCCCCAATGATCCATGCCGGGAATGCAGACCCCTCCTCCATTATGACAGTCACACAAAACAAAAACAAACAGACCTGAAAGCCATCCCCTTTTATAAGGACTTGTGAGGGGTTCCAGGGAAGATTTGGGGGTCAGGGGGAGGGGGTTTGTACCATAGAATGTCATTTGAATGACTTCAGGTTGGACCTTACTTATTCCTGATCCTGTTCATGCTCTGCCCCCCCCCCACACACACACCCTCCCCCGTCTTAGGGGCCACTTACCCTGCGGTGGTCTCACCAGGCCTCCCACCCCTCTTGGGCCTTCTTCTCTGCAGAGAAGATAGCTCCCTCCTGTTCTCCCAACGGAGGTTCTTACCTTCCACCCAGGAGGCTAATCAAGTTCCTTCCTACACCAAGATCATTTCCTCTTAGGAGGAATTCTGGGCCCAGCTTTCAGATAATACAAACTTGATCTCCTTACACACTAGGAGACTACCACCAAGGGATGAGGGGGCCCCAAGCTAGAAGCCGGGCGGCCCGCCTCCCCGCACAGGGCCCTTTCTGAAGCCCCTGTCCATGGGCTCCGCAGCCCTGCCCATTTTTCCTGTACTGTTACTGGGCACCTTTCTCTCGCTCTGCCTGGTCACCCTGCAGCCCAAGCCCTCTGGCCTTGCGCCTGGGCTGCTGCAGGACCAACTGCTTTGTTTGAGCTGCAGGCCCACACCTCCCTCCACCCCAGGCCAGCCTGCAGCCCACCCTGGCTTAAAGTGAAAATCCCAACAGATTGCAAATTGCCTGTCTCAGACTTTCAGGTCGACTGGTCAGCAGTTTGGTTTTCCTGGTCGAGACTAATCTACTGAACAAAAATAGAACATACAGTAAAGCAAAATTAAGTATTTCTAATCATGGGGATGCTTGCATCTGCAAGTGACCAGGAAACTTCGAAGAGGGGCTGGGGGTGGGGGCAAAAAGCCTGGAGGAGGGTCTCGTGATGTGTGGCTTTAGAGTGACAGAGCTCACCCCAGAAGCTGGGCAAAGACCCCACTCACTGGGCGCAGGTAAGGAGGGTACAACCATCTGTCTGCCAAACCAGAAAGCCATTCTTCACTTCTCCACCTTCCTCAGCCCTCACATGGGGTATCTCTGAGCCCTGTGGGTTCCACCTCCTTCCCATCTTGGGAAGTATGGACTACTCTCCAGCCATGTCATCCTCCTGGATTCCGCAATCCATCCGTCCATCCACTTGGATTCCACAATGGCTTCCAACTGGCTTCATTGCACCCAGTCTCCCCCTTATGCCCATCCATTTTCCACACAGCACCAGAGTAGCTTTTTTTTTTTTCAGCTTTATTGAGGCATACTTAAGAAATAGGATTTATATCTATTTAAGAGGTACTCTGTGATGATCTGATATACATATGTATTATGAAATGATCACAAGTGTTAAGCTAATTAATATAGCCCTCATAGCCATCACCTCACAGTTTTCATTTTCTCTTTCTCTCTTTCTTGCTTTCTTATAGATCTACCCTCTTAGCACTTTGCAAGTTTACAGTATGATAGTGTTCCCTATAGTCCCCATGCTGTCCATTAGCTTCCCCAGAACTTATTCATCCTGCGTAACTGAAAGTAGGTCCCCTTTGTCCAACATCTCCCCATTTCTCCCTCCCTCCAGCGCCTGGCAATCACCATTCTACTCTCTGCTTCTAGGAGTTTGGCTCTTGTAGATTCTACACATAACTGATACCATGCAGTATTTGTCTTTCTGTGTCCTTCTTATTTAACTTAGCATGACGTCCTCCAGGTCCATCCATGTTGTCACAAATGACAGGATTTCCTTCTTTTTAAAGAGGACCTTGGACGTGTTACCTCCCAGTTTATAATAACCCTTCTACGGCCCCCATTTGCAACATGAGGTCCAAAGCCCTGCCTGATATGGTTCTTGCCTTCTTGCCTCCAACAACCTCCCTACCCCTTGCCTAACACCAGCCGCCTTGCCCTTCCTTCTGGTCCTTCATAGAGCCAAGCTCTCTCTTGCCTCCAGGCCTTTGCATATGCTTTTCCCTCTGCCTAGAACATTCCTCTCTCATCCTCTTTGCCTGCCTGACTGACACTCATTCTTTCCTGTCCCCTCCAAGCCCTTCCTTGAGAGAGTGCTCTTCCTTTTGTGCTCATACGTCTGTACCCACCCTCTCCTACCAACTGTCACACTGCCTTATAACTATCTCTTTTTTTGCCTGTCACATTCATTAGACTGTGGCTTCTAGAAGACTAGGACTCTGGCTTAATCACTGCATTTCCCCAGGGTCTAGCATAAGCATGCCCTGTCCCAGAGTAAGCACTCAACAACAGTGTACAGCACCTGTTCCCCCATTTTCTGTGAGGAAACTGAGGCCCAGAGAAAGGAAGGAGCATAATTAGGGGCACACAGGTGTTCGTGACAAGACTAGAACTAGAGCCCTGAACCTCCCACTCAAAGCCCAGAACCCCTTCTGGCTTAATTGTATAGAAACAACCTCAGCAAACATCATTCAGCCCCCGGGGGACACAGACCCCAGTACCAACAGCTTGCGGGGGTATCTGGATCTCCCAGCCTGTGATAACCTTTGGGTCTTCATGATAACCAGCTCCTCTGCCTTGGGCTCTTCATCCCTCTCGGTTCAGAGCAGAGTGGAGCAGGGCGGTTTTGGGAACTGAGGCAGTAGATAGGCAACCAGCCCGAGCCCCTTCTCTGCAGCTCTTCCTGCTCTGATATGAAGTTCCTTTCCCCATTTCTGACAGGAGATTCTCACCCACCCCTTGTGCAGGTAAAAACTAAGCATTTTGCGTTCCTCCTCATGTTTTTTTACTCTGGAAACCCAAGGGGACTGGCTTGGCCACCAATGTGCTAGAGCTGGATCCTACAGGCTCCCAAGAGAGCCAAGAGCTACTTGTTAAATGATCCAGAATTGATGAGCCAGGTGTTAAATGGTAGAGAGCTGGAAGTCTGCCTTGGTGAGAGTATTTACACCATGGAAATTCTCTAACACTATAAACCAGGGCTCCCCCCCTCCAAAGAGCCCATTGTTAAACATTTATCAACACATCCCTGACTAGCTACCTTCCTTTTCTCTTCCACCTACCTACTCCACCCCTGCTCCCTACTCTCCATCAAGGCTGCTTGGGCCTCCCTCTGATCCCCTGCAAAGAGCTCATTGTCCCATCAGTGGCTGGTTCTTGCATAAGGAGGCAGGGTAGCATGTGGTTAGAAGCGTAAGCTTGAAGTCCGACTCATCTGGAGTGAATCCCGGTTCTGCCCACTGGTCACATGACCCCAGGCAAATTTCTTCTCTCACTGCCTCTGTTTCCTCATCTGTAAAACAGAGATAATGATCACACACAGTGCACCGCATTGGGGTTGCTGTTGAGAATTGATTCATGAAGAACAGCCCTGAAAAAAAAATCTCAGGTAATGTACACAAATGTTTCAGCAGAGCTAAAAATAACTTGAAGGGTGTTATCTCTGTATGTTCTGTGACAGAGTCAAGAAAGGATTCATCCCAGGTACCCTTCTGAGAAAACGCAGAGCACAGCCTGCCTCTGTGTCTTCAGACCCCTTGCTCATGGCTCTTTACATTCTTCCAAGAGGAGGGGGAAACGTGCTTATGCCTGCACGGATCTCTGGCTCTTATTCATGAAAACTCAAAGCTGTCAGTAAAAATTAATCTATTCCAAGACGGAGTATTATTTTGTTGGTGATGATGTTGCTATTTTTGCCTGTAAAAAAAAAAAAAAGCCTCCTTATAACGTCTTTGCAAGAAAAGTTTTTAATAAAGTTTTCCTGTTAGGAAAATAATACATACTTATTATAGGATATTGGAAAATATCGAAAAGTCAAAAGAAGAAAAAGCCATAATCACACAACCTAAAAACCAACTAGCATAAACATTTTTATTTGGTGGGAGTGATTTTTGTATCATTGTGAATGTACTATAAATATAATTTTTACCCCTTTTTACTTATGTTATTAGGATAAGTAATCAGCTGCTATAACAAAGAGATCTCAGAATCTTAGTGGATCAACACAGTAAAAATTGATGTTCCTCATATGCAAAGTCCAAAGTGGATGTTTCTGGTTGGTGGAAATTCTTTCCACATGATGATTCATGGACCCAAGCTCTTCCACCTAGGGTCCCCTCTGTTCCTAGGGCCTCAGAGTTCACTGAAAGACCCTGTGAATCTAGTTGGCAGATGGGGAAGTGAAGGAGCATGAAAGGTCTTGTGGGAGGCTTTCATGGGCCAGATCTGGCATATCATATGGCACTTCTACCCACATTCCATTGACTGGAACTGTCACATGGCCACCCCTAACTGTAAAGGTGGTTAGAGGGGCACCTGGGTGGCTCAGTCATTAAGCGTCTGCCTTCGGCTCAGGTCATGATCGCAGGGTCCTGGGATCGAGCCCCTCATAGGGCTCCCTTCCCCGCAGGAAGCCTGCTTCTCCCTCTCCCATTCCCCCTGCTTGTGTTCCCTCTCTTGCTGTGTCTCTCTCTCTGTCAAATAAATAAAATCTTTAAAAATAAATAAATAAATAAAGGTGGTTAGAAAATGCAGTTTAACCATGTGCCCAAGAGGAAAAGAAAATGAATTTGGTGAACAGCTAGCCAGTGTCTGGTACAGTCAGAAATCACTTTTTCCAATCTTTTGTAATTCAATTTGTAATTGAATGCTCAAGTGTATATAACTTAGATCAAGTCACCCCTTGGTTAAAACCCTTCAGTTGCTTCCCCTTGCATTCAGAATTACGCTCAGCATCCTTGATACAGCCTGTAAGGTTCCACATGACCACCTTGCCAATCACATTCCATGCTCATCTCCTCCTCAATGACCTCTTTCATCTTCACTGGGATCTTTCAGGTCCTCTGGTTTCCCAGTCTCTCTCCTGCCTTGGGAACTTTGCACATACAATCCCTCTTCCCAGGACCCTCTCTCCTACACTCTTAGCTAACTCCTTCTGATCTCAGTGGAAATGCCACCTCCCCAGAAAAGCCCTCCTTAGCTCACAGTCTGTCTACATTAGGTTTGTGTTATAGTTCTCTCTCGTAGCACCCTGTTCTTTTCCTTCATATCACTTATTGTAGTTTGTAATTATATATTTATCAGTGTATTTACTGTTTAATGTCTGCATCTCCCACCAGACTACACACTCCATGCAATCTAGGACCATGTTGACTTTGCTCACCCTTTATCTGGTGCCCGCCCAGCACGTGCCCAACACATGTTAGGTGCTCAACAGTGCTGGTTGATTGAAAGCATGTATCATAATATTTCATCACGTGTCTATCACTGTGTATGTGGCTATTGCCCTATATTGTGGACATTTCATTCATGTCTGATATTTTGCTATTCTAAACAAGCTTAACTCCTGTATTATGACTGGAAGGAAAGAGGAGTTGGTCCCCCCTCTCTTGGCCCATCTACCCTGACATCTTCTCTTCATCTGTCTCCCCTCCCTTGCACCCAGCCTTGCCTTAGGCCACCACGTGCTTTGTGGCTGGTGACCATTGGAACCCTTTGGGCCATCTGCTCATGGTCTCTCAGAAGGATGCCCCTCCATTTACTACGTACCAGCAGAAGGGTAGCATTGGGGCTTGCTACACCTTCCATCCTGCCCCTCCTCTTAATTCCCTACAAACCCATAGCTCAAAACTCAATGGATACATCAAACTTTTCTCCAGGCTTGGGCCTATCAAAAGCGTTTCATTTAAGAAAATATTTTAAATAGTCTGCAAAATATGACTTATTTTAGCCTGAGGCACAGGCAGAGAATAAAGAATTTTTCACCTTTGTAGAATATGTGGGTGGACCTACACAATTGTTTGATATTTCTCTTTTAAGTCCTGCCATCCCTTGGAAAACAGAAGGCACCTTCTTCTTTAAGACTACATGATGAGGGTCTCTACCCTTGATGGAAAATCTGACCAGCATTCAGACCTCAGTGTTTTCTCCAAGTTCTCATTATTTATTTGAGACCAGCATCGTCCTGGTTGGAGGGCTGGCAGCAGAACCGTCCAAGGTACACTTGGATCATCTACACAGATAGCAGTGTGACATGTCAGGGCGGGTCCTGTTTCCCCACAGCACAGACCAAGCACTCAGATGAGCATGCATGCTCACACCTCCCAGAGACAAACAGGACTGCCAGAGACAAGAGTGCACTTAGGGTCATATTAAAGATGGAAATCCTTCCCTAAATGTGCCATGATCTGAGAGACTGTGTCCCTCAGTGGTCCCAGGGCACCACGCAATTAGGCTGAGACCAGGGAGTCTTCACTCTGTCCAGCCTCCAGCTCCAGCCCAACATCAGATCACGTCCGGGGCTGGGCATCCCTGCCCTCCACTGTGAAATTGAAAGAGACCCCCCCCCAAAAAAAAAGTTCCAACGTAGGGCTTGACCCATACAATTCATAAACTGCTATTAGCATAGATCTTACCCGTGCTTAGTAGTGAAATATTAAAAATGAATAATGGAAACAATTTTTCTAAGAGCAGGCTGCTGGGATCCTTAGTGTATATTTCGCTCTCCACTGATTTTCTTGGGGATTCTGAGCTAACAGCAGGTGAAATTCTGCTAACTAGGATTACCTGAAGGAATTATGAGTTACCCTTTATACGCAGCAGCTCTGGGTTATGCCTTTTTCATAAATACCTTCTTCAATTCTCACAAACAGTCCTGACAAGTAGGTATTGAGCTTCCTATTTTTCAAAGAGGAGAATGGACACTCAAACACTCCGTGACTATCCGGGGTCACACTGGGGGCAGTGTTGACTCTTGTCTGGTAAATGCTGAAACGTAAGTTTTTTCCATGCACAGAATCCTGTGCATTCTGAAGATTTCTCCGACAAAGAGATGCAGCTTTATTGCTCCCGGGTTCAACCTGAGCTGTTCATTTGGATCGACTTTTATGAAATAGACTGCCTTCGTGGACCTTAGCGACATCTCTTTCAGGAAAAAAAAAGTTCTTTATAAATTATCCACTTGGCGGCTTTACTTCCATTATTTTATTTGCATTCCAGATCTGCTCTGTGGTCATTCTTTATAAGCTCCTCAGAAGTTAGAATCCATTATCAATCAGCATGCCGTTGAGAAAACAGAAACCACTTCAGGCATTTCAGAGGGAGATTTAATACCGGGAACTGGTTACAACTTTGTTGAAAAGGGCGGAGGAGCGAAACAGGAAGGTGCTGTCACCGGAGATAAGTATTTACAGAAAGCACCAAGCCCCTTGGGCTGCAGGAACAAAAAGGGAACCGGTGTGGCCACCGCCTCTGAAATGCACGAAGTGCATGAAGTGGTTTCTGTTTTCTAGACGGCATGCTGATTGATAATGGATTCTAACTTCCGAGGAGTTTATAAGAATGACCCCAGACGGGGCGCCTGGGTGGCTCAGTCGTTAAGCGTCTGCCTTCGGCTCAGGTCATGATCCCGGGGTCCTGGGATCGAGCCCCGCATCGGGCTCCCTGCTCCGCGGGAAGCCTGCTTCTCCCTCTCCCACTCCCCCTGCTTGTGTTCCCTCTCTCGCTGTGTCTCTCTCTGTCAAATAAATAAATAAAATCTTAAAAAAAAAAAAAATGACCCCAGAGCCGATTAGGAATGCAGATAAAATAATGGGGACCCAAGTGCCCTGGCCTCTGAGGCTCCTGCCGCTGCTGTTTCTGCTGCTTTGGGGATCCCCCCACCGGCCACGGAGCAGTCAGCTCAGAGCCCCCCACGCTGACAGTTGGGGGGCTGCTGGGACCCAAAGACACCTGCAGGCACTCAGAACTCCTGCTGCTACAGCCTAAGCAGAAAAAAAAAAAAGCTTTTCCCTTATGCGTACTTTCTAAATCTCCCGTGAATGCTTCTCATTAGCAGAACCTAAATGGAAACCAGCTGGCAGGGGATGGTGGGAAGTGTGGTTTCTGGACTTCGGGCCCCGGCAACACAGAGAGGGGTATAAAAGAGCGAGTGCGGGCGTGAGCCAGCGCGGACAGAAGTCGGCCACCACGCCGGCCAGAGCTACCAAACTCCACTGCCTTAGAATTCCGCACATCATGTGGATGGGTCTCAAGTGCACGTGATGATCTGCAGTTACGGCCCTGGGATCGCACACGGCGAAAGCTTAAGGAGAGTCATGGCATTTGTGTATACATAAAGAGTACGTGTGCGGGGAGAAGAGGGAAACAAATCCCCGCTCCACCTGGGGCTTAAGAGCGCAAAGCCAGCCCGGCTTCCTTGGCGGACATGCCAGGCCCCGGTGAGGCTGAAGCATGGGCTTCGCGCAGAATCCACCGCCTCTGTTCCCACCGCCTTCTCAGTCAGCCTCCTTCAGGTGGCAAGAAAGAAAGAGTCCCAGTGACCCCTGATGGCGGGGGTCTTAGGTGGGGTTGCCCTGGAAACAGATTCTGAGACAAAGATTTGCATACAGGAGGTCGATCGATCGGGGAGGGCCCTCAGGAACGAGACCTGGGAGGGAGGAAGTGAAGCAGGATGTAGCAAAGGGACAAGTGAAATAACGCAGCTGTAACCATGGCCTCGGTCATCCCACGGGGACTTCCGGATCCACGGTCCTTCACAGTTGTCCTGAATTGAGGCAAGGGGGTAGAACTTGTCCCTTCATGACCATTGGATGTAGGCTGCCCCCCAGGAAGGGGGCATAACCGTCCCTGGCACAGCCCCGTGTGGGTGCCGGGCAACTCAGCAGCAGCCAAGATGCCCGGCGGCTGGCGAAATGAGTGCCTCCATCCCAAGGGGGCCCTGGGGCAGCACATGACAGCGTCCGTCAGACAGAGGGGCCAGGAGTAGGGTGGAAATCCACTCCTGTCCGGGCCACAGTGCCCAGCCACCGTGGCGGTGCCCCCTGGGCTGGCAAGAGAGAGAATCCGGCCACCACCCTCGCCTGAGCCGCTGTCCCTTCACACCGGGCTTACTGGCTGCCAGAGCCCCCAGTTTCTCTGTGTCTTTGTTTCTACACAACCATCCCATCTCCATCCAGCAGCCAGAACCATCTTCCCAGATCTTACATCAGATCATAGTACTGCTTTGCTCAGCCTCCCCAACTCCGGGGCTCCTCCCTGCACTTAAAATCACCTCCAGAGCCCTGTCGTGGCCTCCAGGTTGGACGTGACCTGGCCCTGCTGACCCACCCGCGCCCTCGCCGCCACGCCGGCCCTTCCTGTTCCTGCCCTGAGGTCGCACTCTGCTTACAGCAGCCCCCTCCCGCCTTGCGGCCTGTGGCTCTCCTATCAGCTCTTGGGCGACCTCTTTCCTGACTGCACAACCGACCCGTCCCTCGCCCAGCCGCTCCCTCTTACTTTCTTCACGGCACTCACCACAAACTAAAGTCATCTTGTGCCTTCATTGGAGAACTTGTTTCATTTGTCCCTCCTCATCAAATACAAAGCTCTCCAAGAGCAGGAATCAGCTCCTGGAAGCTAAGTACGTGGCCCAGAATAGGCAAGTATTTGTGGAAGGGCAAAATTTCATGAAAATCATCTGACTGGCACGTGGGCTTCCTTGTCGACGTTGACTTGGCTGGGACGGTGGTCCCCATCCTGTCAGCCACGGGCACGGTGGCAGAATTGGCTTTAGCGGTCAGACCCAGTGGGTGCCATGGTAACTTCTTCTGGAAACAACCAGAAGACACATCTCCCTCAGAAGGGGGCTTCCTGGCTTCTTCTCTGTGCAGACCACCCGGTATAGCCCAATTACCCATCTGTGCGTCCTTCATTACCCGCCAATGAAGTTCACGGCGGCTCGTGTGGTTTGAGAACGCAGTCACTTGGGGGCTTCTGTTTCTGAGAAGTGAGGATGCCTGGGCAAAGACCCAACAGTTTATCCCTTTGCCGGATGACACCATGTGATATGGAAAATCTCCTCCCAGGGGTTGGAAAGCTTCCTGGTGCTTAAAATCTTTTTTTATTTCAGCTCTCTGCTATTAAACATTTTAAAATAAAAATTACTACTGCCATTTACTGCATGCCCATTGTAGGTCGGGAGCTGTGCTAGGTCCGTAACTCGGGTGCTCAGGAACGTGCCCAAGGGGGCACTGAAGCCGGGTTTGGGATACTCAGACACGGGCCTCCTTCCACTGCATTATCTGAGAGCTTAAGGAGCCACGTTAGTAAAAATAGTTATCGTGAGGAAAATAAAACGTGACCGCTCTCCCTTCAAAGACGGACTAATTTGTTTTGTTTACCAAGTAAAGGGAGGTTCTCTTCCCCACCTCGTACTCCAATCCAGTGTCATTCCGTCCAAGCTTCAAAGACCATTTCATGTCCTTTTTCATTTAACTAATAAAGGTTCTGCAGAATTTGTCCACATTTTATATCTAGAAGCCTTTGGAGTTCCTCAGAGCGTGGCAGGAGGTGGGCAAATTAGATCCCCACCTTCATCAAACCAAGAAATGTCCTCCTTGTCCCCCCCCCCACCGCCGTCTGTGTCTTTCCCAGCTTTGCAAAGTGCTCTATTTGCATAAAAGTGAGCCTTTTGCACAATGTTCTGTGTTTTTCAATCCTCCCTAGAAATCAAATCACAGCGTCCATCTCACCTTACACTGAAGTGTTTTCACACTCCCGGGAATTGCGTGCCATCACCTGAATAATATGGAATTTGCTGGCCATTACTTTCAAACTGATAGTTCTCGCGGCTGTCTACAGGATTTCAAAGAGGTGTCAAAGTGGCCTTCTAAGGTGCTTCTCGTTCTGAGATCAGGTTGAGTGATTCTCTTTGTTCGAAAAGCCGCAGGGCCTCAGACTTTGGGTTTCCACCTAGGGAAGATACTTCTTGGCACTTTGTCCCGAGCATTGAGTGGGATCTGAAGTATCGTCTATGCTATGACCTGATGACGTGAGAGCATAGTGAGAGTAAAGCGGTGTCCCTTTAAGACCATTGCTTTTCCTAATTGCACGGTAATGGAAAGAGAGGAAGGAATTTATTTCTGGCTGAGGAGCAACATGCTGTAGTGAAATGGCCTGAGCATTAAAATCAAACTTGGATCTGACTCCCAGCAGCCTCACCTACAGGACCTAATACAGAGCGCATAACCTCTCTTGGTCTCAGTTTCTTGATCTGTAAAATGAGGATCATCCCCCTTTCCACTCGAGCTTGTCAAAAAGATTCATTGATATAACGTGTCGATTTCCTGGCACGGTTACAGAATTTTGATGGGTCGTGTATTAGCAAGGAGAGATCCCACCCCCTCTTTATGTTCCCGATTTATTTAGCGCAGCATATGGAAGCCCGGTATCAGCCAGCAAGGCAGATGCTGCAGATGATGCCGTCTGGAGCCCCCAGGGCCCCTAACGAGGGATGCTCAGCTGCCTGTGACACACAGGTCTCTCTGGCTCAAGAACCTTCATTTTGTGCTGCCCCGTAGCCCATTTATAATTGGGGCTGATGTCACCACTCAGGAAGAACTTACAAAAACATTCTCTGTCCTTAATAAGAAATACTAACTGACCTCCAGTCCCCTTCTGGTTCTCACGCCAAACAGCCTCAGCAGAGCCACGCATCTTAATGGGTGAGGACCAGGAGCAGAGTCAGGGCCAGGCCCCGTGGGCCTCATCTCTGCCTCCATCTTTCTAGCACCCTGGAAGACCTTGTCTCAGGATAACACAGGATACGTGGGGGTTTCATGGATGATCACAGTGGTAATGATGACACATAGCTCAGCTTTAATTCACATGTGTTAGTTCTGTTATTGATTTTGTTCTCCTCCAGTTAACCAGGTAAAGTCACAACCAGTTTTAAAACAGTTAGTTTAATTTTGCATCTGCAGCCCCACGGGAATCTATTTTTTTTCCCAATATTAGTAATCACATTGTACCACTTACGAATTGTAGTTGAGATCAGTAGTGTTTGAGCTAATATGGCATTTCTCTTTTGTTCTTGTTTGTGTTGTTTTGTTTTTAGGGTCAAGTTGTGTTCCGGAATGGGGAGAGAATGGGGACCATTAAATTTACTCAATTTCAAGGTAGGCTTTCTGGTGCTTATTCTTTCTAGTTGATGAATTCTATATTCGGGGATGTTGTGTTTCTGCAATAAAATACATCAAAAGAAATGAAAGTATGATGTTCCAGATAAGAGAAAGCAGAGTCAATAGAAAACACTTCTCTGTGAAAACATTAGTTTCAACTTACTTAGAATATTTTTCTCAACTGCATGACTTCTCAGGCTATTCAGTCTCCCCACATGACTCTGAGAAGCTCATGGAAGTATGAGGGTGGGGGTTCAATCCCCTCCAGTATTCTGAAAAAGCTTGCATTATTTTTGTTTTTGATGATAGAAATTTTCAAACAGACCCTAAAGTTGAGAGGACCAGAATAAACCCCATGTACCCATCACCTGGCTGCAACCATCATCAACATTTTGCCAATCTTGCTTTATCTTTACTCACCCACTGCACCCTTTTTTTTTTTTTGCTATAATGTTTAAAGCAGCTCCCAGACATTATCTCATTTCAATCTATAAATACTGCAGTATGCATTCCTACTAGATAAGGACTTTTCAAAACATAGCCATGATACTATTATCCTACCTAAAACATTTAACAATGATTCTTAATATCCTTTCATTTCTAGTCTGTGTTGATCCTCTGATTATCTCCAAAATGTCTCTACAATTTGTGGGAGAACCCACACAATGGCTGGTTGCTATTTCTCTTTAATCTCTTTTAACCCATAATCATCCCCCACGTACTTGTAACAGGTCCTTAATTTTTATTCTAAGAAACCAGGTCGCTTTTTGGACTTTCCTGGTGTCCATGTTGGAAGGGGCTCAGAAACCTTCCAGACCACTTTCCTCAAGTGACAAGGTGGAAGTAGAGGCCCGGAGAGGGGCAGGGGCTTGTCAGAGCCCACAGGGCATCTGTGAGAAGCGGGGCTGGGCTTTCCTCCAGGTAGACACCTCCATGCAGCCCGGTACGGTCATCAGCAGGGTCGTTAGCCAAAACCACGAGATGCACCGTTCTTCACTGCAGTGTTTTTCAGCATCTGGATGTTTCTGGAAAAATCCAGGATCAAGAGCAGTGACTTTGCGTCAGATCCCAAAGTCATCCAGGGGAAAGCAAGAAATGAAATCGAGTTATTCGGGTTCATTCAGACAAATCCCACTGGATTTAGCTCAATGAGGAGAGGTGTTTGGTACTGTGGCTCAGTAATGCAATCTTGTAGATTTACCCATTCGTCTTCCCGTGGCAGGTAATTGAAACGCATGTCAGCTCTCTGGCATGCGCGAAAGATGTAATTTTCGGCAAATGTAATTATTGTCCCATTTGTTAAGTCTTGTTTCTTCATTGGTTGAACCAAGTAAGCATCTTGGCAAAGACACTTTTACTTTTTTTTTTTTTTTTGAGTGATTGTAACTAAATTCTCTTGTCACATTTCCAGTTCTCAAATTATATCATTCTAGGAGAATATTTTATAAAATATTGATTGGCCGATCACAGCTACAAGTGCGTGCCAATTTTATTGCCTTTTTTTTTCATATGTTAGGATTAGACACCAACTCCAGTGACCAGTTTTGGGCATTTATAAGGAAAGCAGTGGAGCAAACAATAGTTCAGAGTGGGTCTGACCCACCTTAGCTCAAGTTGATGTAGCACATTAGGCAAGTAACTTCACCTGTGTGAAGTCCTCATCTGTGAAATAGGAATATAATCCTATCTATCTTCTCGGAATGTGGAAAGAACTCGATAACACATAGAAATATGTGCATATATTTCTTGCTCAGCAAGTAGCAGCAATTATGATTAGCACTGTGTCAAAAAAATTATGACACTTTTCTGAAACAAATCCAGATTCTCTTGGTGTGTTGAAACCCCCAGGTGCCTTTATGTCTGCCTGCCCTTTATAGCTGTTCCCCACACTTAGCCATATGTAGGATGTCAGATACGGCAGGGTCTAAGAGATGATCCTGGGGCCCAGGGGAGGGAGGTGTTCCCCCCCCCGCCCCGGGACACAAGCTGGTTAGTGGCAGAGCTAAGATGGGACCTCAGTTTTCCCCTTGTGCTCACAAGCACACCTACACCTGAGTGTTTTCCCTTTACCACATCTGTGCCCAGTTTTTAGTGAACATCAGAGCTGAACCTGCACATGCTTCTCTTTATATGTTTTTAAAACAAACATTGATCCTGTTGACAGAGGGATTCTGTGTTATTTCGGGACTAAAATGAGCCACTAGAATGCTGGGGGCATGTTCGTGTCCTCACAGGAGTTAGTTTTCCAAATATAGAGGATCTCAGAGGTGCGTTGTCTGCCAGGATGGAGCGGCGCTGAATTATTGGGCAGGTTGCCCAACCTGGGAGGGTGCCTGGTTATCATCTCGTTTCACAGAATGGAAACTGAGGCCCAGACAGGGGAAGGGACTTTCCTGGGGGAGACCCTGACTCACCATGGGATGGTGAGTTCATTCCTTCCCTTCTCTGGGCCCATGCTTCCCTGGGCTGGCCCGGACTCTGTTTTCTGGGACTTTCCAGGATTTACCCCGAGAATTGCCTCATGCCATGGGCCTTTCAAAAAGGCTTCTAAATAGAGCCCCATGTTGTTTTCTGCCATGTCCTTCACACCACCTCTCTCCCTGTCTGCTTGTCTCTCCCTCACCTCCTGCCTCATCTTTAGAGGGGACAGTGAACAGCAGAGCTGGCTCGCTGACAGTCAGCCCCGGTGGTGGAGGATCCCTTTGCAGGGGCTGCTTCGAGACTCACACCCAGGCTGTCTCAAAGCTCACTAACCTGATCTTGGAAGCTGGCCCATCCCACCTTTCCTCTGAAGACCTCACGCGATGCTCTTTCAGCTCTTTATTTGTGCAGGGCCTTCCGAACCCTTTTACCTACCGTAGAGGAAGCATTGCATCGGAGGCTCCGTTAATTCCTTTGCAAAACTAAAACACAGATGAGGTGGAAATGGGAGGTAGCTTTGGGAAGAAGACTAAAAGGGGAGCTAAGAAGCCATGGCCCTGCACTTTTTGATTCCAAGGCTGTAGGGTAGCACAAACACCTGGCGCTCAGTAGGCCCCCAGTGCAAGTTTATTGATTTAACTGGGAGGCAAAAGACCTGGGTTCAAGTCCTTGCTCTGAAACTCAGCAGCAGTGTAACCCTGGGCAAGTTACTTCATCTCCCTAAGCCTCAGCTTAATCCTCTGGAAAATGGGGTGACACTAAAGCCAGCCCTGCCCAGCTCCTGGGGCTGGGGAAAGGGCCAAATGAGATTTTGCTCTATGGCTTCTCAAGCCTGGGAAGCACGTCCCATTACTGACATGATGCCTGGCTCCTGGCCGGCTCTTGGTAACGTTTACTGGATTCGTTGGTGATAGGACTTGTAGAAATTTAAGAACATCTTCATTTATTTGTGGTTTCTGGTGACTTGTCTGGGAAACAGCAGTTAGCCTTGACAACAGAATGTGAGCGGAAGCTAATTCAAGATGATGGCCATTGTTGTTTCAGGCTGGAGAAACCATGTGTCTTGTCAACAGGACTGTTCTAAAATAATGTGCCAGGGTTAGCCCCCCGGCCCCTCTTGAGACCGAGGCATTTTTAATCCAAGGAGGGCTTCAGATCCCTAAGAATGACCTTCCTCACTCCCAGCTTCCCTCCATTTACATTGTTTTCAGGGGTTCCCAAAGCTTTTTTTTTTTTTTAATTTTATTATGTTATGTTAGTCACCATACAATACATCGTTGGTTTTTGATGTGATGATCCGCGATCCGTTGTTTTCGTAGCTTTTAATTCCCAGCAGGACAATGTAGATGGTAGATGGGAGATGCCGTCAATGACACATCCATACTCCCAGAGCATCCACAATTCCAGAACAAATGCCTCATGAAAAGCACCTGCACCCCTCACCCATGCAAGGAGTAGGCCATATGTCAGGGAATTGGTGCTTTCAGGGACACCTTGTGCCAGGGAGGAGAGAGAAGCAGAGGATAAACCACCCAGCATCCTTCCTCTTGGGTGGGGCAACTGCAAGGTATATTCTGCTCTGTCTCCAGGGGTCCCCAGTGGAATTGTGCCTCAGTTGCCCGCCCAGAAACCTGCTCATGCATGCCCCCAGACTGGCTCCCTTCCCTGTCCTGTCTCACCTCCCCACACTTCTTGAGTGTGCCACAAGACCACCTCCCAAATCAATTCCGTGTCCTCCTACTCTTGTCTCAGGTGCAATTCTGAGTGACGCACCTGTGGTCAGAAGCCGGCATTGGCATCCTGCTGGCCACACACCGTGGGTGCAGGAGGGCCAAGGCCTAAACCCCTTCTGACTCCACATTCAGTTGCCCTCCCCCTGCCCATGCTGGAGCTGACTGCCTTTAAACCACGTGTATGTGAGCATGAATGCCAGGGAATTGGCTTCTTTCTTCCCTCAAGAGAAGAAAGAATCCATGTTCCTGCCGAAGTCTAAACATGGTTCAGAATTTGCAGCAGGGAAGGAAGTTGAGTGAAGCCATGATTAGAGCCTTGTTTGTGCTGTTCTTTGGGAGCTCTCAGCATCTGCACGCTCGCCCGCTCACCGGCCCTGCCTTCATTAGGCCTGTTTGTCAGAGTCTTGGTGAGCGATAATGTGCTCGAATTTCACACGGCTTCTGTGCAACATAAAGGGCTCAGACTTCGGACTTTTCTATTTCAGCACCTGATTTGAAGGCACGGGGTCTTGCATCACTCCAACAGCATGATTGTCATTCAGAAGGTACCTAGTGAAATGTAGGCTTGTCCTCCCCATTTGCAGACATTAATTACCGTTTGGTCTTTGGGGTAACAGATACTGTTCTATTCAGTGCACATTTCCTGAGCATCTGCCAGGCGCTTTACCAAGTCCTCTGAGGGAAGCCAAGTTGAATAAGATACAGTCCCTGCCCCCTGGGGGCTTCATAATTTTTCTGGCCCAGTGCCAGGGTCTATAAAAGCAGGAAGATGATTTCCCAGAACTGACTAGAAAACTTTCGGAGCTAGTTTGACTCTAGTTTGAGATGCTTGAGGCTGGTTTTTAATGTCCTTTTCCTTCTGTCAAGGCATGTATTGTAGCTCCCTTCATCTAGACAAAGGTCTAGAAAGGCCAGGTCGTCCAACTGCCACTCGACTTGATATAATTAAGAGTGGAGACATGGGCCGCTGAAACGCAAGAGACCCTGGCAGGGTTGTGGGTCAGCAGAAATGGGATGACACACATGTATGTGGGCTCTTTGAGGCTGGGAGCCTGACCCTGACACTTCTGAGCCTTCATGATCCATGATCCTTATGTTTCAGAGAGCCCAAGGAAGGTAGCCTGAAAAAGAATTATTTAGCAGACCTTGTGTTTCATTGAGCCATAGACTCTCCATGTTGAAGGGAGCCGTGACTCTCTCTTGCAGCATTACCTCTCCTTGAATGCCTCCAGTGATGGGGAACTCATCCCCTCGCATGTAAATGAGCCTTGAAGCAGACATGTCTCTTCCTTACTAATTAGGTCCTGTGGCTTGATCTCTCTAAAGCCATCATTTCAGCATTCAGTTTAAAATAGTAAAATTAAAGGGGATCATTTTCTTAGCCTTGAGGGATGGTGAGAATTCCATGACATTGAAGCTATGAACGGTTCAGTGACTAGCACAGAGAAGGACCATGGCAACCGTGGGCTTCCTGCTCCTCTCCTGGGCACTCATGACCATAACCCCAGATCCGCGGCCCCGCCAGAATTTCTTGAGAAAAGTACTGTCTTGCTTCTCGCTTGTTTGTGGCCTATTTCAAGCATTTGCGCTCATCCCGCAGGGAAAGGCAAACACTCTAAGTGTTTAACGCATATATTGTGTTGGTATGTCCTTACAAAATATGGATTGCTCTTTCGTAGGCATATATTTTTATTTCTGTCTGTGCAACTGGATTATGTATCTTCTATTTCTTTCTCTATTTTTTTCCCTCCCCACTCAGCCTTTGTTTTTTGGAAATGCTTCCATGTTCCTGTGTGTACATCTGAGCCATGCCTTGCGCTGATCATGCTTTACCCATCCACTCTGCCAGTGACAGCTACCCAGGCCACCTGCAACTCCCTACCCATAGAAATAATGAGTGTCCTTGTACATGTCCCCTTCTGAACCCAACTGGGCGTTTCTTTAGGACAAATGTCCAGGAGCAGAACTGTTGGATGGGAAGGTGTGTGAACACTGAACATGCCTAAGATCCCAGATGGCTCTTTCAGTGCCCACACCTGTCTCCACTGCCACAGCATGGGGGTTCCTGTGTCCCTCCTCCCACCAACACTTGCCAGTCCCCGGCTCACTCGTTGTTTGCCAGGCTAAAGGCATAAAGTAATATCATACTGTAGTCTTAAATACCATTTCTCCGACCGCTAATGAGGTTTGGACATTTGTTCCTGTGCTCGTCAGCCATTTGTTGATCTTTCTGATCCTTCGACCACTTTTATTTTGAGGGTACTGTCTTTTTCTTATTGATTTGCTAGCGTTCCTTATGTACGCTAAATATTAGTCCCCTTTTACCTTTAGGCTTTGCAAATACCTTCTCCCATTCAGTCACTTGTCTATAGACTTAAAGTCCTTGTTGAACAGAAGTTCTTAATTTTGATGTGGATAAATTCCTTTCTCCCCCTGCCACTCCATGGTTTGGGCTTTTTAAGTTTCCTGGGAGTCATTTCCTGGCACCTGCATGCCAGCTCCTGACTGGGCACAGGGGGTGCCAAGCTGGGTAAGATGCAGCCCCTGCCCTCAGAGAGCTCCTGGTTGGGGGTGGGGGGAGCACAGACATAGGACCTCAAGTGGGTGTGATACGTGGTAAGGGTGTTCAGAGGAGGGGCACTTGCCTCCACCTGCCAGATTCTAGGAAGGCTGCCTGGGAGAGGAAGCATCTGAGTTTTCTTTCCTATCCCTGAGTTTGGGATTTTTTTTTTTTTAAAGATTTTTATTTATTTGACAGAGAGAGAGACAGCGAGAGCAGGAACCCAAGCAGGGGGAGTGGGAGAGGGAGAAGCAGGCCTCCCGCCGAGCAGGGAGCCCGATGTGGGACTCGATCCCAGGACCCTGGGATCATGACCTGAGCTGAAGGCAGACGCTTAATGGCTGAGCCACCCAGGCACCCGAGTTTGGGATTCTGAAGGGCCAGTGGGAAGTTAGCTGAGAAGCGGAGACAAAAGGTGCTCTAGGTGCAAATAACCTGTTGTGTTTATATATGTCCTGGGTAACCCCAGATACTTAGCTTTTGCCCCTAGCCCAGTTAACCTAAGTCAACAGACAAATCTGCCCTTAGCAGGATTATCATATTCCCAAGCCATTTGGCCAGTGTCCACCCGGCCTGTTAAAAATTTCCAAACAAAGGTCAGTGACGTTAATTTGTTACAAATGTGGCAGTGGCATATTGTTTATGAAGACAGAGAAGAGTGTGTGCAGGATTCAGGCCAAGGAGTGCTGCTGAGAGGTGCTGCTCAGCTCTGCTCCTCACCCAGTGACAGGAGAGTCACCCTCTAGGGCCTGTCCACAGGCAGTGACCAGACTGGGGATCACTCCTGAGGAAGGGCTGGCCATCTGGAGAAGAGCAGAATCAAAGCCCGTGATCGCCATGTTCCCACCTCCGAAGAACCAGCAGGAGCAGGAGTCCATGTGATGTGTGGCCCCCAGGCAGAGGCAGGACCTGTGAGGCAGGTTTTCAAAGCAATTGCAGAATCATCGAGCAAGAGGTGGAGGCCACAGAGATCTCCCCACCCAGCCCACTCGCTTTAGCAAGACCCAGGCAGAGGCCAGGACTTCCTGGGGGCTCCTCACTGAAGTGACGGCAAAGCCAAGACTAGCTCCGAGGGTCCTGTCTACCAGCCAGAGCTTGCTCTTCTCCCTGCGTTTGGGATTTTGTTAGGAGGGCCTAGAATGGAATAACTTATAGCATTTTTTATTTTATTTTTGTTGAGTCAAGGCCATCCTGTGTTTTAGACCTTGGAGTCATACATTGAGTGTGTGTGTTTGTAACCATTAAACTTTAAAGAACACATATACCTCCTTCCATTCGGATCTAGAGCCAATTGAGGACTAATGGACAGTTAAGGGTGAGGGGAGTAGAACCCAGCTAATGCAAGAGACCCTGTAACTGGCTCTCCCGCCTAGGGGTTGCGGTCCCAGAAGGAGGTAGAATCACTGACGGAAGCTGTCTCCCAGCCATCTCGTGGATGCTCTCAGGCCCACAGCCAGTGAATATTTTCAGACTGGACTTTTTTTGGCAGCCTAATTTTCACCAATAGGACCTATTTCCTTTACGTATCATCCAAATCTAAAATTTGAAATAAAGAATGGGTTTTTCAAAGAGAACACTTCTTTTTGCCCCACAACGAGGAAGCAGCATTGTTCTTCGGGAGAGGGGCTCTCTTGTTCCATACTATTTTTAGGCTCTTAGCACAGAAACTGTCGGCATTAAAGGGCCTTCAGTCAAATCTAGTGGTACTCAACTCTGTGTGTTAGGATCAACTTAGGGGACTTTTAAAAATACTGCCGCCCAGAACCCACCCCTCAGCCCCCCAGAGGTTCTAATATAATGGGTCCATATTAGGACTCAGACGTATGTATTTTCCAGCAGTTCCCAGGTGATACTAATGCCCAGCCGGGGCTGGGAACCATTGGAAGCCCTGCTGTGCAGTTTGCCGATGGAGAAACTCAGGCCAGAGAAAGAGACAGTCTGTCCAGGGCCACACAGTGAGTCAGTGGCAAGCTGCGGCAGAGTTGTGGGGCAGGACGGCAGCCCTCTGCTCAATTCCTTCATCTACCCCCACCCCCTGGTGCGTCTTCCTAGCCTGTCCCCTGACCCACAGTCTGCAAGGCCCAGTCTGTATCCATTGGGTGGTTAACGCTGTTTGTGAGTTAGCAAGGAACCCAAGAGTTAAACATTGAGAGTGCTGGGTGCCTATAATGGTCACCACCAGCTGGGCCACCAGCTGGGCCGTGGAAGAACACAGAGGGCACCATCCTTCTACCTGCAGACCCGGGAGGGGTCCTGGGTAGAGGACAGGGGATGAGACTCGATGCTACCTAAGGATGCCAGATGCAAGGCTTCAAGGCCCGCTCAGGAACTAACTGGCTGATAGGAATCATGAGGCCTGGGTACACCTAGGTCATAGCTCCAACACCAGGAGCTGTCACCCATGCCCTCAGCCCACAGCAACTGAGGTGCTCAGAGGGGAGCTACGTACTCAGAGAAGGCTTCCTGGAAGAGGTGGGTGTAGGATTGGGCCATGTTGGTAGAGGGAGGGGAAAGCCACCTTCCAAGCAGAGGGACCATTATGGGGAACCATGGCATTAAAAAAACCTAGGGAGTATTTGGGGACCGAGCAAATAGCTCAGTTACTTTTATCATGAGGCAAACTACAATTTATTGAACACTTACTGTGAGTTAGGCTGTAAGCCAGAAACTGCCCATATTTTCCTCTTTAATCCTCATGGCCACTTTGAAAGTTCCCATTTTCCAGCTGCAGCCACCTGCTAACAAAGGGCAGGCTGGAGGGAAATAGTATCTGCAGATGAGAATAATTTTACCTGCCTGGTGGGGCTGGGTGAGTCTTTAACTACAATCTCAGATATTATTAATTTTTTTTTAATCTTTGTATCTCCAGCCCCGAGCCTGGCAGATAATAGGCACCCAGTCAATGTTTGTTGAATGAATGAATGAATGAATGAATGAATGAATGAATGAATGAATGGAGTGCTTAAGGGATTTAGCACAAGCATGCCTCAGTGCCCAGATGTCCAAGGCGACCTTGGTCAAGGGTGAGGACAGAACCTCATCTTTCACCACCCACACTGATGCTTTTGAGGGATTCTTTATCAGGAAGTACCTGAGGCTGGGCCTGGCATGCAGTAGGCCCTCCATAAATGTGGGCTGAGTGACCAACAACTCTGCTCAGCATGGGTGGTGAAAGTGGTCTGAGTTCAGAGCTAAGGGAGCTCAGTTCACTTGGTCACTGCCCAGCACATGGCTCTGAGCGTTCACCTAACTTCTGTGAGGCTTCTCCCTCATCTACAGATGGGGGCAAATCATGTCCAGTTCATGGTTTGCCAAGAGCCTTCAATGCAAGAACATGTGACGCACCTATGAGCCCCCAAGCGGTACCCCAGGGAGAGATTCTGGTGATGATAGCTGTCTTGGGAAGCCAAGTATGTGCGCCCCAGCCAGTCGGCAGTTCCTCTTGGTGCCATGGGACAGTCCATCAGGGTATGTCAGTCGGGGGGGCAGGCTGTGTGGCTGGGGGTGCGGTGGGGCGCCAGCCACATCACTTCCCGGCTCCTGGTGATTTGTTCCAATCAGCCTGCATATTTCATGAGCTGCCTCCCCACACCAGATAAATAAATCAGGGCTTCCTCCTCTGAGCAGCAGGAGCTGATTGGGGCTGAGGACTTCAAAAGGCCAGAGCAGGGATGCTGGAGCTCCCAGCAGAGTCTGTTAATGTGACATTTAGGAGCTGTGATCCAGGCAGGCGACAGCCACCTGCAAAGGGGCAGGAAGACCACTGTAGTGGGAGGGAAGTGACTTTGACAACCCTGTTTTCCACCCCACAGTCAAAAGAACACAGGCAGAAGTGTGGCCTATGGGATTCCCTGTTCCTCTTCCCAAATGTGTATAAGGGACAAGCAGTGCGTCTGCATTTCTGCAAAGAAATTCCCTGAGAGCCAGAGCCCCAGCCGGCCAGCGGGTCCTCTGGGTGCACATTCGGAGTTCCCGCAGCCGTGTCACTTGATAACCTCCGGGCATTTGGAGGCCCAGCATCTGCAGCTCTGGGGACCCGCTTGCCCTGTGGGTGGGCATGTGGGCGTGCCTCTCTGCAGTTACTACACGGAGGGGGCAGCTTGGCAGGAACTGTCACCACTCAGGGATCCCATTGAGGCAGCCCCATGTCAGCAAAGAGCATGGTCTGTGGGAAACATCCCGAGTTCGAGGCCGGGCTCTACTCTTAGAATCGGTGGAGTGGCAGCAAAGGCACAAGCTGCCGAGCCCTGTTGCCTCATCTGTGCGGTGGGACCGAAACCACCAGCTGCAGCTGTGAGAACCGAACAAGAAAAGGCACAGAAAGCTCCCAGCACAGGTCCAGGCACACTGTCCAGGCTCGGTGACTCCTCAGTGGTTCTCCCCGCCCACTCCCCAGCCCTTGCAAAGCGTGTTCAGCCCTGGGGGCTTCACCCTCTAGTTCCACAACCTTTGCCTTTGGTCCTGCTTCCCCAGACCTGCTTTGTCTGTGGTCACCAGTCCCCCCACACACCAAATCCATTAACCCCTTGCTCAAGGGGCTTGTTGTTCTAGTCTCTCGGTGACATCTGACACTGCTAGCCAGCTTCATTGTGAAATTGTCCCTTTCCTTGGCTCCCATGATGCCCACTCTCTCCTGCCACCCTGCTCCCGGCACCCTGGCCAGTCCCTCCCAGTCTCCTTGCAGCATCCTTGCCGTGCCCAACCTCCCCCCCCCCCCCCCCCCCCCCCCCCGCCGAGAGGTTGGCGCTCCCAGGATTCTGCCCTTGGTCCTCTCTGCTCTTTGGCACTGTCCCAAGGGATCTCCTCCCTGCCCCCTGCTCCAACTCCCAGTTCACATGCTGATGGCCCCAACTCTCTCCCCAGCTCAGACCTCTCCCCTGTCTCCAGACCCAAGGACACCTCCACCCTCACCAGTCTCATGATCCATGAGCACGTCCGGCTTCACTAATACTAATTCCACCTCAGAATGCATTAATAGGAATATAATGTGCAAAATGAAGGAGGGGATAATCCCCTGCACTTGCTGCTGACCAGACCATGCCTAAAGAAGTATGTTGGTCAGTCCTTGAGTCTACACTCTCTCAGACACAGTGACATTGTGTGGCGTGGCCCAAGGAGGAACCTGGAGAGGGCTGAATTAGAAATGATATTCTGTAAGGTGAGGTTGGGGGCTGGCACCAGGGGGATGATCTGTGTCTTCAAGTCTCTAGGGCTGTCCTGGAGCAGAGGGAGCCGAAGCGGTCTGTGTGGTCCTAGATGACAGAGCCAGAGACCAGGGGAAAGTTACAGAGACCGTTCAGCCCAATGACCAGGAAGGACTTGGTAACAGACGAGTCCGTTATGAAGGGAGAAGGCCTCCATCCACAAGGCATATAGCAAAGGGGGGGGATCACCAGCGGATGCACTGGGGTGAGAGGGCGTCTGTCCCACCCCAGATCCAATCGGAGGTTTTGCGATTCTACCCGGAAAAGGCCCGGGGCAAAGGAAAGCCTGTGAGAATGTAGCCAGGGCCTGTGGGGGTGCAGGAGCTGCGACAGGAACAGCCAGCCACAGGCACGGGACTCCATCTAACCAGCCTCTATCTCTTGTTCCCCACAGATAGCAGGGAGGTGAAGGTGGGAGAGTACAACGCTGTGGCTGACACACTGGAGATCATCAACGACACTATCAGGTTCCAAGGTAAGGCAGATGGGCTTCTCATAGGAGGGGGCCTGCTCAATTGCTCCCAAGGTCAGATACTGTCTGAGGGCTGGGGTCAAGCTCGGAGTCTTTGGCTTCCTGGGGAAGAGGGAACCTCCTTTCCTCTCAACACATACACTCACTGAGCACAGGGTCCCCATCACTCACATGGGAGCTGGCTTCCTGCTCCTAGGATAAGTCACTGAAATTTGCATGGCGTGCTGTCTCTTACCCAGGCATCTACATTTAAACCAGTCCATAGCCAGGAGTAATTCTGTTTAAATGTGACCCAGCTAAATTTAGATCTGTCTCCTACTGGGAGAAACGACTTGGTTGGGTTAGAAATAAAGCCTGTCCACCGGCTGGTCTTCCTGAAGATCATTCCCTCTTCTTCTGCGGGAGAACTCTTCCTCAGCTTCTAGAACCAAATCAAATGACACTCTTCTGTGCAGCCTTCCCCGATTGCCCCCAGCTGAGCTAATGGCTCCCTTGTCTTGGCTTTCAGTGTTTGTCTCTGCCTTCCCCATAGTCACTGTCTTTTGCATGGAAATTTCTAGGTTGTTAGACCATGAGCTCCCTGACTGGATCCTATCTGACTTTAAACTCCTAATGCCTAGGGCGCCTGGGTGGCTCAGTCGTTAAGCGTCTGCCTTCGGCTCAGGTCATGATCCCAGGGTCCTGGGATCGAGTCCCACATCGGGCTCCCTGCTCGGCAGGAAGCCTGCTTCTCCCTCTCCCACTCCCCCTGCTTGTGTTCCTGCTCTCGCTATCTCTCTCTCTGTCAAATAAATAAATAAAATCTTTAGGGGCGCCTGGGTGGCTCAGTCGTTAAGCGTCTGCCTTCGGCTCAGCTCATGATCCCGGGGTCCTGGGATCGAGCCCTGCATCGGGCTCCCTGCTCGGCAGGAAGCCTGCTTCTCCCTCTCCCACTCCCCCTGCTTGTGTTCCTGCTCTCACTATCTCTCTCTCTGTCCAATAAATAAATAAAATCTTAAAAAAAATAAAAAATAAAATAAAATAAATAAATAAACTCCTAATGCCAGCCGGGGTCTGACACATGTCGAAGGTTCATATTTGATCAAAAACTAAACACATGACTGATCAACTGAGGGGATGACTGGGTGGGTGAATAAATGAATGAAAGGTGATTCCACAGAGAACACGGTTGTGGGGAAAACAAACAAACAGACGCCTGCTGGCTGAATGAATGCATGGATGCTCTTTGTGCATTGTGTGTGAAGGCACTATTTTCGGGGGAGGGAAGGTAGAGTAAGGAAGAGGAGATGTGGTCAGTCTCCTGACGTCATTTCTGCATGAGCAGCGAGTGCTCACAATCATCATATACCTGCTGGTCCAAACCTCAGCTCTTTTCTCAATGCCCAGAGATGGACTTGTTCCCAGCCAGGAACTCACGGGCACCCCCAGGTTGGCTCTAGTGTTTGGAAACCAGAAGACACCTGAGCCAGCGTAATGCAGCCAGAGGTTCGCTTAGGGGTGGGAGGTTGGGGGGAAAAAAAGGGAAGAATGGTGGAAGAAGGATTCAGATGTAGAGCTTTCACTTCTGGAAGCAAGAAATGGTGTTACTTCACTTACCTTGTGTCTGTTTTTGCCCTGACCTTCGGCCACTCCTTCAAAATGTTCCTTTACGTGGAATTGCTTAAACTTTACATTTAACCATGCTAGCAGGTTCCTAGCTGTTTTAGAACCTGGCAGTTTCCCTGCTTAGATGGTTCGAACTCTTCTTATCCCCTGAATGTTTCCAAACACGTTTGAACTTGCTAGCAGAATTTTTGAAACACAGATGTTCAGAGATCTCCATCCCTGCTGCCACACCTGCCCATCCTCTGCTTGTCCCCTGGGAACGGAGGTGTGACCCAGGCTGCCCCCCACGGCACAGCCATGGTGCGGTCCTCATGACCCCTGTGGGGGCTCCCCGGGCTCCCCGCCTTCCCCACCAGAGAGAAAAGCCCCAGTGTTTCACGGTTCCGCAGCAGAAGCCTGACTTGAAATAGCAGCTGAGAAGAAAGGGATTTGTAAGAAGTGGGGCGGGGTGGGGCGAGTCCCTGCACCCCTCCTCCCAAACCAGGCTGGATCCAGACAATTTTGCCAGCGACCAGAAAGATGAGTTTTCTCTGAGGCCCTCAGGGCTCCCCTAGGTTCCCGGTGCCCGTGGAGAATGAGCAGGGACAGCTCTTCAGTCACATAGAGAAATGCAACCCCACAGTTTTGGTCCAGTCCTGGCACGGTAGGGAGGGGGAGGCATGCCAGTAGCTTCTGCCTCCCACAGTGAGTGAGGCTTATGAGAATGGAAAACCAGAAAGAGCTTTTATAACATAATGACCTTGAGGCAGAAAACCCACGCCCAGAGACATCTCTGTCTCCATGGAACTGACAGGCAAAGTGTCTGCCCTGTTGAGGGTGGTCATTATCACGTGTCAGAGCAGAGTCCTTGAGAGCCCAAGCCAGGTGCCTCGCCCCCAGTGACACCCAGTGGGACCCACTCACAGCGTCCAGCCCTGTGCCTTCCGAGCTGCTGTTACCTTTGGGGACAAATGGGGATGGTTTTTCAACAGGATAATTAGACCAGATCAAATCCTAGTCTTTTAATGGCTGTTAAATGCATCACAAATTCCTTATTGATTCTATTTAGAGAAAGAAATAAGTCCTAGCTAAGGCTCCCTGCCGGTAGATTGGCCGACCACTGGAGCCCTCTCCCCCAGTAGCTGTGTCCTGCTCAGAGATCGTGTCCAGGTGCCAGACAGCAAGACATGCAGGCAAAGGTGTTCTCGAGGGCTGACCATGCACCGGGCTCAGCTGGTGTCTGTTCCTTGGCCTTTAGGATCTGAGCCACCAAAAGACAAGACCATCATCCTGGAGCAGCTCCGAAAGATCTCCCTACCTCTCTACAGCATCCTCTCTGCCCTCACCATCCTGGGGATGATCATGGCCAGCGCTTTTCTCTTCTTCAACATCAAGAATCGGAATCAGAAGTAAGCCACTCACAGCCTCCTCTTGGATGATGCTTTCCGGATTGACAAACTCGTAGATAAAGTGTAGGGACTTCACATGACCGATGCACCAGGGGCACAGAAGTTTTGGGGACAGTTTTCTAAAGTGGTCATTCGGTCCCTGGGATGTGATTAGATGTTCCATGTAATGTACGTACTCTCTCTCTCTCTCACAGACACACACACACACACAGAGGCAGGGCTGCTGGTTGCACAGGAGGACTGGGATAAATAAACTCCAAGGGTCTGAGTCTCTAGGCCTCCTCCACTTTGTACGGTGCAGGAGGGAAAACACAGAAGCAGGAGCTCCCCCAAAGTCTTGTCTCCACCCCCCAGCGTCGTGGGGAAGCTCTGCCCAAGGGAGTCACTGAGTTCAGGAAGGGGCTCCACCCCCCGGGACAGTACTTTACAGCCTGAGAAGCTCCTCCCTGCCATCATTCTCACTGGAACCCTCAGATAACTCCCCCCGGATCACAGATGAGAGTCCCGAAGCCCAGTGACAGAGGGAAGGCCACCGTCCGAGGCCACACTGCTGTGTGTGGCAGAATGGGTCCCCTGGGTATCCCGCTTTGATTTCTCTTCCACCACACAGGCTCTTCCCTCTCTGGAGGAGAGCAGCTCCCCGTCTGAGTTAATTCGGTCAGCCGTGGGTAGAACAGGCCGCCACCCAAGCGGTGGTGTTTACCGCGCGCAACCAGCTTCTGTGGTTCCCACGGCAAACCCCTGGACCCAGCTCCCTGGGTTGTTGGGGAGCCACTGAGCAGGGGCTCAGAGCAGGGCCGCCAGAGGCACAGCCTTGCTGACATCAAGCCCAGAAGCCACGCTGTGTGACCTTCCTGGCAGCCAGGAGCAAACCTGATTCCACAGAGAACACGGTTGTTTTCTTTTTTTCTCTTCCCGCTTGCAAAGACAGAACTTGGAGGCTCTATATTTCTTTGTTGTTGTTTTTGGTTTTGATTAGGTCAAACCTATTTCCTGAAGAACAAAAGGAGTTTTATTCACTTGTTGTTTTATTTTCTATACATCACTAACACATACACCACCACAAAAAAAATTGAAGGAAGTTTCACCTACTCTGTACAAACCTTAACTGATGACCATGCCCATTAGCATTTGGACGAGGCCTGGGCACAGAATCAGCTCTCAATTAATATTAGACTCCTTTTCTACAAGCTTCCAAAATACCTATCTTAACAGCAAGTTGCCCCTATTGTGAGACTAAACTCCTTTAATTCGGTAACTACCCCGTTTTGGCCCTCCTGTAGAAAATTACTGTTACTCTTCCCAGTAGGCTGGCATCTATGTGAATTTTTTGACTGGCTTTGCAGATTAAAAAATCTGAAAGAAATAAGAATAAATGTCACAGTTGTTCCAAGTTCCCCTCACTTTTATGTCCCTAAATGCTATCTATTTGTTAAGGTCCTTTTCCTCCAGGTAACCAGCCCAACGCCTGGCCTCTCCCCTCCCCAGCTTCTCGTGGTAATAAAGATGAAGGGGTCTTAGCGGTCCATGGTTTGCAGAAGGACCTCCAGGAATCCAGCGTCCTCTGAGCTGCACACTTGCCCTGGGCAGTATGATCTGGGCTCCTGTCTTACTCCGGAGGAGACTCAGCCAGGCCAAGTGGCCTGCCAAGGGTGCACCTCTGTAGGGTGGCTCCACCCCGTGCTCCCAGCTCAAAAGCCGCATGCAATCCATAATTTACACCAGGCTTTTTATCTCTCTTCCACTTGGACACATTGCATTTTTTAAATGTGAAAGGATTCATAGAATGGCAGAGTACAAGAGAAAATGTTCAGGGAACAAGTGACCATATTTACAATCTACAAAAGAGCACTTGGACCAGGGGGCGCCTCAAAACCCAAGACAGACCGAGTGGATTGTGCTGGGGTAGCCAGGCACTTCTGAGGGTGAATTCCACCTAGCCGTTGGTCTCAGCCAGGCCTGGCTTGCTGGGCAGCTGGGAGCCAAAGCAGAATTCCTGCAGGAGGTGAGAGACAAGCGTGTAGAGTGTGGGAGTGTAAAGAATACCCCCAGCAGCAGCCTGGTGAGGACAGGGGTAGGGTGGGGATGGGGACTGCAATGTCCATGTTTATCACCTAATGCCTAGGGGAGGTGTTCCTGTGCATGGGTGTGACCCCTTTGTGCACAAGACCGGGTGAGCTTCAGACAGCTGGAGTGAATGCTCACATACCACCTGGTGACCACACTTCGTGAGCAGCCCTGAGTGCTCACCTATAGACCGCCTAGGCTGGGCCCACCTGGTAAGGTGGAGGGTGGTGTGGCCTTCTCCCCCTCACCTCCCTCCTCCCTTAAGGCTGCTGAGCTTAAGTGTAGAATTCTCTAGACTTAGCCTATTTTCCCAGCCCCAGAGGAAAAAAAGACATGTTGCCTTAATAAGGTATTTGTGTAAACTGAAAATGAATGGTTGAAGAAGCTGGTGTTACAAGCTGCCCCTAGAGAAATGATAGGTGAACTTGATGGAGGAAAAATCCACCAGTAGCATTATATAGCTTCTAGGGTCCTTTAGTGAGGGGGAAGCGGCCCCTAGCAGGTGCACAGCCTGGGATGTGGGTGGTGGGGAGTGGAGGAAACCTGGGCTTGCATTTCTCTCTCCTCCAGCCTTGGCAACACCATAGACCTAGCAGGCATTCAGGGAATGTTTGCTGGAGGAATAACAACATTAACATTTCTGTTAACTGTCATCTTTCTCTTGGCAGGCTGATAAAGATGTCCAGTCCGTATATGAACAACCTCATTATCCTCGGAGGGATGCTCTCCTATGCATCGATATTTCTCTTTGGCCTTGATGGATCCTTTGTGTCTGAAAAGACCTTTGAAACACTTTGCACCGTAAGTCATTCTGCATCTTCTCGGGGTATAGGATATAAGGTTTTCTTGGTTTTCCATCCTCAAAAGTGTAGATACAAACCCAGAAATGAATGAAAATATGTGAACAGGCAAAAGACAACTCATTCATGAGCCGTTCATGCAGTTCCAACAAGGCAGTATGTTGTTGCTTTCAGACCGGAATGGACTTCAGTATTGCCTGCAAAATTAAGATCATGGATTTAACAGGCCTCCGCTAGAAAACAGTCCCCCAAGGGATAACCAGGTAGCCTTTAAAAGCGAGGGAGGAAAACTACCAACCAGAAAAGGATCCACACCTGGGGTCAGGGTCAGGGCCATGTAAGAAGGAATAAATCTGCCCGTGTATCTCAAGAACTATTACAGAATAGGATAAGAGGTGTCTATGCGTGTGATTTTGAGTCATATAGAAAAAACCAGAGCCACTATTCTCTATTTAAGCAGTGTTTCTCAACCCATTTTTTTCCTTATTGCTCCCCTAAGAAGCCTTTTTAGACTTTTTTTATAATTATCTCATGAAAATTTAATACTGAAGATATACTATATGTTTATATGTTGTATGTATATCTATGGTTTATACACGAAAGAGTAATATTTTCCCATTTAAAAACCAGTGTTTGCCCCCTTGGGAACTATATACCCTCATTGAGAATGCATATACCTAAGGAAGAACAAGACAGTGTAATTTATTAACTATATTTTAGAAATCCTATTTTGAACATTAATTACTGGGTTTTAAACATTCGCTGCCTCCTTGGTGGTGGTGGTGGTGGTTTTTTCGACAAGAGTTTATGCATTAGCAATTAACAATGGTGTAGAACTCACTCTCAGATGAAAGTATCACTGACTCGCTATTTAAAATGAGAATGAGCAGTTGGGATTTATTTCTGGACTTTGACTACTGTGATCTCTCAAAACTGGGTTAGCCATTTGGGTCTCTGTATTGTCCCAAATGCAATCAGTCATCAAATTCCCAGCCTGGAGGACCAGAGCTAGAAGGGATGGCCAGAGGATCCGTGTTGGCCAGATTAGTTGAAAGCGACTCTTTTGTTGTTACTGTTTTCTTGTAAGGCGTTAAGAGCAATACAGGCCCTTTTTTGCACAGCAGTCTGTTTTCGATTATACTTGCTGATCTCAGGTCTCAGTGTCGCCCACCACTGGACACTTAGCCTAGCAGCGAGGGAGAAACAGTGGAGGACCCCTTCCTTCCACGTGCGGCAGGTCAGCATCCACACCTAGGACTGGTGGGGCTGCATCCGGTCCCTGTGCTGAGACAGCATATGGAAAGAAGGGGAGCCCCCTGGATCTTATGCCATACGTGACGATGCCCCCGAGTCCTGCAGATGATTAGATCGGACTGACTCTCACATGGCACCAAGAAATTGTTCATGTTACCAGTAACTTCAGTGTGAATTGCCTAGCAAGTGAGATGCCCACAGATCTCTTACTCTGTCCGGAAGTTTCCATCTGAGAAGCGTGTGGTGGAGCCCCTGATACCCTAGAGGACAGGGAGCGTCCGAAGAAGTACGCCGAGCTGCTCCAAAGTCCCCGTGGGTGTGGCTCAGCCGTGTGTTCCCTCGCAAGTGTGACCCTTTGGCACAAGGATGACCGGGGCTTGTGGGGGTCTTGCTCATTTTAGGGATGCCGTGAAGACCCTTAGGTCCCTCGCGGTCAAGTCCCCTGCATTTCTGTTCAGCATGACTTTTGACTTTTGGGCCCTTGCAGTTTCATGGATGCCACGTGTGTCCGAGGTCAGCTTTCCTGTGGGCAGGGGTGAGGCCACACGAAGGGGTTCCTGAGGCACCCGGAAGAAGCTAAGCGAGGAGAGTGGGGATTTCCTTCTTCCCTCTGCACCTGGGGATACCCCCCCAAATTTGAGGAGACCATGATTACACCAGTAATGAAAATGGTATCAGGAGCCAGTGTGGTGAATTGTACTTTCCACAGCTCTGATGACTCCGTGGCACCCCTGAGAGCTGAGGGGCCCCCCTCGGTCTCCCAGCCAAGAATCAGAGAGCAGAGCCCTACCCTGGCCGCTCCTGGGGCCCCTCTCTGTCTGGCTTTGGTCACCTGCAGCCTGCCCCCCTGGGAATGCATCCACTGGCCTGAGTTTCAGTCAGAGAGGGTCTCTTCCTCCCAGGAAGAACCTCCTGACTTCTTACCCTGCTTAGGGGCCAAAGTGCTTTCTCGACTGGGACCTGAATCCTGCAAACACTGGATGATGTAAGCTAGGGAGCAAAAAAAAGGGACATCCCCCACACCTGGGTTTTTTTCTTCTAATGAAGCCTGACATTCTGTTCTGGGAGTCGCGCTCATTTGTGTAAGGGGAAGGTTGTCCTGGGAAGGCTGGCAAGGCAGTATGAATAAATCATAAAGCACTTTACAAATCAGCATTAGCTCCAAACACGAGGGCTCGGAAGATGTTAGGCCCCGGTTCTCACCATCCCTGAGGATTCATTTATTTGCAGTCAGGGCTGTTTCAGAGGCTCTGCAAAGGGGAACCCACATTCATGACTGTGGGGAAGAAGCGTAGATTAACTACTCTGGACTGAATTGGGTCAGCACAAATGTGCACATGGGTTAGGACTGGGGTCATCTAGTTAATAATTCCCCATATCGCTCAGGAAGGAGAACTGAAAGCTCCTGAATTTAGAGCCTAAATAGCAGTCCCCAGTGAGTGCAATTTGGGTTGTGCTCCACCTGCTATTCCCCAGGGCTTGGCTCCTTTATTTTACTTGGTGCCTTGGATTCTGTTCTCTCTGGGCCAAATGGGCCCCCCGCTGGTAAACACCCACCGGGCTGGGAGAAGGAGGTAGAAGCAGGGCCAGCTAGTTCAGTGAGCACAGATCTTGAACAGCCTGGGTGGGACTCCCACCCCTGCACGTACTGGCCCCTGACTGTGGCCAGTGACTTAGCTTCTCTGAGCCTCAGTTTCACCATCTGTGAAATGAGCATAACAAATCCCCGTGCACGATGGTGGGTCACTGGGATGATTGCAGTCAGGCGCCGAGAGCATGGGACGCAGCAGGTGGGCGGCTCTCTCCCGGTCACAGTTACAGTCCTGGTGTCCTGCTCTGTGTCCTAGAGGCTATTTTTATAGGATAAAGGACAAGGCAGAACATGAAGCCAGCTTCAGGTGTGGAGCAATAGAAGGCACAGTTCAGTCTGTCCTGCTACTATGCGAATGCCATTCTTTTTTCTTTTCGTTTGCAATGTGGAAACAAAACACAGTGATAAACCATGAACACCACCTCAGGAAGAAACCCGTGACGGTCATGAGATTATGCCTCTCTAGGGGCTGTCCCTCTGCCCAGGAGGGCCATTATAACTTGGACGGGGGGTGGTGGCATGTGTGAGCATGCCCTCGCACGCGTGAGTGCATGCACGTGCACGCACGCACACGCACACACACCTACTGCTGGGGAAGCAGTTACACTTAGTTCCCATTCCCCCTACCCGCCCCCCGCCCATTCCCTCTGACCCTTTCAGGAATCTTCCCAGCCTGGTTTCAGCAAGACTTGGAAACAGCTCCAGCTACACTTGCCGTCTCCCTGGACACTGTGTGGGTAGTGGGATCACCATAGCGACGTGGCCCCTGTGGGCAGGGAGCTGCCTGTGAGGACAGTGCTGGGCGTGGGCCAGAGGCCCCATGCCAGGGGCTGTGGGAATGCCGGCTCAAAACTTACTCGCTGCCCTGGCTCAGGAATCCCTGCCCCTGGCAGCCCAGAGAGGGAGCAAGATGGGTGGGGGAGAGAAAAGGCGCTTGTCTTCCTTGGGGGATCCTAGGCAGAACCCCCAGCATGAGCACGGAAGGGTGAGAAGTAGCACTCTCGACAGCCTCGGGAGCTCTTGGGGCATCGCTGGGGGTGGAGGCAGTCAGCAGCGCCATGTTAACTCCCCAGGCCTATGCCCTCCTGAAATTCAGTACTCTGTGCTGTGATTCACCAGGCCCAGCCTGCTGCCCCATGGAGACGTCCCTTCTAATCCCCACAACCCCCTGACAAGGCGAAGTTCACTGTTCCTACTTGACAGGAGAGAAAACTGAAACTCTGTCACACATGGCTAGGTGGCAGGACTGAAGTTTGGGACTAGGTCTGCTGGACTACAGAGGTGTCTGAGATATTTCATTCCTTTTTTTTTTTTTAAAGAAATATATATGTATTTGTTGCTAGCTGGTTCATACCCGAGAAACAGGTCCACCAAATTCTTAGGGATGCAGTCAACATTTATCCCAACCCCAAAATTTGTCCATTCAGATTTTTAAAACTTGAGATATCATTCACATACCATAAAATTCACTCTTTTAAGGTGTATAATTCAGGGGTTTTCATATATTTCTTCATTCATTTTTGATCCGTCCCCAAGCATCTCAGAGTACCTAGCCTATAAGAGAATTATAGTCAGACTGCTTTGTGTTCAAATCCCAACTACACTATTTCCCAGCTGTGTGACTTAACTTTACTCCTCTGTAAAATGGGCATAATAATAGGCTTGGGAAGATTCAGCAGCACAGTGTACACAAAGCATTTACTGCCTGCCTCCCAATAGGATTCAGTAAATGTTAGCAATTATCATCATGAATGACGGGATTGTATCTGTATACTGGTATTCCCCTATGGACGCTGCTCAGAGAGATGCTGATAAAGCACAGTGAACTTGGGATGAAGAAGAGCCTGGAAAAGTGGTGTTGGTGCTGGTTGATTGGATGGAGGTATATCCGTGGGGACTTCTGGCCTTACATGGCCTTGCTCTGTTAGAACTGGGGCAGGGACAGACTCAGGCCCTACGTCAAAGCCAAGCTGCTGTATCTCTGTCACCCTCAGTGCCGAAAGGGGCCTCGGGCAGGCAGGCAAGAACGAGGCAGGTGGGACTCGGGGCGCTCCCACACAAGTCCACAGGCATCGGCCGCTCTCCCGGCAGCTCAGAGGAGCGTGGCTTAGCTGTAGAGCTCCCAGCTGCCTCTAATTTCTGACAATTCCAATTCCTTCTTTTTTTTTTTTTTTTTGACTTTTTATTAAAGTATACACCCCCCCACACACACACACATATCATAAGCATCTAACTTAGTGAATTTTCACAAACTGAACTCAGCTGTGAATCCAGCATCCTGCCCAGGAAACAGACCACTGCTAGCATCCTGGAAGTGGTCCCTGTCCTCCTCCAGTTGCTATCCATACCCCCCTCAAGGGTAACCACCACCCTGTCCAAAGCAGCTTTGGATAAGATCGACCAGCAGTACCTCAGTGAGCTTGTGGGTGGTCAGGAACCTGGAGAGGAAGACACACAGAATGATTTGAAAGTTCATGAAGAAAACACCACCACTGAAGAGTTAGAGGCACTGGGGGAGTATTTAGGAAAAGGCAATGATCATAAGGACATGGACATCATTACCAAGTTCCTTAAGTTTCTTCTTGGTGTTTGGACTAAAGAATTGAATGCCAAAGAAGATTATGTGAAGCGCAGTGTGCAGGGCAAACTGAACAGTGCTACTCAAAATCAAACTGAGTCCTATCTCAGACCCTTTTGCAGAAAGCTATGGAAAAGGAATCTTCCTGTTGATATTAAAGAATCCATAACAGATATTATTAAATTCATGTTGCAGAGAGAATATGTAAATGTACGTTACCATGCTGGGCAGCAGTCTCATGGTTATGAGCTTATCTAGATTGTGTGTGCATAATACATTCATTTGGTGTGGGAGTATTTTACATAGGAGCTTTAAGAATAAATGCGAAATGAATTAGTAGTAAAAAAACAAACAAAACCTTTTATCTAATTCATTGTCAGCTTTATTATTAGGTATTGATAATAAGCTTTTCTGATCACACACACACAAAAATGCCCCTCCATGAGCACGTGAATCACCTGGGGCGCACGGTGAATGCGGATTCTGACTCAGGAGTTCTGGGGTGCTCCTGAGACGCCGCATCTCTAACAAGCTCCCAGACCACACCCAGAGTACAAAGGTCAAGGTTAGAACCCTGCTTTTTTTCCGTGTTTGTCTCTTGGAGACTGGTCATGGAAGAGAAAGGGAAGCATCAGAAACCTTGTCCCTGGGCCTCCCCCCTGAAATTTCTGGAAGCAGAGCAGCCCCATCACAGGAGGCAAGGTTGGTTTCTGGGTCCTGAAGCGTGCTCTCAGCCCTCCACGCTGCTCACAAGAGGTGTGTGAATGATCTCAGGATGGGCAGCAACTGGGAAGAGTGAGGTGGTGGGGGCGCAGGCACTGGATTAAGGGGCAGGACGCCCTCTTCTAGCCCTCCTGGGATGCTAGGATTTTCTGACTCTGACTCAAAAGGCAAAGGCAAACTGAGAACACCCATCTGGCCTCCCAGGAAGTTCAAGTCTAGGAAGAATTAGTGATGCTTTGAGTTAAAAGGCCATAAATGTCTGTGATGTTTCTTGCTTGGGGATTTCCTTCTGAGGCAGCTGAGAGATAACCTGATGTAATAATGTGGTTGAGGGGGCTGTCTCAGCCTGCAATCCTGTGCTTTTGCGTCTGGCCATGGTAGAGGGCTTTGTGATTTCGGAAGGTGGCTGGGAGCCTGGGCCAGGGGATGCCCGGAGTGTCTGACGGTGGCCTTGCCTGGCAGGTTCAGACTAGGGGAGGGAGGCAGCCAGTCCCTTTGGCTGCCAGGGCCTGTTGGGGCCAACTGGAGTCTTGGAGAGGCTGCAGCCCCCCTCTTACAGTGGCGACCTCCCCACCCCATCTCTACCCCGGGCCATCCAGGGCCTTCGGTGGTGAAGGGGTCCCTCTGGCTTTGAGAAGGGCACCAGAGGCTCCCAGACCCTCCAGCAGATGATGTGCTCCCAGCCCACACACCCTCATGTGGGTCTCTCCATGCCCTGGCTCTGGTCCCATACGTCATTCATCCCCATGGTAACATCTCCCAGGCACCGACTGTGAGCCAGGGCCTATGGGCACAGGGCTGGGCTGCATAGACCGCTGCTCTCAGGGAGCTGGCTGTGTAGACGGGAAGATGTAGGCAAACAAGTAACTATCATTCGGGATGTTGTATGCCCTGATGGGGGGTGCCTGGGGGAAGGAGTGAGGGCCAAAAGTGAAGGGGCAGATCAGGGAAGACTTTAAGTAGGGGACCCCTCAGAATGAGCAGCAGTTATTTCTGGAAGTCCTGAAATGCCCATGAGTTTCATAGCGGCTGTAGTCACTATGGTGCATCCACTCTCCCCTCCCCCTCTTGGCCCAGCCCCTACTCATCTGCATCCTCAGTCCCCCAAGCTGCATGGAGGCGCCCCCCCATGCCCACACCCCATGCCCCCAGGCTGCCACCACCCATCTTGAAAACATGAAAACATCACGCATCCAGAAAATTCGCCAGCTTCTCATGGCCCAGACACCTGCTGGGGTCGCGCGGAGGGAAGGGAAAAAAGGCCTCTTCCCTCACTCTCTGTTCTGACACCTGAGCAAGGGCCACCAAATGCACTGTGTGGGCGTCAGGGGCAGCGGGAGTTGGATTTCATCCAGTGGTCTGCTCAGTTCTTCAGCTGGGAGGGCCTTAAGGAGGGGATTCTTTCAAAAGGGTCCTGGGGGGGGGGGGTTGCCTCTCAGAAATTCCTCCTCCCAAAAGGGAGGCCTTTCTCTAATTTGCCCAAGGCTCCTAAGATGCCCCCATTGGGCCCAGAGTACCCCTTTTTGTACCCAGCATCTCCCGTGGCCCCCTGAATTGTACCTTCCCCCCCCGCTCCCCCCGAAAGGTTTTGCTGCACTCCAAACCCTAGAGGGCCTTTTCTGTGCAGTTCTTGCTTCAAGGACCCTGGGCAAGACAGGATCTTCTGGAGCAGTTTATAGAGCACGGTCTTCAAAGGCTTATTGCCTCAGGATACACACCAAATCTCACCCCTTGCCCCAGGAAGATGTACATAATAGAGGCTTGGGTCTTGCTTTTGGACAGTCTGGGTCTTCTTTACCTACCTTCTCACTATTGATTGCCTGGAGTGAACAGTCAGAATGAAACAAAAGGTTTTAGAACCTCACTGGACAACGGGAAAGCATCTTGCTCCCCAGCATCCAACCAGCCCCCAGAGTTTCCCTACCATCTGCCTTCCCGGCCCGGGGCCCATATGCCTCTGTCGTGGCAGGAGGCCCAGAGCATGGGAGTCCCAGTCATCTGTCAGAACCTGCAAGAGAGGCTGTGTGTCCATTTGCCCACTGGTCCCCCAAAGAGCAATGAAAGCCTTTCCCTCTGCCAGGCAGGCCTTCCCAAAATCAGTTGAACAAGCAGCTGAGCAGAATTGTTCTGGGCATAGATCTTTCTTTCCATCTGGAGATGTGTCTAATTGTTTTTTCCGTTTTCATAGCTGAGACTGATATGGGTATCACCTGCCTCAAGTTCTCCCTGCCTCATGGATGTAAGTGTTCAAGGCAGTGTGCGGAGGGGGGCGGCCACTGAGGGGAGGAAAGAAAGACCTTACTGGTAGAAGAGTAAATATGTTTAAGACTTTGGGAGAAAAAGGAAGTAGCTGTTTGTCTTGTGTTGATGAATCAGTAGAGACTTTAGTGGAAACAGAACCCTAGAGCCCCTCAGAATCTTCTGGTTTATTTGGCCTCATAGAGACACACAGAAGGGAGATAGCCGGGGCATCATCAAGGAAGTGCATGAAGTGCCTCGGTGCAGGAGATGCCCCTACAGCGTTCCTACAGGGGGTCCTCTAAGCTCTGCTTGAATATGTGGGTGATGGGGATCTCACTACCTAACAGCATACTTTGGGTAGAAGGGACCACGGATGGCATGAACTCAGCGTTTTTTGCCATCAAATGCTCCAGTTCCCTTTATGGTCTTCCTTTTGTGTGCTTGGCTCAGGCACGTTTCTGATGACAAAGAGCTCATTACCTCCTAAGCTGGCTCATCCAGCCTGATCACCCCCTCCTCACCCAGTGCTGGCCCCAGAGACTGAAAAGCGAGCACCGTAGGCCCTCCCCCCCAGTAGCACCACTTGGTGGGAGAGGTGGACAGGTAATCAGATAGACATCTCAGGGTGGCCAGCACAGCAGAAACGTGCATGAGGGCACAGGTCTCAAGGAGGAGGTGGCCGTGATCTCCCTGCAAGGTCTGGGAGGGCTTCTCAGAGGAGGTGGCTCATGAGTTTGGATTTCAGAGCACAACTAAGGATAAGAATTTGTGCAGGAGATCAGAGAGAGGAATATCATTCCGAATAGAGAGAATCGCTGGTGCCTGGGCCAACAGCATGAGCCAGAGCAGTCGGGGCGGGGAATATTCAAGCAGCGTGGGATCCGTTGGATGCGAAGTGCCCCGTGGGGGGTGGCAGGAAAGGGGCTACGCCCTGCTAAGAATCCAGAGTCTAACCTGATGGTTCAGTGGGGGCAGCGAAGGGTTTAAACGCAGGAGACTTGCTTAGATTTGCATTAGAGAACAGCCCCAGGACGGCAAGGGGGCGGGTCGGATGGATGAGCAGGAGGTGAGGGTAGAGGTGGGAAGAGCAGCCAGGGCTCCCCAGGTGGACCAGCGAGTGGTGGCAAGGAACACATGAACAAGAATCAGACACTGATTAAGAACCTCAGCCCCTCACACACCTTCGTTCATCTAATCCTTACAACCATTCTATGAAGAAAGAGGCACCACTGTTCCCATTTCACAGATGAGGAAATCAAGGCGCAAAGACATTACACGACCTGCCCAGGTTCGCATCGACAGCAAGTGACAAAGCCAGGACTTGAACCCCTGTCAGCCTGACTCTGGAGCCCTGCTTGTCATGACTGACCCAGGTGGCAACATGAGTACACGGAGGAGGGGGTGTACAGCAAGAGACGTGCAGTAAGATGGCCATCAGGCGTTGCCTGGCAGGACAGAGTCTGCCACCGTGGGTCATACAGAGAGGCTCTAGTGGAGGGACTAGCTCCTGGGGTGCAGGAAGGTTAAGGAAACAAACATGGGGGTCGAAGCACCTGGGGACTAGCAACCACAGGAAGCCCTTTTACTCCTATGCCGGAAGGGATCGAGAGAGGAGTGTTTTCCAGAACCCAGAGAGGGCCTGAGCCATGTGAACAGACCCAGCTTCGGCCAGAGATACAGCTCCGAAACAGCGGCAGCAGGGAGCACACACTCCATCTTCTCTCTCCTGGCACCCTCCACTCTCCTGATGGAACCTTCCAAGTCCAGCCGAAAGCCAGAGGGCGAGGGAGCCCAGGAGGTGCGGGCACGGGGCCTCGCCTCTCAGACACAAGGAAGGGCAAAGCATGGTCTGGGCAGAAAGTGAGGCAGAAGCCAGGCTTAGCGGGTGGAGAGGAGAGTGGCGGTGGGGAGGATTCCCCAAGGGAGAAGACTTCCAGGTCCTTAACTGGGGTGACAGTGGATGGCGTGGATAATGGCACCACTCCCTGAGTTGGGAGGAAATAGAGCTGCTCAGAGGAAGAGCCAACGGGCTCAACTTTGGCTGTGGAGTATGAAGTTTTATGACACAGCTAGGTATCACCTAGGTCTCTGGTGACAGGGCCATATGCAGGTCGGAGCTCAGGAGAGAGACAGAAGCTGGGAAAGATGTAAGGGACTTGTCAGCACAGAGAAAGTAGTTGACGCCTGAGAGTGGGGGAAATAACCCGGGGAGAGCCCTTAGAGGCAAAGAGAGTCCATTTCCATCTCAAAGAGATGGTGGAGGAGTGGGAAGAGAAATAACATCCCTTTTGCAGAGGTCCCGCCCCGCTCAGTGAAGACCCTGGGCCCAGCCAGCCCGTGGTGGGCAGCTCTGCCGGTGGGGGTCCCATTGTCCCGCTTTCAGAGTTCTTTCCTCCAGTGTTGTTTCATCCTGGTCTGTGGGGCTGTCTTTAAATGGCATGAACACCACAGTGTGTGAGGTGACCTGCTGGGATCGTCTCGCGCAAGAATATAGCTTTTATTTATTTTTGGTTTTTATATAGAAAAATATGAAAGAAATTCAGCTTTACTAAGGTGTAATACTTGGAATGGCCCTGGAGCCCTGGTGCAGTGTCCAGTCGTCAGATGAAGGAACTCTCCAGAGAACCGTGTGGTTGATCGATCCATGACGCCAGACGACAGTGGGGTGTGTGCCAAGGGACTCCAAGGCCACCCCCAGTTCAGCGATTCACTAGGGGACTCAGCACATGGTCGTACTCACAGCAGCGATTTATTACAAAGAAAGAATATAGAGCAGAATCCACAGGGGGTAAAGGCACATGGGGCAAAGTCCACGGGAAACCAGGCCGGGGCTTCCACGGGCCTCTCCCAGCAGATCACACGGGACACCCTGAGTCCCCCAGCAGTGACTGGCGACAACACGTGTGAGACGCCATCCAAGGGATTTTTGTTGGGGACAGGTCACCTGGGCCCCCTCTGCTCAGCACGTACCAAAATTCCAGGGTCCCGGAAGGAAAGCAGGCGTGCAGCATAAACCGTGGTGTTGGCCCAAACAGCTCCGGCCAAGAGTCACTCTTATCACTGAGGGGACGGTGGGAACTGTCCCCAAATCCAAGTTCCCAGACGCCAGCCAAGGGTCAATCTGGCCAGCAGGCCCTCCTAAGGACAGGGTCGGGAGCATGCTCCATTAACCCTTTCCTGCCCAGGCCCCCTCAGCCATTCTTCGCTTTCCATTTATGGCAACATGTTGCTGTTTCCAGATGCCAGGTTAGGTTTGTATTATCAAGGTGTAACTAATTTATAGTATTGAGTCTTAATGAATTTAGCCTTACAAAAACAGGCAAGTGGCCCAGAAATCATTACTTCAAAGAAAACATAAGTCAGAGCAACTCTAAGAATGCTAAGCACGCTGGAGTGACATTTCCACCCAAAATAAGAGATCTTTGTTGGCCACATAAAAATCAAATGAGACGATTTCATCCCCTACCATCCTTTTTCAAATGTCCACGTTGCCTTTTATGTTCATGTTTCAAGTTGTTCTTTCTGATAGGAGAACATGGCCAAAACACTTGGAAGCCATTGTCTTAACATTCCTGCCGACCTGTTAGCATTACGGGTGTGTGGGCTAGCCTGCGCCCCTCGCCCTGTGTGTCCTGTCCCTTTGACAGCTGACTCCTGGGTGTGGATGAACCAGCTTCGGAGTAGGAACCTCTATCTGAGGAGGAGGCAGCAGGATGTAGGGGAGAGGGGGCGGGGGGCAAGGCTTTGGGTTCCAGGCTCAGCTCTGCGGCTGTGTGCCGTGGTTCAGAGAAATGTCTTAAATGCCCTGAGTCTCTGAGTTTCTTCATCTGCAAAGTGGTTTTCTCACTCAACTGGTGGCTCAAAAAAAAAACCACTCTGTTTTGTTATTGTTGTTTTATTTGTTGTTTTTATCTTTATACACTTAACCTCCAGCCTAATAATACTTATCAAGTGAACAGATGAATGAATGAATGAATGAATGAATGATCTGTAAGGTCCTATGCAACCCTGACAGACTACAGATTTGTGAGCTGGTCTTGGATTAAGCTCAGGTCTAAATTCCCAATAATTGGGCATTATTATTCCTCCCCGCCTGTTGTGTTCACTTTTCTTGCATTGTTGGATTATAATATGGGTAATAATGTGGCCCTCCGGTGCCTTCTCTAAAGTACTGTGATTCATTCTTGCCTGTCTGAGTTATCCTTGCTTTTGAAATTAAAAAAAAAAAAAAAAAAAGTGACGTCTCCACCTGTCCCATTGTCAGCATTCAGACCTGAGCAATCACTGTGATGCTCTTGTCCTTCCTTAGGGGGCCGGCCTCGCCATCTTCTCAGCCAGGTCCTGCTTTCACAAATAAAATGGAGGGGAGCCTGGGTGGCTCAGTCGTTAAGCGTCTGCCTTCAGCTCAGGTCATGATCCCAGGGTCCTGGGATCGAGCCCTGCATTGGGCTCCCTGCTCAGCGGGAAGCCTGCTTCTCCCTCTCCCACTCCCCCTGCTTGTGCCCCCTCTCTCACTGTGTCTCTCTCTGTCAAATAAATAAATAAAACCTTTAAAAAAAAAACAAATAAAATGGAAAGGGGACATGTTCTGTCTCTGGAAACTGGAGGCTAGAGAGCCAAGTTGCTAGAAGGGCAGAGTGAAGGTACTCCATGCAGGAAGTCGGCTGGGAGCATTTCTAGGAACTTCCTACACAGGCTGAGGCACCCTGGGCTGGAGGGGCAGGGTGTGGCCAGGCACACCTGTTGTGTCCGATTCCTCGGGGCACGGAGGGCCTCACCTGTCCACTCCAGCCTGGCTGTCTCCCTCTTTCTCCTACTCCCTTCACCTTCCTGCTGTGTTCAGCTGAGGTGGGGGGGTGGGGGGGGCGGATCTTTCCAAGGGAACTTAGCACAACAGAGCTGAGGGAGAGCGGAGGAAAGACCAAAGCCCAGAATCGAAGCTCACAGCCACATGGCTTTCTCATCCCAGTGAGCAGGAGGCCCTAGGACTCCGTGACACACAGCCTGGAGCTAGGCAAGTCTGCTCAGTTTGGGAGGGTATCCAGACCAGCCGGTGAGGGGGGAATCTGGAGAGGCTGGGGTCTGGCCGTGACGGCAGGCCAGCCAGGGAATCGGCATCCAGGATGCCCCCACGACCTAACAGATGGTGGCCATCCATCCCAGCCTGCAGGGGTCCAGCCTGTCTGTCACCAATGCAGGGCTGGGGATCAGGAGACATTTAATCCTGGGGATTAGGTGAGAGCCAGATAGGGCCTTAGTCTGAGCAGGAACCTAAGGTCCAATGGTGGGCTCAGGGGCCAGGCTGGCCTGGTGCTGAGTATCCAGACTCTGGGGTCACACAGTGCAGTAGGAACCACACAGCAACCATGGCAGATGGGGCTGGATGGTAGGACCCAGGCAGCATTTGCTTCTCTCTTCTCCCAAGACCCAAGGAGGCAGGCCCCTAATGGGAGCAGGAAGGTCATGGCCCTTCTGTTCCGGTCTTCCTCCCGAACTGAACAGCCCCTGCAATGGTCTGGAGCTGGCCTGGGTGCAGCTGCCAGCAAGGTGTCCCTGGGGCCAGCTCTGGCTGAGTCTTGCCATGCTCCTCCAGAGTGGTGGATTTGCTGAGCCCTGGAGAAGGACCACAGCAGGCTGGTTCTCCTGCCCAGTCTCAGCCCCTGTGGTTCAGTGCCCTCCCCTATCTGCTGCCCACAACCCGGGAGCTGGGAGTCCCATTGAAGAGGTTCCTGGGGCCATCTGGTCTCCTACGGACTCAGGTGAGGAGACAGGAAGTCAGCGATTATGTTCACCTCTGCAGATCTGTCTCCTCATCTAAAAGGCTCTAAAGAAGGAAGGGAAGGAGGGGGGAAGACCAGAAGGCTGGTCTGTAGTCCCTCAGTGACCCCTCAGTGCTCCTGGGCGCCTCTGTGCCTCTTCTGTGACTGGCTCCCTCTGGGCTGTGGGCCCATGGAAGGCAGAATTTGAACCTCACAGGCCCCTGTGCCCAGGGCCCTGGGTCTAGAGAGTGGCTGACAGAACTGTCTATCAAATTGAGATGTGATTGAAGGACTCTTGATGATAGTAAAACTCTACAGAATGTAAGATAGACATCACCTAGAATCTCCCTGTTGGGACATGCTCATAAATGGTGAGGTCAGTCCACCTAGGAGTTGTTAATGTCTCTGTTTTCTCATGGCCTCTAGGTCAGGACCTGGATTCTCACCGTGGGCTACACAACCGCCTTTGGGGCAATGTTTGCAAAGACATGGAGGGTCCACGCCATCTTCAAAAATGTGAAAATGAAGAAGAAGGTAATCACTCCTGTTTCAGGATGTTTGCAATGTTCACTTGGCGTTTATTTAGCAAATATTATTAGGCACCTACAATGTGCTTAGCCCTGGGCTATTTGCTGGGGATTCAAGCTACACACAGTGCCCATCCCCAGCACCTTCAGCCTCCTAGTGAAATCAAACAGCTAACAAAGCATTTACAACACACAGTGGTAAAGGCTGGCTGGAAATGTCTAGGGGCATTGGGGGTACAAGCACTCAGGGAAGGCTTCATGTAGGAAGTGCCCCCAGTGCTGAGACCTGGAGGATGAGTGGGGGTTAGCTAGGCAGAGGCCTGTAGAGGGAGCTGCACGCATGGAGGCCTGGGGAGGGACTGGGTGTGTTCCCAGAGCTGGCAAAGGCTCATTGCGGCCAGGACATGGTGTTTGCCAGGACAGGGTACGAGACGAGCCACAGAAAGGAATCTGAACTTTAACTTGTGGGCAGTGAGGAGCCCTTACAAGAGGGGAGTGAAACAGGACACAGACCAAATGTAATGCTTCCATTTTCACAGAGGCCCTGAGAGAACAGGGGCCCGGCCTTGGTGTGGGTAGAGAGCGTTTGCCACCCATGTGGTTACGTGTAACCAGAATGTTGACTCGACTTGACTCTTAGGATGTAATCCTAGAGAAACTCTCTCCACCACTGTCGTGTTAACTCTTCTGGTGGCACAGTTCTTCCCATGCTTCTAGAGAAAAAGACGAGTCTCATGACTTTGAAGGCCCTCTGGCCAGCCCAGCAACACGTGGAGTCCGTCATAATATTCAGAACTTCAAACTGCCTTCAAAGGCACAGCGTCCCCCGGCTCAGGCCTGCAGCGGGCCAGCTGCCCCGCCTGGGAGAGATGGTGTGCTGGGCTGCTTCTCTCCTTTGCAAGCCTGAGCTGTTTCCCTGTCATCCCCATCCCAAGGTTTCCGAACCCTCTGGAGTTGGAGCTTGGAGCGATGGAAGGAGCTGCCATGGCGCTTGCTAGGCCTGGTTAAGCACACCCTTTAGACTCTCCTAGGGGGCTTTTGTGGGTTTTTCAAAGGCCCCAGATCCGGAACGTTCCCTCCGGCAGCGCCCTTGACGTGGGTGCCGTACTCCCCCAGGGGACCATGTGGCGGTTCCCCCGCCCCCGGCCACATCTGGTGCACAGGAGGCATGCGTGCATCCTTCCCCCACACGGACTCGAGGGGTTGATCCCACTGCAGCAGCCGCCCCTCTTGTTCCGCCCCCTGGAGCATCTGACCTGCCGTGGGTCTTTGAGCAGACGTCTTCCTCTTTCAGGGCCTCCATTTCCTTATCTGTGAAATGGGGCCATATTGAAATGGTACTGTCTCCTGGGCTGTGGTTCTGCCCGGTGCCCAGTGGCACCACTCACTCATCAGCCCCTCCACCTGCCGGGGCTGCTTTAGGAGCTGCTGTCCGGATGAGGGAGGACTGTCCTCTCTGTTCTGCCCCCTGCCCCCTACCTGGACCACCTCAGGGAAACTGCAGGCTGCATTTAGAGGGAGGAAAGAGTCAGTCTCTGCCACCCACTACCTGTGCTCACCTGAAGGGCCCTCCCTCATGGGCCTCAGCAGCATTTATGACAACTCCCTTCCCTCTGTAAAATGAGAAGCATGGCCCCCCAGTCCTTCTCAGTCCTGACTGCACATTTCAAGCAAACGGGAGCTTTTGAAAACTCCAAGAAGTAACCCAACCCAAGCCATGTGAAACCACTTCTCTGGGGCTGGAACTGAGCATCAGGAGCTTTTAGGACTTTCCCAGGTGATACTAATACACAGCCAGAGCGGAAGACCTCTGGTCTAGATCAGAGCTACTCCGAGTGTGCGCTGGACCAGCAGCATTGTAGGCCTCACCCGGGAGCTTGTTCGAAATGCCGATTCTCGGGTTGTCTGGGGGGCTCAGTCAGTTGAGCATCCGACTCTTGATCTCAGCTCAGGTCTTGTTCTCAGGGTCGTAAGTTGGGGCCCCACGTTGGGTTCCACACTGGGCATGGAGCCTACTTTTAAAGAGAACGCAGAGAGGCACCTGGGTGGCTCACTTGGTTAAGCATCTGCCTTCGCTCGGGTCATGATCCCAGGGTCCTGGGATCGAGCCCTGCGTTGGACTCCCTTCTTAGCAGGAAGCCTGCTTCTCCCTCTCCCACTCCCCCTGCTTGTGTTCCTGCTCTCGCGCTCTCTCTCTCTCTGACAAATAAATAAATAAAATCTTAAAAAAAAAAAAAAAAAGAGAGAGAGAGAAGAAATGCAGATTTTCAAGCCCCACCCTAGCCCTAAGAATCAGGATCCTGGGGTGGAGCCCAGGATCCTGCCTTCTCTCACCAGCACCCCCAGCCATGCAGATGCAAGCCAAAGTGGGAGCGCACCAAGGGACCAAGTGACTTCTAGGGCCCCTCCTGCGTGGTGGCTGTGATTAGAATTGCTCTGCCATTTATAACAACTCCATCCTGGCTTCAAAGAATCACAGTGTTGATTCCTTTGTGTCAATATGTGATTCATCCATATTGTCATCAGTAATAAAGAACCGGCCCTTGTTTTCCATTACTCATGTGATCGCTGAGCAAGAAGACTCCCAGTTGTCTGGCAACAATTGACAAACCATGTCAGGGAAGACTTGGGGAGTTCAGTCATCCGAGAGCTCTGCAGGGGGCGGGGCTGTGGTGTGGCCACACCTTCTGGGGGGCCAGAGCAAGGCAGCTGGAACTCAGGCTGGCGGTGGGCCAGGGGCCCTGGGAAGGGGCTTGTCTGAGAAACTGCCAAAGGCTTTGAGTACAAGATTTGGTCACCAGTTTTGTCTGGTCCGAAAACGACTAAGGCTAGATGAACACACCATCCCAGGGGGAGAAACTTTTTGTTCTAGTTTTGCTTTCTAGTTATTCCAGAACAGGTTTGCAGTGCTGCCACCGACCATCCCTTATCAACAAAGAAGAGGAGGTTAAAGGTGTAGAAGAGAAATTTATACCTTAAAATCCCCAAGTCAGGGAACCAGATTGTCTTAAAAGGGTTGTGGAAGTACAGGTCAAAACTGGAATTAAATTCTCCACGAGTCCAACCCTTTATGTAGCTAGCCAAGGTTGGTTTTTATTGTTGTTGTCTTGTTTTATTGGTTTCTTTTAAAGTTTAGACTCTTTTTTTTAAGATGGGTCCTTTCATTTTTTTTACTGACATGTTTACTGGATTTACATAAGTTTGCAAATGCAATATATACTTGTTTTCATAGTCTTTTTATCCTTCTCTTCCTTCCCTGGCTCGTGCCTCCTCCTCCCCCAACTCACAATGGCATGCCCTCCCCAACACACATAACACAAACTTCACCCCATATGGCCACATTTTTAAAGACATTAGAGGAAGAGAAGCCTATTAAAGGACATAGTGACATGTGGGGACTTAATGCTTCCAAATCTGGTGTTTTTATGGCATGTTACTGTTTTTTTTCTAAAGCTCAATCATAAAATCTTGAATTGGAAGACTTACTACAGTCTTTAGTCTGCATCTTAATAGGACCAAATAGAGACATTGAGACAAGAGCAGAGATGAGATCTTTTGTTCTGGAGGCAGATATTTTTTTGGAGGACAATGCAAGTTCACTACAGGGGCGCCTAGCTGGCTCAGTCAGTGAAGCAGGCAACTCTTGATCTCGGGGTAGTGAGTTTGGGCCACATGTCGGTTGTAGAAATTACTTTTAAAAATTTTGTTAATTAAAAAAAAAAGCAAGTTCACATGTGACTTGGTAATACTGTTGCAGACGGTAACATGGGGACAGACCTTCCTGTGGGCTCAACTTCAGCAAAATGCCAAGAGAGAGCTTTCAGCAGCTTCACCGGAGAGCACCAGTCGTCTGAGTGATATGCATTGCCCAACTCCTGGGGCACCGTTCACTCTGTACTCCCCTGGAATGGTGTCCTTGAGACTAGGCAATGAGTTGGTCCTAGCAGAAGGCCAGTCTGAATCAGCAAAATATCTAAAGTCTCTTGAAGAAATAAACCAATGCTCTATTTCTGAAGAAATAAACCAATGCTCTTTTCAGGAATCAGACAACTTTTTCTGTAAAAAGCCAGATAGCCAAATATGGACTTTGCCGGCTGTTGAATTGCTGTTGTAACCACTAAACTCTTGCTGTTGGAGAATGAAAGCAGCCATAGACAAATACATAAATGAATGGATATGGCTGTGTTCCAATAAAACTTTATTTTCAAAAACAAACAGTGGGCCAAATCCATAGTTTGCTGATCCCTGCTCTAAACAACGATCGAAAGTGACATTTAGTAATAATAGCCGACAGCCGTTGAACAGTTATAATAAACCAGACTTTGGTAATCTAAGACAGTTTATGTGATTAGTGCCCCCATTTTGTAGATGAGCTAAGAAACTTACCCAAGGCCACATAGCTCATTAGTAAGATTCACACTCAAATCTAATTCCAGAACCTGAGCTGAATCATTATTACTGTATGCCTTTACACCCACTGAGACTGGAGCGCTAGTAAGCTCCTGGCTTCAGAGAGAGCGCTCAACGTGATGGCATCAGTGTGCACCGACATGATAATCAGTGCTGAGCATGTTCAAGGTCACTGCTTCCTGGAAGGTAGACCGTGAAGAGTCATAGATCTGTTGTCTCAGGGGATCTGGAGGTGACGACCCTTGCTGGTGGGGGAGGTTTGGGGAAGGAGAGAGAACTCAGAGGCTGAACCCAGCAACTCCACCTGCCTGGTATTTGTGGCACCATCATCTTCCTGACCATCATGATAGTCACTACTCTGAATCGAGCCTCCTCCCTGCTCACCAGGACGCCTGCACCAACTCCTAACTGGCCTCCTATTGCAGGCTCCCCTCCTCGGCTCTACCCTTCCATGTTGCAGAGAACTCCCCATCATGATGCTTCAACCTCCAGCAGCCCCATGTAGGGGCCCCTTTCCAGTGTCATGCAGGCTTTCCCCCTCCAGCTAACCCCCTCTCCAGCCACCCCACCCACCCCACTCACACAGAACCCCTCACAGAAAGACCAGGGCGTTTCAGACAAAAGAACCAGCACCTACAAAGATCTGGAGGGAAAAAAATCACAACTCAGCCAGAGACTCGGGAGTGGCTAAGCATTAACAAGACCATGTTTGTGTTTGGGGAGTAGTCAGGCCAAACTCGGGAAAGACCTTGAATGTCAAGCAAAGGAGTTTGGCTGGATTTATCACCCAGGTGATGGGGAGTCACAGGAGAATCCTGAACCAGGGGTGACATGATGCGGTCACTCCCCTGACCCAGCCCCTCAGCTCTTCCAGCTGCTTCCTCTGTCTGACGTCCCTTCTCCCCAGTGGCCTCCAGCAACTCCTCCGTGAAGCCACCTCATCACCTCCCCGCACCCTCTTGGATTCATCCAACGCAAGTCTGCCTCTCCTCCCAACCTTCGGGGCCCCTGGAGGGCAACAACGGTGTCTGTCCTTCTCTGCATCTCTGATGCCCAGCACAAGGCCCGGCACGGAGTGGGTGCTCGGGGCATGTTTTCTTAGGCCATCATCATCGACCAGAGCTTAGGGGGCGTTTTTTCTCTGCCAGGCCTCAGCCAGGCTCTAAGAATACAGTGATGAGCAAAACCAAGTCACACGGAGTTCACAGCCCAGAAGGGAGGAGAGACACAAACCAAATGATCACACAAATAAACGTGAAGGTGCAACTGTCACTGGGTCTCCAAAGGCAATGAGTGTGGCCATAAACTCCAGTGACTGTCCCCCAGCCTTGTAGCGAGGACAAGGAGACGAAGGTGTGTGCCCCGAAGGGTTTGGGGGCTGTCAGATGAGGAGGGTAAGAAGCTAGAGCAACAGGAGTCCCATGGGAAGTAGGACCCGAGCCCCGGGCAGGAGGCAGGGACCTTGACTTTACAGTGCCCCTTTCTCCTGGCTTCTTCCTGAGGCTCATTCATTCATTCCCCAAACATTCTCCAGGAACGTCTGAGAGCCAGCCTCTGTACAAGGCGCCAGGGCACAGAGGGGAGACTAGTTGGTCCCTACCTCCTCGCTGACCGGAACACGGCTGCAGCCCGCACCTGGTGCAGGGCATGCCTGGGATCCCTGAGGAGCAGCTGCTCGGGCTCAGTGTTGAGGTCAGGGTAGGGGGGTACCAGCAGGAACGTGGGAGAAGGAACTTCCAGGGTCAGGCACAGTGTGGGCACGTGCCTGGGGGCTCAAACAGCCCCGGGGGAGCATTAAGTAGAGAGGCCCCTTCCAGCCTGTCCTCCATGTCCTGAGCTCCTTGGGCAAGTCTTCCTTTTGCCCCACTTCCTTAAGGCTAGCAGGGAGTTGCCTAGCTCCCCAGAGGGCAAGGGTTAAGTAGGATTTCTGCAAAGCATCAGGGGTTCCCTGGATGCCTCTGGAAAATCTCAAAAGAGGCGGCTTTGCCAGTGCCCAGCCTCCACATAAAGCAGTTTTGGTGGATTTGATCTCTTTGGCAGGAACTCAGCAATATTTTCCTGTTCTTTTACAATTCGGCAACACAGAGGCCTCTTGAGTTCCTATTTCTCCTTTGAAAATGGCTTTAATCATTAAAAGCTGGACCTGGTGATATTTCTTAAGCTTCTGCCTCCGTTTTGTTTGTTTTTCTATAGTGTCTTCCAGAACGACTTCATCACGTTCGCTGCTGGGGGAGGAGGCACATAACCGTGCCATGAATGAAATACAGGTTATCTCTGGAGCTGGCCGTGTTTGTCCCCAGGCCAGTCCCTGTCAAATAGACATAAAATGGGGTGGGAGTTTCACCATGTAATTAAGACATCCCAGGCTGCAAAGAGGGATGGAAATTATATTTCTTTCTTTTTTTTTTTAATATTCCTTCACCTCAATTGGATCCATCAAACCTTTAAGTGCCTACGGCTTGCCAGGCCCTGCTGAGGGTGCACAAAAAAATAAAATCAGCTTCCCTTCTGTCAGGGGCTCCCCAGTTTCTTGAGGAGGATAGAATAAAACACTATAGCATCTGGTCGCTATAGCATCTGGTCGCTGCTGTAAGTGTCGGAGGGTGTGGACTTTGGAGAAAGGCAGAGCATGGTTCAAATCTGGACTTCACCTCATACTAGCTGTGTGACATTGAGCAAGTTATTTAGCCCCTCACAAACCTCAGTTTCTTCATCCATAAAATGGGAATAATTAGGGGCACTTGGGTGGCTCAGTCAGTTGAGCGTTCGACTCTTGGTTTTGGCTCAGGTCATGATCTCGGGGTCGTGAGTTCAAGCCCCGTGTTGGGCTCCGCAGTCGGCGTGGAGTCTAGTTGAGATCCTCTTTCTCCTCTTGCCTCCTCTGCTCGTACTCTCTCTCTCTCTGTGTCTAAAATAAATAAATCTTTTTTTTAATGGCAATAATAATAGTATCTGTCTTTATTAGAGATAATATATGTAACCCATTAATCAGCCTAGAGGCAGGCACAGAGTACATGTTCACTAAATAGTAGCTGTTCTTCTCCTTGTTCTTCTAATAGTAGTAACTATGACTTCTCCGGCTAAGTATGTGAACAAAGTGCTATAGGAGTAATTAATTCTCCTGTGGGAGTTAGAGGGGACTTCGTGGAAGAAGTGACAAGGATCTGGATCTTTAAAGATCATTAGGAGTTTGCCAGACATAAAGAATAGAATGTCTCAGACAACAGAACTGGCACCTAGAAAGGCCTGGGGGTGGGAGTTTGGGTGGAACGGTGAAAGTCACAGCAGGTCCAGAAACTAGGAGTCCTCAAACCTAAGTGTGTGCACATATGTGTCTGGGGAGTGGTCCAGCCAAGCTCATGAGAGGCCTTGAATGCCAAGCAAAGGAGTGTGGCTGGATTTCTCCTGTGGGTGTTGGAGAGTCTCGAGAGATTCTGAAACCCCTGAGCCCGCCCCTTAGCTGCTGGTGGGGAAGCTCTCTCATGTCTGCTGCCTTCTGGCCCTGCCCTCCCTGCAGATCATCAAGGACCAGAAGCTGCTGGTGATTGTTGGGGGCATGCTGCTGATCGACTTGTGCATCCTGATTTGCTGGCAGGCTGTAGATCCTCTGAGGAGGACGGTGGAGAGGTACAGCATGGAGGTAAGTGCCCACGGCAGCAGGAGGGAGGCCCGCGGGGACGCTGCTCCCAGACATTCTGGGACAGGGAGGCAGCACGTCGCCCTGACCGCCCCAAGGGCGCTGCTTAAGACGAAATCAAGGTTGTTCCAGGGGAATCTTCACAGCTCCACGTGGGCCCACATTCCCCATCAGAAACTCCTCATTTAGTTCTGTTTTGTTCCATTTGAGACACATTCCAGAAAGGCCAAATAGAAAGTCTTCACTCCTGGGGAAAGCACAGTGAAAGAATTGTCTAGTGATATTAATATATGCAGAAATAAGAAATGTTAGGCCATTTAAATGAGTATATTTTCTGCCCGTTGTCAAAGCCCGCATTTATAGGATTCATCCATCCAGAAATACATTGAATTTCAACCTCCTTTTAAGCAAGTTCCCTAAGGAGTGCTACTTGGGAGTAAACATTCTGGTAGCTCCTTCTAGTTACTATGTGATTTTCGAAGTGAGGAGTTCTGTTAAAATAAAGAACCTTACATAAAATTACATAAAAGTATATATTTTAACAGTCTTGCGTTCAGCCTTACCCTCTTCTCACACTGGTCTTCCCAGGATGCTCCAGATTAGGGAAGTTCAAGACCCTTTGGAAGTTGTGGTTTTGTTGCCTTGCTCTTAGAACAGTTAAACCTGCCTTCATGGGAGAGGGCCGGGCTTGAATGGCGTGCGCCGTGCATCCTGATCTCCATATGGTGTAGCAAATTCTACCGAGAGAACCGGTGTCCGCATTATTAGAGAAATCTTTTTGTGGAATGTAGTGTGGATTCTTAAGCTAATGTGGAATTGGTCATTTTATGCACTGGGGACAGAGGTTTTTACCCTTCTGGACAAGATGGTTTTCTAGCAAATAAGAAGCCCAGCTTCATTTGCAGGGGAACAGATAGAGGGTTTACCCAGCACAGGGAGAAGTCAGAAAGCCAGTGCCGGGGCAGAGAATGCCCCTTCCTGCCCGTGCAGATGTAGGAGACAGCCTTAGGGCCGGGGCCTCTGTCTCCCGGCCTTCAGCCTCACTTCGGGAGGGAGCAGGACTCCAGGCAGGCACGGCCAGGACTGCCGAGGAGGAAGGCCCAGACGCGGGCTGTACCCGTGGGCCGAGGGGGCAGGAGGTCACTGGGGCAGACAGGCTCCAGAGGGGAGGTGACGCCTGGTCACTACTCATGACCCACAGTTGGCAAAGGAGCTGTCCTGCCCCACCCCACTCCACCCTGGAGACTTCCTCTTCCACCGCCAGGAGTTGGAAATCCGGACGGGGTGTCAACAGGAGGAAGAACTGTCATGGCTAGGTGGGCCTCTGGGCTAGGGAGGCCCGGGGGTTGCTCATCACCAACCCTAACGCCGATAACCGCAACAGCAATGGTGGTGGTAGCCAGCTCTGCGCGTTAACTCGCGGAATCCTCACAGTAACTGTACTGCAGGTGCCCCCCCCCTTAGCCCCATTTTAGTGATGAGCAAACAGAAGCCCAAAGAGATTCTTTAAGTGACCCAAGGCTACCTAGCAGGTTAGTGGCAACACCACTAACTACCCTCTCACACACTCCCCTCCCTGCCTTTCAGCACACAGATGGCGCTTTGCAGTTTTTAGGGCCTCTCACAGACCTTGGCCGTAGGCACAGATCTGTGAAGTGGGCAGGGAAGTGCTTTCACTTTGTGCGGGTGAGGGCTCGGGTTAGAGCGCCGGCCAGACCGAAGGCCCAGGATGTCAGGGAGGGAGAAAGCGAGGTGCGCAGAGCTGGCCTGAAGAACTGGAGCTGGGCGGGTGGACGGAGGCCAGACCCGTCCACTGGCTCACAGCCTTGCCGGGGTGGGGTGGCTGGAGAGACGAGCCGCTGCCACCTCCACTCAAGGTTAAGGTGGAGGCCAAGTATGCACCAGGGGTCCCCCACACTCTGGCTGTGGCACGGAGAGGCCGCAGGGCTGGCGTCGGCCTGAGTCAGCAGACTCCGGGAAGTGGACCCGGGAAGCCAGTCCCCCTGGACCCTTTAAAGGAGATCAACCTTGTGCAGTCGGATTAGCGTAAGTGACAGTTTGCTATCACTGACCTTACCTTTCTTCCTTCCTTTCTGAAGTAAGTGCGGAGGCTCTCGGTGGCTCTGTGCAGAGAACCCTGGCCCATGCACCACCTTCCAGGGCAACGGGTCTCAAACAGAGGAGCCGAGGGGGGCCATGGAAATGCCCCACTGCGTAGATGAGGAAACTGAGTCTGGGGAGGGGACGTTCCTGCCAAGGGGCATCCAGACTTTCCAAGGTGAGGCCTGGAGGACAGCCAGCTCCCTGGCTTTCAGCCCAGACACTCTGTCTCAGTTTCCCTCCAGGTATCTGCTGAGATTTCTCTGTGAACCTTTTCTGGCCTGCTCCTCTTTTCCTCCTCTTATTTTTAGGGTTGCCCTGTCATGCTGTTGCCATGGCAGCAGAACCCTTTGCTTTGTCGACCTTATTGTCATTTTCCCACCAAGCAGCACCAGGCAGCCAGTTGATTTCTCTCCGGCCCTCCTCCGTCGGACACGGCGTGGTGGTTGAACAGTGTGCCCAGGGGATGAGGTGTCCTAAATTGTCCTTCAAGGGGCTGTTTTGTCCAGGGCCCCCAGTGAGAGAGAAAGTCTCTGCTTGGGGAAGAAGTGACCAAAGACCTTTGTGGTCTGTCCCTACCGCCCTACCAAATGGACGCATTTGGTTGCTCCGGACGCTCTGGATGCTCTGAACATCCCAGGATTCTAGTCATAGGCCTTGCTCTGTGTTACGCTTTCCAGCCTTTGCCCATGCTGTTCCCCCTTCCAGAACAGTCTCTGACAAGTAAATGAACTTCAGTTCCAGGCCCCTGGGTTATCTCTACAGGGATGTGTCCCTGAGTTCCCTGGCTCCACCAGATTTAAGCTCTTGTTCCTCCCCACTGCTGTGCCTAGCTTCCCGACACTCCCCTGTCGGGACACTTAGCGTGCTGTTCAGCTCCACTGCGTGCATCCCTGCCCCTGCTCTCACTGGACCGCCAGCTTCTCCAGGACAGAACCACGTCACAGAGACCCCCTCCCCAAACACACACTGCCCAGCCAGCACCCCTGCACATGTCTTCTGCTGGGGAGACAGAGGCAAGCACAGGCGCCCTGGCCCCCGATCTCATGGCACCCACAGGCTAGTTGGGGGGCAGATAGTAAACACACAGACAAATAAGCGGGAGCACTTTAGATCGCGTAGATTCTATTAGCGATTAGAAGTAAATAGGATGAAGAGTTGGCAAATAACAGGACGGACCCGTGGAGGAGATTCTCCCGGTGAGAGTGCGTGTAAGTGTCCGGAGAATGAAAATCTGATTCTGGAGTCCTATTGGAGATATCCCAGCTCTGCACCCTTACTCATTTCCATGCAATAAATATTTATATAGCACTTGTTATATGCCAGGTACTATTCTGAATGTGTGATATGTATCATTTTTTAAAGTGTATACTTAATAGGCTTTGTTGCTTAGGGCAGGTTTTGGTTTACAGGAAAAATTAACAGAAAGCACAGAGAGTTTCCATATACACCCCACTCCATACCCCACAGTTTCTTCTATTATTAACATGTTGCGTTGTGTAGTGCATTTGTTACAATTGATGAACCAATATTGATTCATTATTATTTACTAAAGTCCATAATTTATGGCTAGGTGGGGTTCACTTTCTGTTGCACATTCCGTAGGTTTTGCCAAATGCAAAAGTCATGGATCCGCCATTACAGTGTCATACAGAAGGGTTTCACTGTCCTAAATGCCCTCAGTACTCCACCAGCCCCTGGCAACCACTGAGCTTTTTGTTGTCACCATAGTTTTGCCCTTTCCAAAATGTCATATAGTTGGCATCATATGCTAGGTAGCCTTTTCAGACTGATGTCTTCAACTTAGCAATACGAATTGAAGGTTCCTTCATGTCTTTTCGTGGCATGATCGCTCATCTCTTTTTATCACTGAATAATATTCCATTGTATGGATGGACCACAGTTTATCTGTTGCCCATCAGAGGACATCTTGGTTGCTTCCAAGTTCTGGCAATTATGAATAAAGCTGCTATAACCATTTTTGTGTAGGGTTTTGTGTGGACATAAGTTTTCAACTCATTTGGGTAAATAACTAAGAGCACCATCACTAGATCATATGCAAAATCTTTGTTTAGCTTTGTAAAAAACTGCCAAACTGTCTTGCAAATGGCTCTACCATTTTGCATTCCCGTCAGCAGTGAATGAGAATTTCTGTTGCTCAACATCCTCATCAGCATTTGGTGTTGTCAGTGTTCTGGATTTTAGCTATTCTACAGGTACGAAGTGATATCAGATTTTTATTTTAATTCACATTTCCTTAATGATGTGTGATGTGGCACACCTTTTCATGTGCTTATTTGCCATCTTCTTTAGTGAGATGTCTGTTTAAGTCTTTTACTTGCTTTTTAATTAGATTGTCTTCTTGTTGAGTTTTAAAAGTTCTTTGTATATTTTGGATGCAAGTCTTTTATCAAACACGTTTTGTGAATCTTTGCTCCCAGTCTGTATCTTGTTTTTTCATTCTTTTAACATGGTCTTTTGCAAAACACAAATTGTTTATTTTAATGAAGTCCAACCTATCTTTTTTTTTTCTTCCGTTGAGCATGTTTTCAGTGCCAAGTCTAAACACTCATTTCCGAACTCAAGGTCACCTAGATTTTCTTCTGTTATCTTTCAGAAGTTTTAGAGCTTTGCATTTTACATTCAGGTCTATGGTCCATTTTGAGTTAACTTCTGTGAAAAGATACAAGGTCATTTTCTAGATTCATTTTTATGCATGTGAATGTCTAGTTGTTCCAGTACCATTTATCAAAAATACTATTCTTTCTCCATTGCCTTTTGGGTCTTTGTCATAGATCAGTCGACTATATTTGTATGGGTCTATTTCTGGACTCTCTATTCCTTTCCATTCATCTATTTGTCTGTTCTTTTGCCAATACCACATTGTTCTGATTACTGTAGGTTTATAGTAAGTCTGGGAGTCAAATATGTCCACTTTCCAACTTTATTCTTCTTCAATATTGTATTGGCTATTCTGGGCCTTTTGCCTCTCCACATAAACCTTAGAATCAGTTTGTTAAATGCCTTGCTGGGATTTTGTTTGGGATTGTGTTGAATCTATAGACCAAGTTGAAAAGAACGGATAGCTTAACAGTATTGAATCTTCCTATCCATGAACATGGAATGTGTCCCCATTTATTTAGATCTTCTCTGATTTCTTTTATCTGAGTTTTGTAGATCTCCTCACATAGATCTTATACATATTTTGCTAGATTTATACCTAAGAATTTTATTTAGCTTTTGGTAAAAATGCAAATGGTGGTGTATCTTTAATTTCAAATTCCAGTCACTCATTTCTGGCATATTGGAAAGCAATTGACTTTTGTATACTAACCTATGTCCTACAACGTTGCTATATAATTGCTTATTAGTTCCAAGAGGTTTTTGTGGGGTTTTTTTGTTTTTGGTTTTGGTTTTTTTTGACTCTTTGGAACTTTCTACATTGACAGTCATGTCAACTGCAAAGAGATAATTTTATTTCTTCCTTCCCAAACTGTATAACTTTTATTTCCTTTTTTGTCTAATATTTGTATTAGCTAGGGCTCCAAGTACAATCTTGAATAGGAATGGTGAGAAGGGGACATTCCAACCTTATTCCCAATCTTAGAGGGAAAGTACCCACTTTCTCACTATATTAATGATGTTAGTATATTACTTTTTTCTCAAAGAGAGTGCCTGTGTGTGTGTATGAAATAGTTTGAAATAGTTCTGCTGGCCAAAGCCAAGGGTGACTTTGGGGAGGTGACAGGAAAGACAAATGAAGATGTGGTCAGAGCCTGGTTGTTAGGGACATTATGTGCTAAACAGAGGAGTTTAAACTTCAAAATTAAAGACATTCAATCAGGGAAGTGACATGATCAAGTTTGCCGTGGCTGCATGGTGAGAACAGATGGAGGGGCGAGGCTGGAGGCCCAGAGATGGCTCAGAGATGGTTTTTGCTATAATCCGGGCAGGAGCTGATGGTGACCTAAAGCAGGGCAGTTGCAGTGGGAACAGGAAGAAGTGGATGGCTTTGAGAGAGATTAAGGAAGCAGATATGACAAGACTCGGTGATTGATTGACTCTAAGGGGTGGGACAGGGAGGCAGCAAGGGCAATGCCCAGATCTCTGGGTGGTGGATGGCAGTCCTGTTCACTGAGGCAGGGTGCAGAATAAGGAGCAGGTTTGGGAGGGAATGTGAGGGTCTCACTTCTGGGCAGAGGGGCTCAAAAGATTGAATACAGAGTCCTGGAGCACAAAGGAGTAGTTTGTCCAGTGACAGAGATGGGGACGGAGGGCAGTTAACACATCAAGGATGGAAGCTGTGGGAATGAGTATAATCACCCAGGGACTGGGTGCAGTAAGAAGTGAAGATGTCCTGACTAGAGCCTGAGCAACCACAGAGCACTGATGGGGACAGAAGAAGCCTGGGAAGGGAATTTTGAAGTGGTGGTCAGGAAGGAAGGGAGTAGCCAGGAGAGAGAGGTGCCTATGCACAGTGGGCATTTGAAGGAGGGGGAGCTCTGAGACAAGTGCCACAGACCAAGGCAAGGACCGACAGGTGCACCCCCTTACTTGGCCCCGGGCTTAGTGCTCCCACACTGCATCTCAGCCCTCCCTCCCTCTGCTTTGCGGCATCTGATGGGAAGATTGGCTGTTTCTGCATTTCAGATAGAGCAGGTGTGGGTAAATCTGCCAAGGATGCTAAAAGGGGTTTTTTAACTATGATTTGTATTCTCGAGAAAAAGGGAAAACACTCATTTTTGAGTACTACTCTACTAGTGGTGATAGTGAGTAGGTGTTATATACATGGGTCTGGAGTCTGGGGAAACATGTAAGCCTGAGATGGGAACTTGGATATGGTCAAAATATAGATGGCACTGAAAACCTTGGATGAGAGCACTAAGATGGTGCTTGGATGAGGGGTGGGGCATACAGATGGAGAAGGGAAGGGGACCAAGGACAGACCCTCAGTCACTCCAGTGTTTGGACATCAGGAAGGTGGGAGAGAAACAGCAAAGGACCTAGAAGGAGAAGCCACCGAGATAGGAAGAAAACCAGGTGAGTCTGGTGTCTAGGAGACCAAGTGAAGAAAGTGTTTCAAGAAGGAAGTTTCAATCAAGTGTGTCAAATGCTGCTTTTAGATCAAGTTAAGATGAAAACCAAGAATTGACACTGTGTATATGTATCCATACACACACACCCATATGGGATGTTTTTCTTTTCAGGAAAATAATTTGAGATAATTTCCCCCTCAAGTAAGAGCAGTGTGTACTAATGCTGTGAAGATAGCCTATGAATCTAGTGGAAGGGTTGTTTGGGTTTTTTCCCCAAGCCTTCCTTCTACACCAGGCCACCTCTTACACTTCCACTTGACCGCTCTGAAATGGTTTGGAAGTGAAGAGAAAATGGCGGACAGCACTAAAGGTCGCTGAATGTTGAACACCCCACAGAGCCTCAGGACAGCCACTGAGGCAACATCCTGAGACCACCTGCCCTCCCTAAAGACATCCCCCATCTGCTCCCAGGCAGGTTGCAACAAGAGGTGGAATCGTGTGCAGTCCAGGCACCCATGGGAGCCATGTGTGTGGTGTTTATTTATGGAAATGGTGAAAGGCTGTCTCCACAGGCTGCAAGCCGCCCACATCGAGAATTCCCAGCACTCTGGGTTCTGTGGCTTTCTGGCCATTTGGGCAGTAATCAAGTTAAGGGCAGTCTGGAACGGAGGGGTATTTCAAACTTCCCTCCACGTTCCATGCTTTTACCATCCTTTTTGCGGAAGCAAACCCAGGGCTTTAAAAGTCATAGACTACACTTGGCTTTGAAACTGGTGGCTTATTCCAGTATGTTTCTATGGCAACAGATATTGGAAGAGGCAAATACATAGAGTTTTAAATAATTTTAAGTCTTATCTTCTACACTCCCTCCACAGTTGCTCTGCAAAAAAAATCCAATCATAGAGCACATACTTTCTGGAAACATCTGGTATCCTTATAAAGCTTGTCCAAGTTCCATCTCACACTATTCATTTTGAAATAAAGAAATACTGGGACGCCTGGGTGGCTCAGTCTATTAAGCGTCTGCCTTCAGCTCCAGTCCTGATCCCAGGGTCCTGGGAATCGAGTCCTGCATCCGGGTCCTTGCTCAGCAGGGAGCCTGCTTCTCCCTCTGTCTGCAGCTCCCCCTGCTTGTGCTCTCTCTCTCCTGCTTTCTCTGACAAATAAATAAATAAAATCTTAAAAAAAAAAAAAGAAAGAAACGAAATAGATACCAGAATGGCCAGGGTGAGGGTAGTGCTAAGCATCAGGGTCCACTCTGCTCTGTGGGTTGCTCACAGGTGGCCTGGTGGTCCAAAGCTTTGATGCAAAGGGTCACATTCCAAGCAATGGGTCATCACTGCCAGCCCTGGACTGTGGGACAGGTCTTTATCATCCATAGTCATCCATGGGGTCCTGGATGGCTGGGGCCCCGGCCAGATTCGAACCAACTCCAGGCAGGGGAGTGGGACCCCACGAGGACCTCTGGCAGAGTCTGACTACTCACCGGAGACAGCTACACAATCTGAGCTTCTAGCCAGTTCGTTCTCCCGGTTCAAATCCTCCCCATCAGCTAGAGGATGAAGCCCACACTCCTTAGCAGGCCCGGAGGTCCTCAACGTTCTGACTTCATTTGCCTCCCCATCTGTGAGCCCCTCCTTACTCCTTGTGCTCAGCTACCCTGAATGATCGGCGCTCCTCCAACACATCACACTCTCTCTTCCCCCACACCTTTGTACGTGCTATTCTTTCTACCCAGAACACTCTCCTGAGCACCCCAAAATGCCATCTTCATGCAAAAATTTCCTATTTGACCTTCAAGAGGCAGCTGGAAAGCATCTTCTCCAGGAGGCTTTGGAACATGCAGACTGCCTTGGATGTGTCTGCCTAGGCCCCTTCTCCCGTTTGCCCCCTCATTCCAGTCACAACACTGATAACTGACTGTCTGTGCACCTGGCCCCCCAGGTCTGTGACCTCCTCGGAGGGCAAGGCCATCTGTGTGTCCCCAGTACCTACTCACTGGCAGGGCCTGGCTCAGAGTAAGTAGTCAGTAAATATTTATTGAATAAATTGTTTCCTCCACCTGGAACTCTCTCCCCATTGCCTCCATATGTCCAAATTCAACCCATCTGTCTGGGCCCATTAAGCCGGCTTCTCCAAGAAATGTCTTTGCTGAGTTGCAATTTAATTTAATATTACACTCTCACCTTTTATCAAGGGCCCACTTATGGGGCTAAAGCTGCCAATTGAAGAATGATTCAGCATCTTCTCTAAAGGACTGTTGTTCAGTTTGTGACTTAGTGCCCCTGAGATGAAGATCCACAGGCTAGATCCTTACAGAATTTAGCGCCAGGAAATGGGTTGTGCTCTCCCAGTGAACTTGAATCTACTTCCTTCCTTCGATCAGGCAGTCGTAACTGAATAAGCCACTCCGTTTTCTTTTTAACCTTGGCTGCCAGAAAGTAGGAGACCAAATTCAACACTCTGGCTGCAATAACCATCTTATCTCAGGTTCCTGGAGGATTATCTCGCTTTCAATCATGTGTCTTTATTTTTAACTGTCCTGTTGTGTTGGGGCTTTTATTATGTGCTGCCTCAGGCCCTTTGGGAGAGCAGGCAAGGTGTAAATTCCAGATTAAGTTATTAAAATGAGAATGCCGAGCAAGATTTAATTGGAATAATATGCCAGAGAAGTATTGAAGGATGTCCACAGACACTCGCCTTCTGGCATGGGTCCCGGCTCAGCCCCAGTTGCAGTCAGCACTGCAGGCCCCATGTGTGGACAGACGGACTCTGCTGGCCACAGCCGCATTTCTGGAACATCTTGTATCATCAGAAGGCATCTTAGAGGGCGCCTGGGTGGCTCAGTCGGTTAAGCGACTGCCTTTGGCTCGGGTCATGATCCCCGAGTCCTGGGATCGAGTCCCACATCGGGCTCCCTGCTCGGCGGGGAGTCTGCTTCTCACTCTGACCCTCCCCCTTCTCATGCTCTCTCTCTATCTCATTCTCTCTCTCAACTAAATAAACAAAATCTTTAAAAAAAAAAAAAAAGAAGGCATCTTAGATAGATGAGAGATTAGTCTATCTCATCTTCCTTGTCGGCTTCCCTTTTGCCTTCGGGAGGCACTTCCAGAGGCCCCTCAGGACACAAAGCAAAAGACACAGAGCCACCAAATCAGGGCACAGCCCTGAGGCTAGAAATACTCTGGTCCCTCCCGGACCAGGTGGCGCTGCTGGGGGGGGGCGGGGGGTAATGATCTGTTTACTAGAAATTCTCAAACACCTGGAACAGAATGGCTGGAAAATTGTCTGTGATACTGGCATCTTCTGACCACTGTGTGTCTTGGTAAAACCATTCCAGTTCTTGAGCAAAAGGAGCCTTTAGATTTTGGTGATTTTTTTCCCCAACCCCACACATCCATGTCGGCAGAAACATCAGCTGTTGCACCCACAGAGACCTTCCCTCTTTTTAGTGGGGAAAATGCCAGACAACTTACTCTTCGTACTCTATGTGTCACCTGGGTGTTCCTTCAGCATTTGGGGGGAGGGGTGGGGAGCCACTGTGTGTCCTGCTCAGGCTCCCTTAAGGACCGCACAGGCCGGTGGGCAAGATTAGATACACACAGAGACATACATACGCAGGGGGTTGTCGCCAACGGTATCTCCTCTCTGACACAGGCCTCCAGATTCTCAGTTTAAAGTTTAAGTGACAGTACTGAGAGACTGGGCTTCCTTTTCTAAAGTAGGAGCCAGGACTGAGTTTGGATTTAATGGCCCCCAGAGGATAAAAAAGTAAGAGAGAACCTGTATTAGTTAGGGTGTGAGAGGTTTTGCTATGGCAGGAAAAAAACAAAAAAACAAACAAACTCTGCACTAAAAATAATACTCTTTACTCATCTGAGTACTTGTCCATCAAGAGCCAACTACAGCTTCTCCCATAGGGTCCTAACTCCAGGACTCAGCTGGTGGGGCAGTTTCTGTGGCAAAGGGAAAGAGTACATGGTAAAGCGTGCACTGACTTTTAGAGCTCCCACTCCCGAGGATCACATGTCATTTCCGCGCATGTTTTAGTGGGAAGAGCATGTTAACAGTGCATGCCTGAGTTCAGTGGGGCAGGGAAGAGCAGTCCTACTATGTGCCTAGGGGAGAGAGAACCAGGTGCTGACATACAGGGTTCTCTGTATACAGTACAGTGGCTATAGTACATGCTATAGGAATGAGTCCAGCACATTCCATCCAACTTCCTGTTGCTGTAACAAACACTGCCCCATCCTAGAATGTGAGCTGTGCAAGGACGTGGCAGGAGGAAGTGTTGTCTTTTAGTCACTGCTGGATCCGCAGCACCTGGAAAAATGCCCAGCACATAGTACACACTCAACGAAGAATAGTAATTGAATAATTGAATGAACTCAGCCTTAGAACAACTGTATGAGGACATCAGTGGGATATTCTCTGAGAGGTTTTGTACTAATCCTGCAGACTCTACTACTGCCAAACCCTCTCCTAACCCACCGCTCTGTCCACCTCCACGGCTACCACCGAGGCCTAAAGCACCATCACCTGCTCAGTGTCTGGCCTCCCAGGAGGGGGCGCTATGAGGCAAGGCCGCTGTCGACACAGTGCCCAAGAGGTGTGATTAAGTGGAAGGCACTGAGTTGTTGTTTATTGTTGTTATCACAAGTTTCTAAGCGGGCTCCCTGCTCCCACTCGTTGTCACTTGCAAGCCATTCTCCACACAGCAGAGAGATTTATGTTTGATGGTCTATTTTGAGATGTAATTTAGATGCATAAAATTCAGTTTTAAAACGTATGCCATGGTGGCTTTTAATACATTCATAAGACTGTGTGAACATCCCCACTATCTAATTCCAGAACTATTTCATCATCCCCAGAATAAAGCCCTCTCCTTTGGCCCATCACCCCAGATTTCCCCTTCCCTCCAGCCCCTGGCAACCACTAATCTACTTTGTGTTTCATGGATTTGCCTGCTCTGGACAGGTCACATCAGTGGGATCGTACAACATGCGGCCTTTTGGGTCTGGCTTCTTTTACTTAGCATAAGGTTTTTCAGGTTCCTCCATGTTGTAGCGCCTGTCAGCTCTTCACTCCTTTTATGGCTGAAAATATTCCCTTCTATGGATAAACACATTTAGTTGTCCGTTCATCAGTTAATGGATATTTGGGTTCTTACCACATTCTGGCTATTATGAATAATGCTGCTGTGGACATCCGTGTACAAGTTTTTGTATAAACATATGTTTTCAGTTCTCTTGGGTACACACACACGCACACGCACACGCACAGTAGAATTGCTGGGTCATATAAAATGCTGCTTAACATTTTTAGGAACACGGTGGCTGCACCATTTTTCTTTCCCAGCAGTGTATGAGGGTTTCAATGTCTCCGCATTGTTGCCAAAAATTTTATTTATCTGCCCTTTTGGTTATAGCCATCCTACTGGGTCTGAAGTGGTATCTCATTGGGGTTTTGAAGAGAATTATTACCAAATAACTAATTATGGTGAGCATCTTTTCATGTGCATGTTGGCCATTTGTATATCTTCCTTGGAGAAATAACTCTTCAAGTCCTTTGCCCATTTTTGATTATTTGTCTTTTCGTTGTTGATTTGTAGGAGTTCTTTATGTATTCTGGATACTACTAGATCCTTATCAGGTATACAATTTGTGAATATTTTCTCCCATTCTGTGGGTTGACATTTCACTTCATTAGTATTGTCCTGTGACATGCAAAAACATTTTTAATTTTTTTTAAAGATTTTATTTATTTATTTGATAGATAGCGAGAGCAGGAACACAAGCAGGGGGAGTGGGAGAGGGAGAAGCGGGCTTCCTCCCGAGCAGGGAGCCCGATGTGGGACTCGATCCCAGGACCCTGGGATCATGACCTGAGCCAAAGGCAGACGCTTAACGACTGAGCCACCCAGGCGCCCAAAACATTTTTAATTTTGATGACGTTCAGTTTATCTATTTTTTCTTTGGCTGTTTGTATTTTAGATATCATAACTCAGAAACCATTGCCTGATCTGGGGTCATGAAGATTTATTATACTAATGTCTTCTTCTAAGAGTTTTATAGTATTAATTTTACATTTAAGCATTCTATCTGGGTTTTTCTTTTCATTCTATTTGTTTTGAGTTAACTTTTTATACAGTGTGAGGTAATGGTACAAATTATTTCTTTTGTATGTGGATATCTAGTTGTCCAAGGACAATTTGTTAAAAAGAATATTCTTTCCCCCATTGAATAGTCTTCTAACCCCTATACAAAATCAATTTACCATTGATGTATGGTTTATTTCTGGATTCTCAATTTTATTCCATCCATCTACATGTCTGTCCTTATGCCAACACCACACTGTCTTGATTATTATCGCTTATGGTAAGCTTTGAAATTGGGAAGTATAAATCCTGCAACTTCATTATTCTTTTTCAAGACTGTTTTGACTATTCAGGGTCCCTTGATTCCATTAGAATTATAGGATCAGTTTTTCCACGTTTGCAAAAAAGACTGTTAGGATTCTCATAAGGGTTGCTTTGAATTTGTAGATCGATTTGGGAAGTATCGACACGTTAACTAACAAACCATACATGGCCCCCAACATTCTGTCTCACCTCATCCTGTTTTTCCATCACATTATTTATCCTTCACTCCCTCCTCTGTTTTTGTCTTCCTCCACTAGAATGTGAGCTCCATGAAATCGGGCCCTTGCCTGTCTTGCTCAGTGCTCTACCCCCAAAGCCTAGCATAGGGCCTGGCAGGTACATAGTAGGTGCTTAATATATGTTGGTTAAATGGACACGTGAATGATGAGCAAAGGAATGCATGCATGCATGAATGAATGAATGAATGGCACGCCTCCCTGGCATGCTTCTTTTCAGCTTTGGCGATCTCTTGACCAGGTGATGCAGTTGCTCAGCAGCTGGCTTAAATTATTGGGTAAATATGTTGATACTGACAAGAAAAATAAGTAATATTTTAAAGGTGGGGGAGGAAGATTTTTCAATGGTCTTAAAGATAGGCTACATTTGTGGTTCTCCATCCTGGCTGCATCACCCAGAAAAGATCTTTTTTAAAATACTGGTGCTCAGGGCACACTCCCCAGAAAATCAGAATTGGCAAGGGACCTGAGCCTTAGGATTCTTTTTAAGTTTTCCTGGGTTCTAGTGTCAGCCAGGATTGAAACCTTCTGGACTAGCCCCTCACCGAGCTCTAGGAAGAGCCCAGGACGGCACTGTGAATGCTAGAGTTAGCCTTAGGACAATAAAGTTAAGGCTAAAAAGGTAAGAGAAGAAAAACCTGAATCCAGAAAACCTGAAGTCCAGCTGGTCCCCTCCCAAGCCCCACCCTGCCCCCCAGCCAGAGGATGTGATAGTGACAAAGGACATGCAGACTCAGAGGGCCACCTGGGAAGGCGCACGTGTGTGAACCCCACAGCTGAATGAGCTCCTCCAGTCTCATGATTTTCTGAAAATCCTGTATCATCATGTAAATAATTGTTTCCCCCATGGAAGAGAGAGAGCGAGGAATAGGAAAAAGGAAAAGCCACAAGATTTCTGTTTCTGCCATATTTTTCATTACAGTTGAGAGGCAGGTGGACAAGTTCCAGACCAAAACTTTAGGCAGGTTAAAAAAAAAAAAACAAAAAGTGCCCTGCAGTCACAGGGAGCCACCAACCACAGAACCCAACAGGAAGGCAAAGGCCAAGCGGACCGCAGTGTCCGGGCAACTTGGCATTCACAGTGGCTCTGAAATGGACCCATCGGCCACTCGGTGGATGTTTGTTATTTTGGGCCACTTTGGCCCTGAAGTTTCTCTCTAAAGCAACAGTGGATTAAACTTCACATGCTGAATCATTTTGACCTTGACATAGGAAGGAATATCTTACGTGACCCAAAGATGCTCAGTGTAGTTCAGAGGACCCTGACACAAACTGTGGGCGCCCCCCGCCAAGAGCTCAGGGGGGAGCAACATAATCTCAAGTCCTGCCCCATTCTCAGTGCTCAGTCCACACAATGTCCTGCCCTTCTGTGGACGGGGGCCCTGACCCCAGGCCTGTCCCACCTGGGCACAGGCACTCAACAGTTGGCAAACGCATACTGTAATGACAACAAGGCCTCACATCTCCATAGTGTGGCACAGTTCACAACACACCTGGACATCCCCATTTTAGAGATGAGGAAACCAAGGTTGGAGAGGTGAACTGTCCATAGCCTGGGCCATGTGGTGTCAGAGGACATGGGATCTCTTCTGCTAGGATGGGCCTATTGGTCTCCGGATCTTCCTGCCTTTTTCTTTTTCTCTTCACATCAATCCTGTGTTTTACTTGTTTTGTTTTAAAGAAATATTTTCTTCATTGATGATTTCAAAATTATTAGCATCCATTGTGCATAGTGTTCTCTTATCAATGTTTAAATCTCTTTTACATCTGTGAATTGTTTCGTGCGTGTGGTGCACTTGTGAGCAGATGTTCAAACCCAGCAAATTGAGATCTGAGAGCTTTGTCTCCCAGTCCAGCCTCAGTAGCATGTGCTCCGCCTTCATGCAGGATTCCGACTCAGCTGTGTTGTCTTGATAATAACAACAGCAAAAACAGTAACACCAGCAGCTGTTGGTGAGTGCAGACTATATGCTAGGTGCTGTTTCAGATGCTTTACTTTGCCAGCCCATTTAATCCTCACGACAAGCCCAGGCAGTACTCACCATGATATTCAGATGAGAAAACTGAGGCACAGAGAGGTTAAGTGACTAACCCAGAGTCACACAGCAGGTTAAGTGTATAGCATATGGCCCGTAACAGTTAAGCAGATGGACTCTGGAATTAGGCTTAGCTTCAAATCCCAGCTAAGCCACATACTGTGTGAGGTTAGGGAAGTGTAGTGGGTGGAATTGTGGACCCCCAAAGATATATCAACATGCCCGCTCCCAGAATCTATGACTGTAACCTTATTTAGAAAAAGTGTCTTTGCAGATGTAATTGAAGATCTTAAGAGGCAGTCGTCTGGGATTACCTAGGTTGGCCCTAAATCCAGTGGCAAGTGTCATTATAAGAGACAAAAGAGGACAGACACAGAGAGGAGAAGGCCATGGGAAGGGGGAAGCAGAGGCGGGGGCAATGTGGTCACGAGCCAGGGACCTGCAGCCACAGAGCCTTCAGAGGGGGTGAGCCCTGCCAACGCCTTGCTTTCAGACTCCTGGCTTCCAGAAAGGTGCAAGAATCAATTTCTTTGTTTTAAGGCACCCAATTTGGGCCAATGTGTTACAGCAACCCTGGGACACTAGTACACATCGTGAGTGACAACTTCCGAGGGCCACAGTTTCTTCATCCATAATATGGGTCTCCATTATTAATAGGACCTACTGCCAAGGGCTTTGGGGAGGATTAGAAGGCCTTACCCTGTGCCCAGCACATCAAGAGTACTTGATGAAGGTTAGCTATCGCCTGGAGCAATATTGATGACCTGGCCCTTGGCCACCCTGCCCCTGAGCCCTCTGAGAACTAGTCCCGCATCTTGCCATTTTCCTGGGTCTGACTCCTTGTCGCTGGGCCCCCGGAGCCCAGACCAGCGCGTCTCCTGGCCCAGGAACCTCAGAGGAATCGAATCTGACTCCCAAACCCAGGCTGCAGAGCTGGCTCCTCTGAGCCATCATCCCCAGAGCTGCCAGAGCGAGACGATGAACATCCACGCATGGCGTTTTAATATTTCACCCAAGAAGTCATTTTCTTACATGAGTCAGACACAGAAGGCTCAGAGAATTAAATCAGAAAGGTAACTCTGGGCCAGAGTGATTTCTGCCAATGGGTATGGAGGATCTTCCTGTGTCTGCTCGGCTCTTTCTTTCTTATCTGTGTCTTACAGCAGACTGGAAGCCAGCTGACCAGAGATTGCACGTTCATACCAATTATTAAAAATATATGGCAGCCTTCTGGAAATTCATTCACATGCCAAGGAAATGGAATGCATTCACAGCCCAGGCTCCTGCACTGTGGGCTTTGGGGGAATGATGAGGTAACCATAGACGCTACAGTCCAAGGTTCTCCTCCATACTCTGCCATCTCCTAGCTGTGTGGCCTTGGGTGAGAGACTCACCCTCTCTGAGCCCCAGTGCCTACTAGGAAAAATCCATGCCTCCCTCAGGTTTACCAGGAATATTCACTGGTATAACATGTTCAAGGACCTAACACTGACCCTGACCTATAAAAGGAGTTCGATCACTGTGACTTTGTTCTCACTCCTGACTCCGTACTTCCTGACTCCATAAGGAAGTGAACACAACTCCCCTGCCAGGGGTCCCAGGGAGGTCCTGAGGAGCAGTGCTGCGTGGGAGGTAGATTAATACATTCCAGCGCACTTCTACCCAAGTGCACTCACTTAATCCTTACCGTTACCCTGAGCAGAGAGAGTCCTGCTCCCATTTTGCGGTGAGCACCTGGAGATGCCCAGAGTCAGGTGACAGGCTCTGGACCGTACAGGTGGCTGGTGGGGCTCAGAGGCACGAAGCCAGGCCTGCTGCTCCCCAAAGCCAAGCTCTCCCTCCATGCTCCATGCTGATTCTCACATGAGACCACAGATGGGAAATTACTTCAGAAGTAGCAGAGCTCCAGCCCAGGGTGAGGCCCGTCTCCAGCATTTGTCTGTCGCCGGGCATCCTAACGGCTCTCTTGTCCATGTTTACTGTCCTTATGCCTCTTCTAGGCATAAACCAGTTGGATCAGTCTCATCTGGCCCGTTGCATGGTTGTCTGTAAACTTCTGCACGTGTGGTCAAAACGCATCCATGCACGCACATTCCCCCTGCCCCGGGCCTTCTCACACACCCACACCCCGTGCCCGCCCACACGCCCTCACTCCCGCACGGGGAGGCTCTCAGCACAACCTGCCCTCGGTTGTGAGAGGCCCTTGTGATGCTCAGCTGCACCAGGAGGCTGCTAGAGAGACGGGAGCCATTCATTCATTTGCCAGAACCTCATTTGCTGGGCACCGCTGCGTGCCAGATGCCGGGGCCACGGCGATGGGGGAGGCACAGACCCTGCTCTCAGGACTGTCCCAGTCCCTGTCCCCCAGGGGGACAGAAATGTTCATGGGCAATGGCAGGATAGGTAGAAATTCTGGAATAGCTTAGCCCCAAGCCCTACGGGATCACAAAGGATGGGGCTAATCATCCTGCCTTGAGAAGTATTTTCCCCAAAAAAGGAGAGAGGGGACTTTTCTCCCTGAGTCTTGAAAGAACAATTAGGACTTGGATAGTTTTTAAAAAAATGGGAGCTGTGTGAAACAGTCTGGTTATTTCCTCAAAAAATTAAACAGTACCATGTAACCCAGCAAATCCACCCCTGGGTAGATACTCAAGAGAAATGAAAATGTGTGCATTAAAGGAAACAACCCACACATTCATCAGCTGATGAATGGATACACAAAATGTGGTCTACCCAGGCAATAGAATATTATTTGGCCATAAAGAGGAGTGAAGTTTGAATACACACAACAGGGATGAACCTCAGAAACATTACGTTCAGAGAGAGAAGCCAGACCCTACAAGGCCACATACTGTATGATTCTGTCCATATGAAGTGTCCAAAAGAGGCAAATGCACAGAGAGAGGAAGTAGAGAGGGCGATAGGGAGTGACTGCTTATGGGGTTTCTTTTTGGAGTGATGAATATGATTTAAAATTAGATAGTAGTAATTGTTGAACAACATTGTAAATATACTAAAAACCACTGATTATACACTTGAAAATGGTTAAGAGGATGCATTTCGTTATGTGAATTTTATCTCAATTTTTTAATAAGACAGGTAAAGGTAGACAGGGGCACTCCAGGTGAAGAGCATTCCAAAGTGAGGGTAGGAAGAGTGGGAAATGCTTTTGGGGAACAGCAAGTTTCCGATCCAACTGGAGCATAATGCATTGTATTTTTCTACTGTTGCTTCACAGCTTTAGACTAAGTGATTGTCAGCCCTAATCCCTACAGTAGCCATTAAGATATTTTCCATTGCAAGTAACTTAAGTTGGAGTGCATAATAGAGACCACCTACTGGCATCTTGGAAAGGTCCAGTGGCAATGTGGACCTCAGGCACAGTTTGATCAGGAATCCATTCCATCGCTCCATGATTCTTTTGTCCCCACCTTCTTCCATGTATGAAATTGATCATCACACTAGCTTCCCACATGTTATGGAGATGTGAAAAGAAAGATGCATTTCATCTAGAAAGAGCTTAGAAATTTTGGGCAAAATATAATTTTAGCTTTAAATAATGGCCAAAACCTCAAGGAATAGATGTTAGAGGCAGTGGCATTCCTGGTAGATGAAAATCCTTGAGTAGGAAAGTGTAGGCTATGTCTGGGGAAGAGTTCAAGAATCAGTTGCATCTGGCTGCTTTTTAGTTGAAAGTAGGACGGGGCTGGAGGGAGCTTGGACTTTAACCCAAGAGGCAACTGGGAGCCATTAAAGGAATTTAGCAGTGGACCAACATGATGAGCTCCTTATCCAAGTTCACTCTAGTTATCAGATTATATGATGGCATTATTATTACTTTTCTTAGGTATGATCATATTGTGACTGTGTAGGACAAGGTACATTTGTGCTGAAATGTCATGCAGTCTGAAATTTACTTTCAGATGGTCTGGGGGGTGGAAACGTGTGTGTGTGTGTGTGTGGCGAGAGAGAAAGCAAGAGAGAGAGAAAGCTGTCATCAGGGAGTTTTGGGGGGGGGTAGATTGCAGCAGGGCGGAGGGGGGGAGGGCTGTGTAACAGTAGTAACAGCTGGCCCTGATGAGCCCTTCCCCGAGGCCAGGCACTGGTCTAGGGATTTTCCACATCATCAGTCCATTTAAACCTCAGTCCCATGAGTTAGGCACCATGTTTGCACCCATTTCACAGATGGCAACAATGAGGTTAAATCACTGCTACAAGCTTCCATCATTTGCTAGTGGCAGAGTTGGGATGGGAATTCAGGCAGTCTGGCCCCAGGGCCGGCATTTTTAACCACCTGATATCGGTCTCCCGTTTTAGACTAAGGCACTTCCTCAGATTCTCAATGACTGGCTGGCTGATGGATGATTGATCTGTTTATTTTGCCAGACAGAGGGTCAACAGCAAATTTTGGTCCCAGCCTCATTGGTATTTTTGCAGTAAACCAAGACCTATTTATTACTCATAGAGTATTTTGGGGGTCCGTGGTAAAAAAGAAATGCAAAACTTAATTTCACTTCTCTGCTACACTGCTCATTCTTTTTTAAAAATGCTCTCTTATCAGCCTCCTGGCAGCTTTTGCGTTTCCTGTGCATGTTAATTTCTTTATTATTAACATTGGTATCTGTGGTTCGGCCCAGCATATCTTAGTGCTTTTTGTTTCCAGCGTGCACCCATTTTGCCTTGTTCATTGGCATATGTGGGCCCAGTTCCTGTTTCTAAAAGGGATCCTTTGAGCCTCGGTAAACACATGGCTTTCAATTAGTCGTGCAATCCTCATTCCCATTTTCATCCCAGCCACGTCACTAATAGAGTGTTCTTCACATTCCCCCAAATGCAGGCTGTCTTGTGTCAAGCTTCTGACATTGTTCCTCAACCATTGTCTTCTCTCCAGGTCACAGCTCAGAGAACCCCACAGCCTAGCATATGACAAACAGTAAGATGTCTGGAGGTTGAACCCTGGGGTAGACGGAGACAGGGGTTTGTGAGATGAGCTTGGAGGCTGATCCGGGACCAAATCAAGGGAGGACCTGAGTGTTAAATTGAGAACTTCAGACTCTATCCTAAAAGCCAACATCTTCCCAAAGTATATGACATAGAATGCTAATCCCATTAGGTGTCCCAAAATAAAAGGGAATGGTGGATTTCATGGTACAATCATTTAAGAAATCCCAGAAACTATACATCTGCTTCTTGGAAATGTACAATAGGCTTTAGCATGTTAAAGCCTCCAAAAATTCCTGCAGTTAAAAGAATTGTTTAATTATGGGGCTCCTGGGTGGCTCAGTTAGTTAAGTGTCCAACTCTTGGTTTCAGCTTGGGTCTTGATCTCAGGGTTGTGAGATGGTCAGGGTTTGAGCTCAATGCAGAGTCTGCTTAGGATTCTCTCTCTTTCTCTCCCCTTTGCCCGTCCCCCTGCATACATGCTCTCTCTCTGATAAATATAATAAGTAATCTTTTTTTAAATGTATATTAAACATTTTAATATTTAATAATAAAAAATTTAATTGGCATTTCCAAAACTTCTTTGGCCATGGAACCCTTCTTTCATGGAGCATATTTACATTTACATATTCTGCAGAATATAATTTAGGAAGTGCTGCCGGTGGGGATGAGGAGTCTTTGTGGGTTTCAAGCAGGAGGGAGCACGCTGAGGCTCAGTTTTAGAAAGGTGGCGCGGGCCGTCAGTTGCCACGGGGGAGCCCGGAGGCAAGAGGAAAGGAGGCCCCTGTGCAGTTCGAGCCAGATGAAATAAGGATCTAAAGCAAAGGTTTCAAATGTTTCAGTGTTTCTTTCTCTTTTATTTCAAGCTGTATTGTTGTCTTAAAATTGGAAAATCAGTGTTGCTATAATAAATCATAGCACAAGGATTTTACTCAGGCATAAAATCTGAATGAGAAAAGCAATCTGTGCAATCTTGCATCTTCAAAGGAAGCATTTAGCCCAACAGGGTGTTGGAACACAATAGCCATCTGCTTCTGCAGATCACAGGAGTTCATCAAGGCTTTCCAATCAGAGAGACCCAGATTCGTGTCCCAGGTCTACACCTTCATGGCTCTGTGACCAGGGGCAAGGGGCTGCACTTCTCCAGGGCTCTGTTTTCCCACACTGTAGAGGGGAGGAATAGTAACCCTTTCCTCACTGAGCAGCTTCAAGGACTGCCTGCGGTGACACGTGCAAAGTCCCTAGCACGGAGCCTGACACGTGGTCGCAGAAACACGGATGTCATCGCCCTTCTCTGTTAGCGGGGATAGGCTGAGCGGGGCTGCAGTAATAAAGAAGCCCTAAATCCCAGCAGCTAAATCCATCAGAAGTCTATTTCTCACTCATTCACAGTCCACCTGCACATCCGCGTGGTCTCCAGGGTAACTGGCTTCCCGGAGGCAGCTCAGCGATCTGGGCCCCAGCGCCGGGCGGGCGGCTTGCGGGTCCTGCAACAGGTTCGAGGCTCCAGCCCACGAGGGGCCGATGTCACGTCCCACACAGTGCACTGGCCAGAATGGGCCATGTGGCCCCCACCTACTGGTGAAGGGGCTGAGAACTGCGGACCAGCAGCCGGGGTGTCAGGGGAGCCCCTCTGGTCCGCCCACGCCACCTTTCTGAGCCTGTTGCCTCATCTGCGACACAGGGCTCACGCTTCCTGCCCTATTCTCCGTGGGATTGTTAGAGGGGCATTTTCCCATAAGTACGTGGAAAATACGAAGTTAATGTGAGAGGTGGTTGTGGGCTTACTTTCCGCTGGGCCAAAGCCATGTCACTTTCTTTGGTTCACAGGAAAAGCATACGCCTTCCACCTCCCTTATCCCTAGGCTCCTCTTATTCCCCACACCGCAGCCTGTCTCTCATTGCTCCCTCCCTCCTCTCATTTGGGCCTTTGAAATTATTTTTCAGTTACATCGTGAAGGTCACCTAGCAGTAGCCTTCGGTGGCTGAGTTTTGGAGTTGCACAGTAGGGCCACACATCCTGCGTGGAGAGGGACCCCGGAGTATCGTGAGGGATGACGGGGGCAGGGGGGTCAGCGGTGCATTTCTTCCGGACAGCAGAGAGAACGCTCGGGGGTTCTGCATCACGGGATCTGTGGTTTCTTAGATCCCTAAGGGAACACCAGACAGGTGTGTGTGTGTGTGTGTGTGTGTGTGTGTGACTATTTCAAGCACCAGTATTCCCTTAAACGTGGATAGTGACACAGTGGACTGCCAAGCCCCATGCTGTGCTTCAGCTGTCCAGAGCAAGCTCAGGGGACAGCCCCAGGTGAATAGGGCTCTGGTATGGAGAGGGGACCACACTCTTGCCCTACTCAGATCCCCTGGGAAACTTGTGTTCTTATAAGGGACCCAGACCCTATGCAGAGAGTGACAAGATGAAGGGTGGCCAGGACAGGGAGAGGGCCAAAACCTGTGCCACGTAGAAAGGATTGGCATCAAGCCAGCAAAGAGAGGTCTCAGAGGAGCTGCCACGGAAGGAGCCACGGAAGGAGCCATGACCTGCAGGGCCCCAGAAGGCAGAATCCAGGACCAGCAGGGGGAGGTTCTGGGGATGCAGATCTCAGTCTAGGATGGGGAAGAACTTTCACGTTTTAAGGTGATCTATCCCAAAATGAACTGGGCTGTCTCCGGGGGTAGTGTCTCGTCACCAGAGGTGTGCAAAGAAAGGTTGGAGGAACCCTCGGCAGAGACTACACAGGCAGGCCTGGAAGGGAAAGAAAATGTTTGGGCCTCTTCAAACCTAAAAGGTGTATGAGTCCACACACTAGAACAACGTGATCTCAGAAGACTTTCTACGTGTATCTATAAAGAGGAGAGAGAGAGGGGGAAGGAGGGAGGGAGGGAGGGCGAGTGCACTGGCAAGGCAGAAGGAAAGGGGCCTAGGAAAGCGAGCAGGCTGCGGGGTGAGGAAGGGGGCGTGCCCACGTGCCAGGAGCCTGTTGCTGCCCAGGGATCCCAGACTGGTAACAGCACCACCAATGACTACATCCTATTTTGGAACAATCTTTGCAGCATTGCACTTTGGGGGCTCCCAATCCTCCTGCCTCCCTGAATGACAACAGGAAAATGGAACGGATGCATTGTTCTCACTTACATTACCCTGGGGCCTGTGTGTCTCTGGGCTTTGTAGTCTTTTATCTTCTGTGCTCTGGCTGGATGCTCAGAGCAAGCCTCAAAGCAGGGGACTCTGGCATTTCTCAGAGGAGAACCTGGGGCTCCGAATGGGCACGTGACAGAGCTGGGGCAAGAACCCTCATTCAGAGGCAAGGCCAGTGGCTGTCCTTCATCCCAGGGCACTGTGGTCCCGCCCTCCTGCCTCTTAGCCAAGGGCAAACAGGAAAATCTGAGATGCAGCGGGGAACAGGGGAGGGAGCACTGGACGCTCTCCCAGGCAGCCACCTTCCTTTCTCCTTGATGAGCTGGGACTCCCAGAACTAGGCAGAGTTCCAGGGAGGAGCCCAGAGCACTAGAAAGGGCCCTGGGCTAGGAGTCAGGACGCAAATGTGTGCCCTGGGGTGAGTTACAGCCTGTTCCTGGGCTCTGTGTTCTCTATGCAAAATGGGAATGAGGCTGATGGCCCTACTAAATTTTTAGGGTTGTTAGGCAGATCGAATGACATTGAAAACCATAAAATTGAGTGCACGTGCACAGCAGTGGTGGAATGCTCTGTCCATGATCCCGCTTCCTCACACCTAGAGCATTCTCGCACCCTAGTTCTGTCCCCTCCCTGTTCACGCCAAACTGGGCATGGACTTGCCAGCAGGCATGGCCGTGAACCATGAGCCAGGCCATGCAGCAGACCCCCGTGAGAGGGTGATGAGACACACAGCACCTGCATGGCCAGGCCAGGGCTGAGTAGGGCTGGCTTGGGGGCCTTGAGTTCTGAGCTAAACAGGAGGGATGCCAGTGCCCCCAGGGATTGGGGCTGGGAGCTCTACTCAGTTCTGGGGCCACAGACCTCTCCCCGCCCTGGCAAGGGGCAGTTACCCCCACAAAGAGACCCTTTGGCCTGAGGGGTGCGGGCCTAGAGGCAGGATGAGGGTGGGCCAGCACTTCCGCAGGCAGGCCCAGGCCAGACTGGAAAGTACAGGAGAAGGGGCTTTGGCCAACTTGGGCCAAGACCAAGTTTAGCGTAGGGCAGGGCCCCAGAGCGGCCACAGAGGCAGCTCATGGCCAGAGGTGCCTGGCCATCCGTGTGCCCCGAGGCCGGGGAGAGCACCATCTTGGGACACTTGAAACCCATTGCTGACACTGTGGCCTAGGCACACTTTGGCATAGTTCTGGATTTGTGCTTTAAAGCAAAGGTTTGGGAAGTTGGGCACACCGGGGTGCAAGTCACAGCTCCATCATTTAGTGCCTGCGAGACCTTGGGCACACCACTCAGCCCCTCCACGTCTCATTCAGCATCCCCTAAAAAGGGCTCACTAGAGCTCACTCCTGCAGTGATCTTTGGGGATGCAACGGGCAGTGCATAGGACGCGCTTAGCTCAGAGTCTGGCACACGGTGAGCAGGCAGGAAACGGGAGGGGGGGGCACAGAGGAGATACAGGTGGTGGAGGGGATGCTGGGTGGTAGTGGAGGGGGAGGAAAGGTCAAACACAGTATGTCCCACACAGGGCGGTGGTCCTCCCAGAAGAGAGGCAGGAAACACGGGGCCTCAGAGGAGCCCATGCAGGGCAGGAGCCCCTAGGAAGATTTCAGAGACAGAAGAGTGGGTACTATTCACATGGTGGTGAAGAAGGGGTGTCCCAGGACCCAGAAGGGACATTATGGGGCCTGGCCACAGATGGATGAGGCTGGTGATGGGCGTCAAGGCCCATTGCAGAGGGTCACGATGCTGGAGTCATGGGTCAGGGTGTCTTTCCTGTGGTTTGAGAAGCTGTTGAAGGTCTCTGGGTTGGGAGCCGGGGTGGAATCAGAAAGGAAGGGACGCCCAGGGTTCTGGTCTCACTGGGGTGGATAGTGGAGCAGTTCTCTGAGCTAGCCAAAGTGGGAGGAGGGGCGGCTTTAAGAGAGAGAGTGATGAGTTCAGACTAGAAATGTGAGGTCGGAGGCCCAGGAACGTCGAGGAAAGGGATGCCCTCTGGAAGAGGAAGAGCAGTGAGTAGAGGAAGTGGAGAAGGCCCCAGCGGAGAAGGGCAAAGAGCCAGGAGAGGGCAAGGCCCGGAGGTGAGGGGAGAGAGCCTGTCCACAGCCCTTGAGGGGACCGCAGAGGCTAAGGGCTTGCTTGCCCCATGATGGCCAGCAGACTTGCAGCTTCTACAAAACTCAGGCGACTATGTGACTAGTTAACCCATCCTCTTGCATACCCCAGTGTCAGCTGGGCCCTCATGGGCTTTGAGATCTGGGAAGAACTAGACGAGCAGCACAGATGTGGGCAGGCGGCAGACAGACCTGGCTCACGCAGGCAAGCCCCGTGCTGCCTGGTGTCTTGTTCAAGGGAAGCCAGAAATCTAGGTGTTCCTGTGAATCACCTGAGTTTTAAATCCTGACCATGAAGACAAAAAATTCTAAGCCCTGTGTAGCTTGAGTAAAACCCATCCATGGCCCGCACACCGCCCCAAGGCCACGAGTTTCTCTCTGCTCTAGAACGGCGGGAAGACTCCGCACCCTGGCGCCCAGCTGTGCCCTGGTGACTCTCTCTCGAGGATATGCTGCTGGGTCATCATTCCAGCTGGGGAGGCGTGTGTTTGGGCACCGATCTCATTACCCAGCCCCATCAGGCTTGGGGAAAAGCGCATGATGCCAGCGTCCTTGTGCTGGGTGAGCACTGCAGACCATGAAGCTGACGCCCATTCACAGTGTGCCTGGTAAACCCCCCCACCCCACCCCCACTGTGATCAAGCACCTCTTGGCTTGGGGTTCTGTGAGTTCTTCCTGCTCCAGGCTTGCCCCAGAGGCCTCCGATGCAGGCCCAAGGAATATCAGGGCACCTTGGAAGGCCCCCCTCCCCAGGGAGGGGAACAGAGCCAGGCCACAAGAAAGGACAGAAGGTGCGACACCCCTGCTCTGCAGGGAAGAGGGCTGGCTTGACTTTGCCTCTGACTTGCTATGTAACTTTAAGTAAGTCTCTTGTCCTCTCCAGGTCTCGGTTTCCTCACCTGTAACAAGGGTATAAAATTCCTGGCTCCTTCACCAGACTGCCCTGAGGTCAAAGTCAAAGAGAGATTCTCATATGAATATATATGGGCTGCAAAGGGCTAGAGATTACTTTACTTGTCCGCCCTTAGCTTCCCCAAGATGATCCTCACCCCAGCTGTGACCCTTATACAACCATGAGATTTCCCACTAATTCCAAGGTCAAACTCAGAAAGCCTCTCTGAACAGGACCAGGCAGGGGGCTTGCTGTCCTACTGGGGGCCTGATGCTGACCAGGGCTCCTTGCCCTCCTCAGCCAGGTCCCTGCCACCTACCCACCCTCCCCCTGCTACCGCATCTCCCCTCCATGAAGCAGGACTCCGTGAGGATGTGGCCAGCGGGCATCAGGTGAGCGGCTCTGGGACCCAGGCGTGTTGCTCTGGGAGCTGTTCCAGGTGCACCCGAGCAAGGGTGCATAGCACCAACAGATTGGATGCATGCAGAAGCTAGCTCCAGGGGGCTGATGGGGCACTGCCAAGCGCCCCTGAATGGTAAATCCCCATAAACGCTGGCTGGTAAGCAGCCCAAAAGGCTGGCCCCTCCCGTGCCAGCCCGCAGCATGGTCCAGTACACCGGGCGTGGGACCAAGGTCAGGATACCTTTATCTGGGTCTCCACTCAGTCACCCACTTGGTATGAGTCCTCTTCTGGGCCTCAGTTTCTCCATCTGTAAAAAGAGGAATTGGACTAGTGCATGATCCCTTTCGTGTTTGGAAATGGAGAGCCAGGGGAGGGAGATTTGGGCGGTCACAGTGACCAGGAGACACTCCTGGCATTTAGGGCCCACGGTCTAGGGGCCTGTCCCTTACAACGAAGAATCGTGCCCCCTCCAAAGAAAAAATTGCAGAAGCACCCGTGTGGAGAAACCCTGGTGGGTGATCTCACAGGTCCCTTCCAGAACTGGGATTTGGAAAAAATTCACCCAAATTCATAATCATTCTAAAAAGAAATTCTTACCTTGGAATGACAGCTTCTAGCTCTGCCGCCTCAGAGACGTGGGACTGCCGCTGTTGAGCTAAGCAGCCCAGCCTCGGAGGGATCCAGAAGGTTCCTCCTGGCTCCAGGGCTCTGTGACTCTGCAGTTGGAGATAATGACGAGGGTTTACACATAAGGAGCCGGCTTTCCAGCCTCTAAAGCCTGCTAAACACACCGTTTACTGCCTTTGATCGTCTTGCCAACCCCAGGAGGTTGGAGATGAGCCAACCACGGCTCAGAAAGGCTTAGAGATGTGTTCAAAGTCACACAGCTGGCAAGTGATGGGCCTGGGGTCTGAACCCAGTGCCCTTCCCCCTCCCTGCCCAAACTTCCTTGATGGGACTCCCTCACCATCTCCCCCAGAAAAGGCAGTGTTGACTCACCTGCCTTCCCAGGAAAAGAGAGGCATCTCGGGACTCTGAAATGCAGCCCGGAAAGGCCAGGCATCCTCCCCTCCCCTCACCACACACACTCAAACTCAAATTGACACACACACATATACTCACCTCCAGTAGGAAAACCTACCAATTTTACCACAGATTTCAAAAATCAACTTTGAAATTAAAACGAATAAAGAAGCAGCACGAAAGGCCCAGGGAGAAAGTTCTGAGAGCCAGCTTCTGGGAGCTGGTCAGAAGGTAGAAGACACCCCCTCCTTCCAAGAAGCACTGGCCAAGTGGGGCTGGGCACCTGAGCCCCTCACAGCAGCGGAGCATGAATGGTCCGAGGGACCAAGAGCCCTGTGATCCCAGGTGCGGCGTGTGACCCCCTTCGCTCCCGACACCCGGACTCCCCATCCTCTCTGCCCAGACCTGCAACGTGGCCAGCCCTAAGCGCCCTGGCCAGCCCCACGCAGGACACACAGGAACACAGTACTACCGGGGTCTGATCTGGGTTTAGAACATACAGACAAGCCATTCAAGTCTGTGCTTGTGCTGGGCTGTCACTCTGTGTCACGGGTGTGCGAGTGACAAGAGAATCTGCATTTTTAAGCAAAGATCTGCTAAGCTGAGGACCAAATGTCACTCCGTTGTTTAAGATCCTTTAAGGCCTTGCTGCCCGAATGGCAGTCCCGGGACCAGCAGCATCCTGGGCCCCACCCATCGGCGCCTTAACAAGCTCCCTAGGGGCTTGTGTGCACGATATCCAGCGGGAAGCAGGGCCGGCCCCTCACTGACTACAGGCCAGCCACACTGGCCTCTTTTGGGTTCCTAAAACACGCCAAAGCCCTTCCTACTTGCTGGGCCCTGTCTCGGGAACGCTGTCCCCCTAGGTTCTCACAAGGCTGGTCTTCCTCTGCCTTCAGGCCTCAGACTGAATGTCCCCACTTCAGAAAAGCCTTCCCAGACCACCGGCTCTGAAGCCGATGCCCCTCGTGGCCCTTCTCAGCGTGGCCTGTAGTTCTCCATTTTACAGCACGGATCGCTGTTCGAGTCACAGCCGAGCTGTGTGATCTGCCCTTGCCAGAATGCCCAGTTGGCCCGACACACGCGGGCCCAGCGCGGAGCACGGTGCAGGGCACACAGCAGGCACACAAGCCTGAGTGGAGCGAGTGAGTGTAGGACCAGTACAGTCATGAAATATAGGACGACTGTCGCCATCTCACCATTATTCCGGCTCACCTTAACTACGCCCTAAGTTAACCCTCAGACTCACTTTGCAAGTGGGAAACTGAGGTCTAGAAAGAGGTGGGGCATGCCACGGTCACCCGGCCAGTCTATGGCAGAGCAAGACCAAAGCCTTTGACCTTTCAGGACTCAGCACCTGCACCCACGCCCAGACCCCCTGCCTGTCCGTGTGCGCGGCCGGACAAAGCAGGATGTGTGCAGGGGCCGCTGACCTACATTGTGAGTAATTGCATTATGCAGAGGGACTCTCAGGCCAGTTGCTCTCCTTCGGCTGCACAGACGGGGGAGGCTTGCCGGGCAGCTTCTGCAGGGCTCCCGCTGGGCCGCGGTCCGGCCAGGAGGCAGGTGTGAGCACTGCCAGCCCGCGGCCGGCACGGACCGGCGTGGCCTCCCCTCCGGGCACTGCGCCCCGTCAGGCAGGAAGAGCCTCTTACCAGCTTGCGTTCGGCTTGCGGCCCCAAAGCGCGACCTTCGCAGAGTTCTGGGGGCTTCCGAGGAGGCCTCTATGGAACACGTCGCAATGAAGTCATTCCTCCCACAAGCAGCCCCTCCCAGTTTCTACAGCGGGGTTCTAGGGTTATACTCACTGTCCCCTTGGAATGTGACGCGGTGCTCGAGAGAGGCAGGGCAGGCTGGGACAAGCACCTAGTGAGGGAGGAAAGACCACTGGTTTGGGAGGCGGACAGACCTGGCTTTGAACCCTGCTCCAACATTACTGCCTGGAGATTTGGGGCAAGTTCTTTCTGTGCCTCCGTATTCTCATCTGTAAAATGGATACAACACGTTGTTGGATTCTTACGAGGCTTTGACAAGACAGCATAGGTAGAGTTAGCAGCTTCGCATCTGGTGCATTGTTGTCACCCGTGACAAGCGCCCTCGGTGTTCTTGGGGCGGCTGTTATTGGGTGAGGTCGACTCATTCGGCCTCTGAGGCTGTCTCTTGTGGAATTGTCCTGATCTTGCCAGAATGGAAAAGCCCTGAGGATGGGGCTGTGTCCATCCTGGTGATTGCTGTATTACCCCCTGCCCAGAACAGAACCTAGCAGATGGTAGTGCTTCGTGGTTACGTTGGAACGAATGAATGACTACTTAGGTAATTGCCCAGGTGGGCAACAAGTAAGGAAGAGAAATAAAGAAGAGGAAAAAAGCCGTTCGAAAGCTCTTATAGGCCAGTCGTCCATGGAGATTGATTTAGACCAGGGGAAAGTCTGTAGTCCCCAATCATCTGGAGAGGCAGGGCTGACATCCTGGCTCAGACCCTGAGGGGAGACCACAGCATGGCATCTGCAGGGGTCTGTGCCCTGTATGTATGCTGCCGGAGCGAGCACTGGTCAGTGCCCTGGGATCACTGGCCCTGGGCTGCATGTCAGGCCCACACTGAGAGCAGGATGAGGGTGGGGTCAGTAGGCCTGGGTCCTCCAGCCCCACGTTCCCCAACATCCCCTACCCTCCCACCTCACTCCCACTGTCTGGAAGGGGTGGGGCCGGTCCTCCAAGGTGCCTGGAAATCTGGCCTCCTTTAAGACCACTGGGTGCCTTCTAAAGTAGCACAGGATGCTGCTGAGGGCTTTGCGGCCCCACTGAGCCACAAAACTAGCTCTGTGTCCTCAGCAGAGGGTGATCCAGGGCCACTGGGCCAGACCCTCCGTGCAGGTCTTGGGTGCCCTCTAGTGGCTCTTTGCTGTGTGACAACGTCTCCAAGTAAGCGCTCAGGTGGCGGCGCCTTTCCCCACCCCCACGGTCCTCCCTCTCCATCCCCCCCACAACCCACCCTTTGCATCATCGAGTGCATCTCTCCCCATGTGTGTGACTGCTCAGACCACTCTGAACTCCAGTCCCAGGCATTATTAGAACAGATCAGAGAAGAAAAGCCATGGCTTTTATAGATGACTTTGAGATTCAGTACAGGGGTACTGACTGACTGGTCAGACTCCTCATCCCCAGCCCCAGGAGTACCTGAACCTCATCACTCCTAAAACCACCCCAACCCCTGCCACTCTGATCCATGCACAGTGTGCCCAGACATGGGGTTGTGTGAGGGTGATGTTAATGATCAGATTTTTGTGGCTTCTTTCTGGATCAACACCGTAGTGGGAGGATAGCGTAGAGGAGGCTCCGCCCAGCCTCGGACCACTGAGTTCTCTGAACTCTGGCCCTTGATTTTTTGCTGGCCTCCCACCTTTGCTTAAGCTTAATGAGATGGGTGGGGGTGCTAAAAGACCAGATGTACGGATTAGGATTTCAGGATGGGGGTCAGAGCATACCAAGATGGGGAGCATGGGCAGGGGGCTATTAACAAGTTAAAAGATAACCTGGTGGGCGCCTGGGTGGCTCAGATGGTTAAGCGTCTGCCTTCGGCTCAGGTCATGATCTCAGGGTCCTGGGATCGAGTCCCGCATCGGGTTCCCTGCTCAGTGCAGAGCCTGCTTCTCCCTCTCCCTCTGCCACTCCTTCTGCTTGTGCTCTTCTGTCTATCTCTCTGTCAAATAAATAAATAAAATCTTTAGGAAAAAAAAAAAAAGATAACCTGGCTACAACGTCAGCTGCAGAAGGGGGAAGACAGAGTAGCCGCAGTTGGAGGAAAACTACCTCATGGAGTCTTAGTCAACCATAAGGAACATATAAATCACCGGTGGAAGATAGTTGTTTAGAAAGCTGAGGAGATGGGGCGCCTGGGTGGCTCAGTCGGTTAAGCGTCTGCCTTCAGCTCGGGTCATGATCCCGGGGTTCTGGGATCGAGTCCCATGTCGGGCTCCTTGCAAGGAGTCTGCTTCTCCCTCTGCTGCTCCCCCCGCCCCACTCATTCTCTCACTCTCTCTCTCTCTCAAATAGATAAATAAAATCTTAAGAAAAGAGATTCTTTAAAAAAAAAAAAAAAGGAAAGAAAGAAAGCCGAGGAGATGTGGAACAAGGGCACAGGCAGACTCGCTCACCACCACCTGGAGTGTTGAGCTCGATTACAGGCCTATAGATCGATGGTAAACTCGAGCAGGTTGAAGGACCAGGCCGACTCGTGGCAGGAGGCGATGTGTACCTTCACTGCAGCTCTTTTCCTCCTGAGAAAGGGCGTGCAGACGCAAGGAGAGAGCTCGGGATTATTCTGAGGACCCCAGAGGAAAGGCAAGGGCTAGTGGGGTGGACGCACAGAAGGTTCTGGGTCAGTAAAAGAACTGTGCAGCCACTCACCAGGAGTGGGAGGGGGTGGGCTCCCTGTCACTGGGGATGTAAGAGCCCGACAGCCACTCTCGGCTTCCCGTGAATAGACTTTTCATAACATTGAACAATGGTGTATGACAGCATCGGTCCTTTATACACAGAGAATCTAAGAGTCCATCATAAATTATTGCCTTTCATTGTAGAACAACAGCTACTATCATCATTAATGAGTTTGCTACTCATGCATGACCGTAATGGGCTTGTGCTCCTGCATTCTGATGTCTGCTGGGTTGTCAGGCATTAGGGAAGCTCCTCCTGCTTCCATGTGGAAGCACCATCACTCCCCAGACCACAGGAGCCCAGACCATTGTCTGCCTCAAAGGCCAGGCCAAGAGAGCAGGGCCAAGAGAAATAGGATGCCCATTCCCTCTTACCTGAGGCCTGCTTTCCACATCCCCGGATCCTACCAAAATGTCCCTTCTAACTGGTGAGTGACTCTGGGGATGCGTACCTCTTACCCTTAGGCCTGTGGCTTTACCTTGGGCCTCTGTAGGACAACTCCATCCTGGACACAGTTCTTTGATGAGATACCCTCAGTGGGTATCTGTTCTAAAGACAAATAGATTCACAAATATATCTTCAACTTGACTTTGCAAGTTTGTTATTGGTAGTGCATGGATGTAGAAATTCTAAAACCATTTTGTGTCTATTTAATATTGAGCAAATGAGTGACTATTTTGATATTGTGGAAAACCAGAGATCTCACTATGAGAGAAGGAAGATGCAAATATGGAATGGGAAGAAGCAAGAACCCTGTGGTGTAGGATTTTATCTACATCTATAAACAGATGGTAGAGAGACAAGGATAGATACATAGAATGATGATGGATGGATGGATGGATGGGTAGATTAGATAGATAGATAGATAGATAGATAGATAGATAGATAGATAGTAGATTAGATAGATAGACAGATAGATAGATAGATAGATAGATAGATAGATAGACAGACAGACAGACAGACAGACAGACAGACAGACAGACAGATAGATAGATAGATAGATAGATAGATAGATAGATAGATAGATAGATAGATAGATAAGGAAGGAAGGGAGGAAGGAAGGGCCTAGAAGTAATGATACCGCACATCTAGAGCCCAGATCTTGGTTTCTAAATATCATTCTCCACCAAAAAGAACCAAGACTCCTCAGAGAAATGGCTGAATCTGAGGCTGGAAAAAGGAAAGCACAAAGAAGTAGAAGTACTTTTTGTGCCAAGACATAGGAAAGTGCTCCCAAAAAGTGTGAGGATGTATTGGAAAAACACATGAGACTGCACATGGGAGTTTCCGACTGACCAAATCTGGGAAAATTTGAGCATCAAAATGAATGATAGTAATGGAAATGAAAAAGGAAGCCCTAAATGCATACTGATATACATAAATAAATGGGAGGAAAAGAAAGATCTGTTTACAGTGGTGTGCCAAGTATTTAAATGAAATGATAGAGTTAAAAAGAAAAATCACCTGGGCACCTGGGTGGCTCAGACGGTTGAGCGTCTGCCTTCGGCTCAGGTCATGATCCCAGGGTCCTGGGATCGAGTCCCGCATCGGGCTCCCTGCTCCTTGGGAGCCTGCTTCTCCCTCTGCTTCTCTCTCTCTCTCTCTCTGTCTCTCATGAATAAATAAATAAACTCTAAAAAAAAAAAAATCACCATTTTTCAGCCACCAAAGGAATGTGACTCAGGTAGAAACCATCACTGGATGCTGAAACCACTGAGTTGACATTTGTGGGGAAACGGGACACTCACACAGTCTCAAAGTATCTCCCACAGAGTATTTATTAGTTACAAGGGGGAAATGGTACCTTTGAAGTGGTGAGATCTGGCAGACATCACTGAACCAAATGATCACAGTTAACATCTCCAGTAATGGGACAGAGTGCCATCAAGTGCCACTGAGATGAAGCTCCAAGGAAGCAAAAACATCACTTTACATAGGAGTCCCACCATGAATGCATAACCCCAATCTAATCATGAAAACACATCAGACAAACCCAAACTGAAGGACATTCTACCAAATAACTGAACCAGATTCTTCAGAAATATACATGACATAGAAGACTGAAGTAGGCTGAGGAACTGTCGAAGATTAAAGGAGACTAAAGACGTGACAAGTAAATGCAGGACATTGTCCCAGATTGGACCCTGCTTTGGAAAAACCACAATTGTCTTAAAGGACATTATTGAGTCAATTGGCAAAATTTGAAAATTGATAGCATATTAGATACTGTATCAGTTAAATGTCCTCCATTTGGTAAGTATATGTGGTTATATAAGAGAATCTCCTCATTCTTCTTTTTTTTTTTCTTTTTCTTTTATTTATTTATTTGAGAGAGAGAGAATGAGAGACAGAGAGCATGAGAAGGAGGAAGGTCAGAGGGAGAAGCAGACTCCCTGCCGAGCAGAGAGCCCGATGCGGGACTCGATCCCGGGACTCCAGGATCATGACCTGAGCCGAAGGCAGTCGCTTAACCAACTGAGCCACCCAGGCGCCCCGAGAATCTCCTCATTCTTAAGAAATACTTGCTAGATATTTAGGAGTGAAAGGTCAGGATGTCTGCAACTTACTCTTAAATGGTTCAGAAAAAACATATGTAGAATATACTTTTTTTTTTTTTTTTCATTCTCTGGGTGTGTTTTTCTCCTCTTTCCACCATGTGGCTGATTCTTGCCCAGAGTTTCCCAGCTCAAATTCCTGAGAGAGACCATGTTTGGGTAGGGTCCTCTCCACCATCCCTCTTTGAGCAGAACACCACACTAGAAAACCTCGTAAGTCTCTGACCAGACTCTGGATTGGCTACTGTGGGTCAAGTACCCACCCTCTATCCAATCAACTTTGGCCCAGGATAGGTCATGTGGAATAACACATGGCTGCCCCCATTGTTCCCTCACTGGGGGTGATGGGCAAGAAGGTCTCCTTAGAAGAGCTCGGCAGGCCCCGAGGCTGGCTCAGCCAGCAGTTATTGGAGTTAATCCCAGAGACACCTGAAGGCCTCTTGACATAACTTGTGCCTTATTCTCACCTTCATTCTTTCAACAAACATTACAGATGCATGCTCTGGACCAGGTCTCATGCTAAGTACTAGAAGCACAGGAAGTGACCCACTCTCCACCCTCAGGAGATCTGACTCATGTTTGAAAGGCATGAAGAACACAGATAACTAGAGTGCAGGGCTGAATCATGACTGACAAAGAGAAAGCAGCCTCGTGGGAACATAGAAGAGGGGTCCAAAAGGCCTCCTGGACAAGGGACTGGCTGTAGCTCACGGGAGGGCAAGTGGCCATCAGATGGGGCCCTGGCTGCTGAAAAGGTGCCCAGTGCCATCCCTGGGTTTCTGTTTTCTCTTTGCACAGCCGGACCCAGCAGGACGAGACATCTCTATCCGCCCACTCCTGGAGCACTGTGAGAACACCCACATGACCATCTGGCTTGGCATCGTCTATGCCTACAAGGGGCTTCTCATGGTAGGTGTGGAGAAGAAGGCAGAGGTTGGGGGGCCGCTTCTCTGTCAGCGCTCTCTCTCCCAGGGGCCTCTGTGAACATAAAAATAACAGAGCCCCCAGGACGAAGCACTTACTAACTGCCAGGCCCCGTGTCTGCCACGTGTTCTCTCGATTCCCACAACAACCCTCTGAGATGGGTGCAGATAATGCCCCATTTCACTGATGAGGATGCTGAGGCTTGGTTTGCCCGAGGTCACTCAGTAGTGAGAGGCAGATTCAAGAGCTTAACCACAGAGTAACCCCAAAACCTGTGAGTGTACCTCAGGGCAGCCACCGTAGCGCTCCCAGAACGGCAGCCTGTCAACATCCAGCGCACGTTCACATCCCCCATCTTACTGCGTTCTCTCAAAATCTGTGGGAGGTGACTGGAATCATCCTCGTCTTACAGAAGTCAGGCTCAGAAAGGTTAAAGGGCACTCGTAACCTCCAACCTCCGAACCCAGTACTCTTTCCACTCCTCCCATCTGTTAGAATCAAAGATCACATACCAAGCCTGCCCCACACGTCTGGAAGGACTTGAAAGGGCAGCCACACCCCATCTGATCCCATGTTGACCCCTGAATCTTCTCTCCAATCCTATGCAAACCGTGCCTCCACTGAAATCCCTCCAGGGACAGGAAACCAGCCCCCATTCCCCCCTCAGGTCTTTCCGCAGGCAAGCTGAGCCGCCATTCGCTTCTGTGTGGCCTCCACTTAGAGGCCAAGAATGAAGCCTTCTCCAAAGGTCAGATAAAGAGGGATTTCTTGTACTGCCCAAATGCATCCTCACCTTCTGCTGCTTCGGAGAACTGTTTCTGAGGGGCCACACCAGAAGGGCATGTGTTAGGGGACCCTAGGCAGAGATTGTCCCCCACTTTATACTAGTTGAGACTAGTTTCCCTAGGGATTCTATGAGGACCAGTGGGCTGCACTCTGGGCCCCACAAGGTGATGACCCTGAAGGTGTCCACAGGAGGTACCCAGAGTGGAAATGGGACTCTGAGGCCTGGCCAGTGGCCCTGGGCTTGGAGAAGGGCACTCAGGAGACATGGTCACCGGAGCTGTCAGAGACAGGTGGCATAGACCCGAAGGCAGATCCGTCGTCAGAGGGCAGCTTTGAAGTCCACATTAGAGAAGGATTTTGTACAACAGAACAGTGGCCGCCCACGTGGTGGCGCTCCCTTCGCGGGAAGCAAGCAGTACCCGTGACTCGAGGCCCCCAGCCCTTGCTGAATAAAGAGCGTGAAACCAGACTCCCCAGGACCCCTCCCGCTCCACGCTCCCTGATCTGAGACTGTGAAATTAGATTATGGGGAATCCAATTGACTATTTAAGCTGCGTTCATCTGTAATGTTTGACCCTCCGTTATCTTCGGCACTTACTTGCAAAAGTGGTTGGAGGTGACCACATCTCTTCCAGTGAAGCTAGAACCTCCAGCCCGATGGGGCAGCAAAAGCTGAATTTGGCAGCACAAGTGCCTTACTGTTTCCAGTGTGCGCAAGGAATTGTCCTCCGCCCTCCTGGCTCTTAGGGTTTGTGGACTAAAACTCTAGCTCCTGGTGCCTGCCGCTCTGAAACCACAGAATTTCAAGGCTGGAGAGAGTATGCCCAGCCCTGTCGGCCCACTCCCCTGTCAGAGTTTCAGCACTTCCAGCCCCCGCTGGGCATCCCCGACAAGCATTCCGTCACTCACCGCTGCCATACCTCCAGAGATGGGGAGCCCCCCCGCCTCAGAGTGGCCTGTGGCACCCGTGGATGGTGTATCAGTGTCTGTGGCTGCAGGAACAAATCTCCACAAACTGGTATGCACAGACGGGCTTGAAACAACACACTTTTATTCTCTCACAGTTCTGGAGGCCAGGAGTCGAAAACCAAGGCTGAGCTGTGCCCCCTTCAAAGGCTCTAGGGAGAATGCCCTCTTGCCTCTGCACGGCGGCTGATGGCTCCAGGCAATCTCCAGCTCCGTCTTCACATGGCCATTTCTCCTCTCCACGTCTCTCCTCTGTGGGTCTCTTGTAAGGACACTTGTCCTTTGAATTAGGGCCCACCTGGATAATCCAGGCTGATCTCATCTCAGGACCCTTAGTTATGTCTGCAAAGACCCTTTCTCCAAATATGCAGTCCCCGTGGATTCGGATATGGACATATCTTTAGGGCCACCGTTCAACCCACTATAGTTGGGTTGCTTTTCTAGAAGGTTCTTCCTTATCCTCAACTAAAATCTGCCTTGATGTACCTTGTGCCCATGAACCCTCATTCTACTCCTTGAAGGCCTAAGAACAAGTTGCTGTCTGTTTCCTCCTGACACGCTTCAGAGATTGGCAGCCAACCACCAGGTCCCCAGACTTGCCCACATTTTATGATGGGTAGAGACTCTCGTGATGGTTTGGTGTGGGACCCTCGGCAGGGCCAGCCTCTGCCACTTCCCCTGGAAGACATGGACGGCCAGGCCCGGCTGGCACAGCCCCCACTGTGGGACTGAAGGGAACACACATGAAGAAACCAGCACAAAGCAGGCTTTCAACACCCGCTGGACTCTTTCTCTCCTAGGTATCTGCTTCCTGGGCTTCTGGCTCCCCATTTTAAAAGACATCTTTAAAAAATACATTAGTCTAGGGCGCCTGGCTGGCTCTGTCAGTGGAGCGTGTGACTCTTGATCTTGGGGTTGTAGGTTTGGACCCCACATTGGGTGTAGAGATCACTTAAAAACTTTAAAAATTTTTTTAAATAATAATAATAATAAATCTGTCTGTGAGATAATACGCTTAGAGAAAAGGAGAGGAAAGCAACCATGGTTGTATATATAATACCATTTAACAAAATAACTTTTAGCCAACTCTTATACCGGGCACTTCGGTTTACAAAATGCTTTCAGAGCCATCCTCCCATTTCATCTGGATACAAACCCTGTGAGATGGTGTTATTATTATCCCTATTCCACAGACAATGAAACTGAGGCCCTGAGAGGCGAAGTGACTTGCCCAAAGATTCCAGATCCTCCAGCCTTGTGCCAGCCACCCTTCTAGCACAGGGCATCGTGCTACCCTACTAAGTCAAACCTGAAAACAGAAGCCCTCAGTGTGCTATTAAATGGATCATGCAGCTTTGGATGCCCTGAGCTGCAGTGGTGAGGTCGGAAGGAAGAGGGGCCTTTGAGGAAAGACGTCCTAGAAGGGCTGGACTGCAGCCGATGGCCCTGCACGGTCAGTGGTCCTGGTCAGCTCCTCCCCCACCCACCCACCCACACCACCATTCTGCCTGGCATTCCATCTGTACTTCCTCCGCAACCTGCCCTCCCCTTAGACCACCCATGAAGGCTAAACCCTCCACACCCTGCTTCAGATCACATTGGACCTCTACCTTGTCCATTTCTGCTGGGAGATGTATCAGTTAGGAGTAGAGCTACAAGTGACAGAAAACCCAAAATAGTAATGGTTAAAGAGATAGTTAACTTCCTTCTCAGATGAGCAATCTAGGGCTGGTGGGGGCTCCCAGAATCTCAGCTCCTTGGATCTTGTGGCCCCCCCCGTCTTCACCGTACAGCTCCCACATTGTAGACTCAGATGACTTTTTGGTTTAAGATGGCTGCTCAAGCTCCACCCGTCACACTCCACTCCTTCTACTAGGAAGGAGGGAAAGGAACACCGTTTCCCTTTATAGATACTTTCCAGAACTTGTACACACCACTTCCACCTACCTGGCACTGTCCTGAACCTACTCATATACCACACCTAGATTCAAGGACAGTTAGGATATGTAGTCTCTATTCTGAGTGACTTTGTGCATTGAGAGGAAATAGAAGTCCCAGACACAGGGGCTCTGCCTTATTTAGTAGTAAAAAACACTGGACTGAAGTTCTGGAAACACAATCCACTTTTGCCACTGTATGACGGTGTGGCCTTGGACAAGCCCCTTCCTCCTCTCTGGGCCTCCATGCTCTCTCTAGAGTGAGGGGAGGTGGTCCAGATCATGTCTGCCCTTCCCACCATGGCCTGCTGTACGTGAACCGGTTGTGGGACAGAGGAGAACAGACGCCATAACACCCCCAGTGTGCATTTCCTCAGCAGGACTCCCCCCAGGGCCACCAGTGGAGACCGAGGGTGACATCCAGAAGACCTGGCCCACAGCAAAGCCCCCAGCCCCCCTTCTCAGAGCAGCAGATGTGTGCCACCCCGTGATAATGTCCACCTCCCCCTTCTGCTCATCATTTCAGTTGTTCGGTTGTTTCCTGGCTTGGGAGACGCGCAACGTCAGCATCCCTGCCCTCAATGACAGCAAGTACATTGGGATGAGTGTCTACAATGTGGGGATCATGTGCATCATCGGGGCCGCCGTCTCCTTCCTGACCCGGGACCAGCCCAACGTGCAGTTCTGCATCGTTGCCCTGGTCATCATCTTCTGCAGCACCATCACCCTCTGCCTGGTGTTCGTGCCCAAGGTACGGCCCACCCCCTGCATCCTGCCCTCTGGCCTCCGGCCCTGCACAGGGGACTGCTGGTTTCCTCCGCTTTCTAGCCATTTTATGCTTTCTCTGCTTGGGATGATTACAGTTCACATCATGGAAAGTTTAGAAAATGCAAACACGTAAAAATCAAATTTTCCAGAAATCTCAGGGTCTCACCACCCAAAAACAATCACTGGTAACGTTTTTAGTTTTTTACGAAACTATGTATTTTTGATGTGTTTACTTCCAGTCTTTTTTTTTAAGATTTTATTTATTTATTTGAGAGAGAGAGAGTAGGGGAAGGAGCAGAGGGAGAGGGACAAGCAGACTCTCCACTGAGTGCAGAGCCCCAATGCAGGGCTCGATCCCAGGACCCTGAGATCATGACCTGAGCCAAAATCAGGACTGAGCCACCCAGGCACCCCCCACCCCGCGGTCTTTTTTAAATGGTTAGGCAGTGGTGCCTTCTCAGTTACAGCTGTGATTAAACCCACATATCGTTTTGTAGTTTGCCTCTTCCACTGTGAATTTCTCCTTTGTGTTTCTCAGTCATAACCACCACTGACGGGGGATGTTCCATGTTTTCTTGTCCACTCAATTCCCTTACTGATGAGCATTACAGTTGTTTCCAGATTTTTTATATTATAAATGAACTTATTTTCTCTACATAACACATGATCCCCATTTCTGGCTATACCCTTCAGATGGAGCCTCAGAAGTAGCATTAGTGGGTAAAAAGGAATAAATAACCACTTTTAACAGCCATTCATCTGAAGCCCTGACCTTCAAGACCAGCCCAAGAGGGTGTTTTTCAAACCTTATCCTTCCCAGCAGCGGGCAGGTGAACCAGAGGCCTGGGTATCTTGGGAGCCCCCGAAGTAGGCTGGTCTCAGCATCAGAGAAGAACGGGAAATAGAGAGGGTGGGAGGAATTATTGGCCCAAGTGGGGTAGGGTGTGCCTTGGAGTACGGGGGGACGAGAGATCAGTCGGGGTCCACTGTGCCCTAAACAGACGGCCCATGGCACCTCCATGCAGTGAGTCGCCAAGCGGTGACTTCCCTGGAGCACTGTTACCCTATATGCCTGCCTTCTCTGCTTGTCAGCGCGTGCCCAGGCTCCAGGCCAATGCCAAGACCTCTCTGCCTGCACTCTGACATTCTCTCACTCTGGTCAAAGATGCCGGATGCCTCCAAGCCCAGCCCTGACCCTGTCACTCTTCTCTGTCACCCTCAAGAGCTCCTCATTGCCCTCCTGGCTCCAGAATCAAGTCCCCGATACCAGGCTGCCTTTTAGGACCCTTGAGTCTCCTCCAGTCTCCCCAAAGAACCCTGCCCACCATCCAGACTGCCCTTCTCCCTAAGTGCCCTGAGCTCCAGGCCCCCTTGCTTTCCACATGCCCCTTCTTCCCCCCTAGAATTCCCTTCCCTCACCATCCTTCGGGCCCTCCACAGAGCCCAGCCCAGGCCCACAGCACCCACAGCCCAGCCTGCCCTCAGTACTTCTGGGCTCTGGACCGTGGGGTCCTGGAGGACAGGGGCCCTGCCTCACCCAGTCCCTGCTCTCCAGTCCAGGCCCAGAGCCTGCCTCAGACCAGAAGTGTTTCTTGAATAATTGAGTGAGATGAGGATCAAGTAGCAGCCTTTTCTCTTCTACAGCAATGCTTTTGTCCATGACCGAGCTAGTCACAAGTCTCCTCAACACTCACCAATGGTTCTAAGAAGCAGAAGCCTTCCCTTGCCTCCATCCATTGTCTTCCAGTGTCACCTCGGGGTTATTTTCCATGTGGAATGAGGCCCAAGGCAGAGTGAGGCTCAGCTGGAATCAGGCCCGAGAGGCGCTGGTGGGCTCCGAGGGGTGGTTGGGATACAGGTGGAGTCAGGATCAGGAGACCAGACTTCTGCTGACGAAGAAGGAAACTGAGACTCAGCATGGGGGGGGAGGGGCCTGCCCAAGGTCAGTGGCAGAGACAAGCCTGAGCCCAGGGCTCCGGGCTCCCAGCCTGGGTCCGTGTTGCCTCCAGCATAGAACCTGCTGTGGCGGAGTAGATGGGAGATTGTAGGGGGAGGACCCCGCGCTTCTCTTTTCAGCCATACCTTGTCCTTTCAGCTCATCACTCTGAGAACAAACCCAGATGCAGCAACCCAGAACAGGCGATTCCAGTTCACTCAGAATCAGAAGAAGGAAGATTCTAAAACGTCCACCTCAGTCACCAGCGTGAACCAAGCAAGCACATCCCGCCTGGAGGGCCTGCAGTCTGAAAACCATCGCCTTCGAATGAAGATCACCGAGGTAGCTCCCCCAGTACCAGCAGCCAGGGCCCCAGCCTCCCAGTTGCATCCGTCTGCCTCAGGGCAAGACTTCTCAGGGCTGCCACTCCCAACCTGGACCCCCCACCCCGGGACACCCCCTGCATCAGGCTGTGCAGTCCCATGTGCTGGGGTCACAGCCGAGAGAACAAGCGGGGCCATAAACCAGACAGAGGCAGTTCATCGGAATCCACTCACCTGGCCCAGGCTCGTGGAGGCCAGACATGCCCCGATTCCAGACATCCTCAGAAAGAAAGTTCCTGAAGATTTGTGAGCTCCCAGATTATAGGAGCTTCCTAAGTGTGCGGGGACCCCCCGCCCTTGATTTTTCACTCTCCCAACCCAAAAACCACCCTCATCCATGTGATGTACAGCAAGACAGGAGGGAGTAAAGAGAAACTTTCAGGGAAGAAAGTTTGCTGAGACCTCACTGTTGTCTTGAGGGTCCTTAACTGGTTCTTCAGCATTCCAGAGAGGCCATAACTAGCTTTCTCTAAGCCAGACCTCCAATTCTGGACTTTCTATACCTGGAATGGGGGACCAAATTACCTTCCCCTTCTTCCCCTCTGTCTTTGGGTCCAGAGGTGTGACTGGCCCATGATCTGCAGGCTGCATGTTTCCCAGAGAAACCCTCATTCGACGAGTGGAATGGGGAAGACACAACGAAGAGCATGTTAGTCAGGATAACTTGCTAAGTTGCTGTAACAAAGGCACCCCAAAATGAAGTGACCCAGAGAAAATATTTCTCTCTCACCTAATGGTCCTGAGGAGATGGGTCCTGACTGGCCAGCAGCTTTGCCTCCATGGCCATGACTGGATGAGGCTCATTCACTCTTGCTCTCTGCCACTCCCCAAGCTGCACTCCTCACCAGGACGGTTAAAGCTGGGAGGGGGAAGGCATGTCCTGTTCTCAGTCATAGGAGGGGAAGAAGTAGTCCACACAAGGGATGAGCAAGTGGTACAAAAATTGTGCGCCTTTTGGGTCTGCTGCAGTCACCTTGGCAAGAACTCGCATGATCACACTTAGACACAAGGTAGGCTAGGAAATGTGCTCTCTACTGTTGAACCGGGAGGAGGAAGTGAGATACAGGGTGCCCCAGGGAAATTTGAATTTCAGGCAATCAAGCATACTTTTAGTATGAGGATGGCCCATACAGTACTTGGGATCTACTTGCACTAAAAAAAAAAAAAGATTCATCGTTATCTGAAATTCAGATGGGACTGGGCATTCCATATTTGTATTTGCTAGATTCCAGTAGCCTTTTGGGGAACTCACATTAGTCTGTCACAAAGATCCACTACACAATTGTCTGTGCACCTAAACCTGATTGCTTTAGGATGGGATAGCCCCCCACTGGTCACCAGAGCAAAGTATAAAAGGTTTCTGTCCCTCAAAGCCCATTGCTGATTTCCGTTTTAATCTCAGACCTTTCTCTGACTAGAACGACCATGACTTGACATTTGACTTCTACTTGCACACTCCAGCAATAAAGGGTTCACTCACTTCAGGAAACCTGAAACCGAAGCCATTGTCAAAATCCATAAAATGCTGGGTGGTTTTACCTGGACTCGAATCACAATCTGGCCTCCTTTGTCCTAGTCCTGCTGTTTGAGTCACACAGAAAAGGTCTCTCTCTCCTCCTCCACGTGAAAATGCATTTAAAAATTAATGGCTGTGCTCTTGACATCAGAACAACACTTTATAGTTTATAACTTCCTCTCCCTTATGCTATAGTAGAATGTCCACTGCTTTTCCCAGTTACCACCCCTCCCCAACACACACATGCACGCACACACACGAGCACACACACACGCACCAGGCTTCTCAAGGGCTAAACTGCCCCAGGGCCTGCACCTGACTTTTCTATAACTGAAGGCAGCTGCAGTCCATCCTCTAGAGGAGCCCCTCCTGTGCTAAGCTTCGGTGTCCATGTGAGGCTCACAGCTGACTGGCCCACAGATCTGTCCTCCCCTGCAAGAGTGCTGCTAGGTATCAGTAACAATAATTATAGTACTTTCACTGTAGTGGCGGGTTACTCTTACGATGTGTCAAGGATTGGGCTAAACTTTCAGTGCATTGCCTCGTTTAATCTCCACAGTAACCACAAAGGTAGTTACTGTTACCACATTGTACAGATGAAGGCGTTGAGACTCAGTCTCACAAGCCAGTGCACAGACAGTAAGGGGCAGCCTGGGTTTGCCCCAAGGCCTGTCCAACTTCAGAGCTTGCGCCCTGGCACTCTCCCGCCCTGCCTGCCCGGGCTCACCCAGCTGCTCCACCAAGGCGCCAGCCTGCCCTGAACACATCACTAGAGCGCCCAGGCCCCTCCCCTCCCGGCCCCTCCTGCACAACAGCCAGCAGGGGCCCTCCGCAGCTCTTCCCCAGCAGGCAGCAGCCTCTCTGGCTCTGGGCGCCCTCCCATGGCCCAGTCCCGTGACCCTGTGAGCTGGGCTGAAGGGGCTGGGCCCCGGGGCTCTAACTCAGCTGGAGCCTTTGCCTTCTAGCTGGATAAAGACTTGGAAGAGGTCACTATGCAGCTGCAGGATACACCAGAAAAGACCACCTACATTAAACAGAACCACTACCAAGAACTCAACGACATCCTCAACCTTGGGAACTTCACTGAGAGCACAGGTAGGAGGAGGCGGGGTCCCTGGAACGTGGGGACCTGGGTATCAGACAGCAGCTGGCCATCTTCCACTTTACTGAGGAAGGAACTGAGGCTCAGAGAGGGGGTGGGGCTGACCTGAAGCCACACAGGCAGAGCTGGAGCACCTGGCATCCACAGTTCGGGCCCCGTTTGGGGTCCTACCCTGCCTAGAGCCGGGGCTTCTGTCCCTCGGTCTCTTGGGTTCCAGTGGCGCACGTACATGACCTGGCCAGCATTCCCGGGGTTCTGATTGGGGGTACAGTGTTCTTAGTGAAGAGTTTACCTTACTTCTCCCAGTGACATTTCACGGTTTCAGATGTGCCTTCTCGATGTATGGGAACAGAATGGTCAGTAAGCTATGACATGACACTCTATCTCACCAACCACTTGGGAAATGCAAGCCAAAATAACACAATCTGGTTTTTGCCTACATTTCAGCAAAATTTTCAAAGATCACCGGTGTTGTTAAGAGTGTGTAGAAATAGGCATTCTCCTGCAATGTTCTGGAAGTCAGTCGGGCACATCCATATGTTAGATGTTAAACCTCTTTTTTTTTTTAAAGATTTTATTTATTCATTTTGAGAGAGACAGAGCACAAGCAGAGGGAGAGGGAGAAGCAGACTCTCCGCTGAGCAGGGAGCCCGATGCGGGGCTCGACCCCAGGACCCCAAGATCACGACCCAAGCCAAAGGCCTAACCATCTGAGCCACCCAGGCGCCCCTAGATGTTAAACCTCTTAATTAACAACTCCATTAGCAAGATCTTGCCCCTGGGAAATACTCCCACGTGGGCGAAGATGTATACATGTGGTGCTCATCACCATGTTATTGTAGGGGAGAAAAACTGGAATTAATGTTCATCGTGTAGGGCAGTTTCATTCATTATGACACAATCAAATAAGGCACATAATACAGCTATTAGAAAATGGGATGGATCTGGGGCGCCTGGGTGGCTCAGTCGGTTAAGCGGCTGCCTTCAGCTCAGGTCATGATCCTAGGGTCCTGGGATCAAGCCCCACGTCGGGCTCCCTGCTCAGTGGTGAGTCTGCTTCTCCCTCTCCCTCTGCCTGCCTCTCTGCCTACTTGTGCTCTCTATCTCTCTGTCAAATAAATATATAAAATCTTTAAAAAAAAAATGGGATGGATCTATCTGTGCAAATATGGAGAGCTCTCCAAGTGAAAATAACAAGATGAAGGCTAGCATTATGATATACATAAATGCACACACACATGCACACGTCTGTGCGTGTATTAAGTGCATTTTTTTAAAGGTTTGGAAAAACAAACACCAAATTGTTAACAGTATCCACCTGTGTGAAAAGGAACACTGCAAAGTGAGAAAGGATTCCTTTGACATTTAATATACTTCTCTGTTTGCATTTTGTCAGCATTTGTTCATTAATTTGCTATAAAATTATTTTTTAAATCAATGAAAAATCTTTAGGTTTTTTTATAGTTTCTTATAGAAGTCATAAGTATTATTATAAAAGCAAATTATAAAATTCTTACTATATAAGTTGATTGCAAAAAGTTTGAATTGAGATAAGTAACAAACTGAAAGAATAAAAACTATTCACAGTAATATAAGTATCTGGTAAAGATGGACATTTCAAATTAGTGGAGGGAAATGAATTATTCAATACATTTAATGGGGATAAGTGCATAGCCATCTGGAAAAGAATAAAGTTAAATCCCTATGTCACACCTTACACAAAAATAAAGTCCAGATGGATAAAAGATTTAAATGTAGAAAGTGAAACCATGAAAGAACTAAAAGAAAGCACAGAAAGCACAGGAGAATTTTTTATATATATATATAATCCAGAGAGAGGAAAGCCTCTCTCAGCTTGATGCAAAACACAGAAACCACAAAAGAAAAGGTTGATAAATTTAACTATAAAAAATTTTTTTAACAATACAAACCCATCATAAGTAGTCAAAAAATCCAACAAACCAAGCCAAAAAATATTGTAACTCAGGTAATGAGCTTATTTTCTTAGGTATAAGGAGAAATTTTATATAATTTCTATGACATATATAATTATATGCAAATTAATTAAAAAAAAAACCAACAACACAGAAGAAAAATGGGCAAAGGAGAGTTCTCACAGAAGGAAGTGCAAGAGGTTCCTATGTTTATGAAAAGATGCTCAAGCTCACTCTTTATTAAAAGAATGTAGATGAAGGGCACCTGGATGGCTCAGTTGGTTAAGCTAAGCCTCTGCCCTCAGCTCAGGTCATGACCTCAGGGTCCCTGGAATTGAGCCTCAGGTGGGCTCCCTGCTAAGCGGGGAGCCTGCTTCTCCCTCTCACCTTCCCTCTCCCGCTGACCCTCCCCCTCCCCACCACTCATTCTTTCTCTCTCTCTCTCAAATAAATAAATAAAAACTTTTTTAAAAATGCAGATGAAATCTTTAGTGAGATACCATTTTCACCAATGAGACTGGCAAAGACAGATCAGAAAGTTACAGAGAATTTGAGGACACAGTTGGGGGAATAGGCATTCTCAAACTTTGCTGGTTGAAATAGAAATTGTTCTGACCCAGCAGGTCCACTTTTGGAATTTATCCTAAGAATATGCAGTCAGCTCTCATTATTCATGGTGATTGTGTTTGATAAAGTTGCTGTGAATCATGAATTAATTAGTGACTACCGAACCACTGCTCCTGGGGGGAATACAGGGTTTGGTTCCTGCGAGGCTCTCTCGGGTTCACATTTTGGTCAGTCAATACATAACTTTGTTGTATGTGTGTTTCTGCTTGCAGACGTCTTATTTAATATATAGTGTTGATTCATTAACATTGACCTCATGGTCAACAGCACTATAACGCATGCCTAAGTGCAAGAAGGCTGTGATGTGCCCGACAGAGAAAATACACGGGTTAGGGGCACCTGAGCGGCTCAGTCGTTAAGCGTCTGCCTTCGGCTCAGGTCGTGATCCCAGGGTCCTGGGATCGAGCCCCGCAGCGGGCTCCCTGCTCGGCGGGAAGCCTGCTTCTCCCTCTCCCACTCGCCCTGCTTGTGTTCCCTCTTTCGCTGTGTCTCTCTCGTCAAATAAATAAATAAAATCTTTAAAAAAAAAAAAATACACGGGTTAGATGGGCTTCATTCAGGCATGCGTTATAGTGCTGTTGTTGACCATGAGGTCAATGTTAATTTTTCAACACTGTGTGTGTCAGCAAATGACCTTGAAAGCATTAGCAGTATTGATTTGGGGTTACAAATAAATTTTAGTGAGTAGGCAAGTTCACAAATACAGAACCCATGAATAAAGAGGATCCACTGTACTCACATGGGGGCAAAATGACATTCACAAAGTTACCCACTGCAGAAAAACAACTAAACAGCAATGCTCCTGCAGATCCCTCAGGTGGGGGCCAGGTTTTTATATTTAATATTTCTTTAAGTCTCCTTAGATGGTTCTGAAACTTAGAGGGTTGAAAAAGCATCCACATCATCGCATTTTGTGGCTACACAGTATTTCTTTGAATGGAGCCCCCATACATACATGAGTATGTAACTAATCTATTATTACTGGAAAAATTCAGACTAGTCCCAACTTTTTTATATTATAAACAATGCTGATTTGAACATCTTGTGTATAATTTCACACACACCCTTCATTATTTCCTTAGGATAACTCCCAGAAGTAAAAATTCTGGGTAGAAGATAAGCACTTTTTTTTTAGGGTTTGATGCCTATTGACAGTGACCCCCCAGAAAGATTATGCCAATTTATACTCCCACCAGCAGTTTACTGACTATTATTACTCTTTTCTGTCTTTGGCAGTCTTATTTTTTACCTTGGAGGGTTATTTCCTTTGTCATTACATTCCTGAGCACCCGTGAAACAGGCCTTTATGTTAGAACTTTTCATTTCCAAGTTATGTGACTTACATTGGTTGACTTGATTTTCGCCCCCCTTTTTTTCTTGGAGAAAGGGAATCCCCAGGATGCCATTTCCATCCTTGGGTGGAAGCTTTTGGGTTCACTGCCTTCGGCCCGAGAGAGGTACTACAAAAACCACAGCTCTGGAGGGATAATAGGCTCTTTTTTTTCTCCCCTAAATTTTTTTTTTTTAATTTTATTATGTTACTCACCATACAATACATCATTAGTTTTTGATGTGGTGATCTACAATCCATTGTTTTCGTATGACACCCAGTGCTCCATGCAGTACGTGCCCTCCTTAAGGGTATTAAGGAGGACACGTGATGGGATAATAGGCTCTTTTGCATTCTCTCTCCTTGGGCAGCATCCTAGAAAGACTGCATTTTTTTTTTTTTAATGAAGTTAACAGAATGTGTTGTGATCTTGTTATTTTGCATTCAGATGGGGGAAAGGCCATTTTAAAAAACCACCTCGATCAAAATCCCCAGCTACAGTGGAACACAACAGAGCCCTCTCGAACATGCAAAGATCCTATAGAAGATATAAACTCCCCAGAACAGTAAGTACTTTCTCCTTGAGAATTATTGCGGAAGAGCGTGTTACTCCTGCACAGCAATTTCGATCTGCACCGCGTTTTTGCGTGCATTATTTTATTTGAACCCCACTGCAACCCCATGATACAGGTCAAATTACAAGGCTCATTTTACAGATGAGAAAACGAATATTCAGAAAGGGCAGGTGACTTGTCAGTGCTCCCCCAGTTTCTAAGTGCAGGAGATAGGATTTGAACCCAGGTCTGTCCACCATCAAGCCCACTGAGGCACAGTGCCTTCATTATATATAAAATTTAACCACTCCACAACTATTCACTGACACCTACTGTGTGTCAGACAAGGAAGTGAAAAAAAACAGACAAAAATCCCTTCACAGAGCTTATATTCTATCCGGTGACACAAGAACTTCATTAAAAAAAGCAAAATCTAGTGTATTACATCATAGGTGCTTCGGAGAAAAATAAAGCAGGGCAAGGGGTGAGGGATTGTAACCTTAAATAGAGCGATCAGCAGCGATTCAGTGAGAAGGTGACATCTAAGCTCTGTTAGCTGTGTTCCCACTGGCAACTGTTAGATCTTCCTTGCTTATGGCAGCTTGGAAGCAGAGGTCAGAAATGTCAACACTGGTGGTTCCGTCGGTTAAGCGTCCAACTCTTGATTTCGGCTCAGGTCATGATCTCAGGGTCGTGGGATCAAGCCCTGCCTTGGGATTCTCTCTCTCCCTTTGCCTCTGCCCCTCTCGCTCTCTGAAATCTTAAAAAAGAAAAGAAAAGAAATGTCAACACTGAAACTTGCTCCCTGGAAAGCGACAAGCAGCAAAGACAGCCAAATCACCAACTATAGTGTAATTTGGGGCCATTTAGTGTTAGAGCCAATAGCTTCTCACCCCAGTTAGCTCTAAGGCTTCATTGGCTTACACTCCAGAATAATTATTATGGTTATATGGCAGTTGTCAGTGCTTTGCTTATTAGTACCCTCCGCTAGAGTGTAAGCACCTTGAGGATAAGGGGTGAGCCCCTCCCGTGTCCCTTGGACTGAATGCAGGCTCCGGCACTGATAGGTTTTTGGCAAACGTCTATTAAATGAATGACAGTGTAAACAGGACCCCACTACCAGACAGGAAAATGCCACGGCTCTGAGAGCCACAGACAGATGTCCACCTGGCCCAGGCCCATAGGCCTTCCCAGGTTAGAGTTTATTCTCCAGCCTCCCTTTACCTGGACTCTTGGCCAGCACCCTCTTGCATTAAGGAGTCAATCGTAGCTCAGGTTACACACACAGGTTCAACCTGAATTTCAAAAGAAGAGCTCCAACACGCTAACCTCATGAGCACCTGTGAGGTGTCCTTGGTAGAAACTCTCCAAGGCACAGGTCCTTTGGGGGAGGGGGACAGCATTGCGTCTGTCCCCATCCATCTTGGGATCCTTCAGTGCCATGCATACACACCAGGGGCACACCTGTTGGGATGAGGTGACCCCTGTGAGTTGATTTGCCCTCCTCACAAAGCACTGTGGTTCCCCAGAAGAAGCAGGAGACGCACCTTCCCCAGTTCTGGCTTTGTTTCCATTAGCAAGTTACTTAAACTCTGTACCCTTCCCTAGTCATTATAGTGGGACTAGCAATACTTCTTTTACCTACTGGGTTTTTGTGAAGATCTGGGGGTGGGGGGAAGGTCCTCACCTGACCGGTCAGGCACTGAGGACACAGGAGGCCTAAGGATACCGAGACTGCAGCTTCCCGGGTACAAGAGAGAACCACACAAGATGCAGCTGGGCAGAGCACAGCCCCCCCAACACACACACACTGCCAGGAGTCACACACCACTCCTGCCTCCGTCCTGCCTCAGGCTTTTCTGGCTGTGCTTCTGGAATTTACCCAGAACTCTGGGAGCTCAGAGGACGACGGAGCCCTCTCTGAGGAGTTTAAACTGGATAGTGAAGGGGAGACAGGTAGGAGGTAGAGAGAGTATTCCAGGCTGGGGGAAGAGCAGGTGCAAAGGCAAGGAAGAGTTGGCCCTGCTAAGCAGTGATTTAGGGGAAACTAGCCGCCTGAGGGTAGGTTTTGGGTGGAGAGTGGGTAGAAGTTTCACCTGGAGAATTAGGCAAAAGATCGTAGGCAGCCCTGCATGTACTGCCCCAGAGGTGGAAAGATAACACTAGTCACCAAAGAAGCTGAAAGACCAGGAAGGAGTTTCTACTGGAATCAGCCCAGCAAGAAGGGCTGAGGTCCTGGGCAAGGCAGGGGCAGAAGGGCCAATGAGGAAGGCCAGAGCAGCGAGAAGCCTCTCAGTCCATTTGGAGGCTCTCGAGAGTAGAGTGAGAACTGTGTCAGCAGCAAAGCCCCATGAGATGAGCAAAACCTGTGCTTAGGAATGGCCACACTCTCACTCAGGAAGACTGCGTCCCCTTTGCTTAGTCCATCTCCCTGGTTATTCCCAGGGCAGTCATTGGCAGGGGTAGGCCCGCATTAAACACCTGCTAGGTGGGTGAATGGTTAGATGATCGGATGGACAGAGCTTGGATTCGGGATACCCATTCTCCCACCATCAGCTTCTTAGCCAAAGCGAGTCCCAGGAACATTCTGGTGAGCAGCCAGGTAGCCTTCACTAAAACTCCTCTCACCCCCTCCCTCCCTCCCTCTCTCTCTCTCCATGCTACAGCATCCAGCGCCGGCTGTCCCTCCAGCTCCCCATCCTCCACCACGCCTACCTGCCGTCCATCGGAGGCGTGGATGCCAGCTGCGTCAGCCCCTGCGTCAGCCCCACCGCCAGCCCCCGCCACAGACACGTGCCACCCTCCTTCCGAGTTATGGTCTCTGGCCTGTAGGGGTGGGAGGCCTGGGGCCGGGGCCTCCCCCATGACCGAACCTCACGGAGCAGAGGCCACGGGAACACTGTCAGCTCTGGCTGCGGAGCCGCTGGGCGCCACGGCTGGCCTTGTGGGGCTGCTCGGTGGCACTCACGTGGACAGGATGGGGGCACTTGGCACCTGACCTCGCGCCTTATTTGTGAAGTTTTTATTCTTTCACAAAGAAGAGGAATGGAAATGACTTCTTCCACGATGTCTGCAAAGGAGGAGGAGCTGGGATATTTGAAACTTTGCAAAAAACAAAACAAATCCTAGACAAGGAGAGAATCACTAGAACTCCAGCTAGAAGTCACCGAGTGTCCCTGAGCAGCCTTGAGAAGAGGCGAGGGGCTTCTGGAGAAACCGCCTCTGCCTCTGCACACACATCCCTGGCTGTGCCCCTCCTCCCCCCCCAGGCCAGCCCCTCTGCCCTCTGGGGAAGGAGGTGGGCAGGGCAGCCAGGCTCCCAGCCGCCAGTGCAGCCACCCCCAGCCTTCCTGGAACAGGGAGTCTGCAGGGCAGCCAGGTGGCCCGAGGGCTGGGCTACGGGAGCAGGCTGACTCCCATGCCTCCCGGTGGGACCTTACTCTCTGATAAATGCCACACATTAACACAATAACACCCGTTCCGGGACCGTGGGGATTTAGGGCACGTCACTGCAGACCCGCTCTGCAGCATTCACCGACAGTCGGTCATGCACCCACCACGTTGGCCATGTCCTTGTGTTTGTATCAGGTGTTCCAGTAATCAGGGGGACCACCCGAGCTAATCATGGAATGTCTGTTCCCAGCAAACACGCTAAAGAAAGACTGTGCACTTTAACCTCTCATCAGGGCCCAAGGGCTGGCTGGGGTTGGTTTTTTTCCCACTGACTTTGTTTCTGACCAAAGTGAATCAGGCATTCTGCTAGAAGACATCCCTGTAGTCGTAGGGAGAGAGTTGCTAGCCGAGGGCTCTCCTTGGCTTCCCGAAGGTGGCCTTCCATCTGGACAAGCTGGGGAGCTCGCCCTTGGGGGTCACAGGGGTGACCAGTCAACACACTGGTTCTCATTCATAAGATCACTCTTCCCTCTCAACCGAACCCCAGAGAGCACTGGCCTGGGAGTCAGACGAACCTGGGCTCAAGTCCTCACTCCATGGCTGACTCCCTCCATGACCTTGGGAAAATCACTAGTGTCTCTCTGAGCCTCCGTTTCCCCTCCCCAACAAATTGGGGTTGAAAATAACCCCCGTCCTGCCTACCTCACAGGGTCGCTCTGAGGATCAAAACTTGATCTTGTCCGGGAAAGCTTCGTACCAAACCATGAAGCAGCCCTGACCCGTGAGAAATCAGGATGACCATGACCTTCGGCCCTCACGACCACCAGGGGTTTGGCTCAGAGAAGCTCCCAGCACAGCCCTCTACCAAGATAACCTGGTGGAGAGAGGCTCCCAACGACTTTTGTGACATTCCTAGACAGGTTCCTTCTTTGCTAAAGAAAGGCCTGAAGGACAGCGTCCAGGACGTCTGCACAACTGAGCGGTTGCTCACTCCCTAAAGAAACCTAATGGCAGCTTTAACAGGCAGGCAATAATCTCTTCCCCGACCACTGAAGTCAGGAATATACTGCTGTCACCACCAGACTTTGACAAAAGGGCCCACAGGAATCCCACCATCGCCAACATTTCAAAAACACCCTGTTTCACGTAGCATAGCTTCCCCCTCCCCTCCCCCCAAGAGAGGTTATGGAGGTACTGTAGCTTTTAGGGGAAAAAAAAAATGTCAACACATCACAGGTCCAATTGAAGTCATTGTCGGTTTTAGGCACTACAAATCGGTGTTGTCACTCACTGTGTATTACCAGTATTGACTTGCTTTCTTGATTTTACCAAAACCAGATTTAATTTAAAGGACCACTTAATTTTTCCAAGGGAAGGAGACAATTCATTGTACATAATGTATACACACACACACACACACACACACACACACAAATATACCTGTAGAAATATTATTCCAGCATAGCAGGAAACAGAAACAAAAAAGTATCAGACAGTCGGAGGTGAGTGTGTGTGTCCGTAACCCGTTGTGACCCCTGACCGTGCTCAGTCTTCTAGGTTCACCCACGAAGTACATTTTCTGTCTTAATGATACTGTAGGTTTTCCCATTTTTTTTTTTAATTTCCCTGCAAATAACAAGACCCACAGAAGTGACTCTAGCTATCTAACGGTTCTTTTATACGCAGCAAACACACCGTACATTTCCGAAGAGGCTTCAGCCTGAAGGCATTTTCCAGTGACGTTAGTGCACAAATGCTTTAAATTAGACCGGGACTGCCAGAATCAAATGTAAATGAGGAATTTCTCGTACCCCTATTGCATGGTATCAATTTTTAATAAATTGTTGCAAATTTGTTTTTATGAATAAAAGGGGAAAAAAAAACCCGTCCTCTTTAATGCCTCCTCGTCCCAACATGCAGATCTGAGCAGGTCTTATTCCTCTGCTCAGCAACTCGGGGGACAGTTCTGGGGTGCCTCCTCAGCATCCCTCCCTTCTGCAGACGGTAACAGAGCAGCCCCGTGACCATGTTACCCTAGCTGCTGGATCCCACGGTGGGGACCTGACCCGAGCCCGGCCAGTATGTCCCTTCCCCAGGATTCCTCCACATAAGGAAATTGAGCCGTGAAAGCGAAAAGGGAAGCCGATATGGAGAGAAATAGGATCAAGAGATGGGTCCTGATGGTGTCTGAATAGCCGGTCAGCTGTTCCTGAAGGGTCCTTCCTCTGCTGGGAAGGGTTCTCAGTTCTCCAAATAAATCACCCTTTTTGCCTAGTTAAGTTCAAGTCCAGTTCCCATCTGTTGCAAACAAGAAGTCTCTAACTAACCCAGAAGCCTCACCGCTGCCCAGGCCCAACTCCCCCTCCAGGCCTGACAGCCTGTGGCTTGGCCCCATTCTCCTTTTGAGCCTCCTCACCTAGAGAATGCATTTCCTGCACCATGATGCGCCCTCGGCCTACAGCTCCATCTCAAATCCTGCCATCCTTCAAGGTTCCATCCAAAACACCCTCCTAGATCCCTCCACATGAAATTCTCTCTTCTTTTCTGTACTCAGGACACTGTCTCCCTCTTGTGGCACTGGGCACATGCTCATGCTGGCCCCTTCTCCCCACCCCAGGCCAGGGGCTCCCTGAGGATGGGAGTCCTATCTGCCTCCTCCATGTCGCACCCAGCAGCAGGCCCTCCCAGTGGCTCAGAACAGTCTTCCTTGAGACTTTCGCAGAATTAAACATTTTGGCTGAGGCACGATAGAACCAAGGCAAGGTGGCCAAAGCAGGCTGGGGAGGCCCGAGGCCATGTGAAGGCACGCAGGCCCCAGAAGAGGGGGGCCTGGCCCCACAGACTTCACTGGAAGGCTGGTCCCAGGTAGGAGCTTGCTAGTGCCGGATCCTCAATGATGAGCCTGCCGAGAATCAGACCTCTTGAATCCTGGCCTGGAGAGAACTCTGCTCCATGACATCTAGGTTATCTAAGTACCAGGCAACACTTTATCCCACAGAGCCTTAACTCTCAAAGATCCTGAATGCAAAAGTAGAAATCTTAGAAGGCGATACCAGTAGCCAGTAACACAATGGTCACCTGGATCACAAAAGCAAGTGCATGCTCAGAGCTTTGGAGGGTAGTGAACCTGGAGGAGCTGCTGGCCTGCAGACTCCGGTGGTGGTGAAGAGCTACTGGCTTGGCCCTCTTTGCTCTTGATGTCTTGGCTGCTATCTCGACTCCAGTTCCTCACATCTCTAACTGGAGAGTTCCGGCACTCATGGTGAGTTAGGGCTCTGTGTCAAAAGGAAATACCTTGGATTTCCCTCCGTCTGAATTCCAATGCAAAGCCCCCAGAGCAGTGTTTCTAAAACTGACCACTGGCTTTTAAGACACAGTGTCGACTTGAATTGTTTTTAGAAAGTTACCTAAATTTGTGCAAACTAAATATAAGCTCATGCTTGCATCTTTCATATAAAGGCAAAACAAATTTATAACTTCAATGCAAATAAAATGACAAAACCAATAAAAATCATATTAACAACATTGATTTGATGGGATAGATGAGGTTTTTGCAGAAAAATAAATTGCAGCTCCCAACAACAGCACAGCACCAACCGCTCCCGGGCACACTCCTTTGAGCTCAGCCTGCCTGGTGTGATGACTCAATTGTCACACTGCTTTTCTTTATTTAAACCACTGTGAAAACGTCATTTATTCGGCACTCCATGATATCATTTGGCCTTCACTTGGCTCTCACACATCACTTCTCTCTGTTAAATCCACCTTTGTGTTTTTCTCATGAGCCATTGACAGAGATGGGGCTGCCCAGATAATACACACAAATCAAATGGTGATTGCACGCTAATGTTCGCTGAGCACTAGGCGAAGTGCTTTGCGGGCATAATCTCATTCAGATCTCACGGGGACCCCAGAGTAGGAACGATGATTGCTGTCCTTTTGCAGCTAAAGGCACTCAGGCACAGAGGATGAGGAGTGCTGTCCTGAGTCACACAGCTGAGATTAGGGGTGGGGGGGGGGCGGGGGGAGGAATTTGAACAGGGATAGCCCCAGAACACATCCTCTTCACCACTTCCTTAAACTGCCTCATCAGAAGTAACTGGATTCCGATGACCCGGAATATGCCTATTTAATTTGTTTTAGATTATCTTGAAATAAAAGTACAATCTTGTTAAATTTTATAGATTTGCACACCTCTGGGATTCATCCATGGCATCGCCTGAGACTCTAAACCCAGCCTGAGCGCCTCTGGCTGGACAATGTGAGCATGGCGATCCTTCACTGTACTGAAATGCAGGCAAGCCAAGAGACAGAACTCTGCCCAAGTTGCCCATTGCCCAGATCCACCCCCCAGCCCCCAGCCCTGACCACTGAATCAGCGCCCTCAGGCCTCCAAGATCTAGCAAGACTGCCAGCCCAGGGCAGAGGAAGCAAGATGGAAGATGCTCACCCTTCTGGGGAGAAATGCCAGCCTTGGATATGATATTCACTGCTTTAAAATGATCAGGCTGATAAAAAAAAATGGAAAATAACCAAATACTATCAACAGAACAGGAAAAAAAAGTGATATATGCACAGAGTGGAATATTATTTAGCAGCGAGAATGGGGAAAAAATTATAACTATGTGTGATAATATGAATGGATCTAAAAAAACATGCAGACTGAAAGAAGCCAGACATAAAGAGGACATACTGTAAGATTCCAATAATATCAATTTCAAAAACAAGCAAAAATAATCTATTGGACATGAGAATAGTGGTAGTTACCCTTGGTGGGGATGGATAGTGGGAAAGATGGTATGAGGAGGGCTTCTGGGTGCTGGTAATGTTCAAGTTCTTAATCGGAGCACTGGTTACAGGGCTGTGTTCAGTTCACAGAAATTCTTTGTGCTGTACACTTATGCGTGATTATACACATATACATATATGCATATTCAGATAATCACACACATAATTATATATAGTCACATATGGTAAGTATATCCCTCCATAAAACATGCCTTTTCCTGGGCAGGAAAAAAAAATCAATGTAGGGCGCCTGGGTGGCTCAGTTGGTTAAGCGACTGCCTTCGGCTCAGGTCATGATCCCAGGGTCCTGGGATCAAGTCCCACATCGGGCTCCCTGCTCGGCGGGAGGCCTGCTTCTCCCTCTCCCACTCCCCCTGCTTGTGTTCCTGCTCTCGCTGTCTCTGTCTCTGTCAAATAAATAAATAAAATCTTTAAAAAAAAAATCAATGTAGAATCTATGAAGATTCTGCAGCATAAAGACAAATAGCACACAACACGCTAAGCCTGAACGTGCTTTGGGAAAAGTTGTCCTGCAGGACACAGAAGTAAATGTCAAATCTCATTCAATCTATTGTCTCAAGACAAAAAAAAACAGTCAAACCTGGTTTCTGTGACACAGATATCGATTTATAGATACATTGGGGAGGCAGTGGGCTGAGAAGAAAAGGAGAGAATGGAGAGGGGGAAGGCAGGGAGGGAAGATTCTGGGATCACGGTAGTGTCAGAAGCCCACACATTTAACTCCTCCCCCCTTCTAATTTCTTGCTGCAGTGGCCCATCCCATGGGGGGGAAGCCATGTGACAATTCTATCTAGACCATTTCTTAAACTAGAGAAAGTGTTTCACCACCCCCCCGTCCCCCCAAAAAACTCCGTTTCCACCGCCTGGGAAAGAACCGGGGAGGAGAACACCTACAGGCCAGCCTCGACCCACCACCTGTGGAGAAGGCCACTTGGGAGTAAATTTGAAGTCCGTAGTAAGAAAGCCACTGGAATGTTACCAGTTTCTCTGGATTTGGTTTCAGAGCCTCCGCCCTGAGTTCTAAAGACCACCAGAGGTGAGGCTGTATTCTCAATGCAGGACCCGCAGGAAGTCGTGATTTCGTGTGATTTCTGCAGAACAGACCGGCGACATCCACCTTAATTCCCCTCAACCCTGTACATACAGCCTGGAGCTGGGGGCAAGGTGAGCTTTGTGGGTCAAAACTAGAGGAAGCAAGAGGATGTGGAGTCCAGAGACCAGTAGCCATCTCTTTCTCATCCCCTGGGAACAGGGTGAACATTAGACAAGTTCTCCTCCCCCATAAGATTAGGGGCACCCGAAGTATTCCTCCATACCCTCTCCCCAGCACCACATAAGGGACTGACAACGACCGTTAGCTGAAAACTTCAGAACCACCGGACTGCCTGACGCCCAGGGCTGATGCTCCTGAGGTGTGGAGGAAGGGGCCAGAAAGAGATGGCCCAGCCGAGGAGAGGAGGGGTCCATGGGTGGCCAGTGGCATTCCCAGTGTGGCTTTACAGGAGATGTGGGGTTCCCATGGGGTGACTGGATACTGAGGAAGGTGGTCGGGGGTTCAGTCAGGCTAAGGGAGTGGTCCACCTGTGGTCAGGCTGAAGAGGAAGGAGAAGCCTGAGCCTCCAGAGTAGGCTTCTGTATCTCCTTGCTGTTCTCAGAGCATCCCGAGGCCCCAGGTTAAACACAAACACAGCATGTGTCATCTCCAAGGAAACTCCTTCCCCTGTAAAATCCTTCCACTTTTCCACCTGGCTTTGCAGAAGAGAGATCTTTCTTTTCCCCATCGTCCGCTCTCTTCAAAATAGATGTCGAAGGGGGAAGATATGACTTAGCAGGACAGATGTCCCCATTTGCTTGGCATCTTGGAGATGAAAGTTACAAGGGGTCTGCATATATTTCCCTGCCATCATACCTTCAGTTCCAGTCATGCGGTTTCTCAGGGGCAGTTCTGGAGGAGGCGGAACTGGACAGGGACAAGCCTAGAAATCATGTCATGGGGATGCAGTTCAAGGAAGATTTGGGGGCAGTGGGAAAGCATGGCATGACAACGATTACCTTCTGTGGGAAGCCATCACATGTAAGGTGCTGTCTTACTCCTCATTGCTCCAAAGTGACAAAGGAGGACAGACTGCAGTAAATTCCAGGGAGACTATTATGTCTTGTCTCTGCAAACATAATAGTTTGCATAATGGAATAGAGTGGCCACCCCAACTCTAGAAGGGTTCAAATGGGGAGGCTGGAGAGGGACTTCCTCCACTGGGTGAAAGGTTGGAATGGATAAGCCCAAAGACCCGTATTTCAGTGGTTGCAGACTGACAACATGCATGTCATATGGGGGAATCAGATGTGTTTGCTTCGGTTAGCACAATGTTCGCCTATGAAGGAGTTTTTATCATCATCATCATTATTATTTACATAAAATCTGCATTTCTAGTTTCTTTCGAAAAGTACAATAGAGCTGATTAGAGGTATTCCTTTATATGGGTCTTAGGTTCTTTAGTTCCCCATAGCCACACCACGCCCTATTATTACCCAACATCAAGGCCAAGCGTCAATTGATATTTACCATTCTGCTTGCACTGCGGGGTTTTTTCCCCTTATACCCAGCCCACTTCACTCATGTGTATCATTACCTATCTTCTCTCTATAGGCATTTGAGTGGATGACTTTTGCTATATTCTACGGCTCTCAACCTTCATTTGAAACAATGGCATAGAGCTATGTTCATCTCAATTCTCCCTCTCTCCCCATGCTCCCTGGAGATTTGCAGTGCATGTGAACAGCACAAGAAATCACCCAAAGTCCATCTTCACCCAGTCCTGGAGCTAGTAGGCTCCCAATAACCCAATGGAAAGAAAATAGGCAACCCCTGGTATTTGCTTCAGGCTGGTGGGTCATGAAGCCACAACACCTCTTCAGGACTACAGTCATTTTCCATTGTTAAAGGGACATTATTTCTCGTGCTCGCTTCGGCAGCACATATACTAAAAAAAGGGACATTATTTCTCATTAGAGAGAAGGAACATTACTATCTAGTCAACTTCCATTTAGGAGACTCAGGGCCCCGTGACTTAAATGAAACCAACAAGAAACAGAAAAACCTTTTTGTCTGCGAGCCTGAAATAAAAATAACAGAGTATGGGCAATGACCTGGATCAAATGCAGGTTGGGAGGTCCCTGCTAGCTCAAAGGACCTATGATTCCTAGAATTCCTTCTGATATTAGTAGCTCGCACTTCTTAAATGTTTTCTATAGCCAGACACTGTGTAAGCACTTTATGTGGTATATCTCACATAATTGTGTAATAACACTACAGGAGAGGTATTATGATTATCCTCAGCTATATAGATGAAGAAACTCGGGCACAGAGAGGTTAAGTAACTTGTCTGAGGTCACACATCTGGTGATGATGGAGCCAGAATTCAAATTCAGGCCTTCTAACTCCAGAGACACTAAAAGAGTGATGAAGATACCACCAAGATTTGATACTTAATGTCCCAGTGGGATTTCTTCTACCCACCTATTAAATGATGTTGCTACACTTCTTGCCAAGCATACCAAGAACATAAAACACAGACCCCTCATTTTCTTTTCCTCTGGCTTATAAATTTGTGAAAATTAAACTAAAAATATTCTCTCATATTATTTGAGTCTTTAAAATATAAAATAATTAAAAAGCAAGTTTCCCTGGGACCAAAGTTCCTTTGGCAGAATATGATTCACATTCAAATTCCTTGAATTTGAAATGAAATATAATATAGAGTTTTCAATGTCTGCAGTGTCCAATCATTCCTTCGAGATTTTTTTTTTTTAAGATTTATTTATTTGAGAGAGAGAGAGAGGGAGCCCACACAGAAGCAGGGAGACAGGGGCAGAGGGAGCAGGAGAAGCAAACTCCCTGCTGAGCAGGGAGCCCTCAAGGCTTGTCATGGAGCTCATACCCAGAACCCCAAGATCATGACCTGAGCCAAAGGCAGATGCCCAGCCGACCGAGCCTCCCAGGTGCCCCTCATTCCTCCAAGATTCTATAGCTAAATGCTGTCAAATGTGTGCTTGACGTGTGGAGCTAAATCTCCATTATGTCCAGGCATGCAAACTTTGACTGATGGGGTGAACATTCGTTACAGTGATCCTGCCAGGTAAGTGGGGGGCCTATTTTGACCTCTGAGATTTCATTATATGAGGAGGTATGCATGCAAAACTAAACATTTTTTCTCTAACTCAGTATTTTACAAGAAATCTGCCTGAGAATCCTATCTGCAAATGACTTACAGGTTTAAATGAACCTAACTCCCTTAAAAAATTACGTATCTGAAAATCATATGTGCCAAATAAATATGAATTCTTTGGGCTTATTATCAATTGAAAATTATATTACTCAAAAATAGATCTCTTAGAAAGGATATGATGATGTTTTGCTGACCAGAAAGCCTAAAATTTTAAAAACATATTTTCAGTAAGACTGTACTGCTTCCTTAATAAGAGAACTGAAATTATCCCGTAGTAAGAGGAGGAAAAGATTTGACAAGGAAGACAACTCCAAATAATTTGAAGCATAATGTTCATTAGTGCATGTAATAAACCCTTACACTGAGCACAAAGAAATACATGATTGTGTTGATAGAAAATCCATTTCTCTTGCCCTCACTAAATAAATGGATTGAAGGGATATGTAAAATATATTGACCTCAGGATGTCAAATTATTGGAGTGCCTAGGTGGCTCAGTCGGTTGAGCGGCTGACTCTTGCTTTCAGCTCAGGTCATGATCTTGGTCCTGGGATTGAGCCCCGGGTCAGGCTCCATACTCAGCAGGAAGTCGGCTTGGGGATTCTCTCTCTCCCTCTCCCTCTGCCCTTCCCCCTGCTTGTTCTCTCTCTCTCTCTCAAATACATAAGTAAATCTTTTTTAAAAAGGATGTCAAATTATTAACCTGCCTGTTTTGGATATGTTGTAGGGGAAAAGGGTATTGTTTGGTGCCTCTTTTAAGCCCTTTGACAAAACTGAGAACACCCAATATACCCAGGGGCAGTACAGAACAAAGGCCACAAGGCGTCGCTTTCTGACAACGTCTTGCTTGGCAGTTAATATTCTCACAGAAGGATGGGAGGGGAGGAGAGGGATGTTAACTATATTTTGATGTAATAAACCGAAGTGCATTTATTAGAATACACAGCAATTAATGTATCTAGATCAAAGGAAATTTCCCTAAACTGAAAACTTAAATCTTTTTTTTTTTCTTTTTCTTTTCTTTTCCTCTGGAGCAAAACCAAGCCTGTTGGTATTACTACAGATTAGGAATACTGACGTGAAAATTTTCCATCATTACCTCTTGGTCTTCACAAACATTCAGTGGGATGTCCTGGAGATGGATTATGATCCCTGTATTACAGATGAAGAAACCAAAGCCCAGGAAGGTTGTAATCGGCCAGTGGAAATTCCAGTGGCCAGGTTTCCTGACACCTACCACCCCAACTGGGAACTGTATGTCCTGCCCCTCCCCACATCCTTCAGAGTGGAGGTGCTTGGGAGTACGGTGTGACTATTTTGCTTTTTGGAAATTAGTGTAAATATTTTAGACGAAAGTGTCTGATATGAATTTGTATTTGTTTATGTTTATAAAAGAAGGCTTCAGGGAGTTTTCATGGGTGCTCTAAGCCACTTTGGGCTGTGTCTTGGATGGGTTTCCAAGGAAGCTCATTTTGTTGTTAGGGATGTGTGTTTGTTGCTGGGGCTGCCAAGCAAAGTACAGATTGGGTGGTTTAAACAAGAGAAATTTATTTTCTCACAATTCTGGAGGCTAGAAATCCAAGATCAAGGAGTCGACAGAGCTGATTTCAGCTGAGGCCTGCCTCCTTTGTTTGTAGACAGATCTTCTCTTCTTATAAGTCAGATTGGAACCTCATTTTACATTAATTATATCATTTACATTAATTACGTCTTTAAGGGCCCTATCTTCAAAAATAGTCACATTCTGTGGTACTGGGGGAGGGGGCCGTTAGGGCTTCAACATATGAATTTAGAGGAGACACAATTCAATCTGTAACAAGGTGGAAAAGTTGAGAGACCTGCATTACCCCTTCCAACTCTTTACTACCACAGTGAGAGTGTTCTAGACTGTGTCCTTAATCTACAACTCCCAAGAGTTGGATGTTATGTATTTCTTTCTCTAAGAAAGCTCCTTAGCTTAATCTGCTTTTTGTATGTGACTCTCTTGATTGTTTCCTATAGGAGTAGAGATTGGAGAAAAGGTTTATGATCTCCATTCTTTTACTTTTTTCTTTAATGCTCTCCACAATAAGTATAGTCACCATCTGTCACCATACAAAGTTATCACAACACTATTGATGATATTCCCCTTGCTGGACTTTTCATCCCCGTGACTTCTTTATTTTATACCCAGAGGTCTGTATGATCCCCATTCTTGAATTAAGGAATTATATTCAACTTTGGAGCAACTTAAAAACAGGAACAGATGTGTACTTATGAGTACATTTTTCTAAAGATTTAAATTATATTTTTTAAACTGTGGAAAGTATAGAAAAGCAAATAGAAGAAAATGAAAATTATTCTTCATCTTACCTCCTAGAGAAAATGCTACCAACATTATGCATCATCTTTCCAATCTTTTATACACATACATATGTAATACATATATAAATACATATTTAAATTCTATGTGCTGTTTGTTTTTAAGATTTTATTTATTTGTCAGAGAGAGAGAGAGCGTGCGCATGCATGAGCAAGGGAAGTGGCAGGCAGAAAGAGAAGCAGGCTCCCCACTGAGCAAGAAGCCCAGTGCAGGACTCGATCCCAGAACCCTGGAATCATGAACTGAGCCAAAGGCAGACATTTAACCGACTGAACCACCCAGGCGTCCCTGGGTGCTGTTTTTTGATGTGTTCATAAAGGTCTTTCTTCCCTTGATCCAAGATTATATAAATATTAGCCTTTACTTTCTTTGAGTATTTTATGGTTTCATTTAATTTTTTTTATCATTTTAACCATTTTTAAGTGGCAATTCAGTGCCATCAAGCACATTCATAGTATTCTACAACCATCACCACTATACATTTCTAGAAGTTTTTCATCATCTCAAACAAACTCTGTACCCATTAAATAGTAATTCCTCATCTCTCCCTCCTCCAACCCCTAGTAATTTCTATCACACTTTCTCATAAAGAAATTTGCCTATTCTAGGTAATTCATGTAAGTGGAACTATACAATATTTGTCCTTTTGGGTCTTGTCTATTTTGCTTAGCAGAAATTTTCAAAGTTCATCCATGTTATAGCATCTGTCAGAATTTTGTTCCTATTTAAGGCTGAGTAACACTCCATTTGATTGTATATTATGGTTTCATTTTTATGCATACTTTTCTAATCTACATCAATACTATTTTGATATAACGTATTAGGTGAATATCTAAACTAACTTATTAAATATTTCATCATGTCCCCCACTGATTTGAAATTCTAACTTCCTCTTACACTCCAATACCATGAATTCTCAATAGGGACATCACCCCCAAGGGTTTGAAAATTGGCTCTTGGGGTACAAAAGAAAATCCTACTCTTTTTTATGTATAAAGCACAGACAAACATGCAGTACATAAAGAGATACATATTGTATCTGTGGTAAAATTTTATGGGAGGTGGTGATTAGGGGAAAAGTCTGAAAAGTTTCCTTTAGGGATAATAATGGTAAAAAGGGTTGAGAAACCCTGCCCTGTACTACATTCCTACACTTATTTATATGTTTTTCTGAATTTACTCCATTATGTGCCTGTCCCTGTACTAGAAAACACTAAATTCTTTTGTTCTTATCATTGTTCATTTCCTTCCTAGAAAGTATGAGAATCTGAGGTCACCATGATCATTTACTTGTTTACCTGTCAATGGCTTGTCTCCTTGGACTAGAATGACAGCCCAGTGGGGTCTGAGGGTTGTCCTGTTCATCACTGTGGCCCTGCATTTTAAATGGTGCCTGGCAGAAGGCGCCCACGAAATACTTTTTGGTTGAATTAAAAATCTGAATATCTAGTAGGCCAAATCCTTTTTAATTGCTCTTTTTTCTTCAAAAATTTGGCTACCCTCACCTGTTCACTCTTGGAAATGAACTTCTAAAAGACTGTAAAAAATCCTATCAACTGTGCCCCCACACCCGCCAGAAGGTGGAGCTTCTTGTGGTGGAGACTCAGTGACTCTATTCTGTTGAGGTAACTTTATAGCCATGAAACCTGGCAGAAACCACCTCGACTAAGTGATGGAGGTACCATCACCATATGTATATCACATAGCTGGATATTATGAGAGGGGCACTTCCCCTCTGTGGTAGTCTCCCCCAAAACCTATCACCCCAGTCTATCATGAGAAAACACCAGACAACCCCAAATTCACAGTATTCTACAAAATAGCTGACCCAGTACCCTTCAAAAATGTCAGGGTCATAAAAACAACAACAACAAGGAAAAGCTGAAATATGTCATAGTTCGGAGGAGACTAAGGGAACATGATGACCAAATGTTGAATCCTGGATTAGATCCTGGAAAATTAGTGGGAAAACTCTTGAGTTTTTCAGTCGTAGGTCGTATATTTGAAATTATTATAATTATTCTTTCAAATATCTAATATTTAGCTAGAAAAATCTAGAACAGGATGTGCTATTTGTTTTATTAAGAAACTGTGAAACATTGTGTGCCAACTATATTTCCATAATAGACATTTTTAAACTTCAGAAATAGATGTTGAATTTGATCACGTACCTTTTTAGAAAATATTAAAATGCTTGTTTTTGCGCTTCAGATGTAATTTTTTTCTAGTTATTAAAATACCCCTGCATCTCTAAAATAACTCCTTCTAGATGTACTATATAATTCTTTGTAAAACACTAGACCTGGTTTGCAAATATATTACTTAGTTTTTCAGCATCATCACTTAGCAGCAGCCGGGCCTGGGCAGATGCACGGAGTCCGCGGCGGTCAGCGAAGAGTCACCAAGGTGCTAAACAAACGCCGGACAGAAGCCTGCGGGAGGGGCCCCAGACTCGTGAGCGCCCAGAGCTGCGCCGGAAGTGGCGTCATCGAGCCGGCGTCCCTCTCAGCCAATGGCCGCGGAATGCGCCGTCCGATGGTAACCCTCACCGCACCTGCGGGTAAAGGCGGACGCAAGAAAGACCGTCCTTCTACGTTATTACGCGAGTTACCAAGGCAGCTTAGTTAGGGACAAGTGTCTCTTCCCGCTTCTCTGCCGCCAGTTAACCTAGCTCAATGACACCACGCCTTCAACCTGAGGGCCCCCTCACGCGCCGCAGCTACCCTCACTAACGATGGCTGACAGGCGTGGAGTAAAAGCCGGAAGCAGGCGGGATGGGCGGTGCTGGCAGAGGGCGTGCCGAAGGCGTGGCCTGGCTGCAGTGAGACCGGGAGGGGCGTGGCCAGCCGCCCCACCTGGGCTTTCAGTCAAAGGCGCACTTAACCGCCGCGGTCCGCGTTCTAGCCGTCTCCGGAGGGCGGGTCGCTACTGGCCCCACCCCCGCCCACATTTCTTCCTCTTGGGAAGCACCCCCTGAGTCTCCGAGATTGGGCCGGAGCTGGCTGCTGGCTTCCAGAACGTCGGCGGTCTCTAGCGGCGATGGAGGGCGCCCACGAGAACCCCGCAGAGTCTAGCTCCTCCGTCCCCAGGTCCGAAGAGCCTGCCGGCTCGGCCGGAGGCCCCGAGCTGTTGCCTGCAGAGGAGTCGGAGGGCTGCGCCCGTCCCTTGGAGGCGGCCCCCAAGAAACTCTGTGGCTATCTAAGTAAATTTGGCGGCAAAGGGCCCATTCGGGGCTGGAAATCCCGCTGGTTCTTCTACGACGAGAAGAAATGTCACCTGTATTATTCGCGGACCGCGCAGGATGCCAGTCCCTTGGACAGCATCGACCTCTCCAGTGCGGTCTTTGACTGCAAGGCGGACGCCGAGGAGGGGACTTTTGAAATCAAGACTCCCAGCCGGATTATTACTCTGAAGGTAAATGGAGCAGTTTTTTAATTTTTCAGCCAGGGTGAGTTCCCAGGGCACGGCTGGGCACGTGTGGGTGGTCACAGTAAATTTACTGGAACAAGGATCACAGGCTCTGATCTCCCCCAGTGAACCCTGGGTGGCCAGGGTTTAGTGCATTCCAAAACGCAGTCACACCCATTTCCTCATTGGGCTCCCACGACAAAAGCTGGGATGATGTACCCATATTAGAATCAAGAAACAGAGTCTTGGAGAGGTGAAGTGACCAGCCAGAGGTCATGCATCTCCAGAGTGGTGTAGCCCACACTTGAAATCCCTGAGTCTTTCTACCTCTCAGTACTGTATCAAAACTTACTTTTTGGTGTGCCTTAACAATGCAATTACCTTAACTTTCTTACTTGGGGCTGAAATATAGTCAAAATATGAATTGTGCAATCCTCTCGTGGCCCGGATTCTGAATCACTTTTCTTGACATTTTGGCCAAGAGGAGTGAATGCTTAGCAAACATTGGCGGGGATTGGGAGATAAAATACTTTGGTTTTTCAGATCAGCCTAGAATGTTCATAGAGGTGTGTCTTAACGTGTTTTACCATCAGTAGGTTTTGTTTTATTATCACCTTTAACTGAGAAGGCCTGAAACAGTGGAAAGGCCATGTGCTTTGAACTCAGACAGGCTTGGATTCAAATTCTACATCAGCTGCTTACTAGCTGTGTCACCCTGGGCAAATTACTTAACCTCTTAGAATCTAAGTAGTTTGTGAGGTTTAAAACAAGGTGTGTAAGCATCTGGCACCTACAAATTGTTGAATTAATCCCAGCATCTAGATACAGCCTAGCACCTAGTGGGTGCTCAATAAATTCCTATTTAATGAACCCACATGGTGATAGAACCAAGGTCATAATGTTCATGTCAAGAGTGGAAAGACAGGGCGCCTGGGTGGCTCAGTTGGTTGGGCGACTGCCTTCGGCTCAGGTCATGATCCTGGAGTCCCTGGATCGAGTCCCGCATCGGGCTCCCTGCTCGGCGGGGGGTCTGCTTCTCCCTCTGACCCTCCCCCCTCTCGTGTGCTCTCTCTCATTCTCTCTCTCTCTCAAATAAATAAATAGAATCTTTAAAAAAAAAAAAAAAGAGTGGAGGGGCGCCTGTGTGGCTCAGATGGTTAAGCGTCTGCCTTCAGCTCAGGTCATGATCCCAGGGTCCTGGGATCGAGTCCCGCATCGGGCTCCCTGCTGGGCGGGGAGCCTGCTTCTCCCTCTGCCTCTGCCTCTCTCTCTCTCTCTCTCTCTCTCTCTCTCTCTGACTCTCATGAATAAATAAATAAAAAACATTTAAAAAAAAATAAAAAAATTTTAAAAAAAGAGTGGAAAGACAAATCTGGGCTAAGAGTTCTGGGATTCACACTCATCAGAGAAGACTGTGCCAGGAGACAGCCTCCCCGACCCCACCCCGTCTTCTGCCCCTTCACCCCCACTCCCAGCCAACTGGACATCTGTTGAGCCTCTGGATGTAGCCCATAGTTTCAGTTCCCCTTTAATGGCTGGGCTTGGGTGGTGACCAGGCTGGGAAAATCAGATAAAATAAGGCAAACCTGGAATTCCAGGCCAGGGAAGGCATTTTAGAGGTTATGGGTCATGTGTCCCCTCCCACAGAGGCTGAGTGCTGTCTACTGGATCTCCAACACATGTCTTTTACTGTTCCCTTGATCTGTTTGTGCCTGGCTCTGTGCTAAGCACTGGGGCATGGAGCCAAATCATACCTGCCCCCAGGTTCTCCAACAGCTTACTGCGGGGATAAGGGAACTGAGGGAGACTGGCACACACAGTGAAATGTTCTGTAGATACGCTAGGTCTGTACCAGCAAAGTGTGGTTCTACTGAGCGGAAGGGTCCACCCAGGAGGGAAGCACAGAGGAGGAGATGACATCTGAGGCCTGAAAAAGGGATTTGGTTTTCTACGAGCAGACAAGAGGGAGAAGGGTATTCCTGGCCACGAGAGCCCCATGGGCAAAGACAGGAAACATGATACAGCCCAGAGTGTCCTGGCCAATCACAGGAGCCTGGGGTACAGAGGGGCCCAAAAGTTGGAGTGGGAGAGCAGGGGCCGCAGCATAGGGCATTTGTGAGTTAGGCCTGGGAGCTTGGACTTTGTCCTGTGGGCTGTGGGAAATTGTCAAAGAGCTTTAAGCAAGGAAGCTCTGTGAGATTAAAATGTTTAGAAGGCTCAATGTGGCTGTGGGATAGAGAAAAACTTAGAATGCAAGGGAGGAGTCAGGGGTGGCTGACTGTCCAGCTGGGCCAGTCACGACTGAGGGAGGCCGTAGGATACCCACCCAGTAGACTCTTAAGTTCCAAGAGGATGGGACCATGACACGTACAGTAGGTGCTTAATATACACCTGTCCAGTGAATTAATAAAATGGGGCATTTGGATATGGGCTGGAGCTTGTTAGCACAAGGTCATGGTGAAGGCCTGGGAGGGGCTGAGGGTCTCTCAGGGAGAGTGTATAGAATGAGAAGACTGGTGGGCAACATTTTATTTTATCTTACGTGGTACCTCTCTGACAGGCCTAGGGCCTCTTTCATGGAGCCCCCTGGCCTCGTGCACACCTTACCTGTGGACCACTCAGAAGGGGGAGCCTGCCCTGGTTGCCCCATAGCCTGCCGCCTGCCGCTGTTCTCACATGGCCTTGTAGGCAGCTCTGTGAGGCTTACCATCCACTCCCAGCCAGCTGCCTGGCTTCCTTGGCCCAGCTGATCCCAGGCCTTCTCTAGGTAAGCCACAGTCTGGGCCGTAAATGACCACAAAGCTCTGGTCCAAAGGGGGAGATCCACGTTCTGGGACCAGCTCCGCCACCACCTGCCTGAGCAACTTCAGAGCCTTAGTTCTCCATCTGTAGAAGGGCTGGTCCCTCCTGGAGGATCCAGCAACAGAATAGATGGGAAAGTAGGTATTTGGATCATCCAGGGAGACTAATGACCATCATCAACCATTGCCTTGTTTGGGGTACCTGAAGGGTGCCACTGTGTCGTTACTGTGTGCATATGGCTTTCCAGTCCCCAGTCATATCCATGATTTTGGTGCGTCCCCAAAACAGAGGAGGGTTTCTCTCCATTCCATAAAAAGTCAGTCTTTTAGGTTTCCTGGACCCAATTCCAACGTGGGACATGGAGGGTCCCCATACCACTGCCCCCCCACAACACCAAGCAGTTCTCTCTCTCTTTCTCTAGGTAGGCTCCATGCTCAATGTAGGGCTCAAACTCACAACTCTGAGATCAAGAGTTGTGTGCTCTACCAACTGAGCCAGTCAGGCACCCCCAACTCAATTCTAACACTGTCTACCCAGAGACAGCCTCAGATTCCACAGGTTGAGGGGCTTAGGCCTATAAGACTTTTCCCACACCTGGCTTCAGATGCCAGTGGCAAACTCCAGACTGTTACTTGTGTGTCTGACAACCGGCTACAGATTGGAGTTTCCACTGACCTCCTCCTTAAGTTCCATTAGTCTGCTAGAGCAGCTCCCAGAACTCAGGGAAACACTTACATTCACCAGTTTATTAAAGGATGTGAGAAAGGATACCAGTCAACAGGCTGATGAAGAGATGCACAGGGCAAGGTCTGGGGAAGGGCAGGAGTGTTCACACCCTCTCCGGGTACGCCACTCTCCCCACATTGCCATGTTCACCAGCCCAGAAGCTCTCCAAACCCAGTCCTTTGGGTTTTTAGGGAGGCTTCATTACATAGTTATGTTGACTAAGTCGTTGGCCATTCTCCCATTCAGCCTCCAGCCCCTCTCCCCTCCTGGGAGGGAGGCGGATGGGACTGAAAGTTCCAAGCCTAATCACATGATTGATTCTCCTGGCACCCAGCACCCCCATCATTAGGTTACCTAAGGGCTTTCTAAGAGTTACTGTATTAAAACAACAAAAGTCATCTTTATCGCCCTTATCCCAGGAAATTCTAAGGGATTTAGGAGCTGTGAGCCAGAAACCATGGACAAAGATCAAATACATATGAAAAATATGCTTTTGGTCATTTGAATGACCAGATATACGTTTCTTATAAATCACCATATCACAGTCAGTTAAGACATTGAGATGTCGCAAAGGGAGATGGTAATGGTGCCAGCCCCCCCCCCCACCAGCCCAGACTTTCAAAGTTCTCTCCCTATCTCTTACCGCCCCCAAAGGCCCTTGTCCAGGGACCCCGTTTTGAGCACCTGCAGTGCGTCAGCTACTGTGCTGAACGCTTCACCTTCCTTACCTCATGGCTGTCGCCGTCCTAGCACAGATGAGGAAACTGAGCCCCAGAAAGGTTAAGGGACCTCAGGGTTTGGGACCGGTCCTGATTCTCTTCTGTGGCCAAGAAGCGGGTGGTGTTTCAGAGGTGGGCACCCATCGGCCGTGACAGTTTGTTTTTTTTTTTTTTTCTGGGAGGGAGAGAATTACCAAGCCTCCTGGGACCTTCCCGCGTCGCAGACCTAGTGCCACGTGAGGGCACAGGGCCATACCGATTAACCCTTGTGCTTCTCAGGCTGCCACCAAGCAAGTGATGCTGTATTGGCTGCAGCAGCTGCAGATGAAGCGCTGGGAGTTCCACAGCAGCCCGCCTGCGCCTCCCGCCGCCCCCGATGCCGCCCTGGCTGCCAACGGGCCCGCCCTGCGCCTCGAGCTAGGTACCCAGTGGGTTCGCCTCCTGCCCGCACCCCCAGGGCTCGTGGTGACCAAGCCTTGCCCCTCCTGCTGGGAGTGAGCGGGGGGAGCCTCTGCTAAAGAAGCAAAGAGCCGGGGGGGTGAGTCAGGATCAGTTAGGACACAGTGTAGCCTCGAGGGCAGGAATAGGGGCTCCGAGGCCAGGACGTCTGGCTTCAAATCCTAATCCTGTGCGCTTAGTCTTTCTGAGCTTCAGTTTCCTTCCGTATAAAATGAGCTTCATAAGCCATACCCACTTCTTAGGGTTATTATGAGAACTCAGTGAATCCATGCACCTGGAGTGGTTGAAACAAGGCCTGCACGTTGTCCGAGCTCAGGAAACGGCAGCTGCTAGTTCGATGACTGTTGCGGGAGGTTCTGGAGAGACTCGCACAGGGTTGCTGTGAGGAAGGTTAGTGAGAAATGCAGCTATTGTTGCTGTTCTGACACGTAGGCTTTTGTGCTGCGAGTTGGGTAGAGCAGTGGTTTTATCCGTAGTGGTCCCGTAAGCAGAATCCTTCACCCCCACGTGGGCCGCAAAGGAAGTTTCTCGGTCCCAAGTCCTAGGACACCCTCAGCGTGGAGGAGTCCTGGAGATCATACCCTCCCACCCCACGCTGGGGCGTGGCTGGCAGTGTGCTTGGCAGGTTGAGAATCGGGACAGAGCACCCCCGCTGCCCCCGTAAGAGCTTGGAGACTTGTCACAGCTCCGCACTGCGGCGTGGTAACAGGGAGGCCGAAGAGGCCAGGGCACGACTTGTGGCCAGGCACCTCTAGATCTCTGTACCTGGGTGTTCTACCTGTGCCGGACCGAGCTCATCTGCCCTTGACCCTCTGCTCCCCCAGTTTCCTTCCCCCCTTGAAATGGCCCTTCACTTACCCGGTTGCTGCCGAACAGGGCGCCGCCCTCCCCCCTTGCCCCTTCGGCAGTCTCGGTGGTGAGCCAAGCCGGTCTGTCACCGTGCTGGCCGTGCCTGCCCTCCGGCCCCTGCTCACTGCCAGTGCCCCGGGTCAGGCCCCAGCTCCTAGCGGGAAAGCCCCAGCAGCCTCCTCGGCCCTGGCCCGTGTCCCGTGTCGTGGCAGCCTGCCAACTCGGACCCATCCTCCCCACTGCGGCCCGAGTGGGCTTTCTGAAATGAGTGCTGGAGCCCCGTCCCCTCGCAAGGCCCCCTACCACGTCCCAGGCCCAGCTTTTCAGCACAATGCTCAGGGCTCGTCCTCTCTTGTCTCACCTCTGCCTGCTCCCCCCAATGCCCACCTCATGCCGTGAGCTTCAGCAGCACCAGAAGCGTGTCTGCCTGGCAAATTCCTGCTTGTTCTTTATAGCCACGCTCCAGTGTTGCCTCCTGCTCTTGCCAGCCTCCCCTTGGAAGCCCCCCAGCACTCTGCCAGCTGGACTCTGTATGAGCCCTCAACACTTTGTTCACATGGTTCTAACAAGGCCTGTCACGTTGTGTTCTCATTATAGCATCCTTGTCAGTCTCTGCCCCCAGGGGCGGGGGCCATGTCTTTGTCACTTATGTCCCTGGTACCGGGTGCCCTGCCTGGTACATTGGATATTTGTGAGCGAATGCATTGGATTTTATTATTAAATGAGGAAGGGAACGTAAAACCCTTAGCCTAATGCCAGGCACATAGTAATTGCTCAATGCATAGTAGCTGTCCTAATAAGGTGGTTGTTACATGTGTACACGTACATAATAACGGCTGTTGTTTAGTGTTAATAATAATTATCAGTCATTTCCTCCAAGAACCTTCTGGGTGTTTCATGCTTGTAAGGGCTTTCTTTGGGGAAGGATTTGTTTGTGCCTCTGTACTTCCATTCCACCCTCTAGTCCCCATCTGCCAGAGAGCCAGACACCCTGGCTGAGTGCAGAACTGCAGCCTGAGTGAGCACAGTTGCTGGAGATCAGCCTCAAATTAGAAGCAACGAGACACTCTCCTGATAACCGAATTCTTGTATGTCTGGAACTAAAATGGCTTTGGGATCCCACAGGTTCTTCTACTGTGCTGAACTCTTTCCAAGCTCTTGAATTCTGTGGCTTTGGTTTAGCACACCTAGTGGGCCTCTTCTGGGCCAGCCCCTGCTGGGGACATGGCGGGGAGGACGTTGTCCAAGGAGGACACTGGTGGGAGACGCAGGAAGCTGGGATGTGGGCCTCTCCTGAAGCCTTTCTCCTCCCACGGCAAGCCTTCACCCTCCCCGACCAGGTCCCTGCAAAACCTTCCCCAGCCCACCCAGAAAGACGTTTCTGGACTTGTGAGCAAGCTGGGAGGCCCTGGATTAGCTGTCTGGAGCAGGTTGCCCCACCTCCAGTCTCCACCCTTCCTGGGAGGAAGCAAAGCCTGCTTCTAGAGCAGTGAAAACCAACTGACTCACATCTGACTTTGAGTCACAGACATTTCATCTTGTAAGAAGTGTCCTATCACTGCTGTTGAGCAATCTGCAAGTCATGTTCGCTTCTCTACAGCTTTTAAACGTTTATACCTTTATTTTATGCTTTACCGAAACATTGGTCTCCACAAGAGCTGAGAAAGATCAAGGGCAAACCAATTTATAATTTATATGTTGCCCAAGTAGGACCCAATTTACATAAAATAGCACTCTTGTAAGTATATATTATCATAAAAATATGCATACCACTTACACTGTCATAACACTTTACACGCATCACGTTATCTAATCCTCACATCAATGTTATAAGGTAGTGTTGTTCCCATCTTACAGAAGAGGGAACTGAGGCCCACAGAGGCCAAGGGAGCTGTTCAAAGTCACAGAGCAAGGAAATGTCAGCACTGAAATTTGAACCCTAGTCTGCAGGCTCACAACCCTCTCCTCGTGCTGAGGAAGCACCTGCGGACAGGGCCCGGCCGGGATGTGACCTGCTGGCCCAGGCCCCTTTCACTGGGCAGTGACTTCCTACTGGTGTTAGAGCAGTGCCTGCAGCTCAGGCACAGGGAGAATTACAAATAAATGCTGCCGAGAATTCCGTGTGTGGTCTGCTCACTGAGGGTATTTCTCCTCACTGAGGGTATGCCCAGACCAGAGCCTTGGGCAATCAGTTCTGTTTCCTGCAGGAAGTGCTGACCTTCACTGTGGCATCACCACCGTAGCTGTCCCTTGAAGACCTCCGTGCACTGGGGGCTGGTGCCTTCCGGGGGCAGCCCCTCCCTTCTTGGAACCGTCTGCCTGTCACAAAGCCTGCTCTGACAAGCCACATAGTTTTAGTGGCAAAGCAAGGAACTGTGAGTGCGCAGCTCGGCTGCCGGCTGTGTGACCCTGGCCACCAGAAGCCTTCTGAGCCACTGTTTCCTCCCTGGTGAATCCAACCAGCAGTGACATTTACCGCCAAGGCTTAGTTGGTGTGACCTCAAAGGAGATTTAGGGCCACAGGTGGAAGTTAAAACAGATGTTGGCAGTTAGGGGAAGTACTTGCCAAGACATTAAAATCTGAGACACATTGTACATGTTTTTGCTCTGAATGAGGGAGAATAAAGATGGTTAAAGTATTAATAAACCAGAAGACCTTAATTATTTTGAAACAACTCAAAGTCTGGGTTAAAGACTACTTTTGAAAGATGCAAGTCCACAGAATGGGGCTTTATGGTTTTCTAAATATGTTCATATCCTTGATCTCTGCAAGAGACAGGGTGGGGAGTATCCTTCCCATTTTAAAAATGTGGAACCTGAGGGTGCCTGGGTGGCTCAGTTGGTTAAGCGACTGCCTTCGGCTCAGGTCATGATCCCGGAGTCCCGGGATCGAGTCCCGCATCGGGCTCCCGGCTCGGCGGGGAGCCTGCTTCTCCCTCTGACCCTATCCCCTCTCATGCTGTTTCTCTCTCTCTCTCTCTCTCTCTCTCTCTCTCTCTCTCTCAAATAAATAAATAAATAAAATCTTAAAAAATAAATAAATAAATAAAAATGTGGAACCTGAGGCTGGAAGAGAAAATGTGATTTCCAGCCTGGTCATAGCACCCTTCCAACAGAACCATGATTTGGCTTCAGGTCTTCCAACTCCACAGCTGTAGGCCAGATTCCTTGGGGCTTCTGTTGAATCCCCCAGAGGGCCCTGTGGGTCCAGCCAGATGAGCTCCCCTCTTAGCACTCCCCTGCCCATTTGTCCTTCCGAGCCTTGTCTCCTCTGGTCCCTCCCAGCATCCTCAGCTCTGGGCCTGGAACCCCTTGCTGCTGCCTGTACTTACACACCCAGAAAGATCCTCCCTCACTCCTTCGGCAGGTCAAAATCCTTTCCTGCCCTCTAGGCCCTGCTCCAGTGCCCTTCCTCCAGGATCATGGAGGATCATGCCTATTCCTTGTGTTCTTAAACATTCTTCATTAGCATCCTTTTAAACGGCTGAATAATATTCTGTTTTCTGAGGGCATCGTGATTTATTTAACCTCTCCCCAGATCTTTACTTCCAGTTTGAGGGAGTTATTTCCAGGTTGAGGCCAGACAGGGCCAGGATGAACCTCTTGGTTCATAAAGTTTTATCTGCATCAGATAACTTTTTTAGGATGGATTCTCAGAGGTAGAAGTATCTGCAGTTCTGCATATTTTAACGGAGTCTTCAGGAAGACTTTCTCAGCAAGATGCATCATTTTCCTGGGAGAACATATGATGAAAAGCCTGCCTCTTTGGCTGCTCTTAACCTACAAGGAAGGCTTGCTCGGGCAGCCCCCGACTCCCACCTAGGAGCTAAGCCTGTAGCACCTCTGTCTAGTGTGTCCAAGTGCAGTGACCCAAGTAGATGACTGCCCTTTTCTTCTTTCCCCAGAGCAAGAGGAGGCAGAGCTGGAGGACTTCCTGTGCCCTGTGCGAACACCCCCCGGGGTTGTGGGTGTGGCGGCTGCCTTGCAGCCCGTGCCTGCCATGCCCTTGGCCCTTCAGAACATTTCCCTCAAGCATCTTGGAACTGAAATACAGTAAGTACGGTGGGACTGAGGGGCTGGCCAGGCTGCACACACCCCCTTCTTTGGAGCTTACAATGATCTGGTGTGATCCCTGCAGGGAGGTGGGCCTGGGGAGAAGGTTAGGGGCTTCATTTTTAATTCATCACCTCATTACTTTAAAATATTACATTTGTTGGGCGCCTGGGTGGCTCAGTCGTTAAGCGTCTGCCTTCGGCTCAGGTCATGATCCCGGAGTCCCGGGATCGAGTCCCGCACCGGGCTCCCTGCTCGGCGAGGAGCCTGCTTCTCCCTCTCCCACTCCCCCTGCTTGTGTTCCTGCTGTTGCTGTCTCTCTCTGTCAAATAAACAAACAAACAAACAAACAAACAAATATTACATTTGTTGTTCTAGCTTTTTTTTTTTTTTAAAGATTTTATTTATTTATTTGACAGAGAGAGACACAGTGAGAGAGGGAACACAGGCAGCGGGAGTGGGAGAGGGAGAAGCAGGCTTCCCGCCGAGCAGGGAGCCCGATGCAGGGCTCGATCCCAGGACCCTGGGATTAGGACCTGAGCCGAAGGCAGACACTTAACGACTGAGCCACCCAGGCGCCCCTTGTTCTAACTTTTTAAAGTAGTGCATATTCTTTTTTTTTTTTTTTTTAAGATTTTATTTATTTGAGGGGCACCTGGGTGGCTCAGTCGTTAAGCGCCTGCCTTCAGCTCAGCTCCTGATCCCAGGGTCCTGGATCGAGCCCCGCACTGGGCTCCCTACTCGGTGGGAAGCCTGCTTCTCCCTCTCCCACTCCCCCCTGCTTGTGTACCTGCTCTCGCTGTGTCTCTCTCTGTCAAATAAATAAATAAAATCTTTTTTTTAAAGATCTTAGTTGAGAGAGAGAGCGAGAGAGAGTGGAGTGAGGGGCAGAGGGAGAAGCAGACTCTCCGCTGAGCAGGGAGCCCAATGCGGGACTTGATCCTGGGACTCCAGGATCATGACCTGAGCCAAGGGCAGATGCTTAACCGACTGAGCCACCCAGGCACCCCAAAGTAGTGCATATTCTTTGTAGGAAATTAGAAACATCTCGAAAGGTACAGATTTTCAATTACCCATGATCCTATCACCCAGAGAGCATTCTTAGCATTTGGTATATCTCTTTCCTCTGCATTTTCTATATACATATATGCATACCTGAGATCATACTGAATGTAACGTGATAATGGCATCACAAGTGTCTTCATATGGGAAACGCATTAGATTATTCACTTTTTTTTCCAGAGTGACTGTATGCAACCCACTTTTTAAAAATTTTTTTACGTAAGTTTTATTTTATTTTCATCATGTTAGGTGTACTCTTAAATCTCCATCACCTATTTCACCCATTCCCCCACCCAGCTCCCTTCTGGCAACCACCAGTTTGTTCTCTATAGTTAAGAGTCTTTTTCTTGATAGCAGGAGGGGAAGAATGAAGGGGGGGACATCGGAGGGGGAGACGAACCATGAGAGACGATGGACTCTGAAAAACAAACTGAGGGTTCTAGAGGGGAGGGGCATGGGGGGGGATGGGTTAGCCGGTGATGGGTATTAAAGAGGGCACATTCTGCATGGAGCACTGGGTGTTATGCACAAACAGTCATGGAACACTACATCAAAAACTAATGATGTAATATATGGTGATTAACATAACAATAAAAAAATTTTTTAAAAAGAGTCTTTTTCTTGGTTTGTCTCTCCTCTCTCTCTCTCTTTTTTTCCTTTGTTCATTTGTTTTGTTCCTTAAATTCCACATATGAATGAGATCATATGGTATCTGTCTTTCTCTTATGACTTAGCATTATATTCTCTAGCTCCATCCATGTTGTTGCAAATGGCAAGCTTTCATTCTTTTTATGGCTGAGTAATATTCCATTGTGTATATATACCACACCTTCTTAATCCATTCATCTGTCAATGGACACTTGGTCTGCTTCGATAATTTGGCTATTGTAAATAATGCTACAATAAACATAGAGGTGCATGTATCCCTTTGAAATAGAGTTTTTGTATTTTTTGGGTAAATACCCAGTAGTGTGATTACTAGATTGTAGGGTAGTTCTATTTTTAATTTTTTGAGGAACCTCATTACTGTTTTCCAGAGTAGCTGCACCAGATCACATTCCCACCAATGGTGCAGGAGGGTTCCATTTTCTCCACATCCTTACTGACACTTGTTGTTTCTGTGTTGTTAATTTTAGCCATTCTGACAGGTGTGAGGTGATATCTCATTGTAGTTTTGGTTTGCATTTCCCTGATGATAAGTGATGTTGAGCATCTTTTCATGTGTCTATTGGCCATCTGGATGTCTTCTTTGAAGAAATGTCTGTTCGTGTCTTCTGCCATTTTTAATAGGATTATTTGGTTTGGGGTGTTGAGTGGTATCAGTTCTTTATATATTTGGGATACTAATCCTTTACTGGATATGTCATTTGCAAATATCTTCTCCCATTCAGTTGGTTGCCTTTTAGCTTTGTTGATTGTTTCCTTCACAGTGCAGCTTTTCATCTTGATGTAGTCCCAATAGTCTATTTTTGCTCTGTTTCCCCTGCTTCAGGAGGCATATCTAGAAAAATTTGCTACAGCCAATGTAAGAGAAATTACTGCTGTGCTCTCTTCAAGGATTTTTATGGTTTAAGGTCTCACATTTAGATCTTTAATCCAGTGATCCAGTTTCACTCTTTGGCATGTAGCTGTCCAGTTTGCCCAACGCTATTTGTTGAAGAGAATGTCTTTCCCATTGCATATTCATTCCTCTTTTGTCGAAGATTAATTGACCATAAAACTGTGTGTTTATTTCTGGCTTTTCTATTCTATTCCATTGATCTATGTGTCCATTTTTTTGCCAGTATCATACTGTTTTAATTACTACCACTTTATAATATAACTTGAAACCTGGAATTGTGATGCCTCTAGTTTTGTTTTTCTTTTTTAAAATTCACTTTTAACGTGTGTAACTTACTGTACATTGATCATATCTCAGCCACTTTTTCATTTGTTTTTCATTATTTATACAATTTCCCACTAGTAAAATTTGTTTTAAATAGTTCATAAGAAGATAGCAGTATGTCCTGAGCTTTGGAGGCAGACTGCCTGGACTTGTATCAGAGGTCCACCAGTCAGCGGCTGTGCTGCCCGTGGCAACTTGTTTGATTTCTCTGTGCTTCATTTAAATTGTTAGAGATGTAAATACAGTAGTGCCTGTGGGTCAGTGCATGCAAAGTGCTTTAAAACTGTGCTTGGCAATGGTATAAGCACTTTATAAATACTGTCTGGTGCTATTGTCATTAATCTAACTGAAGAAAAGGAAGCTCTTGGGAATTCAAATGGTACCCAATACTGATCCTGTTGCGGTGCTTATTTTCTGCGTGGACTTCAGATAGACTGGGACCTCTTAAGGAGCAGCTTAGATTATTCCCTGGACTTGGATTAGAGATCCCTGGCTCTGTGTGACTCAGACACAGCATTTCCCTGCTGGCCTCAGTGTTTGAATTCCCTCAGGTAGCTAGAAGGGTGGTGATGCTGTTTCCAGGAGAGAAGCAGGTTTTAGAGAAAAGACGATGAGTGTCCTCTAAGGCCTGCTGGCCCGTGAGGCATTTGGATGGAGGGGCCTGGAACTCAGGAGATTAATCTGAGCTGGAGGGAGAGACTTGGGGGATGTCAGGCATGGGTGAGCCCCCCAGGGTGAGTGGACAAGGAGGGTGCCCTGCAGGGGATCTTCCCTCAGGGGGAGCTGGAGGGAACTGGGTGCGTTGGGAGCCTGCTGTGGGGGTGAAGGGGCTGAGAAATCCAGCCATCCAGCCAGGATATATCCAGTGTGGTCTCACCAAGCTTAAGCCAGGTTTGTGCCTGATCGGCTACAAACAGAAGTGGGAGAGAGAACATGCAGAGAGAGAAAGGAAGGAAGTTTCAGAGGATCAGTTGGTTACTTCCCTCCTGACATTTGTAATAATCCACAGAAAATGTGAGGGAAAAGTGCAAGAAGTGGGCTACTTGCCCTGGGCTGCTGAGAGCCCTGGTAGGATCGGGGGTTGTTCTTGTCTCCTGCACCCTGGGCCCTGGCTGGTCTTAGAGCCTGGGTCATACTCTGGGGAAGGGAGTAGGAGTGCTTCTAGAGCACTGTGCTAGGTTCTTTGTACCATCACAAAGTTGTCTGGACAAACCTGTAAGGTAGTGTCATAACATTTTAGCTCTTAGGGCATAGAGTCAGACGTCCGGGTCTGATGCTGTCTCCCCACTTACTAGCTCTGTGGCTTTGGCTACTTATCCTTTCTGAATCTCTGTTCTCTTCCGTGTACAATGGAGGTGATACTAAGTCTCACTTCACTGGGCTCTTGTGAGGATTGAATGAGTTGAGTGACTAGTGTCATCTTAGTGCCTGACCCATGGAAGGGCCCAGTCACTGTCTGTTGTGGACATGTTCTTCATCCTCATTGCAGATCAGGAAACCCAGGCTCAGGGAGGTTAAATGGCTTGCCCAAGGTTATCTTTCCAGAGCAAGTCTTTATGACCACTTCCCTGACACTAACCAGGCCTTTCAGACTTAGAGCTAATCCTACCCAGAAAATGACCTATGATCTGCTCCATACAAGGTCAATAAATTTATGAAGTGGAGATACCTCTTCCAGTGTAATAGTTTGGCTGGTAGTGGCCCACTGGGTTGTGTCAGTAGTGAGTGAGCACCCTGTCCCCAGAGGAGATGTGTGCTAGAGCTTAGGAGGCCCTTTGCTACCCTGGAGTTGGGGTTTCTATACCCTCCCCTACCCCAGGGATGACTGCTTGTGAGCCCCTGGCATTAGGGAGGCTGTACTTCCTGGGCAAGAGGAAGCAGAGGCAGCAAAGATGGTCACCCCATGCAGCCAGCACCTCTAGTATAAGAATGTGTTCCTCTCCAGCTGTGTGCCTGTGATTTGTGAGATCCATTAACAGGGCTCAGCACAGGATCCAGCACAAAGAGGTACTCAGTAAGTAGTGCTCTTCATGACCACCATTTTCTTTTTCATATGACCACTACCCTTTTATCTGTGGATGGGGAAAGTAAGAACTGGGAAGGGGAAGTGACTAGCCCGAGGAGTCCAAGGCTCCATACAGTAGGATCTTAATAATAACAGAGCAGGGGCGCCTGGGTGGCTCAGTTGGTTAAGCGACTGCCTTCGGCTCAGGTCATGATCCTGGAGTCCCTGGATCGAGTTCCGCATCGGGCTCCCGGCTCAGCAGGGAGTCTGCTTCTCCCTCTGACCGTCCCCCCTCTCATGTGCTCTCTCTCACTCTCTCTCTCTCAAATAAATAAATAAAATCTTAAAAAAAAAAATAATAATGACAGAGCAAAAGGAGCCAGAAACCAAATTTCAAAGTCAAGTGTTGGAAATGCTGAGTTCTAATTTCTTCTCTGTTCTTTATTTAAGAGATCCATTTTTCCATCCATCAGTCAGCTATACTCTTCATTAAAGTACAATCTTATTTCTTATTCTGAACCCAACTATGCCAAAAAACTGGATTTTGTTTTAAAAACGAATTTCAGATCAAATCATGGTTCTTTGAAAAGATCAACAAAATTGACAACCCTCTAGTCAGACAGACCAAGACAAGACATGAGATTCACATTACTGAAGTCAGGATCAAAAGTTGGAATGTTACTACCGGCCTTACAGAAATACAGAAGATTTATAAAGGAGTACTATGAACAATTCTGTGCCAACAGATTAGATAACGTAGAGGACATGGACAAATTCCTAGAAAGACAAATTACCAAAACTGACGCAAGAAGAAAGAGAAAATCTGAGTAGACCTGTGACATGTAACGTGATTAAATTAATAAAAAACCTACCCCCCCCCCCAAAAAAAACCCAAACATACAAACAAAAACCTAGGACCAGCTAACTTCCCTGGTGGATTCTACCAAACATTTAAAAAAAAATTAATACCAATTCTTCACAAAATCTTCCCCCTAAAAAAGAAGACGAGGAAATACTTCCCCATTCATTCTAGAAGGCCAATGTTATCTTGACACCAAAACCAAACAAAAATATCACAAGAACCTGGAGCCTTCACCTAGAATGTCCTTGTGTGGTTTTGGCAGCAGGCCTGTTTTTTTTCCTAACTCACCTCTTCACAGGACTCCCAGCTGTATGCGAGAATTTCAATTTCAACTCTGCAGTTTGTATGGGTCCAAAATTGCTTTCTTTCCTCTCTTGCATTCTAGGTCTCTGGTATCAACTGTTGATCTATGATCACAAAATCAATCAATCAATCTTGTAGCTGTGTGTGGTGATGGATGTTAACTAGACGTAGTGTGGTGATCCTTTCACACTATGTTGAATAAATATGTTGTACACCTGAAATGAATATGTTATGTGTTAGTTATATCTCAATTTAAAAAAAACAGACAGTTGACCCCAGAACAAACTCATGTCCTAAGTCAACTTTCATAGTGATAATGCTGCAGACACACATTTCAAAATTCAGTGTCATATAATAAGCATTTATTTCTCACACATCTGGATTCAGCTGATATAGACTAGGTTCACTTCACATTACTGGTAAGATCTAGGTCTGCTCCTCGTATTCCTCATCTTCCATGGACCAGCAGCTGCCTGGGGCAAGTTCTTCAAGAGGGCAAGCTCTGGGGGCACCTTCTCAGTTGGTTAAGCATCTGTTTTCAGCTCAGGTCATGATCCCAGGGTCCTGGGATCGAGCCCCACATCAGACTCCCTACTCAGCAGGAAGTCTGCTTCTCCCCCTCCCCCTGCCTGCCACTCCCCCTGCTTGTGCTCACAAGCTCTCTCTCTCTGTCAAATAAATAAAATCTAAAAAAAAAAAAAAAAAAAGAGGCAAGCTCTGTATGCAAGGACATTTTAAGCCTATGTTTACATCACATCTGCTAACATCGCTCTGGACAAAGCAAATCCCATGGCCATGCCCACGCCAAGAGAGGAGGTACTCTGCTCCTGAGGAGGTGGTGGGAAAGTAGTAAATATTTGCTAAGGAGTAGTCCAGTCTACACATTCACCTTCCCACTTGAAGTTCACCTTTTCATGTTTAGTCCCCAGGAATTTCCCTTCCTTTCCTGAATTCAGCTCAATACTTTTGAAACATGTTTGGTATTCATCTAGCATCTAGGTGTTTATGAATAAGGGTTTTTCAGGGTAATTTCCCACTATACTGCTAGAAGTATACATTGCACATAGGGATGATACAGCAAAGCTAGGACTCCATCACGGATCTGTAGACCTTCACGTCCCCTTCTCTTTTTTCATTTTTTTTTAAAGATTTTATTTATTTGAGAGAGAGAACACAAGCTGGGGGGAGGAACAGAGAGGGAGAAGCAGACTCCCTGCTCTGCAGGGAGTCTAATGCGGGGCTCAATCCCAGGATCCTGGGATCATGACCTGAGCTGAAGGCAGACACTTAACTGACTGAGCCACCCAGGCACCCCTCCCCTTCTCTTTTAACCACACTATTGCTGCCTCTTAAGTAAATGACCTTTGCATTGTTTTTCAAACTGTTGACCACCATCACAGTAAGAAATACATTTTATTTTATAGCTCAGTGCACATATATATAATTTAGAAAGTATTAATCCTTTCTAAGTGGGGTACATTCTGATATTTTCCATTCTATATTTTATTTTATTTATTTAAATTCAATTAGCCAACATATAGTACATCATTAGTTTCCGATGTAGTGTTCAGTAATTCATCAGTTGCTTTTAATACCCAGTGTTCATCACATCACATGCCCTCCTTAAATCCCATCACCCAATTACCCCATCCCCCCACCCACCTCCCCTCCAGCAACCCTCAGTTTGTTTCCTATAGTTAAGAGTCTCTCATGTTTTTTTTCCCTCTCTGATGACTTCCCATTCAGTTTTCCCTCTCTTCCCCTAAGATCTTTTGTGCTATTTCTTAAATTCCACGTATGTGTGAAACCATATGATAATTGCCTTTCTCAGATTGACTTATTTCATTAGCATAATACCCTACAGTTCTATCCATGTCGATGTAAATGGTAACTATTCATCCTTTCTGATGGCTGAGTATTATTCCATTGTATATATATACCACATCTTCTTTGTCCATTCATCTGTCGATGGACATCTTGGCTCTTTCCACAGTTTAGCTATTGTGGACATTGCCACTATGAACATCGGGGTGCAGGTGCCTCTTCAGATCAATATATTTGTATCTTTGGGGTAAATACCTAGTAGTGCAATTGCTGGGTTGTAGGGTAGTTCTATTTTTAACTTCTTGAGGAACCTCCATACTGTTTTCCAGAGTGGCTGTACCAGCTTGCATCCCCACCAACAGTGTAAGAGGGTTCCCCTTTCTCCACATCCTGGCCAACATTTATTGTTTCCTGTCTTGTTAATTTTAGGCATTCTGACTGGTGTGAGGTGGTATCTCATTGTGGTTTTGATTTGTATTTCCCTGATGCCAAGTGATGTCTGACATTTTTTCATGTGTCTGTTGGCCATTTGCATGTCTTCTTTGGAGAAATGTCTGTTCATGTCTTCTGCCCATTTCTGGACTGGATTATTTGTTTTTTGGGTGTTGAGTTTGACAAGCTCTTTATAGATCTTGGATATTATTCCTTTATCTGATATATTATTAGCAAATATCTTCTCCCATTCCATACATTGCCTTTTAGTTTTGTTACTGTTTCCTTTGCTGTGCAGAAACTTCTTATCTTGATGAATCCCAATAGTTTGTTTTTGCTTTTGTTTCCCTTGACTTTGGAGACGTGTCAAGCAAGAAGTTGCTGTGGCCAAGGTTGAAGAGGTTGCTGCCTGTGTTCCCCTCAAGGATTTTGATGGATTCCTGTCTCACATTTAGGTCTTTCATCCATTTTGAGCTTATCTCTGTGTATGGTGTAAGAAAATGGTTCCGGTTTCATTCTTCTACATTTGGCTGTCCAATTTTCCCAGCACCATTTATTGAAGAGACTGTCCTTTTTCCATTGGATATTCTTTCCTGCTTTGTCGAAGATTAGTTGACCATAAAGGGTCCATTTCTTGGTTCTCTATTCTGTTCCATTGATCTATGTGTCTGTTTTTGTGCCAGTACCATACTGTCTTGATGATGACAGCTTTGTAATAGAGCTTGAAGTCCGGCATTGTGATGCCACCAGCTTTGGTTTTCTTTTTCAACATTCCTCTGGCTATTCAGGATTTTTTCTGGTTCCATACAAATTTTAGGATTACTTGTTCTACCTCTGTGAAAAATGTCAATGGTATTTTGATATGGATTGATTGAATGTGTAAATTGCTCTGGGTAGCATAGACATTGTAACAATATTTATTCTTCCAATCCATGAGCATGGAATGTTTTTCTATCTCTTTGTGTCTTCCTCAATTTCTTTCATAAGTGTTCTGTAGTTTTTAGAGTACAGACCCTTTGCCTCTTCGGTTATTATTATTTATTATTATTCCTAGGTATCTTATGGGTTTTGGTGCATCCATTCCATATTTTAAATGCAGGTCACAGGGCACCTGGGTGGCGCAGTAGGTTAAGCGTCTGACTCTTGGTTTCAGCTCAGGTCGTGAGCTCCGCACTCAGCATGGGGTCTGCTTGAGATTCTCTCTCCCTCTCCCTCTGCCCCTCCTGCTTGTATGTGTGCGCACTCTCACTCTCTCTAAAATAAATAAATAAATAAATAAATAAATAAATAAATAAATAAATAAATAAATATTTTAAATAATGAAATAAGTTCTGGTCATGATACTAAACTGATTTTACAACCTACCAATGGTTCACAACCTGCAGTTTGAAAAACACTGACTTAGTGAACTCCTTTAATCATCTTCTCTTCCTCATTATTAATTCTGGAATATGTCTACTTTTATCTCTTTGCAAAGGGAAAATAAACTTTTCCTTGTCCTTTCATCCAACTCATTATGAATTTCTCTGTGGTCTGTGGTCCTAAGCCAGCCTTTGGTGCTACCTAGTTCCTTCCTACAAACCCAACATATAATGAGCCTGCACTCTGGGCATGTGTGGCCCAGTGCCAGGGGCCAAGAGGCATGCAGGCAGGTTAGTGCCCAGCTCTTGAAGAAACGATACCATTATTCAGCCTAGACAAGTACTTGGTCAAAGGGTAGCCCATTGACAAAGTTCAGTAAGCTCCTTGGAGGCCATGAGCTGATTAGTGAAGGCCTCAAGGAAAACAGATCTGAATGGGCAATGGAAGCAAGGGGAGAAGGATCCAGGGTTTGGAGCTTTCCTCAGCAGAAGTAGGGAGGCACCAATGATTTTTGAGCCAAGTAGATACAAAACCAGGTGAAGGTTTCAGGAAAGTTAGTTTGGCAAGTCCACTCAGCCTTCGTTCAGCACATATACTGTAAGTGCCCTCTATGTTGCAGGTGCCGTGCTACACATTCAGAGTATTTTGGTGAACAAAACAGGCAAATATCCCTGCACTCAAGAGAACTTACACTCCAAGGGGTGCCTGGGTGGCTCAGTTCGTTAAGCATCTGCCTTCAGCTCAGGTCATGATCCCAGGGTCCTGGGATCGAGACCTATGTCAGGCTCCCTGCTCAGCGGGGAGCCTGCTTCTCCCTGCCCCTCTGCCTACCACTCCCCCTGCTTGTGCTCTCTCTCTCTGTCAAATAAATAAATAAAATATTTAAAAAAAAAAAAAAAGAACTTACACTCCAGCAGTGGGGCTGGGGGCAGGGGAATCAAGCTTGTATTGTTTATTAGCAATAGCATGTGTGGAAGGTGGTAAGTACGAGGAGAAAATGAAAAGGAGAGGGTGAGGGGGTGGGGAGTGGCTCGGGTGGGATGCATCTTGCAGGGAGCCTGGAGTCCGGCAGACTGCTCGGGGCATGGCTGGGGGTGAGGAAGTGGCCTGAGCCCCAGCAGTGGCAGCAGGGAGAGCCGAGGGGCAGGAGGGCAACCTCATGCTCCTGTTTTCCTTTCAGAAACACAATGTACAATATTCGGGGCAACAGGCAGGCCCAAGGAACAGGCCACCAACCTCCAGGGGAAGATCCTCCACTGAGCGCGGAACCTTGGAGGACGGAGCAGCCCGTACCCTCTGACCCTGGTGCCCCAGGTGAGCTCTGCTTGGGTTTGGGCTGTCTTCAGAGACCAAGTGAATGCCCTCTTTATCCTCCCCAGAGATCAGCATTTATGCTTTTTGTTTCTAACCTGAAACTCTCCAGGTCACTCCTCCTGGTTTCTATGGGTCTAGTAGCAATGGCTCCTTTTTTTACTAATATTATTGTGGTAAAATACATTTGAAATTTACCATTTTAACCAACTGTAAATGCACAATTCAGTGGCATGAAGCACGTTCACAGTGGTGTTCAACCATCACCACCATCCTCACCAGTAATTCTTTCTCGTCTTCCCAAACTGATGCTCTTAGCAATGACTCCTGAAGTAATAAAAGAAAATATATCTCACTTTTTCTTTCTTACTTTTTTTTAATTTATAAGGAAAAGATATAAAAATGCCGCCCTGGGGTGATTAAAATCAGATCTGCCTGAAGAAGCAGAGCAAGTGACCTTTAGGTGTCCATCCAGCTATTCCATAGAACTTTACTGTTTCACTAAATGTGAGTGGCCCACAACATTGGTGGGGGGATGGACTTTTTTTTTTTTGGAAATTGGTATGGGTGCCCTTAGGACATTTTGTAATCTGGAAACAGTTGGAAGAAAACTGGCTGAGGCAGCACCGTGGGGTCTTCTAGCCGGGAGGACCCCTCGACTGTATAGAAGTGGCTCCAGAAAGAGCACCCCTTTGGAACAGTGCCCGGCGAGTCCCCGCGGATCACAGTGAACAATGCGCGAAGGGCTCAGTACCCCATCGAATCAGTAGTCATGGAACCAGCACTCTTATATAGCAGTTACTTTGTGTCACGGCTACTCTAAGCACTTTTTTTCCTTTTGGTAACAGTTTTATTAAGATATAATTCACATACCGAACAATTCACCCATTTGAAGTATACAATTCACCATAACCAATTTTAGAACATGCTTATTATCCCAGAAAGAAACCTCGCATCCCTCCAGCTCTAGGCAACCACTGTTCGACTTTCTGTCTCCGTGGATTTGCCTGTTCTGGATAGTTCATATAGATGGAATCTGCAATATCTGGTCCTTTAGGACTGCTCCTGTCACCGAACAGAATCTTTTCAAGTTTCTTTTATGTGTTCCAAGCACTTCACCTGATTTAACCTCTTTGACCCTTCCAAAAACCTGAGCAGTAGCTTCCATTGGTCTCATTTACTAAATCAGGGAACCGAGGATAGAAAAGTGGAGTGACTGGCTCATTGCTGCCAGGGGGTGTGGAACTAGGAACTAGGGTTCAGGCCAAGGCTTTAGAAAAGCCTCATTTTCTAAAGCAGTGATTTTTCACACAACCTTTTTATTGCCATGACACTTTGACCCCCATAAAAAAAAATCTAATATACAGTGCATATCAAAGCAGACTTGAGGCAGGGGATGGGAGTCTGGCCTCCCCTTGGCTCCTCCTACCGTCTTCCCGTCCCAGTCAGCCCTGTGGCACCCCCATTAAATCCTACAGCACTGACGGAAAACCACTCTCCTAGGCCTCGTCTTCACCAACTGTGAAATGGGTGCAGTGATCTCTACCTTGCCTGCCGTCAGGTTTAGTGGAGAGTAGTGTTATCAGAGGGCAGCAGGGCTACATGGAGCGCCCCCTGCTCTTCTATACCCCACGGCAAGAAAGAGAAAGAAGCATTGCTGTCCTTTGAGCTCTGCAGTTGGGTTTATACCCAGTGCAACTGAATTTCTTTTAAGTCTAGGACAAAACCATTCTGTTCTTGTATTCTCAAGGCCAGGGAGGTTCTGATTCCTACTAGAGTAGTTTCTTATCTGTTCTAGATGGTTTGGCTGGCCCCAGAAGAAGCATGCTAAATTATTCTACTCATCCTCTAAGTCCTGCCTGTCCCCTCACCTGGGATTCCATACCACGTCCTTATTTTTTTAACACCCTAGTCCCAAAAGGATTGGGGATAGCTTATTAAAATACATATCAGGGGGGCGCCTGGGTGGCTCAGTCGTTAAGCGTCTGCCTTCGGCTCAGGTCATGATCCCAGGGTCCTGGGATCGAGTCCCATATCGGGCTCCCTGCTCGGTGGGAAGCCTGCTTCTCCCTCTCCCACTCCCCCTGCTTGTGTTCCCTCTCTCGCTGTGTCTCTCTCTGTCAAATAAATAAATAAAATCTTTAAAAAAATAAAATAAAATACATATCAGGGGAAAGTAAATGAGTAATTTGGGCTAGGAAATTTAGATAAGACCAAGATAAGATCCTATAGAATAGCTAAGAGTGGGCAGCAGATACAGCTCTGAGCTTCTCAGTAGCCAAGGCAAAGAGGGAAATGCAAGTGTTAGATTATTTCCAGTATCTGTAAGAATAAACACATGTTTTCTTAGAAAAAGCAAAGCCTTTTCTGGCACAGAGCATTGAGAAAAATTTCTTCTGCTCGTACCTTATGATGGGCATGATGTGTATGTACCATGTAGACAAGATTCTCAAGGTCTTTTGACTATATAATCAGGCCATTAAAATGTCCCTGGATGCAGGCTGATGGCAGATCCCTAAAGTATAGGCTTGGGGCAGGGCAAGACAAGGCATCGGGGGTGGGTGAGTGACTGTGATGTTGAATTTGATTTAAGAAAAAATAAAAATAAAACAAAATAAGAAATTCAGTAATGGTTGGCAAATGTTTTCTATAGAGCCAGATAGTAAATGTTGGAGGCGTTGTGGGACATACGGTCTCTGCTGCCAGTCCTCAACTCTGCCCTTGTGGAGTGAAAGCAGCACAGATAACGTACAAACAAATGTGGCCGTGTTCCAATAAAACTATTTACACAAGCAGGCTATGGGCTGGATTTGGCCTGTGGACCCGTGGTTGCTGACCCTGGCTCTAGAGGAAATAGAAGGACTGTGCAGCCTGAGGCAGTCAACTGTGGGAAATGTGTGCCCTAACTTAGCTTGTAATAAGAATCCAATGAGAGTCTGACTTACTCTCTGGGGCAAGAATGCAGAATACAGATATTCCATACTCCTGTCTATGGACAGATCTCTGTACTTTGAAAATTGCCCAGAGGGTAGAGATGGGATCCTTAAATAAGAAACAAGACATCCTGCCAGGGCTTGTGCCTGAGATGGCCCCTGGCACACAGCAGCGGTGTGACGTGAGATAGCCCATACAGATGGGGATCCGAGAGTGGGGGACAGGCACACGTCAGAGGATGGGCTGAGGGACCCAGCTAGTACAGTGTAAATAACGTTTATATAGCTCAAGGGTTCTCAAAGTATGATCCGGGACCAGCTGCAGCAGCATCACCTAGGAAAGTTTTAGAAATGCAAATTCTCAAGCCCCATCCCAGACCTATTCATGAGAAGCTCTGGGAGTAGGGTACCACAATCTGCATTTTACTGGGCCCTTCAGGTGCTTCTGCAGCAAGCTCAATTTTGAGTACCACTGAGGCCACTGATCATAACCTCTGTGTTCCTCCTTTTGAGCAGGGAAAGATCCAGCGGATTCTCCAAAGTCTACACCCAAGTCCTCTCTGACTGCCCATCTCATTCAGAAAGCCAAGCGCCAGAACAACACCTTTCCGTTCTTTGCTGAAGGACTCCCACGGACCCGAACTGCCCAGGAAAAGGTTCTGGCCTTGGAGCAGCAGGTTCTGATGCTCACCAAGGAGTTAAAGTCTCAGAAGGTGAGCTCTGGCCCCACAGAGGCCCCAAGCTCCAGTGCACCCCTCTGGGCCTAGAGCCTCTGAACAAGCTAGACATGCTACGTTAGCCCGGCCAGGCATGTGCCAGTCTCGGTCCTTAGCAGACAAACTGGTGGTGGTGGGAAATGCTGTGCTGTTGGTTACTAAGGGCCATGTGGACGCTCAGCCTGGGTGACGGAAGGCCTTCCAGGGCAGGATCTCTGGGACCTACTTTGTATTGCTCTTGGACTCCTCCTAGAAGACTGTGCCTGGCCTCCCCCCACACTGAAGAGAGGCAGCATTTGGAGGAGGGGGATCTGGATGCAGGGTCCTGGGAAGGGCCCCCGAAGGAACTGGCAGCTGGTAACGGTGCAGATCGCTGAAGGACGATCACAGGACAGAGAAAGCAGGCAGGTCTGTTGTAGCTCTGGGGCTCAGCCAGGCCCAACAGGGGATAGTGACGAGGAAGATTTAGCCTTAATAGAGAAGTTAATTATAGTGGTTAAAAAAAAGAGTGACATGGTCATTGTAGAACACAGATCACATACATATACAGGCATTAAAATCATCCCCAAATCCTACAAGCCAGGGAATAAATCATGTTCGCTTTTTTGGGGCAACTTTGTGAAGTAGTGAGAATCACATGGCAGGGAGGTGAGGGGGACTGCATCCCTGGGCACAATAAAAGTAGTTAAACTAGCACAGTTGTTACTGAAAATCCCCAGGGTGGTACCTGGTGGGGCCCCCAGGGGTGGGCCCTACTGAGAATCCAGGCTTCTTTTCCTCCGAGGGGAAGGCCCAAATCTTCATGTTTGAGGTTTGGCTGCCCTCAGTCTTTTCCTGCTTTATTTCCCAGCTCTATGTACTTCTGAATAATCTCCCTCCTCTACATTTCTTGTCCTCCTTTCTGCTGCTCTGTTTTTGAAGACAGTCCAGAAAAATGCTCTCCTTACCGAGTTTTGCCCCTTCTCTGCCTTTCTTGCCCTTAAGCAGATATTAAGGGAGACTTCTGTCCTGGCAGGTCAGGGCATACATTTGATGAAGCAGCTCGTGATTAGAGTCCTCCAAGGAGGAAGCTCATTCGTTCATAGGTTCGCACTTCAGTTGTGTATTCACCAGGTTTTTGTCGAGGGCCTGTGGTGTGCATGCAGTATTCTAGGCGCTGGGAACAGTGGGAAGAGACACGGGCCCTGCCCCTGCAGAGGCTTGCATGTCACAGCAGAGACAGGCGGTAAACACCCCGACACCCATGTACAGCATTACAGCGTGTGAAGTCCCCTCTGCTGCCACTTAGCAGCCCAGCTTCTTTTTCTTTGGTCATCTTCCCATCCTGCGGTGGAGCTGCTGGTGCTCCTGAGAGCCCAGAGGGCATCTGGCTGGACTGGAGTACCTCCCCGATCCCTGGACCAGTACAGAGTAAGGCCCAGACCCCATCTGGCCAGGAAAAGCAAGCTGGATGTGAACACCGCCTCTCCTTTGACCCCACCTTCCCCTTCTTTCTAGGAAACCTGGGCAGCCTCCCTGGGCTTGGCCTTTGCTTCCAAGGTGTCGGGAATTGTCCAATGAAGGAGAGAGGCCCGGGAGACCGAGATTTCCTTGAGGTTTGCCCCCAGTGGCTGTGCCGCCCTGGAGGATGTGGCATCCTCAATAAATGAAGGCAAGCTCGTGGAGATCAGTCAGGGCTCCCCAGGCTGCTGACAGCTTCCCTGCGATCAGAGTGAAAATGGCAGGAGGAAGTTGTCCAAGCATTACAGAACCTGGACTTTCTTACTGGTTCACTTCCCAGCAAAGCTTGGCCTGGCCTGGTACCGATGGTCAGGAGGAGAGGAAGGCCTGCGGTCCCACTTTTGCCTCACCAGATGAGTGCTGTGCGTGCTGTCCAGCCCATCTCACAAGTGTGCTTTTGTCTGGTGGGCATCTCGGAGCACAGGCCTTAAAGTGGAAGGTGCCGTCCGCAGTTCTGGCCCTGAGCAAGTTTCTTAACCCCTAAAGCCTCAGCTTCCTCCTGTCCCTGGAGTTATAGCAGTGCTTACTGCAGAGGCCTCTGTCCGGATGCATAAAGCCCAGTGCCTGGCATGCAGCAGCCGCCCGCCAGATGCAGGCTTTGGCTGCTATTATGGCATTCCCTGCCCTTCTCGTTGATTCCTTCTGGCTTTACAAGGAATGGCATGATCCTCTGAAGGGCTCTAGGAAGACAGATGGGTGCCCATGAGGGTCTCCAAGAAATGAGTGGCATAGCAGCGATGGGCAGAGGTCAAGTCTTCATCCCACATTAGGCAGGGGGAGCCCCAGCCCTACCAACTCTGGCGTTTTACCTCCAGCCCAGATACCAAAACCAAAGAGGGGAGGGAGAGAAGATTGACTCTTGGCCCAGAGGTAGGACAGAGGAGGCCTGCAAAACCTTGGGGTGCCCAGTGGTGTCCCAGATGTGCAGAAATGCTGATTGGAGGACACTAACTGTCCATCTGAGACCCTCCGAGTCCAGTTCCTCAGCTGGGCAGACAGTTTCCCGGACTTCCCTGGGCCCACACCTATAAGATGCCTTCCTGCATCTCTTCAGTGGAAGGCACTCTCTTTCTGCCTGAGGCTGCAGGAGGACATGGGAACTGGGAGGTCTTGTCCTGGCTCAGCCACCTGGGTGGTCATTGCCAATAGTGTTAATGATCCTTGAAGAATTTGTATCTCAAACTCTGTCAGATGCTGTGGAGGGCACAGAGGTACACTGGGTCCCTGCTGTCAGGTGGGGAAGAACAGATAAGAGCATACATAACTGGTGTTAGGGGTGGCCCTAGCTGTGTGCTCGGGCTTTCCATGCATTATCACTAATCCTTACAACAGTTACTAGCCCTCTTTTCTTGAGGAGCAAACTGAGGCTCTGAGAGCATGCCCAGGGTCTCCCAGGAGCCAAGACCAGTTTCAGACTCTGGTCTGTCTGCTTCTAGAGCTTCTGCCCTTTTCACTGCCATGCTCAAGGAGCTCAGAGATGGTGGGGGCCTGCCCTGAGGTCACACAGCTGGAAGAACCAGGAGAGGCCCAGGTCCAGGACTCATCCCAGCCTCACCGCCACCTCTGTGGTCTCCCAGTACGGCCCAGCATCAGACATGGGCACATAACTGCTTTTCAGAAAATACAAATGCACTCCTGTCTGGTGTCATATTAAACCACAGGACCACTCCAGTCCCCATTGAGCCATTATCTGTCCCAGGCCCTTGCAGCATGCCTGTCCCCCAGGAGATTTGGACCCCTGGGGATAGCACCAGATGGCTGCTTGGCTGGGTGACTCAGGCTCTCAGAGTTGACAAAATTGCACCCAGCCTGAAGGCTGTCTGCTCTGGCAGATGGAAGCCCGTGTTTGTAGTGATGTTGGCCATCTGTTGACTGCTGGGAATGATGAACTCCTCCCAGGCCCTATCTGGGGCCAACTTAGCTCGCTCAGGGTAATTTGTTAGGGAAACTCGTTGGGGGCAAAGTGCAGCCTCTTACTTCCCTAGAACCCCAGCCAGAGACCTCAACATACGCTCCCCTTATCCAGAGTACGGAGTACAAAGACTTCAGAGTGCACAGAGGGAGGGTTGAGAGGGGCCCTGGCTGTTTCCGCTTGGGGAGGGGCACTTGCCAGACTTCCTCGCTCATCCTTGAAGTGCCTGTGCCAAGAGTAGGGAGCATGTTCTCCATTTCATCTATGACAAAGCCAGAGTTCACTTTTCTAAAACACTGTCGTTAGAAACACCCTCATGGGCCTGGAATGGCAAGCAAGGCCTCCAGGTCTCCAGAACCAGTGCTCCTTCACCTGCACCTGCTGGCGCCCAGCCTCCGAGAGGCCAGGGGCCGGGCTGCTGGACTGAGAGTCTGGTGCTCTTTCCCCAGCAACATTGGGCCCACCCACCTTGATCTGAGTGAGTGATGCAAGTATCAGCTCTTTAATAAGGGAAAGGACTAATTTTTAAAAGATGGTTCGTTGGCTTTTAGAATTTTAAATAATCAACTATACTTCAATAAAAAATATTTTTTAATAAAATGATAACGTGTGGCCAGTTAAAGTCTGAAATGGGCCAAACAATGATTTGATTAAGAAATATTAGAAGTACCACTAGATCAGCTTTCTGTTTCTAAGAATGAGTCCTAAAGCATTGCTTATAGTTGTGGGAATTGGCAATACCCCGGGCGTCCCTCCTTGAGGGTGGGACGAGGACGCTGAGGTGTGACCAGACGAGGAGGAGTCCCCTCACTCTTGCTGGTGGTGGCGGTGCTCAGGGACATGCCATCATGTCTAGTAAGGCCCCGAGCAGCTTCCCTTTTGGTTTTTAATATTTCTAGATGGTGTGTATGTGCATTTGTTGTGACCTGATGTCCTCAGGCTCACCCATGTTGTAGCATGTAACAGGATTTCCTTCCTTTTTCAGGCTGAATAATATTCCATCGTGTGTATATGCCACATTCTGCTTATCCATTCACCGTCAGGGGACATGTGGGTTGGTCCCATCTCTTGGGTGTTGTGAATGATGCTGCTATGAACTTGGGTTGTTTCTATTTTTAAAGAAATGGAAAGAAGTGTTTCAGTGCAAAATCTGTTAACTACACATCATGGAGAAGTGGAGGGCCCCAGATTAGGATTGGGAGTCCTCTGTTGTGGCAGGTTTTCCCACCTGTGGGGATCCACCAGCTCCTTTTAGTCCTCTTCCTTCTCCTTTCTTGGGCTTCAGTGTCCTCCTGTGACAGCAAGTGACCTGCTTGACCAGGTGGTCTCCCCGGGCCTGCCAGCCACTGGGTTTTCTGAATCCGAGGTCCATTCGCACTCCTCATCTCATGCTTCCTGCCCTGACTCCATCCCTTCCCTGCTTCCTTTCTCCCTGTCTCATTCTGCAGCTGGGATTCTGGGGTGGGAGGAGAGCCTCCCGGGCTGGAAGTAGGAAGGGGGAGGAGGCAGCTGGATGTAATGGAATGGGCTTCAGAGTTGACTCTGCCGAAGTTGGGGGAAAGATACCTGCCTGATGCTGGGCCTCAGGAGAGCCTGAACAGTGGTGTCTGCTGGTTAATTCGCCCAGGCACTTACCAGGGTCCTCTCCAAATCTCCGCCAAGCCAGAAAATGGTCTCAGCTTCTCAGTTATCCTGGAGCCACAGGAATGAAGATCTCTCTCAGCCTGAGAAGCTAGTTCATTCCAAACATTCCAGTTTGGTTCGCAACCACCTCCTCACCCCACCTTCCAGCCACACCCAAGAATGCCCACAGCCCCACACAGGTTCTTTCATTCCTCTGGGCCTTTGCTGGAGCTGTTGACTCAGCTCACTTGGAAAGCCCTTCCAACCTTCATCTCCTACCTACTGCTTGACTGTCTCTGGTCCTCCTCATTCTTCACGGATCAGCTTCAACTGTTCTGCCTTTCTGTAGAATATAGTGGTCTTCCCCCACCTCCATCCCAGGTAGAAGTCATTGCTCGAGGCTCTGTATCCCCAGCAATACCCTTGCTTCCCTCTTGCAGTACATCACTCCATTATAGTAGTTCACTTTTGTTCCCATCAGCCTTGGTGGTTTTTGAAGGTGAGAACTCTGATCTCCCTCCGGGCCACTGACACCCAGCCCAGGGCCTGGCACTGAGTGGGGCTTAATAACGTTTGGATGGCTGGAGGGAAGGGAGAGAACCCAGAAGAGGGCCAGTCTGTGGTCCCCAGGTTTCAGAAGTTGCATGCTAATTCGATCCTGCCATTAATTTCTCAGATAAGGTCATGATTTGGAGCAATTCTCTTCCAAAATGGAATCATTCTTAGCAATAACCCTATCTAGCTGATTCATTTAGTTGAATACTTCGGTGTGGATACAGGTAATGTGTTTCTGGGGAACCATATTCTCTGGCATGGAGCAGAGCAATGGCCCAGAGCCCCTGCCTACCAGGTCTGAGGCTCACATGGGCCTGGCCGCTGGGCTGCCTGGCTTCTGATATTCTGATCCTGGCCTTAAGTGAACCCACATCCCTGCTTTGGGACAGGACAGGTCCTGAGGAGGTTGGGGGCTTGAAGGCGTGGAGAGCCAAGCAGACCTAGAGTTTCCATGTGCATACAGTGCCCCTGCCAAGGAATAAATGGAAGTCTGTTGCTTCTGAGCTCTCTCCGCTTTCTTGCACAGGCCTGCAGGCATTGCTTGGTGGCCCAAGGGGCTGGGCACAGTGGACAGCATGAGGCTCTGTGTGTGCTTTAGCCTGAGGATTGCCCATGCGTTTCCTCTCAGGTGCTCTCCCAGCTCCATCGGTAGCGACTACTTGATGCTATATTTGGGATTCTGAGGACTCCACTAGGCTTAGCAGGAAGGAATATGAGTCAGTCAGGTCTGCCACAGGAGCCGGAGAGAAGGGCCACGCCGGTGTGCCACAGGCCGCCTTCATGACTGACCCAGCACAGCCTTGTGATGATTTGGGATTGAATTCCACTCTCCTCTGTGGGGCTTCAGTTTTCCCGTCTCTGAAATGGACACATATCAGTCAGGGTTCAAGCTCAGCTGCTGTAACAAAGAAGCCTCCGAGTACTCTGGTCTAAAACAATCTGGAAGTTATTTCTCTCCTGCCTTCTCGTGGAAGAACCCAGAGGTTCAGTGAGCAGTTCTGAGCTAGTAACGCAACTGCTGTCCTCATCATACACCTTCTGCTCATGAGCCGAGGGGCTGCTCCAGCTCTTGCCATCTCCCAGCCAGAAGGAAGGGCAGCATGCGTGGTGGTTTTAAAGGGAGGACCCAGAAGCTACCCACATAATTTCTCACATCCCGTTTAGGCAGAATAGTCATTGGGCTACCCCTTGCTGCTAGCCTGGCTGGGAAATGTGGTCTTCAGCTGGAGAAAATGAGCCGGCCCGGAGGATGACGCTAGCCACCCCTCAGGGCTGTTAGGAGAGCTGGTGAATGTAGCAAGTGCCAAGTCCCTGGCACCTCACGGGCCTTCCCCGAGTTCACAAGGTGCTTCCTTTCCTCCCCCAGGAGCTGGTGAGGATCCTGCACAAGGCGCTAGAGGCTGCCCAGCAGGAGAAGAGGGCGTCCAGCGCATACCTGGCAGCAGCCGAGGACAAGGACCGGCTGGAGCTGGTGCGGCACAAGGTGCGGCAGATCGCAGAGCTGGGCAGGCGGGTGGAGGCCCTGGAGCAGGAGCGGGAGAGCCTGGTGCAGACGGCCGGCCTGCAGGAACAGCAGGTGCAGGAGCTGCGGCGGCACGTGCAGCTGCTCATGGACAAGAACCAGGCCAAACAGCAGGTCATCTGCAAGCTGTCTGAGAAGGTCACCCAGGACTTCACGCATCCCCCTACCCAGCCGCCTGGGCCCCCAGGGGCTGCCGACAGGGACTTCCTGAGCCAGCAGGAGAAGATGGAGCACCTGAAGGTAAGGGCCCCTCCCCGCAGGCCCTGGGCCCTTGGGGACGTGAGCGCACTGCTCTCAACCCTAAGGGTTTCCTAGATAGAGCAGGGATAAACCTTCATACCGAAATTGATATTGGTGGAAATACTGCTACGCACTTCCTCACTGTCTTAACCAGAAGGTCCGGTGCAATTTGACCTTTTCATGATATCCTAGGCTGGAAAGGGAAGGTATCTCTAGATGATTATTAGAGGTTTAAGAGCACAAGACAAGGTCAGAACCCCTGAGTGCCTGACCAGCTAAGTGCCATGCTGATGCCCTGGGGAGTCCCCAAGGTGCCTGGTGGCCTCCCCCAGCACGCAGTCCAGGTGATGTGGGGCCAGCAGGACTCGCGGCTCCTCTGTGAGACTGTGTGCTGCCCGGTGGCCACTGTCGTGGGTGCCCCGCTCGCATCATCTCATCTGATGCTCCACCAGCCCTGTGAGGCCATCACTTGTGTGCTCCCCACTGTGGGCAGGAAGGCTGAGGCTGAGAAGGGCCCGCGCGCGGAGGGGCTGGGGAGCTGGAGCTCTCTGACTCGCGTCTGCTCTGCTGCCTTCCAGTTTCTTTGGGCCTTCCCTCCTGCCGCCGCCCCTGCCTCCCCCTGGCGCAGGCGGCGGCTCTCACCTGGGGAGACCCATTGCGGCTCGGGGAGCAGGAACTTAATTTATGTGTGATGCCTGCCGTGGTGACAGGAGCTGCTGGGCCACCTGAAGGCCTGAGGCTGGGGATCGGTGCTCATAACCCCTACTGTCCTTAAAGGCAGCTGTATAACCAGGGCCGGTCCTGCCCCGAACCCCGCCTTGCGCAGCCGCACATGTATACATATGTATGTATAACCAGGGGAGCGTCCTTGCCATGGGACCAAAGCATTGCTGCTGGAAGAGGGGAAGCAGGAGGAGAAAAAGAAAACTCCAGAAGCTTTTGAAAGACCAGTGGGCAGTGTGGTACAGTGGCCGCTGCCCCAGCTGTGAAGTCAGGCCTAGGTTTGGACCCAGGCTCTGCCTCCTCCTAGCTCCTACTAACTGTGTCACCTCGGGCAAGGCCCCTCACCTCTCTTTAAAATGGCCTCACTGTCCCTACTCATGAGGTTGACAGGGGGGTGAAGGAAGATAACATGAAACCCAGATCCCTCCTGTTTCCTTCCCCATGAAAAACCACCTAACCAGTTTTTGAATCTTTTCCCTTTAAAATCAGATTCTTTTGAGTTCAAAATGAAAATAAAATCCTTTCAAATGCAGATGGAGCGAGGCTGGGGCTGGAAAATTGCTTTCATCAGATTGCTTCCCTACCCTCCTCTGCCCTGCTAAGTAAGAGTCTTCTGTCTGCCCGTCCTGCTGGAATCCACAGGTGAAGACCCCGTAGAGCAGCTCGGGGATCAGAGAAATAGATCTGTTGGGCGCTGCCAAGAGCCGACTGGAAGCCTGGGGACTCGCCGTAGGAGACAGAGTGTGCCCCTGGCTTTGTATGTTCGGGAATTTATCAGTGAGCCCAAATAGAGGAAATTCCTATCAACCAAACTTACCTTGCTGCTGATCCTCAGAGGCCCAGTGTTTGTGCCAGAAAGAATTGCATGTGCTCGAGTTCCTCATGTGTTAGCCTTTACATGTCTGATCTAGAAAAATAGAAGACTCCTCCAAAATCCATAGTCTTTCCGTTTGAGGACAGAGCAATGTTCACATCTCCCCCTTGCCCTGGGAAGGAGGACATGCGACTTTAGGGAAATGCCCCCTTGCTGAAGCTGCCAGTTTGAGAACAGAATCATTGACCTCCTGAATATCGGAGCGGGGAAGACTCAGAGATCTAGTCTTTGACATTTTCTGGCAGGGACAGCTGAGCCCGGACAGGGGTCCAGGGTCCCACAGCACAAGCAGCAGGGTTGCAGCTAGGCCCCAGGTCTCCCCACACGCAGTCCACTGCCTTCCCTACTAGCACAAGGGCTAGTCCGTGTGGCGTTTCCCAAAGAGAATTCCCGGGCCCCTGATCCCTGTGAAGACAGACAGGCAGACTCTCTCCTTCCTGTCCCCTTTCTCCAGCTGTTTTCCTCCTTTGCTTGCCGGTGACTGTCGTGTGGCTTTCCTTTCTCTGAGCTCTCTCTCTTTTTCCTCCCTACAGTCCTGAGCCACGAAGAACACTCAAGGTAGGGCGATGAGCTGAATGGAGAGGTGCTGCCCAGACGCCCCCCCACCCCACCCCCACGGCTGCTCCCAGGGGTGCTCACACATGCCCTCGCATCTGGGCTGCAGGCACGGTGCCCCCGGCCATATGTCCAAAGCCTTGGAAATGACGGAGCATCTCAGGGCCTGGGGTGAGGACGCAGGGACGGTAACAGGAGGCAGAATGGAGCGGCCGTGTAGAGCGGCAGACTCTGCTGATGCGCTTTCACCCAGCAATAGTTTTCCATTCCCCTGTGGACCGCACGCACCTGGCTTGCATCCTGCCTCTCTCGCGTTCTAGGCACGTGACTGAGGAGGACTTCCCCTCTCTGTACTTGTTTCCTCATCTGTAAAGTGGGAACGATGGTACTTTAATACGTAGCGCACAGCATGGTGGAGATAAATTAACACACAATAATGTGTGGGAGGTAAACGGCTCTGGCACATAGTAGGACCGCAGGCAACGGGTCGCTCTCTTCCTCCCTTGCCTGGAAGCGTGTTGTATTTTCTCAGGCGTTTGGGAAGAATGCACAACAGCATCATATCAAAAACAATTAACAGTAATTAACTCATAGTATGGTAGTATCCAGTCAGTGTTAAAATTTCCCAATTGATCTGTAAATGTTATAAATAGCTTTGGGGTTCTTTTATATAATCTTTTTAAATAAATAAAATAAATCCATAAAAAAAAAGAACGCACAACAGCAGCGGTGGGAAGTCTCTGGGCGGGGGCAGGAGGAGTGCAGCGGGTGACAGTAGCTCTCCAGGTGCGGGGAGAACCCAGAGAAGGACGCGACACTTGTACTCACCACGCCAGCCGCCATTCTCAGCCTTTTGCACGTATTAACTAATCACATCCTCCCAAGAGTGCCTGAGGCCGTGGTGTTATTGTTCCTGCTTTCCAGGTGAGGGGAGGAGGCCCGGAAAGGGCGAGGAACTCGTGCTGGGCTCAGTGGTGAAGGCAGGATTTCTACCCAGGCAGCAGGGCTCCAGGGCCCGCTCCCTGACCACTAGGCAGCGCCAGCGTCTCTGCTGTGGTGTTACTGTACTCGAGGGTCAGAGGGGTCAGACAGGCCTGCGTGCAGCCAGCCAGACTGCCGAGCACAACCGCTGAAGTGTGGGACTAGACTTTGGCATCCAGGTGGATGCCAGCGGGGCGCCGAGCTTGGGGAGGATCTCGGCTGTAAGTGCAGTGGTTGGACATGGCTTTTGAATCAGACACATCTGGACTCGGTCACCCCCGGTCTCATAGAGCTGTGTGACCTCAGACAACGTACTTGTCCTTTCAGAGCCTCGGAGACCGCATCTGAGTTCCTTTCCCGGCTGCCGGGGAGATGGAATGGGATGATGTGCTCAGCGCAGGGCAGGGGCACAGGGTGATGGTGCAGGGGGCCCGCGCAGCTTCTGTGTTCACAAATCTGTGTCTCCAGACACCCAAACGGAAGACTATCACGGGAGGGGGAGGGGGCCTGGAAAATCCTGATGCCCACAGGAGGTGGGTCCTCGTGTGGCAAACATGAGGGTTCACACCAGGCTCACCACGCCTCCACCTAAAGGTAAGAAAATGGGGGCTGCAGAGAGGAAGCAGGCAGATGCTTGTGCACAAGAGTGGCTGGTACGCCTTGGCAGCATTTCTGAGAAAAGGGAGCCCAGAGTTTGACCTAAGGGAGACATGGTGGGAGAGTAGGAGGAAGTCCAGGCTGGGGAGTTGGAACTACCTGGGTCCAGGCCGGTGGAGAGAGCAGAGACGAGCTCAGCCTGAGGACACGAAGCCTGGCAGTCCGCGCACAGTGAGGGATCAGAAGCAGGGGTGGCCAGGGCAGGAGACACCTCGGACAGCCCCAGTGGGGTGGTGAGAGGCCATGTGTTGAAGCCAGCCGGGGGCTTTTGTTTCTAGCTAAGGAACCCTGGGAGCCTGTGGCCCTCCCACTGGGTCAACCATCTAGGCAGAAGGCAGCAGACCCTGGGTATGAATTGGAGCTTCTGGGCTGGGAAGGATCTTGGCCAGGATGCAGGCCCACCCCGGGAGGGTCAAGACAGCCTGTGAGCTTCTGTACACGTGACCCATCCCTGATAATGAGGTGCCACAGTCATCACAGGTGTGATGCTCTTAATTTCCAGATAAATCAGGGCTATCCAAGGTCACGCCTGCAATAGTGTCTCTCTCATGCACTTACAGCCCAGTACATTTCTTGAGTGGGAGCAAAAGGGGTTGAGTTTCAGCTAGTGAATGTCCTGGAATTGCTAGGTATAGCTGTGAACGTGCATTGTCCATTGCTTCTGGAATGTCCATCCCAGCGGAATGAAGGTTGAGGGCCAATGCTGTGGTTGCTCCTTTCTGCTTCTGCTTGAGCCTCCTCAGTGCTTGGCCAGCTTCTCCTCAAATGCCCCAGCAGCAGGATCTCACTCCGTCCACTGGACAGCTTGCAAAAGAAAAGCTCTAGGTGCAGAGAGGCGCATCACAGCATTATTCATAATCAAAAACCAACCGAAAACACTCAGGGCTCAAATAAAAAATAACAGGGAAAGGATTATAACTAAGGTATAGTAAATTCACCCAACAGAATAGTCATCAGACATTAAAAGTGATCACTGGGAAGCTTATGTAACATAGAGTACAGTTGACCCTTGAACAACACGGGTTTGAACTGCACGGATCCACTTAAGGCAGATATTTTCTGATAAATACGGTATAGTACTGTTAATGTATTTTCTCTTTATGATTTTCTTAGTATTTTCTTTTCTCTAGCTTCATTGTAAGAATACAGTATATACTACACATAGCATATGAAATGTGTGCTAATTGGCTCTTTGTTCTCAGGAAGGCTTTGGTCAACAGTAGGTGATCAGCATTTAAATTTGGGGGGGATAGTCAAAAGTTATATACAGATTTTCCACTGTGCAGCGGGGGTGGGGTTCAGCACCCCTAACCCCAGTGTTGTTGAAGGGCCATTGTATTTACAAGGTGACATTAAGTAAAAAATTTTTCACCCAAAATTGTTCAGTATGATTGCAAATATGTGAAAACATATGTTTATTTTTAAAACAAACACTACTTGGATGTTTGTTTGTTTTGGTCTCTATACTTAGTGTTATGACACATGTTACCTCAGGTCATCTCCCAGCTGCCCAGTGGAGTAGTATTTGTCCCTTTTACAGATGAGAAAACAGAGGGTCAGAGTTGTTCAGTGAAACCTCCCAGCCAGGAAGTCAGAACCACAACTTGAACTCCAGGCTTGACGCCCTCTCTACTGTATCATGCTGGGATCAAGATTAGTGAAGGGGCTGTCGGTAATACTACTTCTAGACTTTCTCTTCTGTTGTCATTATTAGAGATTTCTAAAGGAAGGAAGTGTTGGCAGCTCATTTGAGGGTGAGGATGAGGGAGATGTTTATGGTGCAACTCGTCAAATGCTTTGCTCTCTTCTCCAGGATGACATGGAAGCATACCGGACCCAGAACCGCTTCCTCAACTCCGAGATCCACCAGGTCACAAAGATCTGGAGAAGGGTGGCTGAAAAGGAAAGGGCCCTCCTGATGAAGGTAAGAGGCAGAATCCATCTCCATGCCCAGCCACCCTTCGGGCCCTCACCTTCTTGCCCCATATCACTCTGTCCTTATCACCTGCTCTACCTCTGGACTGTGCCCTTTACGAGCTGCCTTTCCAGCCTCAGGCATCTGTGCTCTGATTGCTGCTTCTGATCACAGAAATGCAGAGGAGGAGGCAGGCAGTCATCTCTGCACCTCCCTTACCGGCTAGAGTAACTTCCAGAGGATTCAAAGGGCTGCCACTCTTCCCCTCCCCCCTTCATTTCTCTTTTTTTCCCTCCTGTTTGGGAGCCAGATATTAAAGACTAGATATTCCAAAACAGCTTCATATATGGGGAAATTAGAGAGTGTCCGTACACATCCAGGGAAAGACTCAGAAAAGACTTGAGAGCTTAAGTTTACATCTTAGGCTACCCTTGGCACAGAGACAGCCTATAACAATTAAAAAAACAAAAACAAATTTTTCTCAAATTGGGAGAATCTGATTTCTAGTGTTCAGATGTCCAGTTTTCAACAAAAAAATCTCAGGGGATACAAAGATACATGAAAGTGTGGTCCATTTGAAGGAAAAACATAAATCAGTAGAAAACTGCCCCTGAAAAAGATGTGGTACTGGGTAATACTAGACAAAGACTTTAAAACAGTTGTCTTAAAGATGCTCAAAGAACTAAAGGAAGATGTGGAGAGTCAAGAAAGCAATGTATGAACAAAATTGAAATATCAAAGAGTTACAAAACCTAGAAACCCCCCCCCAAAAAAAATTCTGGAGCTGAAAAGTACAATAACTGAAATGAAAGATTCACCAGAGGGATTCAAAGGCAGATTCAAGCAGGCAGAAGGAATCAGTGGACTTGAAGATAGGACAGTGGAAATTATTCAGTCTGAGAAACAGAAAGAAAAAAGCTTGAAGAAAAGTGAACAGAGCCTAAGTGATTTGTGAGACCCCACTAAGCAGACCAACATACCCATTATAGTATGGTTGTCCCAGAAAGAGAAGAGAGAGAGAAAGGGGCAGAGAGAATATGAGAAGAAATAAAGGCCGAAAACGTCCCAAATTTGATGAAGACATAAATAAAAACAACCAAGAAGCTCAACAAACCTGGAGTAAGATGAACTTGAAGAACTAGAAAAAGAAGAACTAAACCCAAAGCTAGCTGATGGAAGGAAACAATAAAGATCAGAGCAGAAATCAATGAAATAGATAACAGAAAAATAATAGAAAATCAATGAAACCAAAGTTGATTTTTTAAAAAGATGATCAAAACTGACAAACCTTGAGCTAGGTGGACTAAGGAAAAAAAGAGAGAGGACTCAAAATCAGAAATGAAAGGGGCACATTACTACTGATTCTGCAGAATAAAAAGGATTATAAGAGTACTATGAACAGGGGCACCTGGGTGGCTCAGTCAGTCTGCCTTCAGCTCTGCCTTCTGCCTTCAGCTCAGGTCATGATCCCAGAGTCTTGGGATCGAGCCCCGTGTCAGGCTCCCTGCTTAGTGAGAGCCTGCTTCTCCCTCTACCTCTGCCTGCTGCTCTGCCTACCTGTGCTCTCTCTCTCTCTCTGTCAAATAAATAAATAAATTTTTTTTTTTTAAAAAGAGTACTATGAGCAATTGTATACCAACAAATTGGATCACCAGATGAAATGGATAAATCCCTAGAAACACAAAGCCTGCCAAGACTAAATCATGAAGAAATAAAAATCTGAATAAACCTATAACTAGTAAGGAGACTGAATTAGCAATCAGAAATCTCTCAAAGAAAAGCCCTGGACCTGAAGCCTTTACTGGTGAATTCAACTGAACATTTAAAGAAGAACTAACAAGAGGTCTTCTCAGGCTTTTCAAGGAGGGTGCATGCAGACTAGTGAGGGATTCAAACACAATCAAGCTGCAGTTGGGCACACAGGATTCTTTGGGGCCCAAAGAGAGGAAGAAAGTCAGGGAGGGCTTCCTAGTGGGGGTACCTTCTTCAGCTGAGTTGTAAAAGTGAGTTAGTGTTATCCAGGCAAACAGAGTAGAGAAAGGCCTTCCAAGAAAAGAGATAGCATGGTCAAGACCTGTGGACCAAGAGGTGGGGGAAGGTGGGGAGGGAGATGTGAGGCTGGAGGGGAGGAACCTTGGGACATTCTCTGAGGAAACTGGGAGTTGTAGAAGGGTTTTGAGTGGCGAGGCCCTCAATCAGACTTATGTTTTGAGAAAGCTGGGGGCTCGGTGGGCTTGTGGAGGTGGACCGGGGAGCACAGAGACTTGGGAGTCTGTAGCAGAAATGCCTGAGAGTACTGGGAGGGGACTTGGGAAGGTGGCAGAGGGACGTAGATGTGGGAGCCAGCTGGAGGGGGAGGAGAGCAGGCTCACCCGATGGCCTGGAGTTGGTGCTCAGCCAATGTTTGAAGAGTGCAGCATAATGGCAGCCTTAGCCAGGCGGCTTGCACTCTTCCACCCCAGGATGAGACAGGAGCCAGCCTGGCCCAGAGGGCACGGCGATTCGCTGAGGCTGATTCTTTCTGTCCAGCTTCCACAGAAGGAGAGTGGGCCCAGGAAAATTACCAGACTTGCTCAGCACACCCGGCTTATGGAAAGAGAAATACAGAAGTTCAAGACAGGGGCAGGGAGTACACAGGAAGGACACCGGTGGGAGAGAGGCGGTGTGTCAAAGGAATGGAAAGAGCCGATATTGCAGAGGCAGAGGCACAGGGGCAGTGGCCAAAGTTATGTGGCCATCTCCTGGGCACTGCTCAGTGTTACCACCGACAGAGAACTGCTCTAGGCCAGGTGCCCTGGGAGGGCCTTTACACACATCTGCTCATCTAATCCCCACCAGAATCCTGGGGCAGACTCTCTATTATTTCCATTATTCAGATGAAGAAGCTAAGGTACAGAGAGGCTAAGTAACTTGCCGTAGGTCCCCCAGCCAGCAGTGGCTGAAGCAGGATGGGACTTGCAGTCCCCAGCAAGAACGTGCACTGCCCGTGCCCACCTCTCCCCTCTTTCTTCTGAATCCGGCTGCAGCCCTGGGCCTGGCTTTCTTGCCTGGCTCTCTTGCCTGGAGCCTCTTTTACCTTGCTATAAACCCTTGGGTTCAGGGCCCATCTCCTTTCCCTTAGATGACGGGCTGGGGGTGGGAAGGGGATGGGAGATGAGGCTGGAGAAGGACTTTGCTGCCTATAGCTGTTCAGGCCTCTGGGGGGGGGGGGGCGGCAAACCCAAGCAGGTGGCCTGACAGCCCCACCCCTCCCTCCACAGTGTGCCTACCTCCAAGCCAAGAACTGCCAGGTGGAGAGCAAGTACCTGGCCGGGCTGCGGAGGCTACAGGAGGCCTCGGGGGGTGAGGCCACTGAGTGCTCAGAGCTGCTGAGGCAGCTCATCCAGGAGGCGCTGCAGTGGGAAGCCGGGGAGGCCTCAGCCGATGGCGTGGAGCTGAGCCCCATCAGGTGAGCCCAACAGCCAGTGAGGGTGGGTCTTGGTCTGCACGACCTGAAGGTCCCCAGCCGCCCTGGTGCTGGCTCCTGCTGACCGCGTACAAGCACTGCACGTCCCTTACTTTCTCGTATCTTCAGACAAACGAGCATGTGCTTGGGATGAACCCCATATTACAGTTGAGGTGATGCAGGCTCAGAGGAGGCCGCCCCTTGCCCAAGGCCACACAGCGTATTCATGCAGCTGACCTGGGTCTGCCTCCAGAGCTCCATTTTTTTCACTTCCCCAGGCTGCCTCCCCAAGGTGTTTGTCAGAGGGGGGAGGAGGGGAGAAAGCCAGCTGCCTTCCCTGAACCAAGTCCTTGCTGAGCACAGTGAACATGGGCAGTTAAATATAACAGAAGGGGCTGTGGCTTGGGTCCAAAGGCCCCTGGAGGCTGGGTGGCCAAGGGGAAGGAGCCCAGGCTTTGGAGCCAGACTGGGCTCTCTCACTATGTGACCTTGGACAAGTCACTTTACCTTTCTGGGCCACGTATTAGCCTCCGTCAGATGTGGGCTAAGATCCCTGCTTTGCAGGATCAGTAGGACCAAATGAGAGAGCACATGCAGAGCACACAGTAAGGGCAAATAACTGGAATCAGTAAAAGGCCATCTGGACTGGACCCCTGGTTCTCCCATCTTGCTTGTCATTGATGCTGCCTGCTCCCCATCCAGCCTTGGGCTTACTCTCTGCCCAGGTGGGATTCTATATTGGCAGTGCCGACTGCTTGAGCCTAAGGCTTCATGGAGTAATAAGAGGGTCCTTTATATTTGCACTGAACACACTTACTATGCACTTACGAGGCACCAGGCACTGTCTAGGCCCCCAGCATTTTACAACAGAGGAGGTCAATGGGTCTTCATGAGGCAGAGCAGGAATTCTTCTACCCATTGTGAAGAGCAAACTGCGGTTCAGAGAACTGACGTGACCTGCCCAAAGCTGCATGTCACCCACAGTGAAACCCAGGCAGGAACCTTGCCTGGGGTCCCCCCTCCCCCTCCCTGCCCTGCCCCTTATCCAGGGAAGGGCTCTGCGACATGCTGCTAACATAGGCTTTTGCTGGCAGTGAGTATGATGAGTATGGCTTCCTGACGGTGCCCAACTTCGAGATGGAAGACCTGAAGCTGCTGGCCAAGATCCAGGCTCTAGAGGTGCACTCCCACCACCTGCTGGCCCACGAGGCCGTGGAGCGGCCGCTGCGGGAGCGCTGGGCTGCCCTGGGTGATCTTGTACCCTCGGTCGAGCTCAAGCAGCTGCTGCGGGCAGGTGTGCCCCGAGAGCACCGGCCGCGTGTCTGGAGGTGGCTGATCCACCTCCGCGTCCGGCATCTGCAGAGCCCCGGCCACTACCAGGAGCTGCTGAACCGGGGCCGGGTCCGCGAGCATCCTGCCGCCCGCCAGATTGAGCTGGACCTGAACCGTACCTTCCCCAACAACAAGCACTTCACCTGTCCCACCTCCAGCTTCCCCGACAAGCTACGCCGGGTGCTGCTGGCCTTTTCCTGGCAGAATCCCACCATTGGCTACTGCCAGGGCCTGAACAGGTAAGCATCAGAGCCCTAGTGAGGGCACAAGGTTCTTTAGAGCCTCCCGAGAACCTAGAGAGGTGAGTCCAGGAGGCTTGATTCCCACCATACAGATGGGGACAACATGGACATGTTCAAGATGGGGACAGGACAGGTTCAAGATGGGGGGGACCTCCTCATGCTATGTTCTCTCTTTTGACTTGTGCTCAGTACCACTCATACAGAGACCCTGGTGAATGGCCCCCTGGAATTTTGTAGTGCACACCTCAGCTCACATATTGCAGAACTGCCTGGGTCAAGGATCATTTACCTTAAACAAAACCCATTCAAGGGAGCCCAAGAAAACGAGAATTGGTAAATGCCACAATAGAGGTTCATAAAGGCCAGGAAACGAAAATAGAGGACAAGACCAGATGGTCATTAGAAACCAAGGCATCTCCTCTCTCCAGCAGGGCCACAGCACTACACAACCCCAGGGGTGCCATGGGGTCAAGTCCCTGAGGCTGGGCAGCACCACGGTCCTGCTCTGCAGCCCCCTGTGGGGCCGCACCATCCCTGGCCTCTCTCGTTCTACATGTCTGCTTCCTTTTCTCAGCAGACTAGCCTCTGTCCGTCGTCATTCCTTGGACATTTAGGGCCCTCGAGGCTGTCAGAATGGAGACCTCAGTCCCTGAGTCTGGAACCTTTTCAGCAAATCTTCCCACTTGTTGACACCCTCATGTCCCAGGCAGAAATTCCCAAAGGAAGGAATGTGACTGGCCCAGCCTGGATTCATTTCTGCTTCTGGTCTAATAGCAGGACGGAGGGGACTGGGGGTGGAGGTGAGATGGGGTGACCTGCTAGGGCTACCCCCTCCACTACCTCAGGACTCTCATGGATGCCCCCCAGCTATCTCGATAGAGGTTACATAATTTCAGATAGTCCCCAAAGCAAGTTTTGACTCACTTAAATTTAAATGCACATATACTCAAGCAAAATTTACATAAGACATTCTGCTCTCTCCCCCCAGTAGGTGGTGTGTGACATTTATTTAACACAGAATAAGCATTCAGGGAGTCCCTACTCAAATTTGAATGATTCCTAAGGGTAGAGATTTTTGATACTGACTTCCAGCCTAAATTGGGTGAAACTGAGCATATATACGTGTTCAGTTACTGGAAATTCAGAGTTAAACTACAGCACAGCTAATATAAGGGGGGGGACAAGGGGAAATCCTGTAGCAGGAAGGGTCTTGAGATAAACCTCCCAGAAGGAAAGAAGCTTCTCCCTGTGTGGAAAAAGGCAGCACAAAGGCTGTGGAGGGATATGTAGGAAAAACAGACGGAGAGAGGGGGGATGACGTGACCAGGAGTATTTCTTTAACTCTTTCTCTGAATGCTTTTTTCTTTCTTTCTTTCTTTTTTTTTTACTGATAATTGATGTTTAGGCAAATATTCATATTATTGCTTAAAATCGAAAGTTACTTATAATGGGAAGAGCCCCTTCACATGTGGAGAGTGGGGCCCTTCAACCCCACCCTGCGGGCCCCTTTCACTTGTCTGAGCGCCGCCATCTAGTGGCAGCCGGTAGAACTGCGTGCATGGTGTCAAGACAGACCCTGCTTCCGTGCAACAAATCAGCCTGTTTAAAGGGTGACAGATATCATAGTAATGATACAGTGCTAATTTAGGGCAAAAACTTTAAAGCGAATTCTCTTTAAAATATAAGGGGAGTGCATTAGGAGTAGCTGTTTCTTTCCCATATCACCACGCTACCTCCTTTGTAGACCCACTTGAGCCTGAATGCCTTAGGTTGGAGGCTGGCTGTAGCCCGGGGCAGTTGGTAAGCCCTAGTTGGTACCAGCAAACTCTCACTACCGACCTTGCAATGTGTGCAAAAATCTACGCTGGTGCCGGCAGCCAGCTCCTGGACCGAGCACGTCCTGAGGCTCCAGCGGGATAGGGTAGGGTCGAGAGAACACCAGGCTGGACTTTGGGAGCCCCGGGTTCTGTCTCCACTCTGCCACCAACTGAACGTGTGACCCTGAGCAAGTGACTTCTGCTTTCCAGGACTCGGTCTTCCTATCTGCAATAAGTTTATCTAGACCAGGGTTGACAAGTAGGAAGCACCTGCCTGGAGCCTTGTCTTGTGAGTTTCTGAGGCAGCCTCCAGAGTCAGTGGGAAAGAGCACAATGATTAATTATGTTATGTCTGCCCTGGACATAGACAAAGGGAATGTTGTCATGATTCACTAGTTATGTCTGCCCTGGCATAGGCAAAAGAGAGTGGTGGCCAGTGTTTCACACATTTGCTATCCCTGAACTAAATGACCTCAGAAGACCCCCTTCCCCAGCTTTGAGAGGGGAGAGCTTCCTATTTCCCAAGAGACCTGTGACTCTTCCTTTCATCCACTCAGCTCAGACCCAGGAGAGTTTGTACAAATATTTTAGAGTGGAAAGAAATTCCTTCCCAATCCTGGGGAGAGAAAAGGGGTTTCTTTTTTCTTCTTTAAACAGTGTGAACCTCAGAAGAGGCTGGAGATCATGAATCCAGTCTAGTAAGAGCCCAGAGAAGGATAAATAGCTGGACAATGAAATGTGTTCTTTAAGCCCATCAAGAGTGTGAGGCTTCACAATACTATAAGGTGGCATCTCCCTAAGGGTGTTCAGTGGGTGCACTGTACAAAAGGGGCTCCATAACTCCACTGGACAGCCTTGGGTTAGAGTCACTGCAGAATTTCTGCACGGGCTTTTAGTAAGTAAATTCTGCAGTCACTGTTTTGTCACTGCAGAATTTCTCAGAGGCTTTTAGTAAGATGTTGTGTATCATCAGCCTCTAAAAGGGGGCTAGAGGGGTGCCTGGGTGGCTCAGTCGTTAGGCGTCTGCCTTCGGCTCAGGTCATGGTCCCAGGGTCCCGGGATCGAGCCCCACATCGGGCTCCCTGCTCCGCGGGAAGCCTGCTTCTCTCTCTCCCACTCCCCCTGCTTGTGTTCCCTCTCTTGCTGTGTCTCTCTCCGTCAAGTAAATAAATAAAATCTTTAAAAAAAATAATAAAAGGGGGCTAGAGGATGTAGCATTTCCCAAACATTTTTGTATTTGGGACCTTGTGTTCACCTAGCATCTTTAGAGACCACTGCATTTTGGGAAATGTATTCCTGGATTGACAGTGGGTGAGACCTGCCAGGAAAGATAGGAGAAGTAGAGAAAGCAATACTTCTTCTAGGCCGACATCCCTACTCAACACTGTGGGTTTTTTCCTTTCTTACCATGATCTCATTAGAGCCCTGCGATAACTTTGGAGGGAGTTCAGGAAGCAAAGGGGAGAAAGAATTCTGTGTAGTGAGCACCTGCTGTATGCCAGATAGTTAGCAAGGCGCTGTAGGTCTGCCTTCTCGCTCAAAATGCCACACAGCCCTGGGAGGTGGAGATTGTTAATCCCACTTCACAGATGATGAAAGTAAGGCTCAGAGAGGTTAGCACACTTGTCAAGGTCTCAAAGCCTGTGGATATTAAGATGAGGATAGCTAACATTCATTAAACACTCACTACATGTCAGGTATTGTGCTCAGCATTTATCTTGTGTTAACTTCATTCATCCTCATAAGAGTCCTGTGATTATTATGAGGAGGTTGAGCCACAGAGAAGTTTAGGAACTTGCCCAGGATCATCCAGCCAGGAAGCAGCAGATCCAGAATTCATACCTGAGCAACGGACCCCCAGAGCCCTTCCCTAGAGACTCAGTTCTCCCCATTGCTCAGAAATCTCCTCTGTAGTCCTCCCCCAAAGCATGTTCATCTCACCCCAGGTGCCAGAACACTAGCCTGGTTTTAGGGAGTAGGGTTGGGAGCCAGGGATCTATCTCTACCACCCTTTGCCTGGCTGCAGCTTCTACACCTCACCCCAGGCCTCCTTTCCTCCCATTCCAGACTGGCGGCCATCGCTCTGCTGGTCCTGGAGGAGGAGGAGAGCGCCTTCTGGTGTCTGGTGGCCATTGTGGAGACCATCATGCCGGCTGATTACTACAGCAAGACACTGACATCATCCCAGGTGAGCAGGGCAAGGACGGACGGGACTTAGGGGCCATGCAGGGTGGTGCCCCTTGAGTGGTTCCTTCAAGCCAGTGAATCTCAGAAGAATCAGGACGCTCTCAGGCCTCCATTTCTCCCTCTGTACAAGGGGCCAGTAACCTCTCCCTGGGACTCCTGGGAAGTTCTGGTGAGCTGATGGCCTTTAGAGTTGTGGGGGCCCTGCCCCTGGGGTAGATTGCTGTTATGCCAGTGGTGACACTATGTCATGAGAAATGGTTGGGGGGAGTTGTTTGTTTGTTTGGTTGGTTTTGGTTTTGTTCTTTTCAGAAATGGTTTCTTGGGGAGGGAAGGAGAAGAAAATCTAGAATCTCTTGCTTTTTGCCAGTAAAGAATTTCAAAACAGAGGTCAGGTGGGTGGAAGTGGGACTCAGGGTGGGAGGTGGGGACGAGTCTTCACACAAGCTGGTCACGGCCTCCGGAGAAGCACAGCTGCCTGCACCCTCACCGCCTCGCCCCCCTCTCCCTCTGAGCCCCGGCCAGCCCTAGAGTCAGGCGCAGCTAGTCCAGAGCCCACCTCTCCCCCAGCCAGCTGCCTGGCCTTGCGGCATCCCCTCTCTGAACCTCTGGTTTGTCTGCTTTGGGATGGGAGTACTTCTGCTTGGGCTTGATGACAGATGTACACGCAAAACCATTTCTGACCTCCCATCTCCTCTCTTGCTTCACCCCTCATCCGGCTCCTGGTGCATCCGCACTGTCTGCTTTATGCAGAGAGGCCATCTGGAGGGGACTTTCTCACTTCCCACCATAAACCTATCAAGTCATTTCCTGCCCACCCACTCTGTTCCTCTCCTTTCCTATCATGCCCAACACGAGAGAGATTGCCCAACACTGATGCCTCCTGTGGGACACCCACCTGGGCGGGGAGGTCAGCAGACAAGTGGGTGTCCCATGTGAAGGAGGGAGGTCAGGGCCGGAGATCAAGACTGAGGAGTCGTCAGGGAATAGGTGATGAGTCAGGAAGGGCGGCCCAACCTCACAGTGGCTCAAGGGGCGGCTCATTTTTCCCAGAGAATGACAAAGCTGAAGTCCCCTTAAGCTCTCTGCTCTGCCATCCCTCACATATTGCTGTCAGCCCCCTGCTCATGGTCACAGGACAGCCATACCACCTCCGGCACTGTGGCCGTGGTCGAGGCTGGAAGAAGCAGAGGGTGCAAGGCAGGGGCTGGCTCCGCCTCCCACAGCTTTCCTGCCCAGCAGGTGCTGCTTACACCTTATTGGTCAGAACTGTGTCACATGGCACCCCCTCACTGCAAGGCAGGCTGGGAAATGTCCCATATTTTATTGTCATGCTTTAACATCTCCGAAACTGAGGTGTGTTGTAAAACCAGTGTATTGTTGTGGGGTTGTTGGAGGGTTTTTTCCTCATTTTTAATATAGAAAATTTTGAATGTACAAAAAATAGAGAAAATAGTATTTGAACCTCCATGTATCTATCACCCAGTTTGAATTATCAACACAGGCACCCAACTGCTGTTCCATTTCTATCCCACCCACTCCTCCTGCTTTGGTGATCTTGAAATAAATCCCAGACATCACGTCAGTAAATCTGTGACTCCTTCAATAGGTTCGGTGACATCTTAGGTTCAATGAGTTACCCTCAGTCTTGAGCTGGATGCACTGAGCATCTTTTATGTCAGGTCCAAAGTGGATATAGAGAAGTGGCCATGGTGTCGGTGGATACAAGTTGAACTCCTGCTTGGCTTCGGGTTCAGGAGGACAAATGGGCCAAAATACCACTGGCTAAGAACTTAGCCTACAGAGGCCTCCACACCAGAGCCCAGTGCTCCAGCCCAGAAGACTGCTGGTCTGTGCTGTCTCCTGGCCATGGGAGGCTTTGGCTCCTCCAGGCACTCCGTGCTTCCCGGGGCCAGGGGTGGGGGGGGTTGGGGGTTGACTCCGGGACTGTGTGTGGACGGGCTGGGTGGGAAGGGCAGGCAGGGAGGGAGGCAGCCCCTTCTCTAGGGTGGCGGCTAACAAGCCCTCTCTCCCTGGCTCCCAGGTGGACCAGCGGGTGCTCCAGGACCTCCTCTTGGAGAAGCTGCCCAGGTTGATGGCTCACCTGGGGCACTACCGTGTGGATCTCTCCTTCATCACCTTCAACTGGTTCCTCGTGGTCTTTGCAGACAGTCTCATCAGCAACATCCTTCTCCGGGTCTGGGACGCCTTCCTCTATGAGGGTACCAAGGTAGGGCACCATCAGGGGTGAGCAGGACAGTCCTGAGCAAGGCCCTGCAGCCCTCTGGGTCTCGCTTCTGCCCCTGGAGAATGGGAAGACAGTGCTCCCCTGTCAGGGCTTTGAGGACCTCTCATGGGAGCATGGCTTTGTAAACTAAAGTGCTTTGCAATGTGAGGAGAAGGGGTGGTTCTGCCTCTGAAGATGTGTCTTAAAGTTTGGGGGATTTCCTTTCCCTAGGGAAGAGGCATGACTGTGATCCAGGAAGCCCATCCCTATTCCCTCCGCTGCCCATCCAGTCACCTGGGCCCCTGCTTCTCTTCTTCCTGTTTGGACTGAGCCCCATATTGGGAGGCTGGCACATGGGTGTGTGGTCCCCCTTTGCCCCTTGCCTTTCTAGGAGACCCTGGGCAGACCTCCCTGTGACCTCCACCCCAGTTTCCCCACGGTGGTTGATAACGTACCACAGTTTGCAGAGCACCTTCGGATCTGTTATTCCATTTGATTCCTACTGATGCCTCATGTAAACAGTATTACCCCCATTAGGTCCAACATGGTAGCACCTCACCCAGGGCCCCGGGACAAGTGAGGACAGAGCCAGGACTCAGTCCCCATGCCCAGATTTCACACTGTGCTCCCTCCCCCTGGGGTTTCCCTGTCTGCCTCTGCCCCTCGGCCTCCCCACACTCAAGTTGTCAACCTCTGCAGCCTGTCCTGGGGGCATCAGGGAGTCCAACACCAAACCTGCCGAAGGATTCACAGATTTCCTGACGTGTTGTCTGGGATTTATTTCAAGATCACCAAAGCAGGAGGAGTGGGTGGGATAGAGATGGAACAGCAGTTGGGTGCCTGTGGGGGTTTTCCTCCCCCTGGGGATTACCTGCCCTGGCCCCCCGTGCCCCACCTGAGCCCCCACTTTGCCCCCCAGGTGGTATTCCGCTATGCCTTGGCCATTTTCAAGTACAACGAGGAGGCGATCCTGAGACTGCAGGATGGCCTGGAGATCTACCAGTACCTGCGCTTCTTCACCAAGACCATTTGCAACAGCCAGTGAGAACCCACTTCTGCCCCTACCCTGCCTGGCCAGCACTCCCACCACCCACACATGCCCCAGGACACATAGCAGAGGATAGGCAGGTGTTTGCTGAGTGGAGATTTGTTAGTGATGCTGATCCTCCATTACAGCTTAGAAATCTTTAGGGACATTCCACTGCCCCAGTGGTCTATCTGCCCCTTACCGTGGTATTCAAGGCCCCTATGCAATTTTGTTTCTTTCCCACCTTTTCCTGCCCCTAACACCCATGCCCTGTCGTCCTGCCAAATAATTATTTGAGTTCCTAGCTCAACACCAACCTCTGAGATTTTGGCCTTGCAGTTTCTTCTACTTAGAATGCCTCCCTGTCACCTCCACCACTGCCATCTTTGCCTGGCCAACCCTACTCATTCTTCAAAACTCCGCTCACATGTCACCTCTTCCAAGAAGCCTTCCATGATAAACCTTTCCTTACGGAGTTAGAGCTCCCATAGCCCTAAGCTTCTTCCTGCCTCAGTATACATCACTTTGGGTGGAAGTTGTCTTCTTATTCACTGTTTCCTTCCTGGAAGGTGAGCTGCCCATGGGCAGGGGCCAGGGCCTCAGCCACATGGACAGAATGAATGGCAGGGTGCCCCGGAAGGCCCAGTGAATGTAGACCCAGTGGGGCCCTGGCTTTGGGCTAACTGTGCTCTCCCCCCAGGAAGCTGATGAACATCGCCTTCAACGACATGAACCCCTTCCCTATGAAGCAGCTGCGGCAGCTGCGGACGGCCCACCGGGAGCGGCTGCAGGCTGAGCTGCGTGAGCTAGAGCAGCTGAAGGCTGAGTACTTGGAGACTCGGAACTCCCAAGGCCCAGCGGTGCCAGAGGGTTGCACCAGTGAGGACGAGGGGGAGGGGGATGCCTGACTTGGCCACCTGCCCTCCCCAAAGCCCTTTCTCCCCTTTGGCTGTCAGGCCCCCGGGATGGCGGCCGTGGAACAGTGGTCCAGCCAGTGAGCCACAGCACCGCGTGTCGCTGGGCAAGTCCCTTCCCCTCTCTGGGCCTCAGTCTCCCCATCAGAACATTGTCTGCTGTGAAGCCCTTGTTTGGGACTCATAAGCACATACCCAGGGATGCCACCCCTTTCTCACTTCTCCCACAGAGCACTTTAGCACACAGACAAGCAAGAATGCTGGCTTACTGGGTAACCTGAACATTCTTTAAGTTTTATCTGTATAAAACAATGTAAATATTGGAAATAGTTGACAGGCTTTGGAACTTGAATGATTCCCAGTAACCAACTCCTCCTGGGTGGGCCCAGGGCTCCAGGGTGTCCCATCACTGGGGCCTTCCCAGCCTGGGACATCCCTGGGTTCTGCTTCTGTGGGCGTCTCTGCAGGGCCTGCCGCCCTCCTGGTTTCCTGAGGAGCGAGGGCCCTGTGCATTTGGGGTGTGTCTTCCTGGGCCACAGCACCTCTCCAGCGCTGGTTCTGCTTCCGTCCCAGGCCCAGCTCCCATCTACTGAGGCCTGTTTCCTGAGCCTTGCACCTATGCCCGCCTTTCCACTCACAGCCCGTTTGGGGGAAGGGGTTCCAAGGAAAAGCCCTGCCCACACCAAGAGAGCCCTGGGTCAGCCGCCCGACGCCTGATCTCGCTCTGCCAGCCTCATGGGCCCAGGCAAGAAGAGTCCCCTCCTCTCTGAAAAATGGGCAGCTGGAGGGTGAGGAAAAGGTGGTGAGAGGGACACAGCTCCAGCCTGTCGCCAAGTCAGGGCCAGCTCTTCTGGCACCCACTGTGTGCAGGAGCTCAGTTTCAGTTCTTCTGGGCTCTTCTGGGCCCTTCCTCAGCAGTCAGAGCCGCCTGCCCCCGCTCCCCCAAACGCAGGGGGTCAAGGCTGCGTAAGTGATTTTGGTCGCTCATTTCTCAGCGAGCCCTTGACTGTCGGTATAGGCTCACGCTGGGTAGTCTTTGGTAGGCAGGACTAGGGGTGCGGGATTCAGGCACGGAGACTTCCCGCTCTGATCTGAGGTTCCTGTCCAGGGCTGGGAAGGAAGCCACACCTGTCACTGGGGACTGGCCTGCTTGCCCACAAGTGTGAACTCTGAGGGGTTGGCACCCCAGGCACCCAGTTCCCCGACACTGTGCCCCCTACACAGCTCTGGGGAAGAGACATGCAGAGTTCTTTCTTCCCACGTGACAGGGGCTGCTGGCTGGCCCCAGGGCCCCGGGTCTGCCGTGAGCACCCCACATAGGGTCTTGACGACCTTCCTCATTTTTGCCAAACTTACATCTGCTGAGATCCTTTCACCACTAAATGGCATCTGTGAGGCGTGATGGTGGCCTGCGGGGGTCCTAGCTGCACCTCCAACAGGCTGGGTGCTGCACCCCTAAGGGCATCATTGAGGAGACAAGGGGGCCAGCCTCCTGGAGCTCCCAGGAGGGCTAAAGGACAGGACGCTGGTGCCTGGCACAAAGTGAAGCACCACCACTGGCCAGGAATGGCCTTTTTATGGAGAAAAGTCACCCAGAGGGCTTCGAAAAGGCCCAAGGCTCCAGGACAGATGACGGAGCTGGACCTTCAGCTCCAGCCTTGAAATTCAAATTCCCTCCTCAGCAAAAAATAAACAATCCCAGATCAGACAGAGGCTGTCAAGATACATGACACCCCCCTCTCCCTTCTTCCCTTCCTATCTCTCCCCTGCTTCCTCTCCTCGTCCTGCTTCTTTCCTCTCCTTGTCCTGCTTCTTTCCTCTCTTTCCTCCCTCTCCTCCTTCCCTCATCCTTCCCCTCCTCCTCCTGCCCGTTCTCCTCACCCTTCTTCCTTTCTCCCTCTTCCCTCTTCCTCATCTCCCCTCCCCACCCCCAGGCTGAGAAGAAGCTCTGCCCACAGCTCGGTGCCTCCACCTTGCCCCTCCTGGACCAGGGGAAAGGGGTGGTGCTTTGCCGTTGACCCAGCAATGTAACCTCTGCTTTGTACCTGGCTGCACCACAGAATCACCTAAGCAGCTTTTAAAGAATATCGGTGCTGTGTGCCACACAGAGCCTGTTGTGGGGCATGGGCATTCTGATACACCAGGAGGGCTGGAGACCACAGGACTGACCCTGGTCTGGCTTCCTCCAGCCCTGAAATGAAATGCTGGAGCTGGAGCCAGGAATGAGAATGGCCTGTCCTAGAGCACTGCTCACTCCATGGCGCGCTCAATTTAGAAACAAGAAGATGAAGCCTCAGAGAGGTTAACTAACTTGCCCAAAGCCATACAGCCGCTGAGTGGTTAAGCCATGCTTAAGCCTTAGAGATGCTAACGATAAGACCAGGGAGGGTTCATTCCAGCTCACCTCAACTTCTCGGGAGCCTAAAACACCAAAGGATCCAGGGGAAAGAACAAGCCTGGCCTATAGCTTCCTGAGTGATGTAGGGCCCCATGGGAGAGCTCCCGGCAAAGGAAAATAGAAGAACCATCCACCTGACAGGGAGGCTGTAACAGGGACTGATGGAAGTGGGGGTGTCACACCTCAAGAAGGTCTGTAGCTGCTGCTGCCTTCCCTCCCTCCCCCTTCTTCCCCAAAGGCGTTGGGAGCCCACCCCTGGTGTCAGATTCCTGGCCCTGCACCACAGCTGTTGCCCCCCATCCCTAGGGGCTGCTGCCTTCTAGGGCTGGAGGATCTGATCCCTCACAGCCCCACCCTCCTACCCCAGGGGATGGGACCTCTCAGCTCAAAGCGTCTCTCTTTCTCAGACACTGGGCCCCCAGCAAGCTGCCATCCCTGCTGCACTGGATAGGGGAGGGGACAGGAGTTGCCCAGGGAACCTCCCTGGGGTAATATCCCCAAGAATAAAGGGACTCCTCAAAGGAGGAGGAAGGACCTGGAGGGAAGACTCCCCCATCTCCACCCCAAAGTGGGAGGTGCACACTGACTTCTACAGAATGCCTGTACTTGGCTAACGTCCCCCACGCTCCGAACCTCACCCCCCAGGCACTGCCGTTCCCTCATTCTTAGTTCAGTCTCCCAGCGCACGGCCATATTGCCCAGAAAGCTCCATGTTGGGCAGGTAGATGAAGACTTTGCCACCCTTTCTCGCACACATTCTGGTCCTGCACAAGGCATTGGCCCACACGTGGCAGATTAAACAAAGCTGGCCATGTTGACACATAGGGAAGGAAGGGGATGGTGGTTTCCTGGCCTGTCCCAATCAACCAAGACCCAATATAAGATGCTGGCAGATGGGCCCAACTTTGAGGCCACACCGATTTTGTGGTTTTCTAACTAGGGACTCCCGGGCAGGTCATCCCTGCTCTGGCCTCAGAATGTGTGCAATTCATAGGATGGTTATGGGGGGTGGACCGGTATTAGGAGGAGAGATTAGGGTCCTTGTTCTAATCTCAAAAGGACCTTCCTCAAAAGGATCAGGATTAGGAGGAGAGATTAGGGTCCTTGTTCTAATCTCCCCCCCCCACACACACACAGGTGTACAGGCATGCACATATGCAGCATCCCCAGAAAGGGTCCTGGATTGTGTCTACTGCAGAGGCCTCCAGTGACCTCCCAATAGTCCATATACCCATGGCCCCCAGAGGTCCCTGCCAAACCCGTCTTTCCCCAACACAGTCCCAGCCACCCACCACCATGGTGCAGGGGGGCAAAGATGCAGACACAAGGCTGAGAAGGCACATCCTCGGGGCATGTAGGAAGGCTTCCTGGGGAGGTGATGAACCTGGAAGGAAGGACACCTTGGTTTAGAAAGACGGAGATGCTGTAGGAAGAGACTTCCTGGCAGAGCAGAGCATGTGCACAAAGGCACAGAGGTGCGAGTGTGTGGAGGTTGGGGGGACACCCCCGAGATACTGGCCCAAGCCCTAGGTGAATTAGGGCATTCAGATGCCTTAGCCTTGGAAAGGTGGTGGTGTCCACCCCCAGGAGTAATTAAAAATAAAGGCAATATTGAGCCATAAGTATAAGGAACTCCCACAACATTCTGATTTCTCCATATGCTTTTCTGAAACATCAAATATCCGACTCATGTTGATATCTGAAGCTCAAATTCAGTCTGAGCAGTGTGTGTGGGGGGGTGAAGGGGGCTTTGAAGGCCACACAAAGTGGGGATGGGGAGTGGGGAGCGGACTCTGAGTGGGGAGTGGCCCAGTGAACAGTGAATGAGTTGCAGGCTTTGGCCCTGGCTATTCTTTCCAAGGAGATACTCAAGAGCCCCCACTTACTTAGCCACTCTAAGTCTCAATCTTCTAACCTGTAAAACGGGGGTAATAATAGCTAAATAAAAGGGCCACTAGAATTAAATGAAATAATACATATGAAGTACATAGTATGCTCTGTTATTCACTCAGAATTGAGCTGGCTAGTGTTCTAGGTGCTCTGAGATACACAACTGAGCAAAACAAAGAGCTCTTCTCAAGAGGGGTGGTGTGGTGAAGTGGCTCCGAGCTTGGGCTTGGGAGCCGGGCTGCTTGGGGTTGATGACTAGCTGTGTGATCTTAAGCGAGGTGCTTAAACTGTGTGTGCCTCAGCTTTCTTATTTGTAAAATACGTAATAGTGTAACCTCACAGGCTTGTGTGACGGTAAAGTGAGTTAATGCATTTAAGGTGCCTAGAACAGTGCCTGGCTCACTAAGTGTGAGGTGGTAGTTTCATTAAAAGGAGGGGCCTCCGCATCTCCTCCCATTGCCTAGTGTGCTCAGGACCCCAGAGCCGGCGAGACCGGGCGGCAGCGCCCCCTCCTGGCTGCCGAGAGAACGGAGTCCTCCCGTTCCTGAGCCGCCCTCCCTGCTCTTTTCCTCCCCGCCGACTAGAAGCCTCAAGAATTTGTCTACCAGCCGGGTTTACCAGGCGCCACCCCCGTGGTGGGCTCTGCGCGCGCACTTTGCCGGGCCGGTAAATTAAGTCGTCTCCTCCAATTCTCAAACAGCTCTCGGACGCAGAAACAGTTACTGTTTCCATTTCGCCAAGGGGGAAACGGAGGCTCGGGAGGTCGAGTTCCTTGCCCCGTGGCACGCAGCGAGGGAGCGGCGGGTCCGCCTGTCCCCAGCCTCCGCTCGGTCGCCGGGCAGCCCGCCCCAATCACTGCGGCGTGTGCGCGCCGGTGTGCGCGCCTGTTCTGTGCGCGTGCGCGCGCCCGGAGACGGGTCCCGGGGGCCAGGAGCGCGGTCGGGAGGGTGGGGAAGGAGGGGTGGCCCTCGGACCCGGGGCGCGCGGGCGGGGCTCGTGCCCGGCCCCAGCCCCAGCCCCGCCCCTCGGCCCCGCCCTCCCGGCTGCGGGGCGGGGAGGAGGCGGCGGCACTGCGCGCGGGCCCTCGGCTGGCGGTGAGGAGCGCGGAGCCGGAGCCGGACGCCGCGGCCGCCACCGCCACCTGCGCGGTCGTCATCAAGGTAGGGCGGCCCGGCGCCGTCGGCCGTGCCTTCCCGGTGCGCGCGAGGTGTGCGCGCTGCGCCTCCCGGCTGCAGCGCCCTGGGAGGGATGCTGGGCTCGGCGCGCCGCGGGGGACCCGGCGGGGCGCTGGGGGACGAGGCTTCCGGCACCCCCGCGTGACCTTACAAAGCACCGCCCCTCCCCAGGCCTCAGTTTCCCCATTGGGATAGCCCCTTCCGCTCCGCGCTGTTGGGGGAGGCCGCGCTAAGGTCCAGGCTCCCGACGGCTCGGGGCTGGGATCGGCACTGTCTGCACCGCCCACCCCTCCTGCCCGCAGGGAGGGCCGCTCACGCTGGGTGTGGCGAGCCGGTCCCGACAGGGCTCCCCTGGCGGCCTGGGTGCCCCCGCGGGACCCGTCTGGACCCTACCCCTCCTGACTGGGTGACGGGCAGGGCCTCAGCTTCCAGGTACGGGAAACAGGAGGGGGCGACAGCCCGAGGTCCCCATTGAGCCCGCCTGGGCATGCAGGGTGGGGCCGTCGGAGCTGGCCAGCCAAGTCAGCCTTGCCGGGGGAGCCCTGAGTTGGGGGTGATGGGACCATCAGCTGCAGACTGGCCTGGACCAGACCCATGAACCCACCAGGGTTTAGAGAATGGTATGGAACGTCCTCTTCCCCGTCCCTGCCCCGCCAGGAATGATAGGGCTGGATCAGGTTCGTGTGTGTAGACCTCCAAGGAGGGACAGTGCCAAGAGAGCTGTGTCTGGGTGGGGTTGGGTCTGGGACAGAGCACGTGTCTGAGGGACTGTGGCTCCAGGCTCTCAGGGTAAAACAAAACAAAACAAAACAAAAGACCTCTGGCATCTGGCCCAGTGGCTCTGTAAAATCCCCTCTGGAAGGTCTTGCTGCCCCCATTACACACCTCCTATGATGGGGATCTTATTAACTCTAAACAGTTGGAAGCTGCTGGTCCTGCTCTGGGCACACAGACATCTTCCTCCTCTTCCTCCACCGTGGGGCAATCATCTGGTCCCTTCAGTCTGCTCACTTCCAGGCCCAGCAGCCCCAGGCCCAGCACTTCTCCTGCCAGAGCCAAAGGGAGCGAAGGGCAGAGGCTGGAGCTGAGGTGTCTGCCCCAGGGCAAGCAGCAGTAGGCCCGGGGCTGGTTCAGAACCTACCGGCATCAGGGCTGGAATGTGGGCTCTGCACTTCCCGCACCTGTGGAGCACCTTTGGGTTAGCAGCGCCTTAGAGGTCTGGGGGGGAGGGGAGGAGCCAGAGGAGCCCCTCTCCAGGCCCTTCGTCCTGCCTCCAGTGCCTCTTCCTCCTCCTCTTCTGTTGCCTGCCCTGATGGAGGAAGTATTTCTGAGAACCACGTCTGGGCCTTCTCGTCACTCTTGTCCACTTCATGACCTGCCCTCACCCAAGAGCTTTCTTACTGCCTGGGCCGGTGGTGAGCTCTGTGTCATCAGAGGGATGTGAACAGAGGCTGGATGAGCACTTGGCTGGGGGTGAATTACCTTTGACTGCAAGTCTGGGATTCTCCGTCTGACTAACAGTGTGACCATGACCGTGCCCGCTGGTTATGGTGGAGCCTCACAGAACCTGGAGCTAGACCACAAATGAGTACTGTTACCCCCTTGTAAAAGCAGCCCAAGTATATGTGCTGTCCCTCGAACGGAGCTCCAACACACACTTACACACACGCTTAAGTGCTACCTAAGTCTCTTGTCGTCTCTACATATGTATAATCTGGGCTCTGTTTTCCTGCTCAGCATTTTGGCCTGATTTAGGGGCATGGCAGATTCTGGCTATTACAAAGTCATCCTATGCTAATAATTTAAAAATGTACTATGGAATTATGGCATGTCCAAGCTGAAAGGGATCTGAAGAAATCATCTCTTCAACCCCCTCATTGTCTAGATATGCATCCCCTAGCCCCAGAGGGGACATGATTTGTCCAAGATGACACAGCAAACCAGCAACCAAGACCAGAGTATTTGCTTATTTGTTGGAAAACACATACCACATAGTAAGTGAAAGCAGTCTGTATTTATTCCTATAAAATTAGCAAAAATAAATACAAAAGGATAAACCTCTCTGCTGGCAAGGCTGTGGGAATTCTCCAGCAGCATTTAATTTTGCAGGGCAATCTGGCAGCCTGTTACAAGAGTCCAGGGAAATGATTCTAACTGCCCTTTGCCCCTAGACTTCTTACTTTGAGGACTTTACCCTGAGGAAGTAACTATAGAGAGAGATGAATGCAATGCTGTTATTTATAACAAGTTTTCTCATAGTGAAGCTCTTGGTGTTTTATCTGAGGTTTAATAAACATTTCATTTGAAAAGTACAGCTTAAAAAATAGTAGCATTAAAGCTTCCGTTGCCGGAATCTGGCCAACATAAAAGCAACGTGGTCCAGAGGAAAGCTCACAAGATTAACGTCAGTAGGCATAGATTCCAGGATGAACTCTTCATGTACCCTGCTGTGTGAGCTTGGTTCAGTCCCTTTCCCTTTCTTTCTTTTTTTAAAGATTTTATTTATTTGAGAGAGAGAGCTGAGCACGAGCAGGGGGCAGGGGGCGCGGTGTAGGGGCAGAGGGAGAGGGAGACACAGACTCCCCACTGAGCAGGGAGCCCCTCGAGTTTCTCGATCCCAGGATCCCGGGATCATGACCTGAGCCAAAGGCAGCCGCCCAACCTTCTGAGCCCACTCAGGCGCCCCCCGCTTTCCCTTTCTGACCTCACTTTCCCCATCTGTGAAACGGGATAGGTTCAGTGATTGCTGAATTTCTTTCAGCTCCGACAACCCGCCTTGGGGATCTAACAGATCTCTGTAACTAAAGCCTATATTGGAACAGTGAACACGGTGATAACCAAAGAATGTTCTAGCCTTCCTCCCCCATCATTAAATGAATCCTCTTAGAGACAGGCAGCTAGTCTTTTTTCCCTGGGAAGGGGCTTCATTCAGCATTAAACTTTTGTTAGTTGCAAATGGCCAGAACCTGGATTGTTATATAAGAGTGGAGTGTGGTTTTGTTTTTATTTTTCTTTGCCAGATATCAGGGGACAGAGATTTTTCAGGAAGACCAGAAAAGAGTGCAGCAGGATCTTCTGTTTGTTATTTTAAGGCTACAGGCTGTGCCCTGCCTCCTTCAGACCAGATTAGAGGTGCTTTGCAATCACACCTACTATGAAGGGCCAGGAATAGGTGACTTGACTTCTGTGAACAAACATTTATTGGGCACCTATTGTATACTAGGCCTTGAGGTGCCTCCTAGGGTCCTGCAGGTTGCCATGAGAAATATATTAGGTTAAACTATGTGAAATGGCCAATATCTGACTGTTTTTGACTACAAGAAATGACAATTTCATTCAATTCAGTCTAAATGGAAAAAGATAGAATTAAAGAGCCCTGTGCTCTCTACCATAATTGAGAAATTGGCAGGGTGCAGTGGAGGCTAGGACAGTGTGATTATAAGCTTGGAAAAGTCAAGGAGGAAGGGCATGGGAGCCTGACCTTGAAGAATTAATAATAATAATAATAATAATAATAATAATAATAATATTGAGTACTTCCCACCTGCCCGATTCTGTCCTAAGTGCTTTACATTCATTCATTTAGTCATTTAGCTGTTCGTTTATTGAACACCTACACTGTGCTCTGTATTTTCTGGGGTGGAGGCAGGTATCTTGACAGTAAATAAAATAGACCCAAGCAATCTGTCCTAAAGAAACTTACAATCTGATAGGGGGGGAAAAGACAATAAACAATAAGTAAAGCAAATGATGATAAATGGGGTGGAAGAAATAAAAGACAGGGGTTATGTTTCGGGCATGTGAGGGGGAGTGGAAGGACTGGGTTGGGATTTTAAATTGGGTGGTTGGGGGGATCATTAAGTGGGAGACTTTTGGGCAAAGTCTTGAAGGCAGTGAGGAAGGGAGCTGGGCTGGTTTCTGGGGAAGAGCCATCCAGGTGGAGGGGACAGCCAGTGCAAAAGGCCTGAGGTAGGACCGTGCCTGACACGTTCACAGGCGAACAGGCCAAAACAGAGTGACGGAGGAGGCAGGGGAGACTGGTAAGAGGTGCCACTGGTGGTCGGGTTGTGGACCCTGCCCTGTACATCATGGCATCCTCTAAGTTTCGGGGGGGGGGGTACTCTTTTTTTTTTTTTAAGATTTTATTTATTCATTTGACACAGAGAGAGCAAGTGAGCACAAGTGGGGGGCAGAGGGAGAGAGAGAAGCAGGCTCCCCACTGAGCAGGGAGCAAGATGTGGGGCTTCATCCCAGGACCCTGGGATCATGACCTGAGCCGAAGGCAGACGCTTAACCGACTGAGCCACCCAGGTGCCCCCTTTTTTTTTCTTTTTTTAAGTAAACTCCACGCCACACTTGGGACTCAGACTCATGACCCAAGATCAAGAGTTGTATGCTGTACTGACTGAGCCAGTCAGGTGCCCCGAGGAGGGGGCACTCATTTTACTCCTCTTTTTCAGTTAAGAAAACAAAGATATGGAGACATTAGGTAGCTTGCTGAGACACCGTGTCTCACAGAGGAGCTAGGGCTTTTAGTAGAGGGCAGGGAGGAGCTGTGGGACGGGGCCAGGGCATGGCCAGATCTGAGTGTTAGTGCGCTTCCTCTGGGGTGCAGAGAGAAGCTGTGGAAATAATCCAGGCTGGGGGATGAGGTGGACCCAGGCAGTGAACCAGTGAATGTGGGGGCAGAGGATCTGCCGAGCTTAGTGCTGGGAGTGGGGAGGGGGGTCCAGGCCAGGTGAGCAGGAGGAGGAAGAGGAGGAAGCCAGGCTGGTCTTAGGCTTATTTATTTATTTATTTATTTATTTATTTATTTATTTATTTAAAGATTTTATTTATTTATTTGAGACAGAGAGAATGAGAGACAGAGAGCATGAGAGGGAGGAGGGTCAGAGGGAGAAGCAGACTCCCCGCGGAGCGGGGAGCCCGATGCGGGACTCGATCCCAGGACTCCAGGATCACGACCTGAGCCGAAGGCAGTCGCTCAACCGACTGAGCCACCCAGGCGCCCTTAGGCTTATTTATTGAACAGACACTTAATAGCACTTCTGCTCCAGGCACCATCTAAGATTTGACGTACATTAACCCATTCAATCCTCAAAGCATTATGGAGGATAGATACTCTCATTTATTATTACTACTTTTTAAAATGGGTGTATTCTATTGTATGTAAGTTATATCTCAATAAAGTTAATTTACAAAGAATGTTTCTTTCTATTATAAATACTTGATGGTAATGGGGAATTTAGAAAAAAAGGAAAACAGGGCGCCTGGGTGGCTCAGTCGGTTAAGCGACTGCCTTCGGCTCAGGTCATGATCCTGGAGTCCCTGGATCAAGTCCCTCATCGGGCTCCCTGCTCGGCAGGGAGTCTGCTTCTCCCTCTGACCCTCCTCCCTCTCATGCTCTCTGTCTCTCATTCTCTCTCTCAAATAAATAAATAAAATCTTTAAAAAAAAAAAAGGAAAACAGAAAATGAATTATCCGTATCTTCTATTTTCATCTCAGATAATCAATATAAGTATTTTGGTGTATTAACTTTGTCTTTTTTTTACTATTTTCCCCATTTTTTAAGAGATTTTGTTTATTTGACAGAGAGAGAGAGCACAAGCACGTGGAGGGCAGAGGCAGAGGGAGAAGCAGACTCCCCACTGAGCAAGGAGCCCGATGCGGGGCTCGATCCCAGGACCCTGGGATCATGACCTGAGTCAAAGGCAGACACTCAACCCACTGAGCCACCCAGGCGCCCTATTCTCCCCATTTTACAGATGAGGACACTGGGGCCCAGGGTCAGCCATTTGAAGCCATGTCATCTGGCTCCAGTGTCCAGGGTCTTCATCTCTGTGCTGTGCTACCTGGAATGTCAGTTGGTGGGTCCCATGGAGACACCCCCCCAACTCCCCCCACCCCGGCATCAGTTCACAGATCGGGCAAGTGAGGCTCAGTGAAAGGCAGGGCCTTGTGTCGCATCTCTCACCTAGTTGGGAGCAGATACGTGAGGGCTCATTCTAAGAAGAAAGAGGATGCTGAGAACTTGTGCAGGGTTGATGTGGCAAGTGCTTTTGGTCTGGCCTTGAGCCCAGAGTTTGCAGGGGGCTGGCAGGTGGCATGACCCCACCCCCAGGGAGTGCCCAGGACCGCCGGGCCGGGCTGCCGGGGCAGGCCCTGCCTCCCTGAGCTCAAGAGTCTCAGCCTTCCTGCGGGCCCTGGGTGGGAGGCGGCCAGGAGATGGGGAGGGAGAGTTTGGGGCTCTGCCAGGCCTGCAGGCCCCCTGGGAGTTGTCTCTTGTACTCTGACTGTGCATTTATTTCTGGCTCTGGGGCCAGCAAACTCCTGGGGCCGCCTGCTGCTAGGGATGCAGTCCTGGCATCTGGTCCCAGCACAGCGACCAGTTGAGCCTTGCGCCGGGGTCTTCCCCACCCCCCCACCCCGCCCCACCTGCAAAATGGCATCATAATGGTGCCAGCTGCAGGGTGCAGTGAGGTGTAGGTGGAAAGTGCAGGCCCATGGAGGTGCTCAGTAGATGGGCAGCTACTGTTGCTATCCCTGAGGCTACCCCGGGCTGTTGGCTCAGGCCGGGGGATTGAGCCTGCCCCAGCCAGAGCACCTCCGCAACACTCCCCTTCACACCTGGCTGAACCAGGTAGGGCCCAGCCAGCGCCAGAGAAGACAGAAATGAACCTGGGGCAGTGGCCTGCAGTCCAGGATTGCAGACAACAAAAGACGCAGTGGAACGAAGGAAGCCACGCCTCTGAGGAGGGAGACCTGACCTGGCCAATAACGTGCTCTGTAGGCAAGTCCTGTCCCTTCTTTATGCCCCTTGTTCTCACCCATAAAGAGGGGAGAATATTTCCTGCCTTGATGATTGTAACAATCTTCATCCTAGCAGCCATCTACCGAGGCTTCCCTGTGCTTGGGGAGTATGGATGGAGAGAAACCAGACGCTTCACTGCCTGTAAGGGCACGCAGCCGGAGGGTGGGGGCGGGGGACCCCAGCTCTGATAGGGAAGCCCAGGAGCCGTGGCCCTCAAAGAGGGGCATCTAACCTAGCCTAGGGTGGGGCTGGAGGTGGGGAAGGCTCCCGGAGAAGGTGCCGTCTGAGCTGGGTTGTTAGTGGGATGGGAGTCAGCCAGACACTGGAGGGGAGGAAAGCAAAGAAGGTCATTGGGTAAATGGCCCACCTCTCTGAGCCCCAGCCTCTTCATCTGTAGGATGGCTCAAAAGTAAATACTTGCTTTGCCTAATTTATAGGGTGGTTGTGAGGCTTAAAATTGGATAAAGAGCATGGAAGCGCTTTTGAGCTATAAAATGTCAGGCACCTGTTTGTTGTTTATTGTGATGTCTGGAGCCCCTGGGGATTTGGGAAATACAGGACCAGCATCCTTCTGGGTCTCAGAGAACATCTGGTCTGTTTTAAAAGGCCTCAAATCAAAGCCAACAGGGACAGAAAGCCTCTATTCACCTCATACCCCTGATTTAAGAGCTCAAGAGTATTTCTGTACCGGGGTGTGGCTGTGCTTAGAGGGGGCCAATCACAGCCCTGTCCCGTGGAAGAGGACAAGTGTCTGCAGAAAGCCATCAAGCCGTAAGCACAGGCCAGGCCTCAGGACCTGGGTGAGAGGGGCTAAGGGACATGCCAAAGGAAGGGCGGGGACGACGGGAGTGCCATGAGATCACTGAGGAGAAACAGTTCTGGGTCGAGGAGGTCCACGAGGTCACATTAACTGGAAAAGCAAGGCAGAGAACAGTATGTGGGCACTGAGCCTGCTAGGGTTTGGGTTTGGGAGGAGAATGTATCTACACCCTTGCGGATATGGAAAAATATGCAGAAAGACACACATCAAGCTGGTTGATTTTCACTATCACTTTTGTCTTTTCTATATTTTGAAATTTTTGCATGCATTTGACATTTGTTTCTAGAACAAGTTGTCCGTATGTAATATATGTGACAGTGTAATGAGGACGGTATAACAGTCTGACATCAGCAGGCTGGAGGGTTCCAGGAGGCACCCATAGCACAGAGCCATGGGGGGGGGGGCCTGGATGATACCCCCCGGGTGGCCCTCCAGGACAGTCGAGAGCAGAGGCCAGCGATGGCTTGAGGGAGGCATCACTGAAGGAGAGGTCTCTGGGATAGGTCCTAGGACCTTTCTTGGACAGAGACTGGGGTTAGAGGTGGCGGCAAGCACCGTCAGCATGGTGGGCAGACTGTCCAGGCCAGGGACCGCAAGCTGCATCAGCAGGAGCCCAGCGTCAGATCCAGAAAGATCAGGGTTCTCCTGGCATTTGGGCCACCCCCGGAGTGGGACTAGGACAGCAGGGACAGGTCCAGGGGGCCCGCTGGCTAGGGCGGGGCCTGTGCCTTCAGATTCTGTGATGCTTCAGGGTTCCGCCTCAATATGCCAGACCCCAGCAGACCCTTTTCCCTCAACCGTGCACTTTCTTGGGGCTCTCACACACCTTCCCACCTCTTTGCAATGGAAATGAAGAAACTAAGCTACTGTCATATTTTCTTGAATGCAGGGTACCATCTGTTGTGAGATACACCAGATATACTGGTGAATCCCAGTTTCAGAGATGTTAAATGTTAAAAAACTGTGTCTTAGAATCAATCCGATATAACATGCAATAGGCCCCATACTAGACTCTTAATGTACGTATACTCATTTAATCCTCTATCAACCTCCTGGCTAGATATTCTTGTCCACTTTTTATAGATCAGGAAACAAGGGCCCAGAGAGGTTAAGTGATTTTTGCAAGGTCACAGAGCCAGCAAAAGATAAAGCTGGGATTTGAACCCATCCACCACTTCTTCCTCCTCCAACCCCACAAAGAAAAGGCTCCTAAGTGCTGGCCCTTAGGAAGAAGAAAGTGTTCGTGCTGCAGAGTGAACATAACGCCAGTTCAGAGTTCAGAAGTGCCCCACTGGACTGGTCATTAAACTCCCAGGACTATGAGTAATGGGGGAAGGCCTGGAGGGGAGCGGGGGAGATAATGGACAGGAGGGAGCTCTGAGAGCTTGTTGGCTGGTTCATTAGCCTCATCCTTGTTACGATCATTACCAAGAGTGGGTTGACCTATGGCCCACCCTGGAGAGAGACCACAGAGACCTGCCCCACACAGATTACCCTAGAGCCTCACCCAGAAAGGCCCATTCATTCATTTCCTACGAAGTTATTTTTCAATTTACTCTTGTGAATGAGACCTTTATCCATGTATGGGTCGCTGAGTGCCTTTGAAGCCCGGCTTGATGCTGGGGATGCAGAGCAGAACAGACCTAGGTGCTGCCCTGGTGGGATCGCAGACCACAGGAGATGGGCAGTAGTCCTAAAGTCTCACAGAACTTGCCACAGGTGCCTGAAGGAGAAGGGAGGGCCTGCAGAGCAGAGAATGTGCTTAGTTCAGGGTCGCTGCAGAAGGCTCTTCTAAGGGAAGGATTTTTTTCTTTTTCAAAGATTTTATATATTTATTTGAGAGAGAGAGATTGAGAGAACGAGTGGGAGGAGGGGCAAAAGGGGAAGCAGATTCCCCGCAGAGCAGGGAGCCCGATGCGGGGCTCCATCCCAGGACCCTGGGATCATGACCTGAGCTGAAGGCAGAGGCTCAACCGACTGAGCCACCCAGGCGCCCTAAGGGAAGGACTTTTGAGCTTGAGATCTGAAAGACCAGTAGGGAGTGATCAGGTGAAGGGGGGGAAAGGAGCCTGTTGGACAAAAGAAACAGCCCCAAGGCTGAAGGAAATGGACCATTGAGGACTTAAAAGCACTGAGTGTCTCCAGCTCTGATTCCTGGGCAGATGAGGCTGGAGAGGCGGAGCGGGCCAGACCCTGTGGGTCCTGGAGCAGAGGCCGGGGAGTGACATGCTCAGATGGGCATCTTTGGAAGAGGTTGGGGGCAAGATGGTTGGTAGGTGTGTGCAGGTGCGAGCAGCTGGGAGCAGGGGGCATAGAGATCAGTAGATGGTTTACAAGGTGTTGGGGGGGGCATTCATGATGGATTGGCTGTGAGTCCAAGGATGAGGGAGCCACCCAGATGACCCGGGGAGAGAAGAGCTGTAGTGGTAAAGCTGTCATCCCGTTGGTACCTCCTGTCCTGGTTTGGGTTTTGTCCATTTTCTTCCCCAGCCCTCCTTAGGTATCCTGGTTCATCCAGCACCAGAGTTTTGCTGGATAATGGGGAAAGAAGTCAGCGGGTGAAGGTTTCGGGGTGAGGATGAGGTGACGGACCTCATGGGAGGAGAGAAGGGAGGGGCAGACGGGCAGGGACGAGGTAGAGGAGGCCAGTGATGGGCCGCCTCACAGGGGCAGAGCTGTGGGAAGGTGTCCCAGGTTACTGGACACAAGAAACAGGCCTCACAGGAGGTGGTTGTCACACAGCCCAGACGCCATCCCTGGAGTTGGCCTCTCAGAAAGGCCGGATCCAAGCTTGGCAGCAGAGTCAGGGCAGTGCCGAATGGGTTATGTCGCCCCGGAGAGCAGTCTGTGGTACCCGGGCGCTCTCCTCGGGCCTGAACCTGTTTTATTGCTCCAACAGGGGTGCCGACAAAGGCCCGGTCACATCTGGCAGATGACAGGAAGCAGAAGGTGCGGAAGGTGCAGTCAGCAAGGGGGCGCTCGAATTAGTGACTTTGGAAGCAGGTAGAACATTTTCACATGATGACGAAGTGCACGGTGTGGCCAAGGGAAGGGGGTGACTGAGGACAAGGAAAGGAGGGTCATCTGGAGATGAGTTGTCCTTGCACAGGGGAAACTGAGGCTGGAGAGGATCTGGGACTTGTCTGAGGTCACGCAGCCAGTCAGTGGCTCTGCTGGTGTGGTTTCCTGTGCTGTGGGTTCCAGATTTCGGAGGTTGGTTCCTCGGTCTTCCTTGGGAGATGAGAACCTGATGCCGCTGGGTCTGCGTACGGCCCGGGCTAGGTGTCAGGAGGCCTGGGCCGGGGGCTGTGGCCAGCCGAGGGGTGGACGTGGACGGGAGTGCTTGCGGGAAGACTGAAAGGGGGAGCAGCTGAGCGCGCAGAGTGCTGGGAGGGACTTACCGGCGAAGGAACCAATGCGAGCCGGGGCTGCTGATGGGAAGCGTACCGAGCCTCTTTGGGATGTGGCGAACATACAGGCCAGTTTTTCTCAGTCTAGGGAATAGTATCAGGTCCTGGGCGCTTGCCAAGGGTGGGGGAGGTGGGAGCAGCCTGGCCTGGCAGTGGGGAGAGTTTCTTCATTGACAATGTGGAGAGCTGCAGGCATATCATGATAATAAAAAGTCACTTTTAGTCGGTCTTATTATTGTTTTTAAGTTCTCTATAGAAAATGCACCCCCTTCTTGTCTGCACCCAGGCCTACTGCCCTTGTCCCCCCACCACCACCTCCCACGGGGCCCCAGCTCTCTTCTTGGTTTACTCCTGGGCCACACCTCAGCTTTGAATGGCCAGCGGAGAGGCCGTTGAAGGTTTTGGAAGAAGGGATGCTTCTGTCTCACGGTTGCCCAAGTGGGACTCAGCTTAGGAGAAGTCAGGGGGGGAGGTTAGGAAGACAGCCTGGAGTAAGCGAGAAGGATGTGGGAGATGAGGAGGATGAGAGCAGGGGAGAATAGAGCCGCAGAGAGACAGGAGCAGGACTTCAGGCATGCCCCAGAGGGCCCGGGACCCATAGCCACAGCTGTCCGCCACCACACCAGGCCTGGGCCGGCACATCGGGGGGACCACCAGGCTGCAGGGGCTCCAGGTCCTGCGGTGTCTAGAGCTGTGGTTGGCAGTCAAAGGCAGACTCCTTAGGCTCTAGGAGCACCCCCAGATCTCACCCCCTAAACAAAACCTTCCAGAGTGTGAGGACAGCAGTAACGCCCCTCAGGGGTTAGTTCCCAGTCCGCAGACATCAGTGGGACCTCATGGGTATCCAAACAGCAAACCCATGAGCTGGGTTTGATTAGTCCCATTTTACAGCTGAGGAACCAAGGCTTCAGAGGGAAGGAGAGTAACTCCTGGAATCGTGGCCTACTGATGGCTCCATGTCCTGCCCCCCATCCTGATAGCACTTGTAACTTGACTGGGACCCACACCTCCATGCCACCCTCAGCCACCCTCAGAGCCAGCAGGTGACCTCGTGACTCAGGAGATACAGCTGCAGAGGGCTGAGAGGTACAGGGACCCGAGAATGGCCCAGTAAGGGGCTGGACTGTGGCCGGGACGCCAAAGAAGCAGCTGGTTTTAGCATCAAGAACTAGAGATTTTCGTTCTCCCTGGGATCTGCCACTGACCAGCCAGGTGACCCTGGACCAGTTACATCCCTTCCCCACTCCTTGTTTCCTCACCTGAAAAGTGAGGGGGTTAGACTAGATGATCTCTACCATCCTGTGCAGCCTGAAAATCCTGAGAGTCTCCCCAGCTTCTATTCTGATGGCCTCCCAAGTGAGGTATGCAAGACGCTCGTTGGGGTGCAGGGAAAATATTGTCTCAGAGAGAATCATTCAGCTTTGCTCACGTTTGCAGACCCACTGACACCCACACCCAGGCCGTCAGGCAGCCTCGTGTCCCGTGTCTCCAGAAGTCTCTGGAGAGAAGGGGAGAGCACTCTGAGAAAGGATGGCAAGGACGCCCCTACTCTTTGTTTTCAGGAGTTCAGTACAGTTAATTTAACCTCGTTAGTGAATCCGGGTTCATCCAGACTAATTAATCCAGATTGGATTTGTGGATTATATTAACCAGCTTGAACTAGACTAATCCTCACAAAATGGACAAGTGGTTTTAGAAGATCCCTATCTGAACAGTGGGTTCTTAGTGCTCCTAATAATATGAGTACGAGTGGACAAGAAATTAACACTTGGGTTTCTGGGCATGATCCCATCGGCAGCCACAAGACAAGGGGAAAAAAAAAACAACAAAACCAGTGACAAGGTAATCAAGTCTGAGAAGTCAGCCCAAGATGTTTTTCAGTTGGGGGGGGGCACTGTTTGAAATACAGATTTAGAGTCACTCTGGTAAACGATGAATCTCGGCTTGTGTATATGTTGTGCCCCATAGCTCCTGATGATAGTTACTCGTATAAAATATTGGCGGGGTGGGGCTCATTTTTTTTTTCTCTTTGGAAAGAGTATAAACGATAAAGAGAAAACGTCCCCCTGCTCTAACCTGCTGGTCCTTCTCTATGTAGCTGCCATGTCGGACAAGTCACCGTGTTTGTGATCGAACTTTGTTCCATTGGGGTTTGATTGCTCCATTTTTCTACCTGTTCCCAGGGCAGTGACCCCGTGGCTACCTCTGGGCCCACAGAGCCCAGCACAGGGGTCTGTCCGCAGCTGGAGACATGGAAAATGTAGGGTGAGGCGATGTGCCCCGATTTACCTTTCCCAGTGTGGGACTGCTGCCGAGCTGACCTTCCTGGCAGCAAAGACTCGGGGTCTGTCTCCCCTCCTGACCCTAAGGAGCCCCATCCTTCCCAGCCTAAACCACAGTCTGGAGAAATGCAGCCCACCTTTCAAAGGCCTGCGTCTCAGGAGGGTCCAGCTAGCGTGAATGATCCCCACCCCCACCCCAGCACCCGCCTCACAATTAGAAGACTTCTTCCCCCAGCCATGCTTGGAATTTGTCCCTCTGAGAACGGCAACACAGATAAGGAAAAAATATTTGGTACTGTATCCAGGCACAGGATCAAAGGAAACTTTGTTCCATGTCTTAGAGGACTCTCCCGAGCTGGGGTGCCAGAAATCCAGATCCCATTCCCGGTTCTGCCCTTTAGGGATGTCCCTGGACAAGTGGACTCAATTTCCCTTTTTGTACCCCATGAGCCCTTGAGGTCTGGCCAGCGCTACTATTCTAAGAAGTGAATCTGGGATCTTTTGGGGTACCTGCTCTGCCGAGTGGTTCTCAGCCCCCATCTGGAGGAGTTGAGTATGGTCTGGGTTCCAACCTGGGTGAGAGATGGGGTCAACTTGGAACATGATGGGGAGGCGAAGAAGATGGGGAGACGATGGGAAACTTAGTTACACAAGAAACTCCCCTGCCTGAGTGGAGCCATCGCAGGGGCAAGTGGTCGGCGGCCTCAGATCCTCTGAAAGGTTGTGTGGGGCGATGGCAGTGGATGCCGCTGGTGGGGCTTGAGGCAGGGCAGGAGGGGAAGTGTGGATTTCTGCTCAGTAGAAGGAAGTCTGACAGCTGAGCTGCTCTGTCCCCGGAAGGAGTGAGCTTCCCATCACTAGAATGGTACAAGCCAAGACCCTCAGACTTTTCAGACAGCGTGGTGTGGAAGGGAGGACAGAGAGCTGGGCTGGATGTCCACCTGGATCCCTGACGCTGGGCCGTCCTGAAATATTTGTTCTGTTTTTTTGCCCCAGATGTAATAAGATCATTTGAAAGCCGGAGTTAGCCCGTCTGGCTAAGAATTAGATTAGATAAGAATTAGAGCTTTAAATCAGCACAAAGGGGGTGGGGGAGGGGCACAAGGCTTTCTCTGCTGCCAGCCTGTTAAGGGAGTTTGGGTGCCTCCCAGCACCCAGCTTGCCCTCCACCCCCAGATCTTTAGATCTTTCAGTATTGCCACTTGGAGGAGAAAGGACATGGACACTTTGTGCTTCTGGTTTAATCTGTAAGCCCTGTTTACCTTATGCATTTTTGCTAAGTGTTCGTTTCAACCCATTAATACAGTTAAATACCATAGGGCAGTGCCTAGTTCACGGTGAGTACTCAGTAGAATGCTATTATTACTTATTTTGAATTTATCTTGGATTTGCCGTGTGCCAGGCTGTGTTCTAAGTGCTTGTCATATATGAACTCATTTACTACTTTAGGATGACAAAACCTGAGGCCTGGAGAGGTTGACTAGCCTGCGCAAGGCGTCCCAGCGGGCGTGTGCTAAGACCAGTGTCTGTAACTATCTCTGCACCTCGCTGTGTGGTCACATCACGCAAGAAAGAAACAAAGCATGTGTGCCTTCGTTCTCCCTTCAGAGCCTCCCTAAAGCCTCAGGATGGTGGCAAGCAGAGATGCACATTCCCATTGTACACATGGGGCACTGGGGCCCAGAGACGGACAGGGACTTGAGCAGGGTCACACAGCCAGTGGGGGCTGGAGCTGGGCCCCTGGTCTCAGAACATCTGTGTACCTTCCCTGCGCAGAGCCCCATGGGAGTCCCTGTGAGCAGGCGCCGCTCCCTCAGGGGCTCTTCCTTCACCGGGAGCAGCCAGAGTCCCACAGAGGGACAGCAAGCCAGATGCAAGGGGATGGGAAGAGTCAGCCCTCTGTCCAGACACAGATCCTCCAGGCCCTTCCTGAAAGTGCCCAGGAAAGTGGTGAGGACGCTCCCCCTACAGCAGGGCCTTCTGTCCAGGGAGGCGTGGGCAGAGAAGGCCCTGAGTAGCCCGGCTAGCCCGGAGTGAGAGGGAGAGGGAGGACCTGCCTCCCCAGGGAAAGTAGAGCACAGGCAGAGGGAGGAGCTGGCTGATGGCCCTGCGGGAGAGCCGGGCCCTGATACCTCGGTGCTGCTCGCTCTTTTCTTCCCTTTTGGGGCAGAATTTGCATAACATAAAATTTACCACTGTAACCATTTGTAGTTCTGTGCCCTGGAGTATGTTCACCCTGTTTGTACAACCAGCAGCACTGTGATTTTTAAATTTTGATCTCACAATAGCCTATTCTGTTCTTTAATGGTGTTGCTGACATGTATTCGTGAAACGTGTGCGTTGAGTGCTGAAATTTTCACGCTTGACAAAAAGGACCATGTGTCGGAGCTTCCCCCATGCCAGGCATTGCCTTGAGGCATTGTAAATGAATAAACTCATTGAATCCGTACCATTTCCCTGTAAGTTAGGTTGTGTCGTTGACCCCAGTTTACAGATGAGAAAACTGAGGCGCAGAGAGGCTTAGTATCTTTCCCCACATCCCTCCCTGGCTCTTGTCCAGGCCCACCAGTTGCTGCCGTTTATTGAGGACTCACTGTGCACCAGGCTAACTGCGCTGTTCAGCCTTGGAGCCATTTAATAGCAGCCTGGCAAGAGCCAGGTGCCCATGTGGGTTGCAAGATCTAGAGAAGGAGAGTCTGGGTTTATATCTGGGTCTCCGACTCTGAAGCCTGTGTCTTGGCCACCTGACCTCGACGCCTGCTCTTCAAGACAGGGAGGCTGGCATCTGAGCCCCCGCCTGGTTCTTGAGGGCTGGCCTGAGCCACGTTTGTGTATTGAGAATATTTGCGAGATGGAAAGGCAAAGAGTCACAGCCCCAAGTGGCCCCGAGTTAGGAAGTGGTTGTGTGCTCATGGAGCCTTTGGAGGACAGGTTCCTGCTGCCTGGTAGTGGTGTAAGCTCAGAGAAGTGACTCCATTGCTCTGAGCTGAGCACAGCTTGCCGTGCCCATGACATGGGGTGATTCTCATGGTGGCTGTGAGGAGTAACCTGAACAGTGCACAGGAAGGACTCTCTGCAAATCACAGAGCTGCGTTGTAGAGCGGTGGCTCTGCGTGGTCCCCAGATCAACTGCATCACTGTGCCCTGGGAACTTGTTAGAAATGCACATTTTCAGGCCCCCTACTGAATTGCTAAATCAGAAACTCTAGGATGGGCCCAGCAATCTGGGAGTTAATCAGCCTTCCAGGTGATTTCTGTTGCACCCTCAGGTTGAGACCCGCTGTTGGAAAGCTGCACACAAAATGTTCATGAGATACTGTCACCAAACCGAGCAGAGAGTCAGACTTGGGCCAGAAGGGCCTCCTCAGCCTGGGCCACTGACATCTTTCCTGTACTCTTCAGCCTCCGTGGGGCCTCCTGCCCTTCCTGGCCCACGGGCCCAGTCTGAACAAATGATTGGGGGGAAGCTCAGGGAGGCTAGAAATGGGGACACAGTGGCCTTGCCGTCCTCCCCTGGCCCCTGTTGCAGTTGCTACCTGAAGAATTGATTAGGGCCGAGCATTATGTCCGTGGTCTTAAGCTGGGGAGGGAGAAGCAGGAAGGGACCACCCAGTGCCCTCCAGTGTGTCCGGCCGGGCTAGGATCAGAGTGCCGGGTTGCCCAGGCAGGAGGAGGAAACAGGCAGGCAGGCCCTCAGTCATATCTGGGGACTCGGAGCACAGGGAAATGGGTTGAGGGAAGAAAGGAAACCATTTTCTGATGTAAAACCCCAGCTGCTGAGATGTGGTCTAGGAGCCAGGCCTCCCGGCTCCACGGCTCTCTCGAATTGCTAGGACCTGTGGAGACAGGTCAGCCCTTGACTCCTGGTTAGCAAATCCGAGGCTCTGCCCTCCTCTAATCAGGCACACTTTTCCTCCTGAGCTCAGACAAGTAAGGCCTCAGAATCTTCCTCCTCCTCTCCCTTTTCATGCTCCACAGCTCCCCTCTCCAGCCAGCTAGAGCCGGGCCTAAAACAGAACCCACTCACCCACCTATTTCTTCCTTAGATACAAGCCCAAAGTTGAGGAAAGAAAATACTTTCTCCGGCCAAACATTCTAACTACTTAATAGCTGGGGCCACATTCCCAGCAGCCCTCACCTCACCACACCCCTGGTTTCAAACTGACATCTTCCCGTGGTCTCAAGTGCCAAGGCCTAGCCAGATTCAGAGCGCTCTCCAGTACCTGGCTGCTCCCTTGCATGTGCCCAGACCCCAGCCAGACCAGACCCTTGTGGTTCCCTGGCTGTGTCTTTTACTTCCTCCCCCTACACCACGCACCCTTACCCCCTTTGCTCTGTGCTCAGCTCACCCGACTCAGCCTTTCAGGCTGGCCTCAAACAGACCTGCCCCGAGGCTCTCACCCACTGCCCGGATTTCCACCTTCCCACTGCAGCCTGTTCAGTCCTATTCACCCCGAATTGAGCTCGCTGGTTCCGTGTTGGACTCTCCCATCAACCTGAGCCCCCGAGGGCAGAAGTCCCTGCCAGGTCATCCTTGCCTCTCCCCCACCAGCACCCTGCAGAGGCCAGGCTCTGGGAGGGCCCCAGGAATGCAGGTTGAAGTCACACTGGGCCCCAGGGTCCCTGCAACAGGGCAAGGTGGGAGCTGACTTGTGGGCCAGAGGTGGGGGCCCCCCCAGAACTGAGACTGGAGGGCTTCCGCTCAGTGTGGAATCCTGAGCCAGGCACTCTCCCTGTCCGGCCCCCTCTGTCCAAAGACGGACTCAGAAGCTCTGCTGGGAAATGAATGGTGAGGAGGAAATAATACCTCTAGATTTCAACCTCCTGCAGCTGGCTTCAGAAAGTCCCCAGTCACCCTTGTCTCTTGAAACTCTCAGATAAGGAGATTGTGGGGCAATAAAGTTGCATGAAGTTTTGGTCTGGGCCTGATTTAGGGGAATAAACAGGAAGAAGCTGGGTTCTGTGTCTCCAGGGAAGCAAGACAAGAAGGGCACCAGCCCTGCAAGGACGGGGACAGCCGATAGGTAGACAGCTCTGTCATCCTCACGGTCCCGGGTTTTGGTGCATGTGGGCTGCAGAGCATTCAGTGGACCACCCTAACAGTTGGGCAAGGTAAGAGTATTACCTGCCTGAGAAAACAAACCCTGAGAGGGGATGAGATTTGCCCAAGGTCATGGAGCAAACTGGTGTCCGGATCAGGACTCTCCCACCAGACCAGCACACCTGCCATGAAAATGACAGCCCTCCCCCATTCCTCGTGCCCAAAGAGCGGGTTCAGGAGAGGCTGGTGGCGTGAGTGGAAGTTAGTCCAGGAACCAGGTGGCACCCCGCCCCCCCTCCAGTTACCTGCTTGTGGGATCTGTCCTGCGTGTGGGCAAAGCAGAGGGGAGGACCATTCAGACTCGGCGGTCTGATGGGTGGATGGCTGGATGAATGGATGGAAGGAGCAGGCAGGAACACGGGCAGCAGGACTGGGGGAGTGAAGAGGGCAACCACAGCTGAGCTCTTTAAGGTATTTTGTAGCCATTATCTTGTTCAGTCCTTGGCAAGCCTCTGTGAGGTAGATAGTAGGGTACCCTTTTACAGATGCAGATGCTGAGGCCCAGAGACAGGTGGAGTTTCAGGATTTGAATCTGATTCTCCTCTTTCCCTGCCCCGGGCAGCCTCATAGCACAGAGAGAGCTCAGGCCAGTGAGCCAGGGTGGCTCCCTGGTGGTGGTTCTTTGGGGTCCAGGAAGGTGGAGGGAGACGAGGAGCATCCTAGGAGCCCAGCTAGGTACTTCCGTGGGGCTGCTTTGCTTCCAGGCAGAGAAAGGGGCATGAGAAAAGATGGCGTGCTTGGGAAAACACAATGCTTTGAGAGGAGAGCAGATAAACCATTTTGGCTGAAGGACGAGTTTGTGGAGATGAGACACGGCCAGGGGCAGTGTGGGGCCCCACACCCCAAGTCCAGCCGTGGGCTTGCTCCTGAGGACAGAGGGGACCTGGGGTGGTGGGTCTTAAAGGGAAATGATGGTGTCAGAGGGAGGTCAGGGAAGGAGCCCCTGGCTGGCGTGGGGCAGAAAGGGAGTCGCGCAGAGAAAAGGCTGCCCAGGCTTTGCAAGACTTGTGGGAAGGGGACAGGACAGTTGGGGGCCGTCGGCCAAGGGAGGTCAGGCTATCACAGGAGGTCCCCTGCCCCTCTTCGGTGCCGGGGACCTGGCTCTGGGCAGTGTCAGATGTCAGGAGGAGGCTCTCCCTCGGGCCTAATCTCATCAGGAGGAGAGAGGCATTTTCCTGGCTCTGTCTCTGACTCAATCTGTATTTCCTGTGGGCCTGCGGGGGAGGCATCTGTGCCGGACCAGAAGGACCGGAGACCTGGAAGAAGGGAGATGGGGGCAGAGGAGGGGCCCCACGGCAGAGAGAACCTGGAGATAGGGCTGTTTTTAGTTGCTGGCTGCAGGGCCCTCTGCCTTCCCTGCTGATACGGCGGGGGGGGGGGGGGGGGGGGTTTGGAGGGGGGAATTGGAGGCCTGGTGGAGGGTTCCCCTGAGGCAGTATCCCTGATTTCCTGTGAGGGCTGTGCTGATGGAGAAAACCAGAGGGCTCCCCCTGTCTTGCCCAGCACGACTCCCATCCCTACCAAGAGCCCCAGTCCCCTCAGCACGGGGCTGAGCGAGGCTGCAGGCTTCTACCCTGAGGATCCCCGCCAGAGAGATGCACACATACACTCTTCGGGTTCCTCTTGACCAAGAGGGATTATTAGTTAGCTTTTCATGGGTGCTTGTCTGTTCCCTCCATCGATGTGGTGAGCACCAGGGGTCAGAACTCTGTGCCTAGCGGGGTGCTTTGCACTTTCTGGTTTGGGATTTTTACTCAGACCTCCAAAACGTTGGGCCGTCAACACATAGCTGTCACGTACGAAATCAAATCTTAGCGTGCTATAAACATCGGGACCACGACAGTCTTAACAGCAAACATTTGTTGAGCGCTAAGTATGCACCCAGCATCACTCCATGTGCTGTGTGGATTATCCTATTTAATTGTCCGGGCAGCCCTGTGAGAGAGTGTGGACCCAGGACTGAACAGCTTGGCTTCAAATGCCAGCTAGCCGCCTACTAGCTGTGTGATTTTGGACACGTTGCTTAACCTCTCTGGGCCTCCAGTTTTCTCATCTGTAAAAATGGGGTGATAATAGTACTTCGGGGATTGCTGCAAGGATTGAGTTAGTACATGGAACATACTTCATGCATAGTTGTTACTATGCCAAATTTTGCTGGTGAAGAAATAGCCACATTAAGTCACCCGCCCAAAGTCACACAGGTGTGGACATGCTCTGTAATTACACTGTTAATTGGGTATCCAGTAGCCACATGTAGTTATTGAGCACTTGGAACGTTGCTAAGGTGATGGAGAAGCTGCATTTTACGTTTTATTTCCTTTTACTTCATTTTGACTTTAATTTAGAAGCCACAGGGCCCCCGTGTCAGAGCCGGTGCGGGGGTCCCAAGGCCAGTGGTCTGATGTCAGTGATGCTCATGTGCGTTCGAAGTTGGAGCCCGCAGCCCTGTGCTTTAGCAGTTTAAGATCACGCCATCTCCAGCCTTCCTGCTCTCGGCCGTCTCCCCGAGCATGTGCAGAGCAGTGATGGAACTGCCCATCCTCGCCCCTGCACCCCAGTCCCAACACGGGGCCTGGCCCAGAAGAAGCACTAAGCCAATAGCGGATGAAACTTGCTGATTGAATTAAGCCAGATTCACCTCCCTTTACAAACCTTGTATTCTTCTGCTTTGAAATGTTCTGTGCTCTGGTTCAGGATGTTGGGCTCTTTAGGAAGTCCATTCTAGAGCCTTCTCTTTCACAGAGCACGTTGCCAGAGTCAAGGTTACAAGTGACTTAGAATCGTTGTGTGTGAATTAGATGACAGTTTTCTGGAGACCTCTGCAGTTGGTGGGGTGCCCGATTTGCCCCTGTTTGCCTGGGACTTTCCCAGGCATTTCCCGTTTTAGCATCAGGAATACGTAGTCCCCTCACTCCCCTCCCCACATCCCAGGCAAACCAGGACAGGCGGTCCCCCTGCTTCTGTGGAGAGCGACAAGGCCTCTTCTCACTCCGAAGGAGGGAAGAAGACTAAGCCAGTGGGGTGAGACCCTGAGGCCCCAGTTTCCTGCATCCCACCATGTCACTGCAGATCCTGATGCTGGCCCATGGAAGGCAAAAATAGACACCTTGTGCCAAGAAGTGACAAGTAAACCAGGGCCTGGCCTCAGATGAGCAGAAACGACTGTGGATAAAATTCTCACTAGCAGGAAGTTGCTAAGACCTGTGGTTTCTTCTTTCTGCCTGGTGAGAAGGGAAGCCTCCATGGGAAGCTGGTTAAGCAGAGATGGGTGCCATAGCAGGGCAACTTGAACTTACTTGGGCCTTCCTTCCTGAGCCAGAGGTCCTACGTCCTTCTGGGGTGGATCAGAGGCCCTCATAAGGATTCAGGACGAAAGAGAAAGAAGCTTTCCTGTCAAGTTGGGAGCCAAGGTCAGGATCAGGATAAGCCCTATGATGGATAATAGTTGGTCAAGGATTGGAGTCAAGGTGCGGGACCCGCCCATAATTAGGTGTTTGTGGTGTTAACTCTCGGTCTTTGTGGATCACCTTCAGAGTGTTCTTTACTCTTACAGTAGTCTTTTTTTTTTTTCATTTTTTAAGCCTAGGAAACTATGGTTCTGATTCCCCTCTGTTAACTACCTTGACCTAAGTGTGGTAGTTTCAACCTTCTCCCGAGGCATGTAGAGGGCAGCTCACATGGCCACGAGGTCAGGTTTTAAGAGAGCAAATTAAATAAAACTGCAAATATTAGATGAGGAACCACAAACTTACAAAGGGACGATCGTAGCCAGCAGCACCAGACCCCTACCCACCCCTGAGTCTAATACCAAATTAGGCAATGTCATGCTTTCCCTGAGGCCAGGAACAGGCAATTAATGACTAATCTATTATGCTGGTTTGTACCACTCCCAGTCTGGGTTTGGTTTCTTTCACCCCGCAGCTAACCCTTGGCCTGCAATGATGCAGGGCTGGGCTGGGAAGGCAGGCCTTTGGGTGCAGGCAGAAATACATACACACACACATGTGTGTGTATATATGTATATGTATATATATGTATATGTGTGTGTGTGTTTTTCTCTCTGTGTGTCTCTCTCTCACACACACACAGACACACACACACATCAGAGGGGAGCGCATAGCAGGAAGAGGGCCATTGGCTTCTGCTTCCCACCTCCCGTTGCTCCTATTAATGTCATCTTGGTCAAGTCCCTTTCCCAGCACCTCAGTTTTGCCCTCATCAAATGGGACAGCAGTCTCCACCTACCTGGCAGGGTCACTGGAAGGGATGGGACAGGCAGCAAGCTATTCACCTGTCAGGCATTAAGAACTAACTCAATGGGATGTTAAACCCAGAGATGACTAAATCTTTTTGGGGCGCGGGGAATTTGCAGCCTGCAAAGCCTAATCCCATGGCATCGGGCCCGCTAAACACGCATGGGATAGCAGCAGGAGCCCTGCCACCCCCCACTCGGTGCCCCAGCGGGCTGGCCCGCCACCCCTAAGAAAGCATGCTGTGACTTTGATGTAGGCCCCGCTGGATGGCACCAGGCAGGACAGGACTGGTGGCCTGGGATAAACCTGGCCCAGACCGGCCTTTCTGGCCCAGCCCATGGGCGAGGGCCCTCGAGGCGCTGAGGGCCCACTGCAGTCTGCATTTCCAGGCAAGTGCCTGCTTGTGGGGGAAATAAAACTCCTGCTCTCTGAATTGCTGAGTCCTTAAACTCATGCATGCACGGATACACACATGCACGCCCAGATGCGTGCACACACCGGTGCGTATGATGAATGCAGTGCTCGGGCACAAATTTGCACACCGCGCACACACATCTGCACAGACTTCAGCCACATACATGTGTGCACGCTCCCATACTGCGGGCAGAAAGAGAGACGGCCTGCCTGGCTTGGCCCCATCCCCCACTTCTGTAAGTTTCCTTCCGTGGCAACAGGTCTGGAAGCACTTTGGCAGGGGAGATAAGGTGCCAGGGCAGGGTAGGGTGGGGAAGAGTGGGGAGTGGAGTTGGGGGCGAGGGGACAGAAGGTCACTAACACAGAGTTTTAGTTTTCTGTCACTGTTCCACAGCCGCTGGCTTTATCAGTGGAAGCAAAAAGCCCTCTTTCCAGAAGGTGTCCACTTAGTTTCCTGAGCCTTGTTTTACTTTTCTGTAAAGTGGGGGTGAGAACGGTCATGATGCCTCCCCTTCGGGGCTGAGGTGAGATCGAGCGTGTGGTGGGTAGGAAAGAGGCTTCCTCATCCTGGAGCTGGAGGCTCTGGAGGCTCCAGAGGCAGGGCTGGGGTCAGCCCCCAGCTCCAGCTGGCTAGCTGTGTAACCTCATGTGGGTTCCTTCGCTTCTCTGCCTCAACCCCCACATCTGTACTGGGGAGCAAGGTAGCACCTGCCTGTTAAGGGCATACAAGGAAAGCACTGGGAATGGCACCTGGCACGTAGCAAGCACCCAAAAACTGAGTTGTCATTGCCACGGAGGTGACTGAGCTAAAGGAGAGCCCTTGCCTCTTGGGGCCTCCTGCCCCTGCCCCTGGGCTGGGAGCCATCCCTCAGGTGTGGGGCCAAGGCCCGGTGCTGTGAAGGGAGAGCACCAGGAGTGGCCGGAGGGGACAGGATGGGTGATGTCGCTCAGGTCATGGTGATTTCGGCAGCCACGATGGGCCAGCCCTCTTACCCCACAGCCCATAGCCCTTGACTCTTACCGCCCCCCCCCCCCAGGTTTTCCACTGACATGTCCGCTCTTCTCTGTCCCGTCTGCCCTACTTCACCCAGGTGATCCTCACCTCTCACCTGTTCCATGCTGTCTTACTCTTGGCAATCAAGGGAATCCACCTAAAAGTGAGCTCCGCTCCTCGAGCCCGTTTTCATCCCTGCAGCAGCTCCCGTCGCCCTCAGAGTTCACGTTCTTTTCCGTGGCTCCTGAGGTGATCTGGGTCATGGTCCTGCCTGCCCACCTCTCCCCCGCGGGTTCCTGTGCTCCAGCCACACCGAGCACAGACAGCCATCGCCAGTCTGCCATTGGTTGGCGCTGCACGGGGCAAGGTGTTAGGATGCATAGACTAGTCTCCGTGACAAATAGCCTACGTGCTCAGCGGCTCGCTCTGCGAGTTTATGTCTCTGTCACACTGTATGTCCAACATGTCTCTGTTAGGGGGAGGTCCTCTGTTCCACGCGGTCCCTTGGGGTCCCAGGATGATGGAAGCTGCATCATCTAGAACACTCGGCCTTCTCTCCCTTTGTCTAAGGTCAAGAGTTCTGGAGGGTCACGGGCAGGGCTTACGTGCTCCAGCCTGGAAGAGGCACACAGCATTGCTGCCCCCGATCCACTGGCTAGAACTAATACCGTGGCCGCCCAGTGGCAAGGAAGCTGGAACGTGGGGGGAGCATCACCACTGGCCACAGACAGATGTGCACCCCCCCACCGCTGCTGCTGCTGAAGGTGAGGCAGAGTTGGGGGGCCTGGATCTGAGCCTGCTGACTTGCCCCTTACTTTCCTGCCCCCAGCCCTGGCCCAAGGCAGTTCCTCAGCTGCCATCTAATGACCAAGACCCTAGGGACATCTTGGTCCTTGCTGTTCTTTTCTAAGAAACCCCCCCAGGACCCATTTCCCTGAGGACCCAGCGCAGAGAAAAGATGGGCTGCTCCTTAGCAAGTGGTGGCTTGTATCTTACACACACTGACTAAATCCCTTTCTGATTCAGTTTCCCTTATCAAACTGGCCACTAGGAGGCTCAGACTCAAGTCTGAGGTGCATCTCCACTGTGTAGAGGACCTGACAGCGCACATTCAGTAGCTTAGCTCCCCCCGAATATCAGGTGATCTCTTTATTCCTGCATTTTTCCCTCTGCCCCCATGGCCTCGCCGTGGCTTTTCCATCTGCTTCCATCTTGTGTGCTCTCCATTTCTGTAAGGCTTCTTACCTCCTTTCTGGGATCAGACGGACATTAATTAGTCTGTCCCTGCATTCTGGGCCGCTTTCTATAGCTCTGGCAAATGCAGCTCCCAAAAGGAGAGTTGAAATGTCTGAGCTTCACAGGACAGACCTGTCCCAGGAGGCTGGTGGGCTTCCTGTTGAGGGTTTGGCTCATGTGTGGGACCCCCGATCACTGTGACTTCTTGAGGTCAACAGTCTAATCTTGTGCCTTTGAACTGATCACAGAGCAAATGCCTTCTTTGTCCTGACCCTGGGGGTGCCCAGCCAAACGTGCCTGCCCTTGGGAAGTTCTTAGGGCCTGGGGCTGGGCAGAGCTCTGTGCTGGGCACTCCTGCAGCAGAACCCCGGGCCTTTCTCTGAAGAACCTGCAAGCAGCAGAGAAGAAGAGCCCTGACACCAGAATCTGGAATCAGGGCCAGCAGTGTCAGGGGCCTGAGGGCAGGGAGAAGACGCAGCTGGTGGGGGGTAGAAGAGAGGAGAGGACAAGAGCTCTGCTACTCGGGGTGGCAAGGAAGACTCTGGAGAAGGGGCCTGGGAGCTGGGGGAGGGAGGGTTTGGATTTATGGAGATGGGTACAGGGATTACAGGGCTGGGAAGGGCAGGCCAAGCAGAGGGGAAGGCAAGGGACTGGAAATGTAAGAGCAGGTACAAGGGAAGCTGGGATGTTCTTTATCTGGAAAGTACATTTTAGAAGATGAGCAAGAAAAGGTGAATCCTGGAATATTGGGGGGGGGCACCCCACCGGAAGGCCTTGAATGCCAGACTGGGTTTGGCCTTCCTCCTGCAGGGCGGCAGTGAATCAAGAGCATCCAAGGGTGAACTCAGCTGGGGGAGGAGTGAGGAATACAGCCAGGCTTGGTGTCCAGAAGGCTCTCTCTGGCCCAGATGAGGAGCATGACGGGCAGGCCCGGTGGGGTCAGAGACTGGGGTTAGGGGTTTGACCCGGGCAGCGGTGGCCACATGGTGTCATGTGTTTGGCCACTCATGAGGCCGAGACCATCTTCTGCCATCCATGACCTAGCCGTGCTCCCCCTCCAGCTTGTGCTCTCTTCACTCCCATCATCCCATTTCCATGTTTATGTGTGTATATGCATATATATTTTTTTTCTTTTTCACATTTCCTTGCTAATCTTACTAAACCACGTGTAATTCTCCAAACATTCCATGTTTGCTTCTCTCTCAGGGCCTTTGCTCAGGCTGTTCCATCTGCCTGGGACGTTTTCCCCCCACCTTACCTTTGTCCCGCCAACATGGCCAACTCCTACTCATCCTTCAAATCACAGCTCGCTTGTCACTTCCTCTGGGAAGCCCTCCCGGACTGCCATGTACAAACCTTTATTATTACCTATAGTACACTGGGTCCCAGTGGCCCACCTTCCCCTAGTGGCCTCACTCACAGGACTCTTCACTTCTCTAAGGTTGGGCTCCTGCTTACTCTCTCCAGACCCCCAGTGCCAGGCACAGGGCCTAGTCACACAGTGGTGCTCAGTAACTAGAGTGAACAAATATGGGGCTGGATGAGGAGCTAGGGAAGCTCAAGATGCCCAGATGATAATAGTGGTAGTAATGATGACTGTAGATCAAGGGACCTATTATTTAGTCCTGACGACAAGTCTATGAGACAGATGATTTTGTCATCCCCATTTTACAGATGAGAAAACTGAGGCCGCAGAAGTTAAGTCACATGCCCACCCAGCCGGTAAGAGGCAGAGCTGGAACTGGAGCCCAGGCAGGCTGGCTCCAGAGGACACAGTGTGACCCACACAGCTGGGCTGAGTGGGGTGGGCCGATAGGGAGGGAATCTGAATTTTCTCTCTGGTGTTTCTGCCTTTTGGGTTGACACGTGAAGAGATGACAAGCAAACAGGTCAGTGATAATCATACATCATCTCACCAGATCCATAGAAGTAGCCACAATGATGGCCTGTTCGTTCGGTTGCCCTTGATTGCACCCTGTCCATATAGAACCGACCACTGCCCTGGTCCTGCCCTCTCCAGGGGAGCTCCCCAAGTGTCCCGCTGCCAGAGCCATGAGCCTCATGCCCCCCTTGTCCTGTTCGTTTCCCGCAGATGTCATGGAATCCCCAGTACCGGAGCTCCAAGTTCCGCCACGTCTTTGGCAAACCAGCCAGCAAGGAGAACTGCTACGACTCGGTGCCCATCACCCACAGCGTCCAAGACAATCATTTCTGTGCTGTGAACCCCTATTTCATTGCAGTCGTGACTGAGTGCTCCTGTGGGGGGGCCTTCTTCGTCATTCCCTTGAACCAGGTAAGGATGCCGGCTAAACCTCAGGCCCACACAGCCCTCTGGAGGCAGTGCAGACAGAGCGGAAGTAGAAAGAGCCTGGCTTTCTGGTCTCATGTGTGGGTTCAGATCCTAACCCTGCCTCTTACCAGCCATGTGACCTTGAGTCCTTTCACTTCTTTGAGCCTTGGTTTCCTCATTGGGAAAAAAAAATACATATCCTGGGATTTCTGCTTCTAGCAGTTGCCTAGCTACTCCTAAGACCTGCCCTCCACCCCACTGCAAAATAACTCACTCCTGAATAAAATATCCATTTGTAATGCATTGCTGGGCTCACAAGACATTGGGGAAATCTCCAAAGCCACCTCCCCTCCCCAACAAAAGGAAACAAATCTTGAGCGAAGAATCTAACTGGGGGAGGTAAACAGTAAGCAAAGAAAGCAGCAGCTTGTCCTGCAAGCAAATGTTAACAGTATAGTTTAGACCATATGCGATTGCTGATTATTTAACAGTTTTTTAACCCCAAAGTGGTAGTTTCATATAGCTTAACCGAATAGCAAGCCTTTTCAGGATGCCAAGCCTGAGTCAGCTCAAGGCAGAACCTCCAGAGGGGCTAGCGGCAACCTGGCTGGTCGTGCCGCTGGTTCCCAGCAGAGGCAGATAGGAGGTTTCTCCAGAGGAAAGCATCCCATATGTGGACAGGACTCCCACAGAGTAAGATCAGGCAAATTCATGATCTGAGGTCACCAGGCATGTGAGCCACCATGAAGAAGAGTCAGCAGAAACAATAAACCACAGACTTAGACACTGCTCCCCCTACCCCCGACAAAGGACTTCAGAAGTCCCAGTCATAAATATAAGATGAAATCTCACAGACCGGGTTTTCTGATCCGAATGGAATTGAATTAGAAATCAATTACAAAAGATAAATTTTAAAATCACATTCAGGAGTACCTCAGCAGTAGCCCGCAGTGAGATTCCCCCACAGCCACCAGATTGGCAAAAATGTAAAGATCTAAGAATAGTGAGTGGCAGGGGTGCCTGGGTGGCTCAGTTGTTTAGCAGCTGCCTTCGGCTTGGGTCCTGATCCCAGGGTCCTGGGATCGAGCCCCACGTCGTGCTCCCTGCTTGGCAGAGAGCCTGCTTCTCCCTCTCCCTCTCCCTCTGCCTGCCGCTCTACCTACTTGTGCTCTCTCTCTCTCTATCAAATAAATAAATAAAATCTTCAAGAAAAAAAAAGAATAGTGAGTGGCGGTGAGGATATGTGCCATGTAAACTCTCAGACACTTCTGGTGACGGTAAACTGTCGCATGTGTTTTGGAACAAAATGTGACAGTTTCTAGTAGAGAGGAAAATACACACACCCTCTGACCCAGAGATTCCATTACTGGGTATATGCATGCAATGGGTTTATGTGCACCAGAACACAATTACAACAGTGTGCATAGGACTCTTGTTCATATTGTCACCAAACTGCAAAACCTCAAATGTCCAAGAATTACATGAATAAATTATGATATATCCATACTATGGAATATACATAATCATGAAAAGGAACAACATATATATGCATACCACAACATAGATGAATCTTTTTTAAATATTTATTTATTTATTTATTTGAGAGAGAGAGCAGGGGGAGGAGCAGAGGGAGAGGGAGAGAGAATCTTAAGCAGACTCCCTGCTGAATGCAGACCCCCCAACACAGAGCCTGACCCGGGGCTCAATCTCCTGACGCTGAGATCAGACCTGAGCCAAAACCAAGAGTCGGACGCTCAACCGACTGCACTACCCAGGTGCCCCAACACGGATGAATCCTAATGACAATTTTGAGGGAAAGATACCAAACAAATTACAAACTGTCTTATTCTATTTACCTAAAGATAGATACAGACTAAATTAAACTCTGCCTTAAGGGATGTATAAGTAAGTAGAAACATTTTAAGGAAGAGCAAGCAAGGGACTATCAAGAAAACTAGGATAATTATCACCCCCTGAGGGAAAGGGGAGTTATGACTGGAAAGTGTCCCATGGTGGAGGGGTCTCCTTTGTGTTGGTAATAGTTTATGTCTTAACCTGAGAGAGTGGCAGATAAATGGGCAATTTATTTTCTAGCAATTCATTAAGCTGAACACTTACATTTTATGCTTTTTTTTTTAATATGCTACATTTCACACCAAACACATACATAAAGATGATACTATGTTCATGTGGTTTTATAGGCAATTTCTATATAACTTCCAAGGAACTGATTATTCCAATCTTTTGAAAACATTTCTGGAGAATAGGAAAAGAGGGACTACTCCCCTCTTCGTTCTGTGAGCCAGTGTAACCTTGATTCCAAAACCAGACAAGGACAGGACAAGAAAGGAAAATGACAGGCCAGTTTCACTCAAGATGTATGTAAAATGGCTAGCAAACCAAATCTAGCAGTGAAAGACCAATATTAAAGATGACCTAAGTAAATGGAAATGAATGCCAGGATGAGAAGTGTGAACTGTATTCTAGAGCTGAGATTTTTCAAGCTGGGGAGGGACAAGTGTAAAATGGGATTTATGGAAAGACTTGAAGATCAGAGCTCAGAGGTCCCCTAGAGATGACCCATTTAACTTGTTTCTCCCAAGCTCTGGGTGCTTTCAAAAGATCCTACCCACCAAACAGACTGTATTCTCAATTAATTAAATAATTAATATATTTTTCAGATTTTTATTACTCAGCCTCTTTCAGAACTGTCACAGTTTCTAATAGAGTGAACTACTGAATATAAATAGGTACTAACAACTGATTTAAGAAAATAAGTTGCTTTGATGTGATGGAGTGGACCTGGGTGGGGAGAGTAGACCTAGTTTAGAAAGATAGGATGATCAGAGAAGGCCTTTCTGAGGAGGCAACATTTGAGCAGAGATCCCCTTGAAGTTCTAGAAGCAGTGTTCGGGAAGAATAAATAGCAAGTGCAAAGGCCCTGAGGTGGGAATGGCTTTGGTGTGGGCCCTGGGTTTGGTGTGTTTAAGACACAAATTGGTACAGGGCACCTGGGTGGCTCAGTTGGTTAAGCGACTGCCTTCGGCTCAGGTCATGATCCTGGAGTCCCTGGATCAAGTCCTGCATCAGGATCCCTGCTCGGCGGGAAGTCTGCTTCTCCCTTTGACCCTCCCCTCTGTCATGTGCTCTCTCTCATTCTCTCTCTCTCTCTCAGATAAATAAATAAAATCTTTAAAAAAAATTATAAAAAAAGACACAAATTGGTACAGATTGTCACAGGGGCAAGAGTAGTGGGAGGTAAGGTCAGAGAGGGGGGCAGGGCTGGGACTGGAAAGGCCGTGGAGGCCAGGGCAGGAGTCTATTCTGAGTCATTATAGGAGACCCTATTCTGAGTGAGAAGCCACTGGGCAATTAAAACTCACTTGTCCTGTGCAGCCTGATCCTAAGTAAAAAGTGTGATTCCCTTTGGGCTTTTTGAAATACCATAAACAGCTCAAGGACACATGTTAATTGCTACGGTCACCGACTCCTAGGAACCCAAGCAGGACGGGAGCTGGAAGCCACTAATCAGAGCTCATACCTGAGTGTCAGAACACAGATTCTGATTCGGTGGGTCAGAAGTGGGGCTGGGCAGTTTGCATTCCAGCAAGCTCCAGAGTTGCCGGATAACACACAGGATGCCCAGTTAAACCTGAATTTCAAATAAACACCAGGGCGCCTGGGTGGCTCAGTTGGTTAAGCGACTGCCTTCGGCTCAGGTCATGATCCCAGGGTCCTAGGATCGAGTCCCGCATTGGGCTCCTGGCTCAGCGGGGAGCCTGCTTCTCCCTCTGACCCTATCCCCTCTCATGCTGTTTCTTTCTCTCTCTCTCTCTCTCAAATAAATAAATAAAAAATTTAAAAAAAAACAAAAACAAATAAACACCAAATAACTTTTTTTTGGCTTATTTTTTTCTTTGTAATTAAACTTTTTTGTGTTGAGCATTGTAGATTCATATGCAATTGTAAGAAACAACACATAGAGATTTTGTGTACCCTTTGCCCAGTTTCCCCCAACGATAACGTCTTGTAAGACTAGAGTACAGGATATTGACATAGGTACAGTCTAGAAGCTGAACATTGCGGTAGCCACAAAGATCCCTCCTGTTTTTCTGCCTCCTTCCACCCCCACCCTCTCCATGACCCCTGACAACCACTCATCGGTTCTCTTTTTCTATCCTTGTGCCTTTTGAGAATGCCACATAATGGAACCATACAACATGTAACCTTTTGGGCTTGACTTTTGCCACTCAGCATAATCCCCTAGAAATCCATCCAGGTTGTTGCATGGATCAATAGCTCATTCTTTTTTTATTGCTGAGCAGTATTGTGTGGTGTGGATGCATCAGCTGTTTAACCAGTCACCCAGTGAAAGCCAACGTGATTGTTTCCAGTTTGGGGCTGTTAGGAATAAAGCTGCTATAGACATCCATCTACAGGTTTCTGTGTGGACATAAGTAAGTCTCCATTTCTCTGGGTAAATGCAATGCCCGTGAGTGCAATCGCTGGGTCCTAAAGTAGTTTTACATGTTTAGTTTCACAAGAAACTGCCAAGCTGTTTTTTAGTATAAGTAAAATTATTGCACGGAACGTACTTATACTGAAAAATTTGTCATTTACCTGAAATTCAAATATCACTGGGCATCCTGTATTTTTATTCATCAATACCGGCATCCCTACTCCCAGGTGATGCTGATGCTGCTGGTCTGCAAACTATGTTTTCAGTAGCTAGGCTCTAATCTGGTTCTTTTTATAATTACAAAAGAATTTCAAACACAAAAGTAGATAAAAGCAATACTATGAGGGGTGCCTGGGTGGCTCAGTCGTTAAGCGCCCGCCTTCAGCTCAGCTCCTGATCCCAGGGTCCTGGTACTGAGCCCTGCAAAGGGCTCCCTGCTCAGCACGAAGCCTGCTTCTCCCTCTCCCACTCCCCCCTGCTTGTGTTCCTTTTCTCGCTGTGTCTCTCTCTGTCAAATAAATAAATAAAGTCTTAAAAAAAAAACAATACTATGAACTCTTTTATACCCAGATTCTAGAATTTTCAAGGCTTTGCCACTCTTGCTTCATCCATCCTTTTTTTTTCTGAAGCATTTTTTTAAAGATTTTGTTTGTTTGTTTGTTTAGAGCACGAGAGCAGGGGGAGGGGAAGAAGGAGAGGAGGGAGAGAATCTCTCAAGCAGACTCCACGAAGAGCCCAATGTGGGGCTCGTGGGGCTCAATCCCACGACTCTGAGATCATGACCTGAGCTAAAATCAAGAGTCAGATGCTCAACCCACTGAGCCACCCAGGCGCCCCTCCCTGAAGTATTTTGAAGCAAATCCTGGACGTTTTGTCATTTTACCCCCATAACCTGCAACATGCAATTCTAAAAACTAGGGTCATTTTCTGACACACCCGCAGCGCCGGGATGGCAGCATTGACAAGAGCTCCTGTGTCACCTGATTCCTAGTGCATGTGGAAATACCCCTGATTGCCTCGTAAATGCCTCTTTGTGCTTGGTTCCTTTGAATCGGGGTCCAGAAAGGTGCACGCATTGCATTTGGTGGCTGTTTTCCTGGGTAAGCATGTGCAGTGTGCTCGAGTAGGACCGGAGGAGAGAGGGAGAGGATGTGCGTGCTGGGCCTTTGACCCAGCGCGTCCCGGCGGACAGCCCTGCAGGGTTAGCAGGAGCAGTGCTTACGCCCATGCCTTCGTTAGCCCTCTACAGGAAGTATTGCCCCATCCTGCAGATGAGGATGCTGAGGCTCAGGGAGATGACGTCAAAGGATCCCGAGCCCCGAGGGTGAGAACCAGAATGTGGCCCGGCCCTGGGTGTGGCCGTGGGGCCTCGCTCTCGATTCACTGGCCTGCGTGCGGCTTCTCGGTTTGGGCTCTGGTTTCTAGGGGCCCCTTGTCGGTTACCAGGGATTACATCCCAGCCAGGCACAGAAAGGTGTCGGTAAGCTGGTGCCGTGAGAAGGGAGGTTCAAGCTAGCTAAGTATCTAATGGAGCGTATACGGGAGCATCAGTGTTGGAAGGTGCCTGGCCTCACCATGGTGTCCTGGAGGTTATTCTCAGCAGGGCCAGGCTGCCCCCGGGGCCAGGTGACTCTGCAGGCAGCCTCCTTCCTCCCACCATGACCCGGGGCCGGCCTGTTTGGAGGGAGGCTCCCACAGCCTGGGCAGTGCTCGGCAGGAAGGTCTGGGGGCGGGCGAGCCTGGGGCCCTGCCTGCAGCCGAGCCCCCCCGGGGGGGTGTGCAGGGTGGACTTTGCTGCGAGGTGTGGTGGGTGGGGAGAAATGAACGCAAAGGCAGGCAGAGCCCTGGGGATTGGCCCGGCGAGTGGACCGCGTTGGAGGGGGCCAGACTGACACTGTGGCCTCCAGGTGCGTGGAGAAGGGGGTGTTGGAGAGCCAGACTAAGTTTTTCAAGCCCGTGTCTGACCATGGCACTCCCCGGCTCAGTCCCCTCCCAGAGCTCCCCATTGCCTGCAGACAAATCCTGCCTTCCTCGTCAGGCTTCCATCTCTGGCCCAGCCAACATTTTGAACCTCAGCCTTCCATGGAGCACACTTTACTCCCTCCACACTCAGATTCTCCTTCTAGAAATGCAGGGTGTGGGCCAGTATGGCATGTTGCTTTCTGTCTTACTTTTTGAAAGTCTCTTCCAGTTCCAGGGAAGTCCTCTGTGAAAGTGGCGCATGACGCCAGTGGTAACTATGGCCAGAGGCAGAGCAGGCAGTGAGAGGAAATATTCCCAGGTCTCAGGGCTCTGCCGCCCTTGGCACATGACTGGGAACCCCTCTGCTCTTCAGCTGCTGCATGTACATGGGGCTTCCGCGCGGGGTGGTTGGGAGGCAAATCAAATGTGAGCGAAGTACCTGGCACAGCGTCCCTAAATTACGGTTCCTAAAGAACAGCATTTACACACCTGTTCCTACAGGCATGAGAATGTGCTTGAGTTCCTTGATTGGAGCACGATCTAGGCGTGGCTTTATTCACAGAGGGCACCGTGGCGCGATCGCCCATCAGTTGTGTCGGGCGACATGGGAGTCCCCTGCGGAACAGTTTGGCCTCACACCGAGTACATCCCTGGGCCCCCCGAAACATTCTGAGCGACAAGAAAACCAGGTCGTTGTAATTCGCTCTAATGAACTCGCACTGGCGAATTTCCTGAGAGCTTGCCGTGTACCAGGCACCATCTTAAGTGCTTTACTTTTAGAAACTCATGTAGTCGCTCACACCCTGTGAAGTCCTACTACTGTTGCCATTTTGTAGATGGGGAAACAGGCACAGAGAGCTGAGGTCACTTGCCCAAGGTCGCAGAGTGGTAAGTGCCGCAGCCGGGACTCAAACCCAGGAAGCCGGAGTCAGCCCGCCCGCCTAACCTCTTCCACACCGTGCAGCCTACCTGTGCTTGTGCCTCTCAGGCCCGCCTCCCGTATCCAGCTGGGCGGCCGGAAGGGTCCCTGGAGACCGTGACACTCTCGGGGGAATGGCTGCACCCCTGTGAGTGCTGGGGGTAGTGGGCAATGGCCTCACAGCTGTCCCATCCCAGCAGCTGAGGTCTGCCCCCCGCCAGAGTGTCCCCCACCTGCCCAGCTCTGCCCTCTGGGTCCCACCGTCCCGTCCACTCCATCTGCCTCAGGGCAGCCCCCCTGAGACTGGGAAGTGGCATCTCTCCAGGCCCTGCCCCCAAGCCCGGGCTCCCGGCAGTCTGCAAGGAGAACAGGTGTACCTCCCCTGCTTTAGAGCTGTGTCCCCCTTAAATCAGAGTCCTAGTGGACTGAAAGGTGGAAGTGGTCTCCTGATTATAAATGTCCCTGTCGGGGCGCCTGGTGGCTCAGTTGGTTAAGTAACTGCCTTCGGCTCAGGTCATGATCCTGGAGTCCCGGGATCGAGTCCCGCATCGGGCTCCCTGCTCGGCAGGGAGTCTGCTTCTCCCTCTGACCCTCCCCCCTCTCTCATGTGCTCTCTCTCTCTCTCTCATTCTCTCTCTCAAATAAATAAATAAAATCTTAAAAAAAAAAAGGGCGCCTGGGTGGCTCAGTCGTTAAGCATCTGCCTTCAGTTCAGGTCATGATCCTGGGGTTCCGGGATCGAGTCCCACATCGGGCTCCCTGCTCGGCGGGAGGCCTGCTTCTCCCTCTCCCACTCCCCCTGCTTGTGTTCCTGCTCTCGCTGTCTCTCTCTGTCAAATAAATAAATCTTTAAAAAAATAAATAAATAAATAAAAATAAAAATAAATGTCCCTGTCATGACAGGGCTTTTAGCAGCTCAGTCAATAGCCCATGAGACTGGCTAATGATGTCTGTTAATGTCGGACCTCAGCAGAAAACCGTTAGGCAGAGCAGCCCAAGGTAGGGGAGAGTAGTGGGGGTGGGAAACCAGCCATCTCTGAGAAGGAAGAGAAGTTGTCTGCGGCTGGATCTCTGTTTGGGAGGCCTGGAAGGAGTGCTGGCCCGGCTGAGCCATGCCTGGCCCCGAAGCATCTCCCGAGTCTGTGGCTCAGCCGAGTGTGAATGCGGCTGGCCTCCTATCAGCCAAGGCCAGCCTGACCATTAGCTCTTTCCAGAAACCTTCCGGACAAAAATTAGGGCAGGGCTCTGGGCCAGAGAGCAATTGGGTGTGCCAGAGCAAAAGATCCAGCACTGCTCATGCCCTTTGAGCCAGGAAATGGCCTAAGGCAAGGCAAGGCTGTGGGCAGAGGGCGGGCAGGACACTGACTCAGGGCTGAGAGCCTCCAACACAGCAAGTGTGGTGCACTCAGCCCCTGGGAACCAGAGCCCCGGGCTGCAGCCCTGCTCCGCCCCCCACGTTCCCTGGGACCCTGAGCGAGTCCCTCCAGGCTGGGGCCAGTGAGCGTGCTCTAATCCATTAGTGATGCCTGCCACCGGGGCAGGAGAAGAGAGTTTTGCCGGGTTTTTACCATTCCCGGTCTCTGAGAGCCTTTCAAGATCTGTAGTTTTTACAACATTTTGGGCTAATCCAGGAAGGACCCATCTTTTCAGAAAGTTTGGAGTTTTGTGTTAAATGCCTTTTATTTATTGCAAAATCCACAGTTTTATAGAAAGTTTGGAAAATTAAAAACGAACACAGAAGATGATTAAACTACCCATTTTCCCGCCATCTAGAGATAAAACCATGAATAGCGTTTTGGTGCATTTCCTTCCAGTCTTTTCTCATTTTTGATACACATGGGCATGCGTACACACACACATAACAAAAGCTGCTCTTATTTGAGTGCTTCACTGTTCGGCTTTTCATGCATTTTACCCTCATAACAATCCTGTGAGGAGGAGGTTATTATTCACATTTTACACATGAGGGGAAAAAGCTTGCACAGTTTGAGCTGGTGCACAACACGATCAGACTTTAATTTTTGAAAGCTCACGGACGACAGCATGCAGAGGGGCCTGAAGGCTAGGCGAGAGGCTGGAGGCTGGTGTGGTGGTCCTGTGGAGACCTGGCCCAGGGCCCGCAGGTGCGTGTTCTTCCTCTAGGGCCTGGCTCCAGGTGCTACCCACTGCAGGGGGCGGGGATCCTGTACCTCTCTTCCTTGTTGAAGAGCGCAAATGGACCTCACACATCACTCAACCGACACAAGTCCAAATCCTTTCCTTTTCTCTGTCTGATTGTATATGTGAGGGTGTCATTTTTTTCTGATGCATTTGAGGATAAATTACATATATCTTTGACCTTTTTCCCTAAATACCTGTGTTTCCTGAAAGTAGGAATATTCTCTTATGTTACCATATTCCATTATCAATTTCACGAAGCTTAACATTGCAACAATACTATAACCTACCTTTCATGTTCCAATTTATCAAATAATGCCCTGTATAGAGTTTCCCCTCCAGCATGGGATCCAGTAAAGGGTGAGGTGTCTACTAGCCTTTCCCGAAGGGCAAGAGCTGAACTGGGCAGAGTATTTGTGAAGGGGAGCCCAGGACCACTACGTCTGTTTGCAGAGCTACTAAGACGCACGCATAAGCCCCTGTGAACCAGGGTCTCGGTGTCCATGTTTGCTAGGTTGCCAGGGTGACCCGGAAGCGCCGTGTCTGTTCCTGGGGCAGCTGTGGCTTCGAAGCCTTATGGAGCCGGGTCGGAGACACCACTGCGTCTTTGCTCTGTCTCAGTGGGGCACCGTCTCGGTGGTTTCTGCAGAGTTGGGGAGGTGAGGGAAGGAGAGATGGTGGGTGTTCCTTGAGTCCGCTCTGTTCTTGAAAGATCTTTTTTAAAGACCCCGAAAGCATTGATGAGCTGCCAGCTCACGTACTACATCCTGTGCCCCCGCCACCTTGCATAGGGCCTGTCCCCTATGTATGTCGTGGATGTTGGCCAGTTTTCTTCTCAGCTGTCTCTTCCCCGTAGATGGAAAACTGGGTTGCAGAGCATTCATTCTCTGGGGGGGCGGGAGGCGGCTTCAGCACCTGGGGGGGGGGGTGGATGTGGACGAAGCCTGCGTTGGTTGGCAGGCAGAGGGCCTGGGTCCTGGTCCCTGTTCTGCCAAGCCATGCAGTGCGATGTGTGAAATGAGGGTGCTGGTCACTGCCAGCTCTAGGTTTCTGTGACTGAACGGGCGCGGTGGTCCCATGACCCAGGAAATCCAGGTCTGTGTGCGGAGCTGCAAGTCTCCGCTCAGCGCACCTGTCCTCCCAGCACCCACACAGCAATTCTCAGCAAGCCAAGGGGAGGGGAAGGAGATGCTTTTTCTTTTTTTTTAATTGAAATGTAATTCACATACCACAAAATTCACCATTTTAAAATGTACAACTCAGTAGGTTTTTAATATAGTCACATGCTTGTGCAAACATCACAAAATATTCAAAATAATTTCGTCACCCCACAAAGAAACAGCATACCCATTAGTAGTCACTTCCTATCGCCCTCCTCCCATCCCCGCTCTACCCCCCCGGGTCCTGGGCAACCACTAATCTGCTTTCAGTCTCTATGGATTTACCTGTTTTCAGGTATTAGTCAGCATTCTGAAGACTGGGTACTGGAAGATGTATTAATTTGCTCTTAACAATGAAACCACGTCTGGTACCACATCTGGTCATTTATGTGGAATCCTGCAATGTGTGGCTTTTTATGTCTGACTTCTTTCACTTAGCGTGTTTTTAAGGCTCGTCCATGTTGTAGCATGTGTTGGTTCTTCATTCCTTTTTTTTTTTAGCCGAATAATATTCCATTATATGAATATACCACATTTTGTATATTCATTCATCCACTGATGGACATTTGGGCTGTTTCCACCTTTTGGCTATTATGAATAACGCTGCTATGAGCATTGGTGTGTGAGTTTTTTTGTAGGCCTGTGTTTTCACTTTTCTTGGGGATATACCTTGGGGTGGAATTGCTAGGTCACATGGTAACTCTATGTCTGACCTTTTAAGGAACTGCCGGACTGTTTTCCAAAGCGGCTGCACCATTTTTGCATTCCCACCAGCAGTGTGTGAGGGCAAATATCCTTGTACTGAATACCTACTATGTGCTAGGCACTGTGCTAGACCCTTTCCACACCTCATCTCCTGTGATCCTCATGTGAACCCTGGGAAATACCTATTATTGCCTTCATTTTACTGAGGAAGACATAGAGACTCAGAGAAGTGATGTGACTCCCCCCAGCATCACACCGAGAATGGTGATCGGGCCTAGATTCACACCCCGTCTGTCCCTTACGTTTTCCTGTCTACTCAGTGATTGCTGACTGCCAAGGGACCGTCCAGATGCTTAAGTGGAGTTAGCCCCCTCTTCTCCCCAACACTCCTGGGCACTGTTTTGCAGACGGGAAAGTTGGACCCCCACTACCCAAGGGTCTGCGGGCACAGAGGGAACGTCTTAGACATCAAGTGGAATCCTTTTAATGATTTTGAGATCGCCTCCTGCTCTGAAGATACCACAGTGAGTGTCAGCGCGAGAGGCGGTTCCCTTTCCCGAGAGGAGGGGGCTTGGGGCGCGGGGAGGTGAAATGGTGTCTGTTCTGGGCTCAGATGCTCCTGATGCCCTGATCCTTCATGAGGTGAGGCCACTGTGGCAGGGAGGGACTCAGTGAGATTGTGCGGGAGAAGTTCTGGGCTCTAGGAGTTGGGGCACCACCCCTTTAGATCTTCTCTCTGGACCTCAGTCCCACTACCTCTAGAATGGGCATAATAGCTCCCAACTATCTAATGAGGATCCAGTGAGACTCATAGTCCAGTGGAAAAGCCCATCTTCTGGGGGAACTATAAAATGCTTTGAGGAGCATTTTTTGTTGTTGCCAGAAAATATTGTGACACTTAATTTCACAGACAGTGGGGAAGGGAGCTTTAAAAGGGTAGAAGTGGGATCCTTATATGAATGTGGGCACCACAACCATCCCCAAAGCTTCAGCCTCACCAACCTTTTGAGCCCCTGTTCTGTACCAGGGTCATAATCCCTGCTTCCCACAATGTTCGATGTTATTTATTTATAATTTATTCTTTGCCCACCTCTAAAATGCAGTGAGTATGGCTTAAAACAAAAGACACAGCCCATGGTCCTGACTCTCACTATTTCACCCTGTCTTTCCGGCACCCCCACAAGGTAGGATATTTTTCTTATGGAGAACCTGAGGATCTGAGAGGTTCAGCAATTTGCCCAAAGTCACACAGGCTGTGGATGCTGAGCAAGGCCTCAGACTAAGGCTTGATTCCAGAGCCCAATATATCTCCACTGAGCTACGCCCCTTCCCTAAATAGCAGTAGCCACGGATAGAGGAATTGAAGAAATGATCCTTGGGATGTTGGCTGTGAAGGGTTGCAACTGCTGAGCTCCAGGGTTAGCTCAGAGCTGCCTAGCAGTCAAGGCGAAAAGGGAAATAGAATGTATTGCGGAACCCTCACTGTCTGATGAAAGGAAACAGAGCAGTTCCTCAGTAGAAGCAGGTAGAAAATTCTAAGAGGACTTGTGTCACTTTGCACAAGGGGATGCCAAGGAGCATAAAAGACAGTGTCTGCTGAGGTAGTTTCACTGAAGATGCGGTCAGGCCCTGAGAGAATTGGCCTTGTCTCCAGGGGCGGATATCCAGTATCGGAGTCTGTCCCCACTCCTAGAATACCTGCCTTTTCAAGGCCTGCTTTGAAGACTCCCTTCAGGGTCTTTATGAAATTCCTAGCTATCCTCATCTCCTGCCCCCATTCCTTCCCAGATGCCCCGGGGACAGGAGGAGTGCACCTGGCTCTGGGGGGTGGGGGGTGGGAGTGCCTAACCCCAGGCCCTCCCATGGAAAGTGCTCTGCTGTGTCCTCCCTGTCCCCGGGACCCATGGGGCAGGGACAGCCCTCTAGCTCTGAGGAGCATGGGGGATGGTGTCTGCACACAGACCTGCCCAGAGTCCACCGTCCGGCGGCGGCCGGTCCCGTGCAATCATAGCGTTCACCCAGCGCCTCATCGGGAACCTCTGGCACTCGTGGGCTTGCCTTCCTGGGGTTAAATCCAGATGACCAGGGAGTGAATATGTGTTGAATTGAAAGCAAAGTCTACCTGAAAACCCTTGTATCTCTGAGGGAAAGGGGATGTACAGTCACCTAGGGGCCTGAGAGCTCTGAAGGACGACAAAGAGCATCAAGTTTCTGCCATCCCCTCTGTGTCACCCCCCCCACCCCCCCAGCTCCATTTGTATGCCTCTTTAACAGGAAGCTTACTTTCTTCTGTGGAAGCCCCTTCCTTCCTCGACAACACTACTCTGAAAGGAAGCCCCAGCTCCTCTTCCCAGACCCTTCCTGTGAAATACAGGCCATGACCCCATCCAGCCTGTCCTTCTGGCCCTTCATCTTTCCTCTTTGAGGCCATCCAAGGGGGCCACTCCAGAGGAAAGAGCTTGGTCCCACCCTGTCCTGCTCCAGAGACTGCACTGGCTCCCTAGTGTTCTGATGACAGAGCACAAACACTTGCTCCAGGCATTCGGGGCTCTAGGCTGAGCCTTTGGGACAAGGAGGGGGTAGACGACTGTACTTTGAGGGATATTCTAGGCTGGGAGGTGGATTTGATCTGACATCCAGCCTGGGAGTCAGGCCTATGGCCCGCCCAGCTGCCCATGACACAGGCCATTAGGATGGCAAAGCTTATTACCAGGAGGCAGATTTGGAGGCCGGGGCTCAACTCTGGCAACGCCAGCCCCTACTTGGGCCGGAAGACCTTGGCAAAGCCTCTGGCCCTCTGAGGGTTCCAGGTGCGCCTCCGTTGAGTGAGAGATGTATACGGAGAGCGCTCCCCTGGCCCTTCTGCTGGGCACTGCCAGTTCTGTGGCTTAGGGTGGCGGGGGTACCGAGGTGACCTGGCTAACAACGCGCCTACCCCTGCCTGTGTCTCCCCTGAAAGATTAAGATCTGGGACATCCCCAAGCAGCTGCTGACAAAGAACCTCACAGTCTGCAAGAAGGAGCTGATGGGCCACACCCGCAGGGTGGGCCTGGTGGAGTGGCACCCCACGGCCGCCAACATCCTCTTCAGCTCTGGCTACGACTTCAAGGTGGGTCCATGCACTCATTTCCTGGGGCCGCCCTAACATGACCAGACTGGGCACTTAAGACAACAGGAATTTAGGGGCGCCTGGGTGGCTCAGTCGTTACGCATCTGCCTTCGGCTCAGGTCATGGTCCCAGGGTCCTGGGATCGAGCCCCGCATGGGGCTCCCTGCTCCGTGGGAAGCCTGCTTCTCCCTCTCCCGCTCCCCCTGCTTGTGTTCCCTCTCTCGCTGTGTCTCTCTGTCATATAAATAAATAAAATCTTTAAAAAAAAAAAAAAAAAAAAAAAGACAACAGAAACTTATTCTCACATAGTTCTGGAGACCAGAAATCCAAAATCAAGGTGTCAGGAGGGACGCACTCCCTCTGAAGACCCTAGGGAAGCACCCTCCCGTGCCTCTTGTAACTTCTGATGGCTCCCTGGCCTGCACCTGCACCACTTCAGCCTGCCTCCAGCTTCACGTGCGTGTCCTCTCGTCTCCGGATAAGGACACCGGTCATTGGATGTAGGGTCCACCCGAATCCAGTATGACCTCATCATAGCTAATTACATATGTGAAGACACTGTTTCCTAATAAGGTCACATTCTGAGGCTCCAGTGGACATGAGTTTTGGGAGAGACACTATTCAACCCGTTAGTCCTCCTGGAGGGGATAGGCTGGGTCCTATCCAGAGAAGCTTCCCACTGCCCCGTTGACTGCGAAGCTGGCAGTCTGTGGGCCCTGGGGATTGGGAAAATTCATAGTAGAGGAGCCCTAGATTCTGCCTTGCAGTAGGAACTAGGAGAGTCCCTTGTCTTCCCTAGGCCTCAGTTTCTCAATTTGTACACAAATGGGGTTGGTGTGACCATAGCCATGGCTACTCTCCCCTTCACAACATAGGGCTTTATAAAGGCACTTTGGGCACCTCTGTAATCGATAAAGGGTGGGATGGGAGTGGTTGACAGAGCCTCTGACCCCCTTCTGATCAGAAGCACTCTTTTATCCGTTTATGTAGGATGTGTCTGCAGGGCTACCGTATATGGTTGTGCAAGTTATTCTGCACACAACTCCACGGGGCGCAGGTCACGTCATGGGCTATGGGAAGGGATTGCCCTGGAGCTGTGCAGTGCACAACTATGCAGCTGAACATGGCAGCCCTGTTTATCTGTGTAAGGTGGAAACTGCTGCTAATAAGTGTGTGAAAGCCCCTGGACTAGCTCGTCCCCTGGGGTCCTCCCAGCATGGATGGTTTGTTGCTCCAAAGCAGATGGTGTTTTCTTTTCACCGCCAGACAGCCTGACTCCCGGCTTCCCCTCCTGCCACGTGGCAGCTTCAGCCGGCAGATCCATCCTCCCACCCGAGGCTTCTTGGCCAGACTGCCATCTGCGGCTTCCCTCCTGGGGATACCGTGTTTCACTGCAGCCTGGCGGGCGTGCGACTGTGGGAGCCAGGGGCGGGGTGGCCGCTGTGCTCAGAGCCAGCTCATTGCTGTACAGGTAATGGTCTGGAACCTGGACACAAAGGAGTCTATAATCATGAACCCCGTGCGGACGATTACCTGCCACCAAGGCACGATCCTCTCCATGTCCTTCAACACCAACGGCAGCCTGCTGGCCACCACCTGTAAAGACCGCAAGATTCGGGTTCTCGACCCCCGGGCAGAGGCCGTCCTCCAGGTCGGTGCTGGGCTGGGGTCTGGCTTGGGGGCAGAGGAGCGAGGAGTGGTGAGGGGCTGGAGGAGGCTTCGGAGAACAGGGTGGTAATGCTGTCAGCATTGTGGCCAAGCCTTCACGTGTACTAGCTCTGTCTGTCCTCTTAGCACTGCTGGGAGGTAGGATATGTCACCCCCATTCTTCGGATGAGGAAAACGGAGGCTGAAAAGAGGTCAGGTGACTTGCCCACCTTGAAAGCTGAGCTTTGACCCTGGTCTAACTCCAGAATTTGTCAGTGTGCCTTAGCTCTGTCAGGAGGCATGTCACTCCTGCCGCCTGCTGTGTGACCATAGACAAGCACTTCTGTTCTCTGAGCCTCTGCTTCCCCATCTGCAACAGCGGGTCATGAGTCCTTCCTCCAGGAGGATCGAACGAGATAACGCAGGTGACAGGGCCCGCCCAGCCCCAGGCCTTGCATACAGTGAGCGCCCAGGCATCTTTCAGCAAGAGCATGGAGCTCTATCCTAGCTCGGGAAAAGAACTCTCAGCAAAAATAGTAGGAGCGACTCCACGTGGATGGGAGGGTCTCTGCAAGGCTTCCGGGAGGTGGTACCTCTGGAAAGATGCTCGGAGCAGAGCTAGGTGGTGAGCAAGGAAGGCATTCTAGGTACCGCAGCGACAGCAGCAAAAGCAGGGAGGCCAGAGCCCCTAGCTGCCACCCGCGAGCCCCTGACCGCACGTGTCCGTCCAGGAAGCCAACTGCACGGAGCACCGGGCCAACAAAGTGCTGTTTCTGGGGCACCTGAATAAGCTGCTGTCCACGGGCACATCCCGATGGAACAACCGGCAGTTGGCCGTGTGGGACCAGGTGAGTCTCCCGTGCAACCCCGCCCTGCCCCTCGCCGTCGCCTTTCAGCCGAGTGCTGGCTTCATTCATTCACTCTTTCATTCATGCCCTACTCATTGCTCAAGCATGTACTTAGCAGAGCCTGCCTGGTGCTAAGGATGCAGGGATGAAAAACGGGGGGATGCCAACAGCCGGAGGGAGCGAGCCCAGACCTTGTGCATCTTCTCCTTCAAGGAGGGAGTGTTGGGGTTGGGGGAAGGTGGCCACTCCGGGGACCAGGACAGGGCGGGGGGTGGGGGGAGAGAGAGGAGATGTCCCTCTGGGCAGAAGGAACAGCTGGAGCAAGGGCTTGGAACCGAACACTAAGGCAGGTGGGCAGGGGGAGCAGCTGAGGGCAGTGAGGGTAGGGGCCAAGCCAAGCAGTATTGATTTGAAGGAGCCCTTGGCTAGAGTTTCAAAGACCAGACAAATCGCTTCCTCTCTCTGAACCTCCTCCTTCATCTTTTACAACAAATAAACAGGCGGAGGGCTGGCGTGCGAGCAGGTGTGTGAGAGGTGATGGGTTGAAGGCAAAATGCTGGCAGAATAAAAGGTGGTGGTCTCTTTCCCTCTGTCTCCTTCCCTCTCACATGCACATGCACATGCATGCGCGCACACACACACACTCACACTCACCCAGAGCCCCCTGGCAGGCATTCCCATCTCCGAGAACACCACTGAGGACCTCCAGGAGTGACCCACAGGCCTTCCCGGTCTCCCTTTTCTTGCAGGACAACCTCTCCCAGCCTCTCTCAGAGATGGACCTGGATGGCTCCTCGGGCGTGCTGTTTCCCTTCTATGACGCGGACACCAACATGCTCTACGTGGTGGGGAAGGTCAGCCTGGCATGGGAGGGAGCAGGGAGCAGGACTTCCCCAGCCTAACCCTACCGCTAGCCAGACAGCCGCCGGGGGCTCTTGGGATGCAGGGCAGGGATAGGGACGAGCAGGAATCTCCCTGTGGTCAACACGGTACCCCATCCCACCGTCCTGGCTTCCGGGGAACACCCAGGGCCAGGGCTTTGGTCAGACATCCCAAGCTTGTCGCTCCTCAGTTCTGGGGCTAGATGAGGAGGCACCGTTGGTGTTTCTCAATAGGGGTACCTTCGAATTTGGGGTGGAGCAGGTTTTCATTGGGTGAGACCATCCTGTACTTGACACCGTAGCTCCCACCCACCAATGCCTGGAGCAGTGCTCCCTGCCCCCTACCCCTCCCCAGTCACCAGCACAGCGACAACCAGAAATGCCCCAGCGGTGAGACCCACTGGATGATCTCAGGACCCCCCACTCCTGACCTTTATGTGCAGCTGGGAGTGGGACTCAGGCCTGTGCTCCCAGAGCTTCTGCTTTGGAGGCACAGAGGTGGGCTTTGGGTCATGGTTGGGGGGATCGAGTGTTAAAATGAGGACCCCTGCTGCTTTGATGACAGCTCCCTGGTGTTCTGTTGTGTGGAGTGGCTTTGCCACCTCTTCTGTCGCTGTAACACCGGGTTTCTGCTGCATGGCTGCGGGGGCCGGGAGGGGGCTGATGGGAAGCGGCTCTGAGTTGTACCCTCCCCCTCCTCAGGGAGATGGAAACATCCGCTACTATGAGGTGAGCGCCGACAAACCTCACCTGAGCTACCTGACAGAATACCGCTCCCATAGCCCACAGAAGGGGATGGGTGAGTATGGAACACTGAGGCCACATGGGGCCTGGGGAGACAGGACCGAGTCAGATGAGGGCCCCGCCCTGGAGGGGCCCCCATTCGGGAGGGCAGATGGCGGATCAACACTGACTCTGTGGGAGCTCTAATGGCGGTGTGCAGGATGTTCTCTAGGAGCAAGCAGCAGGAAGTCAAGGAAGGCTTTCCAGAGGAGGCAACACTTGAGGAGCCAAAAGGGGAGCAGAGCACAGCATAGGGAGAGCATGAAGGCGTTCTAGGCCAAGGTGGAGCAGTTACAACAGTAGCCATGACATAAGAGAGACTGACCTAGGAGAGCCCCTGCTTTAAAAGTGTATCTGGGGATAAAAAAAAAAAAAAAAGACACGTCTCCACGTTGTCTATAAGAAACCCACTTGAACATGAAGACACAGCTAGATTAAAGGCAAAGGCAAGGAGAAAGACACCATGCTAGCACTAATCAACAGAAAACAGGGGCAGGAGCTCTGTTCAGAGCAGCTCGGGCACAAGTGAGGGGGTGGTGAGGGAGGGCCTTGAGCAGAGCACGCTTCCCGTAAAGTCTAGCTAAAATCACTGAAGTCCTTGGAGGTGAGGACTTTAACCCCATTTTCCCAGCACAGGGCCCAGCCCAGCATAGGTATTTGCTCATGAACTGTCTGTAGAGGGAAGGGTGGTGGGAGGAGGGTGCTCTCTGCTCATGCCCAGATGTGCAGTCTGGCTTTGCCACTCACCCTGGGTCCCTGTGACTCCAGCCCAGCCGGAACCTCTGAGCCCTCCTTGGCCATCTGCCCGCAGGTGTCATGCCAAAGAGAGGTCTCGACGTCACCTCCTGCGAGATCTTCCGCTTCTACAAGCTGATTGCAAGCAAAGGCCTCATTGAGCCTATATCCATGATTGTACCCCGGCGGGTAAGGGTGGTGTGGCCATCTGTGAGGGAGGCGGGAACCCCTCCTGGAGAGCACAGGCCCTGGCACCTGGAGCCCAGAGCCCATGCCCCTGGGGTAGCAGCAAGGAGGCTGATGGCCACTCCTCAAGGGAAAGGCCTTTCTCATTGTCCATGCAGTGTTGCTGGGAGCTAAGGGTCCCGAGTCCCACCCCATCTCTGCTCCTGAGTTTTCGTGTGACTTTGGGCATGTCCCTTTGCTCCCTGGGCCTTGGTTTCTTCAACTCCTAGGTGGGGAAAGCCTGGACCCCAGATCCCTGAGGGCCCTCCCATCTGGGCAGCCCCTTTGCCGCCCCAGTCCTCACTGTCCTGGCTTCTCCTGCAGTCGGAGTCTTATCAAGAGGACATCTACCCGCCCACGGCAGGAGCCTGGCCGTCTCTGACAGCCCAGGAGTGGCTCCGTGGCATGAATAAAGGTGAGGGGGGCAGACAAAAGGCCCCGAGCGAATGTGAGGGGAAATGGGAGTGTCCAGTGGCCCCAAGTAGCTGAGAGGGGCGTGGCCTATAGTTGTATTCGCCCATAACCCCAGCCAAATGGTCCTTGACAGTCAGTCCCCAGTGCTCACTTCGGCAGCACATATACTAAAATTGGGACAGTCAGTCCCCAGTGGCTAGGATGGTCACATACGGGTCAAAGAAGGGAGGGGTTGTCCCCAGTGGCTCCGGAAAGTCTTTCCAAATCAAGGGATTTTGCTCCATGGAAAACTTCCTGAAACTCCAGGCTGTGCGGAGTGAGTGGATAGTCTCAGTTGGGTGCCCTTGCCCATCCTCCCATACCCACCTTTTCAATTACTTTTCTTTTTTTTTTTTTAAGTATTTGTTTATTTGACAGAGAGACACAGCGAGAGAGGGAACACAAGCAGGGGAAGTGGGAGAGGGAGAAGCAGGCTTCCCGCTGAGCAGGGAGCCCGATGCGGGGCTCGATCCTAGGACCCTGAGACCTCTCCCCCTCCATGTTCGTTTGTTTTGTTATTTATTTATTTATTTAAAGATTTTATTTATTTGACAGAGAGAGAGATAGCAAGAGAGGGAACACAAGAGGGAGAGGGAGAAGCAGGCTTCCCGCGGAGCAGGGAGCCCGATGCGGGGCTCGATCCCAGGACCCTGGGATCATGACCTGAGCCGAAGGCAGACACTTAACGACTGAGCCACCCAGGCGCCCCTTCAATTACTTTTCGACCTAAGAGACCCTCTAGGCAGCAGCTCCCCACTGCCCGCCCCCGCCCCAGGCCCTTCTTCCCTGTGCTGACGCCCTCCTGGTCCTGTCCACCTAAGGGCCAGCCCAGGGGAGGCAATGTATGCTCCTCGGCCCCACCCCAGCAGCTGTCTCTGTGCCTGGGACCTCCCTCTCCTTCTGCCTCCCCTTTGGGTAACACTTGGTCTGCTCCTCTCTGGGCCTCTTGCCTCTTCTGTGACTGATAGCTTGCCTCCCCTGCTTCTCAGGGCTGTGGGGAGGATTCACGAACCGGTAGATGGTGGAGCGCAATGTGTATGGGACTGTCCCTGCAAAGCAAGGACGAGGCTTCACCGGAGGCATTTGCCATGTGTGGGGGCAGCTCCAGGGCGTGCACTCTGCTGCCCCTGCAAACCAGGCCTCGCTCAGATGATCACATGAGTGTGTGTTTGCACCCTGGTTGCCCCAGTGTGCGGGCTGGCTCCCGTCTGCATGTGGCCAGAGTTCCACTCCTGTCCCATGGCCCTGTGCCTGTGTGTGTCGGCATCTGCTCATGAGCACTCGGGCCTCACACAGCCCTTTGCTTCCCTCCCAGGGCCAGTCATGGTGTCCCTGAGGCCCTGCTCCGAGCTGCTGAGCCCCCAGCCACTGCTCCCAGAGAGACCCCCCTCCGTCCCCACGGCCCCCTCCAACCAAACAGGGAAGGTGGTTGTAGAAGATGGCCGGAGATCCTTCTCCCTGCTGGAGGAGAAGGTGCCCAGGCAGGCAGCAGCTGAACACAGGCCAGAAGAGAAGACAGCTCGGCTCACCAACGGCTTTGACATGGAGTGTCCCCCACCAAAGACAGAGAACGAGGTGTGAATGAGGAGGGTGGTGCCTGCACTGGGATGGTGGGGAGAAAATGAGGGGTGACAACGACCAGCTCTGGGGCCTGGCCTGGCCGCTTGACTCACTCTGTGACTTCATTCACCAAATAGGCAGTGAGCGCTGTATGTCTGCCAAGATGGCGGGTTTACATGCAGATGGCGGAAGACCATCTACAAGCTGCAGTGGGTTTGATTTGGTGTTCGAGTCCCTCCCAGTTCTGACCCTAGGATTTTCTGCTTCAGAGTCGACGTTTGTTAAGTGCCGACCGCGTCCCAGGACCTGTGGTGGGCACTGTGGTATATCCCCTGACTGAACTCGCCCCCCATCCCTGGGAGTCAGTATGGAGTGGCTAAAAACTCAGGGGCCGCCATCTCACAGAGTTCTGAGCCTGCCTCTGCTCAGCATCGGTGACGGGAGGCCCTCAGAGCCAGGGGCTGGATCATTCTTAGCTTCAGCTTCCACAGTGGCACAGGTGGGGGTGGGGGGCGGGGCTAACACCCCCCTCGTAGGGGTGTGGTGAGCATGCAGAGGCTTCTCGAACATCCTTAGGGGGAGCGCCCAGTCTATGGCCATACCACCCTGAACGCGCCCGATCTCGTCTTGGGAGCGCCCAGCATCTGCTACGATTCTCTACAGCGCAGCAGTGATGCTAATGCCCAGTTCATTTTCTGACCCCCAGTTCCTAGAGGAGGAAATTGAAAGTCAGAGAGGATGAGTAACTTGCCTGCGGTCACATAGTTTAGCTAGTTTAGTGGTGAAAACTCCAGTCTCCAGACTTCAGGGCCAAGCATCCTTTCCTCTAGTCCACAGGGGATCTAAGGAAGCAAGAAAAGGTCTGAAACATCGAGTTGCTTAAAATTTCCATTTATTGGGTGAAGAAGAGGGTTTATAAAGGCCCGCGCAATGGTCGCTCCCTCGAGCCTCAGCCGTGTTCATCGCCTCCACCTTTCTGTGTGAAAAGGGGGCAAGGTTTGGTCCTTTCTGCTGGTGTTCTGACCCCTCACATCCTGGGACATGGAGTGATCACTCCCTCTGTTTGTGCTTTCCCAGCTGCTGCAGATGTTCTATCGACAACAGGAGGAGATCCGAAGACTCCGGGAGCTGTTGACCCAGCGTGAGGTGCAGGCCAAACAGTTGGAACTGGAGGTCAAAAACTCGCGGATGGGCTCAGAGAGGTTCTGAGCAGAGACCTCTGCCTTCCCCGCCCTCAGGGACACCACTCGGCTCCATGGGGAGGTCCAGAACCAAACCACAAGTCCCCCAAGAACAACCACTATTTCTATATTTTTTACCAGAAAACGAAAACTCTTGGTTGCTGAAAGATTCTAGTGGGAGGGATGTGGTGCCGTTTTTCTATTTGCCTTCTCAAAACAAGTGTCTGAATTGACTCTTTTTAGACAATAACTTGCCTTCTGTTAGAGCTGGAAGGACCTAAGAGGGGAAGCTGCCTGTGATTTTCAGACTGTGGTCCGCAGAATGGGAGGAAGCCTAAGCAGAAGGGCCATGCCCCCCCTCCACCCTGCTCCAACCAGACAGTTCCCTTTCTTTCTGATTTAAATATTGGCTTCTGTGGAATACATAATTCTTCTTCTGAAAAAACCTTTAGAAGTTTGAAAAACAGTGATCTGGCCCAACTTCCTCATTTTACAGGTGGGGAAACTGAGGCTCAGAGAGAGACAAGTGATCAAGATCCGCAGAGGGTTCATGACAGGGCTGGGTCAAGCCTCTGGTCTGCAGGGTCTGTCTTTCTGCTGTTTCTGGTCTGATGCAGTCTCAGCCCACAGGGCAGGAATCCGTTTATTCTGGCCTCGGCTGTGCCCCTGATTTGTGCAGTGACCTCTTACAAGTCCTTCCCTCTCTGGTCTCAATTTCTCCATCTGAACCTGGGGTCGCTGGGCTGTGCTGCCCTCTACAGGACCTGCCACCTGCGATGAGAAACCTTGGCCGTGACCTGAGGAAAACTACCTATAGGGTGATGATCAGGGTCTGCTGTAGGAACTCACAAGACATTGGTGAACGGGCAGAGGAGCTTTAACTGCGGGGAAATAAGTCAAGCTTTGGCCCAGTGCTAGAACACAGATAGGAGGCTCCCACACCATCCTCTCTTCAACCAGAATCAGCCAAGTATGGGCAGACACTATCCCTTATGTGGGGGAGCAGACATCAGAGTGGTTCCCATGACCACGGACTGCCACCCCCAAAGCCCTCAGGCCACAGAGCCTGCCCGCTTCCGGGGGATGTAGGCAGATTTTGGTCCAGGAGGGAGGGAGCCCCAGCACTGCAGGATGCCAGCAGAGCCCCATGGCCACCCACTTCTGGAGAGGGAGGACTGCACTAGGCAAGGAGTAGGGCCGGATGACCCTGAAGTTCCCTTCTAGCCTGAGAGTTTTTATATGTCCCTCCTTTGGGAGTCTGTGTTCTGAGCCTATTCGCTAAGGTTCTTTCTCAGTGGTCAGTACAGCAGCCTAGCTAGAGATGGAGAATGTTGGAAATTAAATGTACCCCCTCCTTACTGAGGAGGTGCAGGCGATGGGGTTTTGCCCACTGCACAGGGCAGTCCTGGAGCTAAGATTGGGACGGGAGGAGGCCACCTAACCTGGTAGGTTTCAATCCAGGCTGTACATGAGAGTCCTCTTAGGAGGGTTCGAGAAATACAGATGCCCAGTCCCAACCCCAGACCAGTTGAAGCTGCATCTCCAGAGTAGGGCCTGGCTTTGTGTATGTTGTTATAAGTTCCCAGGTATTCTGCAGTACAGTGAGGATGGAGAGCCACTGGGCTAGCCCATCTGTACCTAATTGCAGTAGAGACAAGGACAGTGAGCATCAGACAGGCTCCGGGACTCCAACCCCATCCTCTGAGTCCAGGTTGGAAGCGTCATCCCATGTCTCTCTGGGACCCCTGGCTACAACTCGATGAGGGCTCTGGACCCCTGAGCGCCCCTTCCCCTAGCCATGGTTCTGACCCCTTGTCTGCCTCCACACGCCAGACACCCTCATCCCCTATCTTGTTGACTTGGTCACTGGGGCTCACCAAAGGCCAAATCCCAGGGGTTGTGAGGGAACAGAACTCCCCTGGATAGGGTTCCCTGGCACACCCAGCTCTAATTCTAACATGGGCCAGGCAGGCATCATCCCCCTGGTCAGAATAATGACACTATCCCCATGTCATTCTCAGAGAATGAAGAAGTATCCCTCCCACCGGCACTGGCTGCAAACAGGAGGTGGGGGTGAGTCTGGGGAGCATCCCGAATGCCTCCTCCACACAGAACCTTCTCAAGCTCTCCCTACCCCTTAAGGGACCCAGACCTCATGCTTAAAAACAATGTGAAGGCATCCGTGAACAGACTTGTTTTTTGGGTTTGCTTTTTTTTTTTAAACTAGAATAAATTATTTAAATTATTTCACAGCAAGGGAGAGGGATAGGTAATTTTTATCGAATATTTTTTTAAGCCATTTTTTAAAATTGCCTTTTTGTTTATGTTCTTGACTGATGAAGTAGAAGTTGCCCAGCCAGCATCTGTAGGGCCCGGCCCGCACACTCAGGGCAAATAGAATGTGCACTCATCTCTTTACTCCATACTCTAGGAGCCCCCTGACTGTTGACTCAGGAGCTTTCTGAGAATGAAGACAGCACTGGGAGATGAGCATTGGGGCTTATCCTTAGCTCTACAATAAATGTTCTTCCTGAAACTAAATTTAAGATTATATCATAGAGGGAAGAAGGAAATCAAAAATAGATCTATGCTTTTAATATGAAACCGTGCCTGAAATAGTTTGATTGTATTAATGTTTCTGAAGTTCCTTTTACCTTTGTAAAAAAAAAAATTAAGAAATAAAAGTGAAAATAAATAGATGTGAAATCGTACAATGGAAAGAATGTAAGAAAATAATAAACAACATCTGCCTAGACATTTTAATACCTGGAGCTTTCCTTTTCTTGATTTGTTCTACAAATACCAATTAAGTATCTACTTGTTTGGGCCAGAGACCAGGCTGGGAAATAGATAAAACAGACTTGGTCCCTGCCCTCTGAAGTTTTTAGTTATGGTTGGAAGGAAGAGGAGGGCCAGGATGGGGGAAGTGTGGGCTGCTCTGGGAGAGAAGCAAGGAAGGCTTCCTGGAGGAGGTGATAGTTAGGCAGACACCTGAAGGATAAATAGAAGTAGGCAGGGAAAAGGGTATTTGGGGAAGAGAGGTCCCAAGCAGAGAAGACCGCCCATTCCCTGGTCTGGAAACAAAAGGTAGAGAGCATAGACAGGGCAGGGATCAAAGGTATTCAAGAGCCAAGGATAGGAACTGAGAATTTTTTTTTCCAACTTTATTGAGATAACGATTGACAAAAGTTGTATATATTTAGATGGTACATGACTTTTAAAGATATACAATGTGATGATTTAATATATGTATACCTTCTAAAATGATGACCACCATCAAGTTAATTAACACATCTATTATCTCACATAGTGTGTGGTGAGAACACTTGAGATCTACACGAAGAAAATTTCAAGTATACAGTACAGTATTATTAACTATAGGCACCAGGCTGTACCTTAGATCCCCAGAACTAAGGCATCTTACAACTAAAAGTTTGTACCCTTTACCCCACCCCCAAAGCCCTGGGCAACCACATTCCACTCTGTTGCTAGGAGTTCAACTGTTTTTGTTTTTGTTTCTTTAGATTCCACATATAAGTGAAACTCAACAGTATTTGTTTTTCTCTGCCTGGCTTACTGCACTGAGCATAAAGTCTTCCAAGCTCATCCCTGTGGCAAATGGCAGGATTTCCTTTTTTAGGTCTGAATAACATTTCACCGTATATACACACAGCACATCTTTATCCATTAATTCCTGGAAGGACACTGGTTGTTTCCACGTCTTGGCTATTGTGAATAATGCTGCAGTGCACCCAGGAGCGCCAATACCTCTTGCAGATACTGACTTCATAATCTTCTCATATATACCCAGAAGGGAGACTGCTGATCATGGGGTAGTTCCATTTTTCATTTTTTGAGGAAACCCCATAGTGCTTTTCATGTTGGCTGTACCAATTTCCATTTGGTGGACGCGGAGACAGCCCGGGGCAATCAGAGTTTCCAGAGTGATTCTGACAGTTGCGGGAATGGTGATTTCTCCTGGGGAAAGGGCACAGAGAATCAAGGGGAAGTGAGAGGTGTCGGTAACGCACACCACCGGGGGAGGCCACAGCCCACGGGGCTGCAGTTCGCCGAGAGGGACGGGCCTCGCAAGACTGCGCGGGGAAGCCCCCCTCCTTTAAGCCCCCTCCGGGAGCGAGCCCCACTCCGGCTGCCGCCACCTCCGAGCCGCTAGGCGGGGCCCGGCCCTCGGCGCCGCGGAAGCTGCCGGGGCAGAGGCGGCGGGCGCGCAGCCCGCGGGCGCGGGGCAACATGGCGCCGAGCCGGCCGCTATTGCCGGCCGGGCACGCGCAGCCCTCCTTCCTGCGGGAGCTGGGCCGGCCCGGGGCCGCCCCGCCCCACCGCCCAGCTTTCGATTCTCCGCGGGAGCCCCTCCCCCGCACCGCGGCCGCCCGAACCCGAGCCCGAAGGCTGAATGGCGGGCGCAGGGGCGCAGAGCGGGACACCTGGGGAGCCGGGCCCCGCGGAGCGCGAGGACGCGAGCGGCTGGCGCTGCCCGGAGCACGGCGACCGCGTGGCCGAGCTCTTCTGTCGCCGCTGCCGCCGCTGCGTGTGCGCGCTCTGCCCGCTGCTGGGCGCGCACCGCGGCCACCCGGTCGGCCTGGCGCTGGAGGAGGCGGTGCACGCGCAGGTGGGGACGCGGGCGGCGCGCGGGGGGCGCAGCGGGCGGGGAGGGGCGTGCCGGGCTGGCGGCCGGGTCCTGGTTAGGCCTGGAGGCGCAGGGTTGTCGCGAACGGGCAGTTAAGCCGCAGAGGAGGTGGGTTTGGGAGTGAGAACTTGGGAGCCCCGGCTGACACGCACGTGTCCTTGACCTCGTCCACCACGGCGGGTCCACCACACTGCCCTTGGGTTGGAAGAAGGTCTGCCCCCCCTTTTGTTTTAAAGATTTTATTTATTTGACAGAGAGAGAGATAGCAAGAGCAGGAACACAAGCAGGGAAAGCAGGAGAGGGAGAAGCAGGCTTCCTGCCGAGCAGGGAGCCCGATGCGGGGCTCGATCCCAGGACCCTGGGACCATGACCTGAGCCGAAGGCAGAGCTTAACGACTGACCCACCCAGGCGCCCCAGGTCTGCCCTTTAACGCAGATGAAAAGCCACACAGACATCTCTGGTTTTCTCTCCTGGAGTTCACAGGCGGGGGCTGGGGAGTGCTTGATTGCTTGCCCTAGGAGCCGCCTCCAGCCACCCACTCCGCCCTTCCCCTCCACCCTGCCCCCCTCTCCCCTCCCCCCCCCAGCCAGTTCCTGTTCCACGCATTTAACAGCCTGTGGGGAGCTGTGACAGCCATTTTATTGATAAGAAAAGGAAGGTTCTGGAAGCTGAGGCTGGCTTTCAGCCCAGGACTCCACAGCTGGATTGCCCCCACTGGCCCATTCTCACCTTGGAATCCTCACCCGTGCGGAATCCTAATAGTGGTCAGGGGCTCTAGACTTTTGTTCCGCCCTTGGGGACAACTTGTTCTGTGGCTCTGGTCAAATCCGTCTGCCTCCCTGGGATAGGCAAGGCCCTCCTGTCTCTGACAGATGTAGATTCTACCCCTTCCTCCTCCTAGAAGTCTTCTGTGATTAATGACCTTTCTCTTCACATTATGACAACCTTGGAGCTCCAGGATGAAAAAGGGCACTGTGGGGGCTGGTCCAGTTGGTGGAGTCCTGGGTTTCAGGCCTGCCTCTGCCTCCAAGGTCTTCCTTTTCTTATCTATATAATGGTTGTAATAATAATAGCTCCTCAGAGGCTGTCTCCAGAGTTAACATGGCTGCTTTCCAGAGATAGGGCTTGGGTGTCTCACGGGCAGGTCCACCCACCCACCTACCTACCTATGAACTCATTTTGTGTTCACACATCTACCCACTCACCTGTTTATCCATCATCCTTCCATCCACTCATCAAACATCCATTCAGCACATACCTTGTGCCATGAGCTAAGGAATAGATCAATTCTTCCCTCATCTGGAGGAGTTCACTGGCTGGTGGGGTGAGAACAGAGGGTGACAATACAGTGTGGTAAGTATTGTAATTGGGAAGCCAGAGAGAAGACAATGTGAAATAGGAAGAGGGAGCCCAGGAAGACTTCCTGGAGGAGTGCCATTGGAACTGTCCTTGAAGGCTGAGTAGGATTTTACCAGGTAGCATTGACAGGAGAAGCATCCTGGGACTGGAAGGGTGATGGACAGCAGCTAGACTTGAAGGCTTAGAAATCACAGTGGGGTGAGGACGTGCTCCTGGAATTTGAGGCTGTGGCTTGTACTTCGGTTACCATTGTGTCCCCATCCCCACCCACTACCTAGAATACAGCTGCCCACAGCAGCAAATGCTTGTTGGATGTTACAATGACAGTAAGAACTCTGTCGAGTACTTAGTGCCTGCCAAGCACTGCACCCAGCGCTCTGTGTACTTCTCATTCTCTGTGGCGACGCTGTGGGGTTAGCTCCATGTTTATAGCTGAGGAAACAGGTTTAGAGCGGTGAAGTCACTCACCCGGTTCCCATGAAGGGGGAACCAGGACTCAGATCTAGGAGGTCCCGTGTGACCCTGGGGCTGGTGCTCCTCACAGCTTCCTGGGTGCCTCCAGCTGTCCACTCGAAGCTGGCAGCCCTTGGTCATTGTGTTCAATTGAGCAGATGCTTCTGGGTCACTCCCTGGTCCCTGGGGGCAGAGCCAGGAATGGAGCAGGCCTGCCCTCAGAAAGCTTTCCGTTGGCTGGGCAGCCAGACCTGGGCCCCGCAGCTGAGTGTAAGGCCAGCCGTAAGAAGGCCCAGATAGAGGTGAGGTCAGACCTGTGGGGAAGAGGGTCGCAGAGCACACCTGTGGAAAAACAGCAGTCGCAAAACGGAGATATGGAAGGGAGCCATTTCAGGTGGGAGAGAGATGGGAGCATGAACCCCCACAGACCTTACACATGCAGGTTTTCTGAACCCCTGTCCAGGCCAAAGGGCCACAGGCTCCCTGGAATGTACGTTCCACGAGAGCAGCCCCTATGACAGGGCCTGGCACATAGTAGGTGCTCAGTTAATACTGACTCTGTAAGTGAATGCTCTTCCCCTGTCCCCAAGCTGTTTGCCTTAAGGTCCTATTTGAGAAAATCAGGTCATAGTAGGATTGTTCTAGAAAAAAGGGAGGGGGCATCAAGGTTTGAAGAATATCTGACGTGGGCTTCTGAGGATCAGAGGGACCCTAGTTCCAGCTCATCTTCCAGTTTGCCCTGTGACTCTGGTCCCAGTCATCTCACCTTTTGAGTCTCAGATACCTCAACTGAAGCAAAATACAGGGGTGGGAGATGACCCCCGGGGTGGCTTGTTATCTCAAGAGTCACAGTATTAATTTTTCCTAACTCCTTCACATACAGAAACTCATCCAAGAATGTTTAAAGCAGTTGGAAGCCAAGAAGCACCAGCAAGTTGGCAACATAACCCAAATAGAAGACGCTGCTGAGAAGCTCAAGGCAAGTGGACATTTCTTCCTTATTCTAGTTGAGATGTCCACACTTCCCCTCGGACACAAGGCTCTCCTCAGTGTGGAGCCAAGGGAAAATAAAAACCTCAAAGGGGCAGATCCGGTTTGGTGGGGTTTGGGACTTCCAGAATTTAGGGAGGTTCTTTTGAAGAAAAAGAACACAAAATCAGGTGTAAGACCATGAAGGGGCCGGGCCAGAGAGGAGCCTGAAGCTTCTGTGTTGTTAGCTTCGTGTGGATCTACCTCTGCCCAGCGCCCTAGTCTTGCCCCACAGCGCCTCACAAAATGGAGGAACAGTCTTTCCTGCCGCCACCACCAAGGCCATTCTCTTAGAGGGACTAGTTGTCCATCCCTTGTACCCCAAGTCACCTTAAACAAAGCAAAATGCAGCATAAAGAAGGTGCAAATAGCTCTTTGGGTGTCACTGCTTTGTTGAAAGAACATAAATAGGGTATAAATATATTTCCATAAGTAAGTACTTTCTTCAGGCTTCTCCTTTCATAGCACTGTTTATTTAAATGGATTCTGTTGTGGGAATGGGAAGTTGGGACTGATGTTACCATCTGAGCTGCCATTTGACTCTAAAAAAGTTGTTCTGGGTCTTTTGGTCCTTTTATGCGAACTGAGTTGGTCCCTTGCCCTCTCAGCCTCAGCTGCCCCATCCTCAAAATGGGGGCTGGAGTGGGATGCCCTCCCAGCGCCTCTCGCCCTGAGGGCTCTGTGAACCCTGGACCGACCCCCACAGTCAGGCAGAGAGACTGACTCTGGCCTGGGAGTAGCTGGGACCCAGGACGCCCTGAGGCCAGGCCTGCAGCAGAGTGGAGATGCCGATGCCCAAGCCAGGCCACGGTCTGGCCCAGCATGCATGGTCTGTGACTCCATGCCCCAGTGTGCTGGGACAGTTGTGGTTTACACCTGTGGCCCCAGCCGCATTATTAATAGTGTCCTTCATGTTGCCAAGAACATTTTTCGGGGGCTCAGGCAAATACATCTATTTGAAAAGATTCAGGAAGGGATGGGGGAGGTGCTTTGGGCCGCTCAGCCAGAAGAACAGAATCCTGGTATGGAGTCACTGTCTGCAAATCTCTCGGCAGATATGGTTTGGGGGCCCTCACGGAAAGAATTAGGACCCGTGTGCAGAGCCTAAGAGGGTACATTTCAGCTTCATCTAAGAAATGGGATTTTCTTTCTTTGAACCTTTTCCCCAACTTTTAAACTTTTATATTGAAATAATTACAGATTCACAGGATGTTGCAAGGGTAGAACGGAGAAGTGTACCTTTCCCCTAGCTTGCCCCAAGGGTTAGATCTTCCCTAACTCCACTGCGACATCAAAACCAGAATTGATGGGGTGTGTATATAGTTCTATGTCAATTTCTCATACCGGTAGATTCGGGTAATAGCAACCAAAATACAGAACGATTCCATCACCACCAAGATGTACCTCAGGCAACACCTTTGTAGTCATCCCTGCCTCCTCCCCCGCAACAGTCTCTAACCCCAGGCAATCACTAATCCGTTCTCTATCTCTATAATTACGACATTTAAGAATGTCATAAAAATGGAATCATATGGTGTATGACCTTTGAGATATTTTTCGCTCAACATAATGCCCTCGAGATCCATCCAAGATGTTTTGTCTATCGGTAGTTCATTCCTTCGTATTGCTGAATAATATCCCAGCCATCCAGTAGTACGCACATGCCGCTTTTTTTTTTTAATTTGAACCTTTCATCTATGTTCGGACATTTTAGTTGTTTCCGGTTTGGGGCTATCACAAACAAAGTCGCTTTGAGGAGTTGTGTACAGGTTTTTGTGTGGACGTAGTTTTTTTTTTTTTTTAAGATTTTATTTATTTGACAGAGAGAGGCACAGCGAGAGAGGGAACACAAGCAGGGGGAGTGGGAGAAGGAGAAGCAGGCTCCCCGCTGAGCAGGGAGCCCGATGCGGGGCTCGATCCCAGGACCCTGGGATCACGACCTGAGCCGAGGGCAGACACTTAACCGACTGAGCCACCCAGGCGCCCCTGGACGTAGTTTTCATTTCTCTGGGATAAATGCCGAGTGCTGGTTCAGGGTCCTATGGAGCTTGTATGGTTAGCTTTTTAAGAAGCTGCCAAAACATTGTGCAGAGCGGCTGTGTCATCTTACGTTCCCACCAGCAGCGATGAGAGATCCAGTTTCCGCTCTTGCTGGCCCACATGCAGTATTCGCACAGGTTTGTATTTTAGCCGTCCTGGCAGGTGTGCAGTGGTCCTCATTTGCATTTCCCCAGCGGCTGGTGATGCTGAACACCTTTCCGTGTGCTTAGTGGCCGCCTGTCTGTCCTTTTTGGTGAGAGGTCTCCTCTCCATGTTTTTTTTACCACTTCCAGATTGGTTTGTCTGTTTTTGTTTTTTTTTTTTACTGCTGCGTTTGGAGAGTTGTCTGTCTATGCTAGATAGGAGTCCTTTGTCAGATATGTGGCTTACGGATATTTTCTCCCAGTCTGGGGTTTGACATTTCATTGTCTTCACAGGGGCTTTTGCAGAGTGAAAGTTTTTAATTTCAAAGAAGTCCAGTTTATCCATTTTTTTTTCTTTTATGGATTGTGCCCTCGGTGTCATGACTAAGAGCTCTTTGCCTAGCCCTAGATCCCAAAGATTTCCTCCTTTTTTTTTTCTAAAAGTTTTATAATTTTACATTTTACATTGAAGTCCATGATTCTTGTTGAGTTACTTTTTTGTACAAGGTGTGAGATTTAGCTCAAGTTTTTTTTTTTCCTCCTCATGGATATCCAGTTGCTCCAACACCTTTTGTTGAAAGACTATGTTTTCTCCATTGAATTGCTTTTGTTGAAAATCAGTTGGCTGTACTTGGGTGGGGCTATTTCTGGGTTCTCTATTCTGTTGCATCGATCTAGGAGTCTCTCCCTCTACCATTATCACATGGTCTTGATTGTTAGAGGTGAGAATAAGCCCTGAAATAACTGATGCCTCCCACTATATTCGTTTTCAAAATCCTTTTAGCTGTTCTGGTTCCTTTGCCTTTCCATTTAAATCTTAGAAGGATCTTGTCTATAAGCTCTACTACTTTGTTGGGATTTGGGAAGGATTGTATTCAGCATGTAAGAGGTGACATCTTTACAATGTTATCTTCCCATCCGTGAATGCATATCTCTTCATTTATTTAGATTTTTGTTTTCTTCCGTCAGCATTTTGAAGTTTTCAGCATACAAATCCTGCACACGGTTTATTAGACTTACAGTTCAGTGACCCTCAGAAGGTACTAAGAAGAATGAAATTAGTGGTCAGCATTTTAAAGCTGGGACTGATTGGTTGGTTGGTTGGTTGATCTGTAGAAAAATTTAAATATAGAAAAGTAGGAAGATGTGGCTGTCCTAGGCCTGCACTCCCACATGGGAGCTGTCAGACCTGAGCAGTGGACACCCCCACAAGAAGGGTACCTGTCTCCAGGTCTCCCAGCCCCCACCTGATCACCTCCCTCACTGTTACCAGCCTGGCTCTTGGGGGCATTTATGTTTCCATTCCTGGTCAAGAAACAGAGATTTAAAAATTCAGCCATACCCCTTCTCGGATATGTCATTTGCAAGTATCTTCTCCCATTCAGGAGGTTGCCTTTTGATTTTATTGTTTCCTTTGCTGTGCAAAAGCTTTTTATTTTGATGTAGTCCCAACAGATTATTTTTGCTTTTGTTTCCTTCACCTTACGAGACATATCTAGAAAAATGTTGCTACAGCCGATGTAAGAGAAATTACTGCTTGTGCTCTCTTCTAGGATTTTTATGGTTTCAGGTCTTTAACATTTAGGTCTTTAATCCATTTTGAATTTACTTTTGTGTATGATGTAACAAAGTGGTCCAGTTTCATTCTTTGTCACAAAGCTGTCCAGTTTTCCCAACACCATTTGTTGAAGAGACTGTTTTTTTCCCATTGCATGCATATTCTTGCCTCCTTTGTCTTAGATTAATTAACCGTATAGTTGTGGGTTTATTTCTGGGCTCTCTGTTCTGTTCCACTGATCTATTTGTCTATTTTTGTGCCAGTACCATACTGTCTTGATCACTACAGCTTCATAGATTATCTTGAAATCTGGGATTGTGATACCTCCAGTTTTGTTCCTTTTCCAAAATTCTGTTGGCTCTTTGAGGTCTTTTGTGGTTCCATACAAATACATAACTTGTACAACTCAACCCCCCCAGAAAACAAAAAATCCAAATAAAAGTGGGCAGAAGACAGGGGTGCCTGGGTGGCACAGTTGGTTAAGCATCCAACTCTTGGTTTCCGCTCAGGTCATGATCTCAAGTCATGAGATGAAGCCCTGCATCAGGCTCTGCATCAGCAGGGAGTCTGCTTGAAGATTCTCTCCTTCTGTCCCTCCCCACGGTCCTGTATGCACGCGTGCTCTCTCTCTCTCCCAAATAAATAAATAAATCTTTTTTTAAAAGGTGGGCAGAAGACATAAACAGGCATTTCTCCATAGAAGACATCCACATGATCAACAGACGCATGAAAAGATGCTCAACATCACTTTACCCATCACGAAAATGCAAATCAAAACCGTAAGGAGGGGCACCTGGGTGCTCAGTTGGTAGAGCATCCAACTCTTAATCTCAGGGTCATGAGTTCGAGGCCCACTTTGACTGTGGAGCCTACTTAAAAAAAAAAAAAGAAAAAGAAAACCTACGATGAGATACCATCTCACACCCGTCAGAATGGCTTAAATCAAAAACACAAGAAAGGGGCACCTGGGTGGCTCAGTCGGTTAAGCGTCTGCCTTCAGCTCAGGTCATGATCCCAGGGTCCTGGGATCGAGCCCCGCATCGGGCTCCCCACTCAGTGGGGAACCTGCTTCTCCCTCTCCTTCTGCTGCTCCCCCTGCTTGTGCTCTCTCTTTCTCTCAAATAAATAAATAAAATCTAAAAAAAAAAAAAAGACACAAGAAACAGTAAGTGTTGGTGAGGATGTGGAGGAAAAGGAACAAACTGGTGTAGCCGCTGTGGGAGACAGTATGGAGGCTCCTCAAAAAATTAAAAATAGAGGGGTGCCTGGGTGGCTCAGTCGGTTAAGCATCTGCCTTTGGCTCAGGTCATGATCCTAGGGTCCTGGGATCGAGCCCTGTGTCGGGCTCCCTGTTCAGCATGAAGCCTGCTTCTCCCTCTGCCTGCCTCTCTGCCTACTTGTGCTCTCTGTCAAAAAAATAAATAAATAAATCTTAAAAAAAAAAATTAAAAATAGAATTACCATATGATCCAGTAATTCCACTACTGGGTGTTTACCCAAAGAATATGAAAATACTAATTCAAAAAGATATATGCGCCTCTGTGTTTATTACAGCATTATTTACAACAGCAAGATATGGAAGCAACCCAAGTGTCCATCAACTGGTGAATGGATAAAGAAGATGTAGTATATATAGAAGGAATATTATTGAGCCATAAAAAACAATGAAATCTTGCTTTTGCAATGGCATGGCTGGATCTAGAGGGTATTATGCTAAGTGAAATAAGTCAATCAGAGAAAAACAAATACTATATGATTTCACTTGTGGATTTTTTTTTTTTAAAGATTTTATTTATTTGAGAGAGAGAGAATGAGAGAGAGAGCACATGAGAGGGGGGAGGGTCAGAGGGAGAAGCAGACTCCCCGCCGCGCAGGGAGCCCGATGCGGGACCCGATCCCGGGACTCCAGGATCATGACCTGAGCCGAAGGCAGTCGCTTAACCAACTGAGCCACCCAGGCGCCCGGATTTTTTTTTTTTTTTTAAGATTTTATTTATTTATTTGACAGAGAGAGAGACAGTGAGAGCAGGAACACAAGCAGGGGGAGTGGGAGAGGGAGAAGCAGGCTTCCCGCTGAGCAGGGAGCCCGATACGGGGCTCGATCCCAGGACCCTGGGACCATGACCTGAGCCGAAGGCAGACGCTGAACGACTGAGCCACCCAGGCGCCCCTCATACGTGGAATTTAAGAAACAAAGCAAACAAAGGAAAAAGAGACAAACAAAAATACAGACTCCTAGCTACAGATGATAAATGTGGTTGCCAGAGGGGAGGTGGGTGGGGGGGTGGGGGGATGGGTGAAATAGGTGATGGGGATTAATAGTGCTCTTACTGTGATGAGCACTAGGCGATGTGTGGGATTATTGAAGCCCTGTATTGTACACCTGAGACTATAACGCACATTCATTATACCGGAATTTAAAAAAAAATCATTCTTCAAGCAGACCACTATTCACATTTTGAGGGTGTTTTTTGTCTGTACAGGTATATGCTTTTCTATAGTTTGAGACATATTCTCTATACAATTCCATACAACTCCAATACAGAGACATATCTATACAACTCTACTATCATCTCTATACAGTTCTAATATACAAATGTTCCCACTTTGGAGGTAAGGCCTGGTGGTTCATTTCCTTGTGTGATTTGTCGTTTGTATCCTCCTCTTGTCTTCAGCAGGTGTTTTCCGTGGCATCCTGTATGCCTAGGGTTGTGAGAGCACAGCTTGAGAGCCCTGTGGCTGGAGCTCCTGCAGGGCACTCTGTCAGTTTCAGTAGTTCCAGACCTGTTTTATATGAATTTTTCAGTTTTTGCTTTTTTAAGATTTTATTTATTTATTTGAGAGAGAGAGTGCACAAACAGGGGAAGCGGCAGGCAGAGGGAGAAGCAAGCTCCCCCCTGAGCAGGGGGCCTGATGTGGGGCTTGATCCCGGGACTCCAGGATCATGACCTGAGCCGAAGGCAGATGCTTAACTGACTGAGCCACCCAGGCGCCCCTGAATTTTTCAATTTTGAGGGTCCATGAACTCAGACTTGCATTCTTCTCAGTACAGTCCTGTTGTTTGGTTTATTTGTTTTGCTGGTGACTCTCTTTTTGCGCATGACCCTAGGTGGCTGACAAGATTCCTTGCCCCTGGGGCGGCTGGGTGGCTCAGTCAGGTAAGCGTCTGCCTTCGGCTCAGGTCATGATCCCAGGGTCCTGGGATCGAGCCCCACATAGGGCTCTCTGCTCAGTGGGAAGCTTGCTTCTCCCCCCCGCCGCCGCTGCCCCTGCTTGTGCTCTCTCCCTCTCTCTCTCTGTCAAGTGAATAAATAAAATCTTAAAAAAAAATAAAAAGATGCCTTGCCCCTTTCCCAGGCCAGTGGGTGGCGTTTTTCCCGTGCCTGGCTCATGGATGACGCGGTGCTCTGTGCTCCTGGCTTGGTGCAAGTGGCAGGTCCCCAGAGCCCCCTCCGAGACAGCCGGGCCCCCAATGTGTGGAGTGGCTGTCATACACTCCACCCTGCCGTGGTCACTCAGCTCAGCTTCTGCACGGCCCTGCCAGCAAGGACCCTCTTCGTTTTGGGCAACTAAGGATTTCTGCTTTTCGTCCTTTGTGGGTTTGCTTTTTGTTTTTGAGCTTAGTCATGTAATTTAAAATTTTGCCCATTGTGTATCAGCATTTCTGTGTGTTTGAACGAGCAAGGGGGATTCCCCACGTCAGCTCCTTCTCCCCTTATCGACCAGAACTAATGTCACTTTATATATGGAGGTTTTGTTGTGGCTTAAGGTCATAATACTTCCCTGTGTCATGGAAAGTTCTTTATCAGTGTCAGTGTTAGAGACTGTATATTCCATTATACGGATCTACCATAATTAAGCCATTTTCCTAATGTTGAACATTTCGATCATTTCCAGTTTCTCACTAGCATAGAATAACACCGCAGTGAACATGTTTTGTTTATTCCCTTTGGACACATCCCTGTGTGGGCTCTGTGGGCACACACATTTAGGACTGTCATGCACTCTGCCGAACTGTGACCCATGTACTTTGTAGCAGAGAAGTCAGGGACAGCTGTGTTGCTCCATGCTCGCCTGCGGAGAGGCGGTGCCGGGGAAAAAGGCCATGCGCCTGGAAATTAATCCATGAAACACCTCTGTAAGCAAACGAAAGCCAATAAACTCGTGGTCCAAAGTCCGCTGTTCAGAAGCCGGTAAACAAGTCCTCACCAACCACGTCTTTGCAGAGGACCATCAAGAAGGCCTATCCTCAACCAACACCCATGAAATTATTTTCTCTGCCGTTCTTGTTGATAGGCTGTTTCCTTCCCCATCATGGCTCCTCAGAGGGCCAGGGCATGCAGGTGGACGGGAAACTCACCCCTTGCCTGCTACCCTAACTCAAACAAGGATCAGGTGTCAGGGTAGCAAAGTGGTTTTGTTCTTCTGGAATCTTCCCACATTTCCCCAGGGAGCTTTTGATACTTTTATAAGTGGGGAAAAATTGTATAAATATATGTACTATATAAATAAATATATAGATAAGTTTGGCTACTGTCTGTCGAACCCAGACCTGGTAGGGAGCTAGGATGTGCATAGACTGGCAGAGCTGAAGTGGCCCTCGGAGATGGGGGCACCCAGGAAGAGAAGTCATCACCGGTCCCACAGGAAGGCAGAGGCGGACCTGGGGCCACAGTAGTATCCATCAAGGCCCAGCCAGGAAGACAGAAGTCACTTTGAGGGTTTGGGACAGAGGGGACGAATGCAGGGAATGGTGACACAGCGTGGGAGAGGCAGAGAAGCCGGCCAGGGGTGGCGAGGCGGGAGCACAGGTGGGAGGCACCTTCACCCCTGGTCTGCGTAGACGAGGGAGGACGTGGGGTGACGGAGAGCAGGGGGCCGGGGCCACCTCGGCAGGAGCCGGAACCAGAACCAGCGCAGGCCTGTCGTGCGGGAGCTGGAGGGTAGAGGGGACGCGGGCCTGCAGCCTCTCGTGGAGACCCTGTCTTGGTGGGACGGACACCCTGGCTGCTCCTTCCCTATCACTTCTCTCTAGTTCCTCCTCCCATTGAGCAGACGCAGCCTGAAGGAGGAGCCTGGAAATTCATGTGCAGGAGTCAGCCCCTCTCCCTGGCGAGCAGGGCTGGGGGAAGGGCAGGAAATGGACCTGAGGCACCGAGGCCTAGCCTGGCACCCTGGGGAGGGAAACCAACAGCCTCCGTTCCTGGCTCTGTGCCTTTCCCTGGGACCCACCAGAGCTGTAGGGACTGAACCACAGCATAGGGTCAGGGGGCCCGTGATGGGACAGACGGCAGCCGTTGCCACGGTGGGAATGGGAAGATGAGGACTCGGCCGGGCCGTGCTGCTGTTGACGCTGATGGTGCCACCCATCTCTACCGCCCCCACCGGGCAAGGCCACGGCCACCTGCCCGAGTCGCCAGGACATCATAGCGAACAGGGACAGGGCAGGGTTGGGGAGCAGTGGGATGCCCCTGAGAGGCGCCCATAGAAGCGTTGTCCAGAGTCGCACTGAGATATCAGCAAAACCGCTCTTTCCATTCTCGCGGGCTCCTCACCCCCCACAGGACCCGGACAGGCCTCCGGCGCCCTGGGCCCAGATGGAGTCGCAGCAGCCGGCACTCCGGGTACACAATCCCCCACTCTCCCATGAGTGGACTTCGTCGCTGCCCAAGTTCCTTCTGTCCCCAGTCCCTGACCTTTTCAACTAGACTATTCAGGCCCTCACCTGGCCCTGGCCCACTCCAGTGTGGGATCCATTTTCACTTGGAATCAATGTGGCCCAAACCACTAGACAACATACTTGCTTGTTTCTTTGCCAGAATTCCCTCCCTTCCTCCCATTCTCTCTCTCTCTCTCTCGTTCTTTTTAACTATTTGCATGATCAGCCTTAAGCTTACACCTTAAGTCTTCTTGTGGATGTTTCCAAACAGTTATTCCTGGACTGAGAGTTATAACAATGTGTTGTGTCATTAAGCTGATTTTGTGCATTATTCTTTACGAAGTGGAGCTGTGGAAACTGGCCAGGAGATTATTTGCTCTCTTGGTTTCTAGAAAGGTGCTCCAGGGTGCCTGGGTGGCTCAGTTGGTTAAGCGACTGCCTTCGGCTCAGGTCATGATCCTGGAGTCCCAGGATCGAGTCCCGCATCGGGCTCCCTGCTCGGCAGGGAGTCTGCTTCTCTCTCTGAACCTCCCTCCTCTCATGCTCTCTATCTCATTCTCTCTCTCAAATAAATTAAAAAAAAAAAAAAATCTTTAGAAAGGTGCTCCATTGACATACATTGCCTCCAAAATGTGTCTACAAATCAAGAGTTTGGCACACGTTTTCTTTCCTTCATTGGGTCGTTCAGTAGAGATATATCTGTGTCTATGTTCCCTGACCCCTAGAAACCATGTTATCAAGGTAGACTAATTCCCAGGCTAGCCCAAAGCCAATTTAACCGATATTACATGTGGCTGGTATCAGCTAGCCTCAGAACCTAACCACTGTATAGGAAACAGACTTGGGGAACTCCATAGATCATGCCAAACCACATATATAGTTCCTGCCCCACTAAAAAGAGAACATGACATCATGGGGAGCCTGTCCACCAGGTACCAGGGGCCGTTCTGTTGTGTGGGCTGATGTTTGGGCTGAGGAAAGAGGCTGACCTATGTTTTGCTTTTATTTATTTTTTTAATGATTTTCTGTTTTATTTTTAAATCGCACTAGTAGTACATGAACACGTTCATTTTTGTTTTTAAAGTTCACAAGAGTATATTAGAATACAGTATAGAACTATAGAAAATGCAAAATGGGAGTACCTCTTCACCATCCCCCCAGTCAGGTTTTCCCAAACATGACCAGAACTAACAGACATTTAAATGCACTTGCAAGGGCCCCTGCGTGGCTCAGTCGTTAAGCGTCTGCCTTCGGCTCGGGTCATGATCCAGGGTCCTGGGATCGAGCCCCGCATCGGGCTCCCTGCTCAGTGGAGTCTGCTTCTCCCTCTACCCCTCCCCACTTCTTGTGCTCTCTCTCTCATGTCCTATCTCTCTCAAATAAAAATCTTTAAAAAAATAAATGCACTTGCAAACATACAGATGCATAGACAGGTTTCCCCCCGCTATCAAAAAATAGTGATCTGTGAAACCTTTTGTCGGTAGAAAGGGCATAAAGGAAAGAGCATTCCCTGCTTTTTTAAAATTTGAGTTAAGCCACTTCACATTTAGAAAAGACTTATATTAATATCTCTTTTCTAACTGAGGGAAACCTGAAGAGGATTTTCGCTTTTAAGACAAAAACCATTACCAGGGGCGCCTGGGTGGCTCAGTCGTTAAGCGTCTGCCTTCGGCTCAGGTCATGGTCCCAGGGTCCTGGGATCGAGCCCCTCATCGGGCTCCCTGCTCAGCGGGAAGCCTGCTTCTCCCTCTTCCACTCCCCCTGCTTGTGTTCCCTCTCTGGCTGTGTCTCTCTCTGTCAAATAAATAAATTAAAAAAAAAAACAAAAAACATTGCCATACTAATGTAGGTCTTTCTTTTTTTTTTTTTTTCTAATGTAGGTCTTTCTAAAAGCAAAGTGGACCAACGCAAACTTTCAGAAGGCCGGCATACCTGTATCCGTACATAATTTTTGTTTAGTTATCTTTTACAAAAATAGGATCATCCTATATATATATTATTCTGTAGCTTGCCCTTTTTCACGTGTTGTCTTGGAGAGTTTTCCATGCCGGGGTGTATGGGTCCACTGTGTTCTGTGTGTGTGTGTGTGTGTGTGGTAAAATAATACATAACGAAAGTTACCATTTTAACCATTTTTAAGTGTATGATTCAGTGGGACTAATTGCATTTACAGTGTTGTACACTCACAACCACTGTCTGTTTCCAAAAATTTCCCACTACCTCAAATATAAACTCTGTAACTACTAAGCAATCACTTCCCTTCCCACCAGCCCCTGGCAGCCTCTCATCTACTTCCTGTCTCTGTGAACTGGCCTACTGTACATATTTCATAAAAGGAAATCATGGCTTATTTCACTTAGCATGACTTAATGGTTCATCCATATTATAGCATGTATCAGAACACTGCCTTCTTTTAAATCACTACCTGTTATTTCATTGTATGAATGCCGCATAGTGTATATAATAAACATATATATACTTCCCATATCGAAAATTTTGCCCAACTTTATCACCAACAGTGCTGTAGTGAGCATCTCGGCACACAAATGTTCATGCATGTGTGAAAACGTTTTCTGAGATCAATTTTTTTTTTTTTTTTTTTTATCCATCTAGCCCTGGACTCTTGTTTTTTGGGAGGGTTTTTTTTTTTTATTATTAACAAATAATGTATTGTTTCAGGGGTACAGATCTGTGATTCATCAGTCTTACACAATTCACAGCGCTCACCATAGCCCATACCCTCCCCAGTGTCCATCACCCAGCCACCCCATCCCTCCCACCCCCCTCCCCTCCAGGAACTTTCAGTTTGTTTCCTGAGATTAAGATTCTCTTATGCTTTGTCTCCCTCTCTGATTTCGTCTTGTTTCATTTTTCCCTCCCTTCCACTATGATCCTCTGTCTTGTTTCTCAAATTCCTCATATCAGTGAGATCATATACTTGACTTTCTCTGATTGACTTATTTCACTTAGCATAATACCCTCTAGTTCCATCCACGTCGCTGCAAATGGCAAGATTTCATTTTTTGATGGCTGCATAATATTCCATTGTATATATATACCACATCTTCTTAATCCATTCATCTGTTGATGGACATCTGGGCTCTTTCCATAGTTTGGCTATTGTGGACATTGCTCATATAAACATTGGGGTGCAGGTGCCCCTTCGGATCACTACATTTGTATCTGGGGTAAACACCGAGTAGTGCAATTGCTAGGTCGTATGGTAGCTCTATTTTCAACTTTTTGAAGAACTTCCATACTGTTTTCCAGAGTGGCCGCACCAGCTTGCATTCCCATCAACAGTGTAGGAGGGTTCCCCCTTCTCTGCATCCTCGCCAACATCTGTCATTTCCTGACTTAACTAATTTTAGCCATTCTGACTGCTGTGAGGTGGTATCTCATTGAGGTTTTGATTTGGATTTCCCTGATGCCAAGCGATGTTGAGCACTTTTTCATGTGTCTGTAGGCCATTTGGATGTCTTCTTTGCAGAAATGTCTGCTCATGTCTTCTGCACATTTCTTGATTGGATTATTTGTTCTTTGGGTGTTGAGTTTGATAAGTTCTTTATGGATTTTGGATACTAGCCCTTTATCTGGTATGTCATTTGCAAATATCTTCTCCCATTCTGTCGGTTGTCTTTTGGTTTTGTTGACTGTTTCCTTTGCTGTGCAAAAGCTTTTTATCTTGATGAAGTCCCAATAGTTCATTTTTGCCCTTGCTTCCCTTGCCTTTGGTGATGTTTCTAGGAAGAAGTTGCTGCGGCTGAGGTCAAAGAGGTTGCTGCCTGTGTTCTCCTTTAGGATTTTGATGGACTCCTGTCTCACATTTAGGTCTTTCATCCATTCTGAGTCTATTTTTGTGTGTGGTGTAAGGAAATGGTCCAGTTTCATTCTTCTGCATGTGGCTGTCCAATTTTCCCAACACCATTTGTCTTTTTTCCATTGGACATTCTTTCCTGCTCTGTTGAAGATTAGTTGACCTTAGAGTTGAGGGTCCGTTTCTGGGCTCTCTATTCTGTTCCATCGATCTATGTGTCTGTTTTTGTGCCAGGACCATACTGTCTTGATGATGACAGCTTTGTAATAGAGCTTGAAGTCCGGAATTGTGATGCCACCAGCTTTGTTTTTCTTTTTCAATATTCCTCTGGCTATGCGGGGTCTTTTCTGGTTCCATACAAATTTTAGGATGATTTGTTCCATTTCTTTGAAAAAAAGTTGAGGTATTTTGAGAGGGATTGCATTAAATGTGTAGATTGCTGTAGGTAGCATGGACATTTTCACAATATTTGTTCTTCCAATCCATGAGCATGGAATGTTTTTCCATTTCTTTGTGTCTTCCTCAATTTCTTTCATGAGTCTTCTATAGTTTTCTAAGTACAGATTCTTTGCCTCTTTGGTTAGATTTATTCCTAGGTATCTTAAGGTTTTGGGTGCAATTGTAAATGGGATCAACTCCTTAATTTATCTTTCTTCTGTCTTGTTGGTGTATAGGAATGCCACTGATTTCTGTGCACTGATTTTATATCCTGCCACTTTACTGAATTCCTGTATGAGTTCTAGCAGTTTTGGGGTGGAGTCTTTTGGGTTTTCCACATAAAGTATCATGTCATCTGCAAAGAGTGAGAGTTTGACTTCTTCTTTGCCGATTTGGATGCCTTTTATTTCTTTTTGTTGTCTGATTGCTGTGGCTAGGACTTCCAATACTATGTTGAATAGCAGTGGTGATAGTGGACATCCCTGCCACGTTCCTGACCTTAGGGGGAAAGCTCTCAGTTTTTCCCCATTCGCTGTGGGTTTTTCACAGATGGCTTTTATGATATTGAGGTATGTACCCTCTATCCCTACACTGTGAAGAGTTTTAATCAAGAAAGGATGCTGTACTTTCTTGATTAAAAAAAAAAGCATTTTTCTGCATCTGTTGAGAGGATCATATGGTTCTTGTTCTTTCTTTTATGAATGTATTGTATCACGTTGATTGATTTGTGGATGTTGAACCAACCTTGCAGCCCAGGGATAAATCCCACTTGGTTGTGGTGAATAATCCTTTTAATGTACTGTTGGATCCTATTGTCTAGTATTTTGGTGAGAATTTTTGCATCCATGTTCATCAGGGATATTGGTCTGTAATTCTCCTTTTTGATGGGGCCTTTTTCTGGTTTTGGGATCAAGGTAATGCTGGCCTCATAAAATGAGTTTGGAAGTTTTCCTTCTATTCCTATTTTTGGAACAGTTTCAGAAAAATAGGTATTAATTCTTTAAATGTTTGGTGGAATTCCCCTGGGAAACCATCTGGCCCTGGGCTCTTGTTGGGAGATTTTTGATGACTGCTTCAATTTCCTTACTCGTTATGGGTCTGTTCAGGTTTTCTATTTCTTCCTGGTTCAGTTTTGGTAGTTTATACTTCTCTAAAAATGCATCCATTTCTTCCAGATTATCTAAATTGCTGGCATAGAGTTGCTCATAATATGTTCTTATAATTGTTTGTGTTTCCTTGGTGTTGGTTGTGATCTCTCCTCTTTCATTCATGATTTTATTTATTTGGATCCTTTTTCTTTTCTTTTTGATAAGTCTGGCCACGGGTTTATCAATCTTACTAATTCTTTCAAAGAACCAGCGCCTAGTTTCGTTGATCTATTCTACTGTTCTTTTGGTTTCTATTTCATTGATTTCTGCTCTGATCTGTATTATTTCTCTTCTCCTGCCGGGTTTAGGCTTTATTTGCTGTTCTTTCTCCAGCTCCTTTAGGTTTAGGGTTAGGTTGTGTATTTGAGACCTTTCTTGTTTCTTGAGAAAGACTTGTATTGCTATATACTTTCCTCTTAGGACCGACTGCCTTTGCTGTATCCCAAAGATTTTGAATAGTTGTGTTTTCATGAATTTTTTAAATTCTTCTTTAATTTCCTGGTTGACCCATTCATTCTTTAGTAGGATGCTCTTTAGCCTCCATGTATTTGAGCTCTTTCCCACTTTCCTCTTGTCATTGAGTTCTAGTTTCAATGCATTGTGTTCTGAAAATATGCAGGGAATGATCCCAATCTTTTGGTACCAGTTGAGACCTGATTTGTGACCCAGGATGTGATCTCTTCTGGAGAATGTTCCATGTGCATTCAAGAAGGATGTGTATTCTATTGCTTTGGGATAGAATGTTCTGAATATATCTGTGAAGTCCATCTGGTCCACTGTGTCATTTAAAGCCTTTATTTCCTTGATGATCTTTTGCTTAGATGATCTGTCCATTTCAGTGAGGGGGGTGTTAAAGTCCCCTACTATTATTGTATTGTTGTTGATGTGTTTCTTTGATTTTGGTATTAAGTGGCTTATATAATTGGCTGCTCCCATGTTAGGGGCATAGATATTTACAATTGTTAGATCTTCTTGTTGGATAGACCCTTTAAGTAGGATATGGTGTCCTTCCTCATCTCTTATTACAGTCTTTGGTTTAAAATCTAATTTGTCTGATATAAGGATTGCCACCCCAGCTTTCTTTTGAGGTCCATTAGCATGGTAAATGGTTTTCCACCCCCTCACTTTCAATCTGGAGGTGGCTTTGGGTCTAAAATGAGTCCCTTGCAGACAGCATATGGATGTGTCTTGTATTTTTATACAATCTGCTACCCTGTGTCTTTTGATTGGGGCATTTAGCCCATTTACATTCAGGGTAACTATTGAAAGATAAGAATTTAGTGCCATTGTATTGTCTGTAAGATGACTGTTACTGTATATTGTCTGTGTTCCTTTCTGGTCTATGTTACTTTTAGGCTCTCTCTTTGCTTAGAGGACCCCTTTCAAGATTTCTTGTAGGGCTGGTTTCGTGTTTGCAAATTCCTTTAGTTTTTGTTTGTCCTGGAAGCTTTTTATCTCTCCTTCTATTTTCATTGACAGCCTAGCTGGATATAGTATTCTTGGCTGCATATTTTTCTCGTTTAGTGCTCTGAATATATCATGCCAGTCCTTTCTGGCCTGCCAGGTCTCTGTGGATAGGTCTGTTGCCAGTCCAATGTTTCTACCCTTGTAGGTTACAGACCTCTTATCCCCGAGCTGCTTTCAGGATTTTCTCTTTGTCTCTGAGACATGTGAGTTTTACTATTAGATATCGGGGTGTTGACCTATTTTTATTGATTTTGAGAGGGATTCTTTGTGCCTCCTGGATTTTGATGCCTGTTTCCTTCCCCAAATTAGGGATGTTCTCTGCTATAATTTGCTCCAGTATACCTTCTGCCCCTGTCTCTCTTTCTTCTTCTTCTGGGATCTCAATTATTCTAATATAGTTTCATCTTTTGGTATCACTTATCTCTCAAATTCTCCCCTTGTGTTCTCTTTTTCTTAGCTTCTTTATTCTCCATCCTTTGGTCTTCTCTATCACTAATGCTCTTCTGCCTCATTTATCCTAGCAGTTAGAGCCTCCATTTTTGATTGCACCTCATTAATAGCCTTTTTGATTTTGACTGGTTAGATTTTATTTCTCCAGAAAGGAATTCTCTAGTATCTTCTATGCTTTTTTCAAGCCCAGGTAGTATCTTTATAATTGTCATTCTTAACTCTGGTTCCGACATCTTACTAATGTCTGTATTGATTAGGTCCCTGGCAGCTGGTACTGCCCCTTGTTCTTTTTTTTGAGGTGAGTTTTTCCGTTTTGTCATTTTGTCTAGAGAAGAACAGATGAATGAGAGAACAGAATGCTAAAAGGGTAACAACGACCCCAGAAAAATATACACTAAACAAATCAGAAGAGACCCGAAACCAGGGGGAAAAGAAAAAAAAAGAAAAAGAGTATGATCAGGCTGGTGAGTAGAACAGAGCCACACACTAGATTTTGGGTGTATTTTGGTCTGTTAGAAGAAACTGCCTCACAAAATTTTAAAGAAAGAAAAACATATATATACAAAAATAAGGGTAAATACGATGAAGGGATGGAATATGTAAAAATGAAAAAGATTTTTAAAAACGAGTTAATAAGAAAAGTTGGTTGAAAAAGGAAAGAAAAATTCAACTAAAAAAATAGAAAAAGAAAAAATAAAGAAAATTTTAAAAATTAACTTTGAAAGACTTAAAGAATCATGGTAAAAAAGCCATGGATTCTATGTGCTGTATTCTCCTAGCCCTGGAGTTCTGCCGTTCTCATTGATCGGTAAATTTGGTCTTGGCTGGCTGTTCTTGCTGATCTTCTGGGGGAGGGGCCTGTTGCCGTGGTTCCCAAATGTCTTTGCCGGAGGCAGAATTGCCCCGCCCTTGCCCGGTCAGGGCTAAGTAATCTGCTCAGGTTTGCTCTTGGGAGCTTTTGTTCCCTGCAAGCTTTCCGTTCGGCTTTGGAGGCCGAGAGTGAAAATGGCGGCCTCCCAATCTCTGGCCCCAGAGATGCTGAGAGTTTGGGGCCCCGCTCCTCAGTGAGCCCCCAGAGAAAAGCCGTCAGTCACTCCCGTCTCCCCGGTCTCCGGCCGCACTCCGTGCTTCCCCGGCCTGTGACCGCGCGCCTCTATCTCTGGCACCCGACCCCGGGTGGAGTCTCCAAACCCAGCAGATCCCTGCGGTGCACTCCTGCGCGGATCCTCCCAGGGAAGGAAGGTGGGTCTCCCCGGATCTGCCGCTTGTCGGGTCCCTGCTGGAGGAGCAGGGGCCCGACTGGGCCGCGGATCACGGTTTATGGCCACCCCGAGCTGAGAGCCCGCGCCTGGGCTCCGCCTCTGCAGCCGGCTTTCCGGCTCCGATACCTGGGAGCTCTGCCACACTCAGGCACCCCCAGTCTTTCTGTGACCCCGAGGGTCCTGAGACCACACTGTCCCGGAGGGTTCCACCCCCCGCTTAGCCACCCGAGTGACGTCCCTCAGCGGAGCAGACTTCTAAAAGTTCCGATTTCATGCTCCGCGGCTCTACCACTTGCCAGTAGCAGCAGCTGACGGAGGCCCCCTCCCCCGCCGTCTATCCTCCCGAATATCGCCTCGGATTCACTTCTCCGCACGTCCTACCTTCCAGAAAGTGGTCGCTTTTCTGTTCAGAGAGTTGCTGCTAGTCTCTTCTTCCATCTCCTGTTGAGTTCATAGGTGTTCAGGATGATTTGATCCCTATGTAGCTGAATTCCTGGGACCAGATGAAATTTAGCTCTCCTACTCCTCTGCCATCTTGCTCCTCCTCCTCTGAGATCAATTCTCACAAGAGGAATTGCTACATCGAAGGATGGCTGCGTTTAAAATTTTGATATCATCACATTGTCCCCTAAAAATGCAGTGCCAAGAGACACTGTGACCCGCAGGGTAGGTAAGTGCCTACTCCACACATCACTCGATACTCTGTTATCTTCCAGGCTGATGGCCAGAAGGTATTTTCTGGTACATCGCTCACTTCCTTGACTGTTTGAGAGGCTGCGTACCCCTTCATCCAGCTATTGGCACTTACATGCATTTGGTCCGTTTTAAATCAAATGATTTCTTTTTTTTACTGTATGTGATGGATGATAAGCCTGTGTAGTTTGTTACCTGTCGTGGAACCGTTGTCTACAGAACCTTCCCTCTTAGGAAGAGTTTCATTTTTTATCTGATCAAACCCACTATGGCTACCTTTTAGCTATCTGAGTTTTAGGTTCCTCTTACAGAGGTCTCAAATTTTTAGAATAAAATTGTTTTATATTTCATTCTGATAGATGGCTTTAAATGTGTAGTGCTTTAATCTATGTGGAATTTGTTTATCTTTTGTTGTTGAAAACCTCAAGCATACCCATTTATTTAGAAGCAAATACCAGACATGCCATTTTATCTGTAAAAGTTTAGGGTATTATTTCTACAAGATGATGCTTTTTTTTTTTTTTTTTAACATGCACAGCCATGTTATCATCATCACACCTATGAAAATTCACAACAGTTCCCTTATATCATCCAGTATCCAACCAGTGGTCACATTCCCAACTGTGTTATAAATGTCACGTTTTGTTTGTTTGAATTAGAAGTGAGATAAAGTTTTCAAAATGTATTTGGTTGGCGTATTTCTCAAGTTGATGCCTGTCATGTTCCTCTGTTCTCTGCACGTCCTCTAAATTGGATCTCTAAAGTAAATTTAGAGTTACCAGACACAGAGTCTCATTTTTTTGGCAAGACTACTGCTTTGGCAAGGTGGGGTTCTGTTTGCATTTATTTTTATATATGGTATAAGATGAGGATCTAACAAAATATTTTTTCAAATACATGGTTAATTGCATGTTGTACCAATACCATTTATGGAATAGTTCACTTTTTCCTCCCAGTAATTTGAAGTGCCACCATTCTCTCTCTCTCTCTCTCTCTCTCTCTCTCACACACACACACACACACACACACACACAGTTCATTTCTGAACTCTTTTGGCTCTTGATCGTTGTCTAAGCCTAAGCCACAGGGTTTTAAATCGTGTAGCTTTACGGTTTGTTTTCATATTTAATAAGGCAGCTCATCCTTCATTGATCTTTTTAAAAGAAGTTTTTGGCTTTTCTTGTGCTTATTCTCTGCCATCATAATTTACCATTTGTTTAATCCACATGTTAAGACTGGGATTGCAATGACTTTGTAGACTATAATGAATCTTTCTAGCCAGGAATATGGTCTTTTCTTCTACACATTCAGAGGTTTGGTGTTGTTTTTTTTTAATGTCTTTTTAGTGCAGTTTTATGCTTTTCTTTATGTAGTTCATTACAATTTTTGTTAGGTTTATTTTTTGGTATCTTGCTATTTTTTTCCCACTGTATTTCTCCATGCATTTTCCAGTTGGTTATAGGTGGTACTTGGGAAAGCTGGAATTTTTACAAGCTGATCTTACACTTGCCCGGCCACCTTCCTGAGCTCACTTTTTAGAGGTTGTAATAATTTGTTTCATGTTGATTATTCCGGATTTCCTCGTTGGTAGTGATATCATCTGCAACTGGTTTCTTTTCAGGCTCATGCAGAGTCAAGTAAAACCTGGCTGACGGGAAAATTCACTGAACTCAGAATACTACTTGATGAAGAGGAAACGCTGGCCAAGAAATTCATTGATAAAAACACACAGTTAACCCTCCAGGCGTACAGGGAGCAAATCGAATCTTGCAAAGAGCAAATAGATGGCATGCACAGTCTCTCCAGCAGGGTCTGGAGTATCAGCCAGGAGCCCGATCCCATATTGCTGCTGCAGGTAATGCTGGACTCCTGCCCTCACAGCGGACCCCTGCTCTCCACCCCCCCCACCCGCCCCCGGCATTTCATTTCAGTTACTGTGGCATTGAACACAGGGTTTATGCACTGAGAATTGCCTTGTCAGCATGCAGGCTTTCTTGCCCCCACACAAGTGGTAAGGAAATAGGCATTGTTAGCAAGAGTATATACATCTTAGACTAACGACATAAAATGAACAGCCGCCATTTTGGGCGGGGGGGGGCTCTATGTTCCAAGCACTTGATGCTCTCATATTTACTAAAACTCTGCAAAGTGGATGTTCTCACGCCATTTTATGAATGAGCAGTTGAGGCCCAGGGAGGGTGAAGTGACTCGTCCGAGGTCACAAAGCTAATAGGCTGCAGAGCTGTGATCAGAACCCAGGTCGGCCTGACTCCAGAGCCACCAGCACGGCTCCCCGGCCCTCTGCCTGCGCACTCTTACTCGAGACCCCCTCCTGGAAAGGCAGGGGTCCTTCCAGCTACCGAGTTCACACTTTGAGCAAAGTGACTCACACTTTGCTCAAAGGGGAGAGAAGGATGGTACTCTTTGGCCACTGGGCTCTGTTGGAGGCTATTACCTTATACTGAGGGAGCATCTAGGAAATAGCCCCTGTAATTCATTGCTATATTAGTGAACACATGTTGTTGAGAGTGGTGTTCCTGTTCCCAAGGAACCACGGGAGAAACTCCCCTCTTGTGCTGATCCTCCTGCTCGGCCCCCTGTGCACTGGGATGGCTTTCCTACTCACATAACCCTCCCATTTCCTTCTTTGCCCTGGCTTCTGGCAACCTCAGAGCTACATAGGTTTCAAATGGCTTGGCAGGGACTTGGCGGCATACACTTTGTTCCTCCTCTCACTCTGGCTTCCAGCTTACTTTCTTATCCTGGTGTTCTCTTGGCTTACGTTTTCTCGCCGTAGAGGAAAACTTTGCTCTGTTAGATAACCTTTGTAAGATGCTTTACAGGCTTGTGGGACAACTAAATAAAGGTGTCACTGAGTCTAATCACAGATTAGCCTTTGACTGGAAAATAAGACCGACAAATAAATCAGGCAGTACCAAACGAGTTAAGCCAGTCCACGGCAAATATTTCTAGGCTTGTGCGTGTATGTGGCCTTAGCTCAGCCTGTGTGTCTCATTGTTAGCTAACAAAAGAATACACGTAACAATTCTGGGTGAGGTGCTTTCCTAGGCACATTGGATATTATACTTTGAGAGGGGCAAGGTGCACAGAGGGGTACATTTGTTTGTTTCTTTAAAAATAATGGTACTTGGTAGGGATATCTAATACAAAGGGATGCTTCCATGGAGAAGAATGTTTTTCTTGTATCATAGATTCAGTTTCAGGGCTTTATCATCTTTTTTCTTTATTCTCTGGTGCCAGAGCTACTGATGTTCATCATTCATCATTCCTCCCTTTTTCTTTTTTTTTTTCTTTTTTAAAGATTTTAGGGACGCCTGGGTGGCTCAGTCGGTTAAGTGTCTGCCTTCAGCTCAGGTCATGATCCCAGGGTCCTGGGATCAAGTCCCACATCGGGCTCCCTGCTCGGCAGAGAGCCTGCTTCTCCCTCTCCCGCTCCCCCTGCTTGTGCTCTCTCTCTCTCTCTGACAAATAAATAAAATCTTAAAAAAAAAAAAAAAAGATTTATTTATCTGACAGAGAGAGACACAGCAAGAGAGGGATGCGGGGCTCGATCCCAGGACTCTGGGATCATGACCTGAGCCAAAGGCAGATGCCCCATCATTCCTCCTTTCTATTTGCTCACTCATGTATTCTTCAAATATATACTGAGCAAGTTGCTTGTGCCAGGCCCCTGTTTGACATTAAGAGCTTCAGGGTGGGGAGACATGCTCAGAAATAGTTATTTACAATGCAGCCCAAGCGAGCCAGCAAAAGTATGTCTACGAAGTGTCCAGTTCTGCATGGCGGGTGTGGGTCAGAAAAGAATTCTAAGGGGAGGTGCCCGTGGAGCTGGGTGTGGGAGCACGAGGAGCTCACCAGGGATATACAGAGGGACAGAGCAGAGAGGACATCCCAGGCAGAAAGGAATTATGTGCACATGAGGGCCTGGCAGGCTGGAGAACCGCTAGGGTTTAGCCTGGCTGGAGGCAGGGCAGGGGTACAAGGGAGGAGGGGTTGTTGGGAGATGCAGCTGGATCCGGAAGCCAGGGCTAGTTAGTGGAGGGCCATATGTGCCTTGGCCATGGGTTTAGACTGTCCTGTAAAGATTTGGGAGCCAGGGGAGTGTTTTGAATTGGGGAACGACCTGGTCGGCGTAATGCTTTTGGAAGGTCACTTTGGTGACAGGGAGGATGATGGACTGCAGAGGCCAGGGCCAGCGGACAGGCATCAGGGTGAGGAGAGGCAGGCAAGTTTGAGATGCAGCAGGATTGGTGAGTGGAAGTAGGGGGAATCCAAGATGATGCCCAGCTTCTGGCTTGAAATATGGGTGGCGAGGGAGCTGTTCCCTGAGTTGGCAAAGGTCAGAAACAGGTGTGCTCAAGTTCATTCCTTATTCTATTATGAACATTTACTGAGACCTCCCTGCTGCCCCCGAGACTGCGAGCAGCTGTCACCGCCTCACCAGCACTCCCACACCCAGGCCTCGGATTGGAGGAGCCTGGTCACATGCCTGCACCTTGGTGCAAAGGAGGCTGGGAGAGTGAGTTTTCTAGCTGCTACTTAGCAAAGCCACACTTAACCCAGGAAGGCTATTTAAAGGGTGAGGTCCAGGCAGTAAACAGGACAGGTCCTCATGGTGGGGGGCACATTCTCTCAGTCGGCATTCCAGCTGAATTTCCAGGGTCTTTGACTTCCCTCCTGGAACGTGGTTTTCCTGCTCCCTCCTTTGGACGTGCCCAGAGGGCTCTTTCCCCAGGAAAACTGGCCCGTCGTTCCTTTCATCCCCCTGTACGTCAGGCAGAGCCTTGTGGCAGTGTCTGGAAAGTTTCAGGGCCCCTTGCAAGGTGGTGAGCAACTTAAGGGCGGGTGCAGTCAGCCAACCTCCTTCCTTCCTCTGCCCCTCATGCCTTGAGTAGAGCTCCAGGAACATGGAAGGAAGGGAGGGAGGGAGAAGTCAACAGTGCAGTCTCCCCAGAGCTGTTTCCGGGAGCACAGCCTGGGCTGCTCCCAGGTGCGGGGCCGGGGTGGGGGCCACCCTTGCTGGCCCGGGTTTGTCCCAGGGTGCGGTGGTGGAGCCTGGGACAGCATCCGCTGCTCCCAGAGCCACCTTGACCCCCCGCACACCCTCGCAGGAGTACAGGGCCGCGGAGCAGGAGATGCAGCAGCAGATGAGCCTGGGAGAACTGTGCTACCCCGAACCCCTCTCGTTCGAGCCCGTCAAGAGCTTCTTTAAGGGCCTCGTGGACGCCATGCAGAGCATGTTACGGACGCCACTGGACGTTCGCCTGAAGGAGAGTAAGCTGCTGCGTGACCATCCTTGTGTTCTTAATTCCCTAGTACCCTTTAACTCAGAGGCGACTGCGAAGACCTAACTCCTGTCTCTTCCACACAAAGGCCCATGGCTGGGCGGTGGAGGACTCCTGGGCCTAGGCCCTACCCACCCTGCAGACTTCACCTCCTTCCTCTTCTGAGACCCTGTCCTGCCTCTTGCAACCATCCTGCTCTGCTTCTAACTCCTAAGTTGCTCCCAGGATTCTGCTGCACCTTATCTTTGCCTGCTCTGGGCTCCCAGCTGGAATAGCCAACTCCCCTCCTCCTCTCTCTCTGTTTGGCCAAGTCCCACCATCCCTGCGGGGCCAGCCCAGCGGTGCTCACCTGGGAAGCCTTTCCACACCACCCGGGGCCGGCTCTGCTGGCCACTGCTTCTCTCCCCCTTCTCGCCCTGCTGCATCTCTGGCCTGGGGCTGTCCCTGAGCTGGACACCAGAGCCTCCCCCTGCCTGTCGCAAATGCCCAAAGGGTAAGAACCACTTTGAGTCCTGCTCCGAGGTCCCTGCAGGGCCTAGCACAAAGCAGGCGCTCAGAAACCTTTCTTCCTTCATTCATCTCCGCTCTTAATGATTCCTCCAGAACGTTTACTGAGCCCCTCTTCACTGTTAGGCACGGCAGCGTGCAAAAACAAAGGTCTTGCCTTCGTGGGGCTCCGTGCTCTGGGAGCGAGACAGACAGTAACTGAGTGTGTCAGCAGTAAGTGCTCTGGAGAAAAGTACAGCAGGGTGAGAATTCAGGGTGACCAGGAGGAGGAGCTGGATTTTTTACGGGGACGTGGGGACGGCATCTCTGAGAGGGGACGTGCATCTTCCCCGCAGTCCGCTACTGCTCGACTCCAGGCACTCCCAGGAAACAGGCCCTGGCTCGTCCGCCACTGCAGCAGTTCCTCCCCCGGCCCCTCTGCCAGCCGGCCTGCCCCACTTCAGGCCTGAGCCTCCGAGCGGGACCTCTGCCTCCACGCTCACCCTGCCCCATCCACTCCCCACCACAGAGAGCTCTGAAAGTCCTGCTCGGGTCTGCCTTCTCGCAGACACCTTCCGTGGCTCCCCAGTTTAGGTGCCACTGCGACCACCTGCCCTTAATGCCTGTGCTCCCGCCCAGACCCTCCGGCTGGGAAAGCCTCCCATCCTTTTCTCTGGATGTCCAAATCTTCCCTGTCCTTCAAGGGCTAGCTGAGGCGCTTCGTCCTCCATGATGTCTGCCCTGATTCCTCTCTCTCCTCTGTGACCTGGAGCACTCTGTGCCTTGGCGGGTAGCTCAGGTGAGCCCACTTCTCACCTCTTTTACTTGATGGAGCTGTGGAAGACAGGGACCATGGCTTGGGTTTCCCTTCAACCCCTCGCACTGGAATGAGACCTGGACAGGACGTTTTCTGATGACCTAATTTCTCATTTTCCATTTTATCCCGGAATTTGTATGTCTGCCAGGCAGTTGCCCCCATGCTTGACTGTTGAATACATCGTTGACTCTCCCGGTCCTCCTTGAGCCTGCTGTCCTGTCCCCGGGTTCGGGGCTCACTCACACTGGCCTGAATTCACTTCCCACCCTCCGAACTACACTTCTCCTTAGCCTCGAGTATTGTCCTAGAGTATTCCTGTCTGTCTCGAATTCCTGAATTTGCATTTACTGCTTAAATTTGCATGCGCCTCTGGGGGAGAGAGAATGCGAATCTCCAGTTTTGTAGTATTTTTAGTACGTTTTGTAATTTGCTGTGCTTGCATGAGCACCAGGCACTCATTTCTCACAATCTGTTACAGACACGAACTGCCAGCTCTCGGGCTCCACGAGCACCAAGCTAGTTTCCCTTTTGAAAACAAGCCCCTCACCAGAGCGATCACTCTTCTTAAAATGTAAGCCCCAGGGAGCGGGGAGCAAAGGGAGGGTGGAGAGGGCCGGGTGCATGGGTAAGCGGGGGGGAGGTCACAGAAATGGAGGTCACCCCCTTTTTTCTTAACACACCCAACTTGGGTTTTTTCAACCTTTATTGCTAGTTTTTAAATAACAGAAATCAGGAGCACCTGGCTGGCTCAGCTGATAGAGCATGCGACTCTTGATCTCAGGGTCGTGAGTTGAGCCTCATGTTGGGTGTAGAGATTATTACCTAAAAGTAATAATAATAAAAAATCTTAAATACAGAAATAATACATGTTCATTGTAGAAAAACTAGGGAACAAAAACAAAAATTTTTTAAAGAAAATCACTTTCCCATAGATAACTACTATTATTGTTTGCCCTGTTAGCTTTCTTTGGTTTCTCTATACATACAAGGATATATTTAATATATATATTTTTTACAAACATGGTATCATACTATACATGCTGTTTTGTAACCTGTGTTTTCATTTAGTGATACATTGTGAAAATCTTTGTTCCCTGAAAAAATTACACAGGTAATGGATGCTTCTTACAGAAAATTAGAAATTAGATTTAAAAAAAAAAAGATAGATTAAAAAAACGACCCCAAAGAAAAATGCTATTAATATTTTGGCATACATTCTTTCAGACATTTTAAAAACATATATGTATACAGATTTTTTAAAGTGGGATCACATATTCTGTAAATTTTTTATTTAACGGTATACCTTGAACAATTTATTTCAATAGATTTAAATATTATCATTATTTTTAAAGGATGCGTGGTATTCCATTGATTGAATAGGCCACATTTAACCAATCTCATAATGCTGGGCATTTAGGCTGCTTTACATTTTCATTTCTGTAAACAATGCTGCAATAAATGTCCATTCTTGTACATATTTGCTGAATTAATAAGTGAATGGTATATACCTTAGCTCATTTTTTAAGAGTAATTTTTCAAAGTGGAATTACTGGGCATGTGCCTTTTAAAGTAAACTTTGAAATATAAAATACATAAAAGTACAAAATCAAAGGGGTGCTGCTCAATCATTTTTTTAAAGATTTTATCTTTTTAGAGAGTGAGAGCAGAGGTGGGGAGGGGGAGCAGCAGAGGGGAAGGGAGAGGAAAAGGGAGGGAATCTCCAGCAGACTCTGTGCCAAGCATAGAGCCCAGTGCAGGGCTCGATCTCACGACCCTGAGATCATGAACTGAGCCAAAACCAAGAGTTGGAGGCTTAACCAACTGAGCCACTCAGGTGCCCCAGTCATTTTTTAAAAGTGAATACAGTCTATAACCTCCTTCAGACCAAGAAATGGAAATTTCCAGCTCCCCAAAAGCCTTCCTCATGCAGCCTATTCACTACTCCCCCAAGGGTAACTGCTCTCCCGATTTCTGACACTGTAGATTAGTTTTGCCTGTCTTTGGCCTTTATATGACTAGATCATTCAGATTGTACTTTTTTGTGTCTTGCTTCTGTCAACATAATATTTGGGAGATTTATCCATATTATTGTGTGTAGAAGTAGTTTGTTTTCACTGCTGTATATAGTATTCCATTGTATGAATGTAGCACACATTGTACTATTGAAGGACATTTTGGGTTTTGTTTCCGGTTTGGCCTGTAGTGAATGATGTTGCTATGAACATCCCTGTGCATGTCTTTTTGATGCACATATGCATGCCTTTCTGTTGAGTATTTACCCAGAAGTGGGAGAAAAGGATGCCTACCATAACCACATTTCTGGATGTCCTGTACAGTGCCTTGAGGTAAGAAAAAGAAGTGAAAGCTATAAGGATGAGATGGGGGGGGGGGGAGATCCTTATTCATAGATGACATGATTACAGAAAATCTAATATAATCAAAAGATAAATTAGAATTATTAAGTGAATTGAGAACAACTGTTGGATGTAGTACCAGTATACAAAATGCATTTCTATATATTGGCAATAAACAATTAGAAAATGAAGTTTTAAAAACATTTTCGGTGACATTTTCAAAAAATCAGCAATAAATCTTAACAAAAGATGTGCAAAACCTTGCTACAGGAAACTCCACAAACGATTCTACAGTATCGACTAAAGCAGAACGTCCACATCCCCTACCATCTAGACTTTGGTTTTCGTGCCTACAGATGTGGTTTAATGCAGTAAGAACAATTATTGGGAGTTAAGTCAGCACCACATTTCTGGGATACAAGTTAGCAGTATTTACCAAAGGCCTTAAAAGCAAAATTACCCATCTTGATCCAGCATTTCCTCTTTTAGGAATGTATCCTCAAGCAATAATCAGATGCATAAAGAGGTAATTATATTTGTGTTTTCAAGAGCTTTTTTAAAGCCTAAATACTGGACACCCGGGTGGCTCAGTTGGTTAAGCGTTTGCCCTTGGCTCAGGTCATGATCCCAGGGTCCTGGGGTAGAGCCCCACCTAGGGCTTCTCTGCTCAGCGGGGAGCCTGCTTCTCCCTCTGCCTGCCACTTCCCCTGCTTGTGCTCTCTCTCTGACAAATAGATGAATAAAATAAAAAAAATAAAGCCTAAATATTGAGAAGAGGGAAGGACAGGTTAAAGTATAATACATCCAACACATCAAAATCTTAGGGTCACCATTAAAACGCTCTGATAAAAGAATATTATTTGTTAGGGGAAAATGTTCATAAATACATCAACAAATTTAAAAAACCAGATTACCCAAAAGCGTGTATGGCATGATACCAATAAAAAGTATAAAGTGTCAAGATAAAAACTGGAAGGGTATACACCCAAGCATGAATAGGGACAGGATTTCTTAATTTTTTTAGAAATTGGCAACAAATTCCATGGCACAAAATTCAGTGAAATTGTCCCTCCTTCCCATGTGCCACTGCCACCTCCCACCTCCTCGGAGCCAATCAGGGTTAAAGGGTGGCGTTTCACTGATCCACTGGCGACTCCGGGTGTCTCGTTTCCTACGGTGAAGTTGTGAGGAGGGGGGGGCGGGGACAGGAGCCCCGACTGGTGCCGGGGGCGCCGCGCTGGCCCCGCCCACCAGGTGTGCCCCGCCCACCATATTGCCCCTCCCCCCGTAGATGCGCGCACGCCCACCCTGGAGCCGGACACGATGCACGCACGCCTGCGCCTCTCTGCGGACCGCCTGACGGTGCGCTGCGGCCTCGTGGGCCGCCTGGGACCCACGCCCGCGCTGCGCTTTGACAAGCTGTGGCAGGTGCTGGGTCGCGACTGCTACGCCGCCGGCCGCCACTACTGGGAAGTGGACGTGCAGGAGGCGGGCGTCGGCTGGTGGGTGGGCGTGGCCTACGCGTCCCTGCGGCGCTGCGGGGCCTCGGCCGCCGCCCGCCTCGGCTGCAACCGCCAGTCCTGGTGCCTCAAGCGCTACGACCTCGAGTACTGGGCCTTCCACGACGGCCAGCGCAGCCGCCTGCGGCCCCGCGACGACCCCGACCGTCTCGGGGTCTTCTTGGATTACGAGGCCGGCGTCCTCTCCTTCTACGACGTGTCGGGCGGCATGAGCCACCTGCACACCTTCCGGGCCACTTTCCAGGAGCCGCTCTACCCGGCCCTGCGCCTCTGGGAAGGGGCCATCAGCATCTCCCGGCTGCCCTAGGGGCCGAGACCGGAGTGACCGCCCTAGGCCTCCCACTGCTCAGGTCTCCCCACCAGACCCAGTGTGGCTGGGCTACTGCCAGCTCCCAAGCACCCCCGTCTTCTCCCCCACTAGTCCTGCCGGGTGCTTTGAAAAGGCTCCTCTCTCTGGCTAGTTTCAAACATGCCCTAAACACAGGTCCTCTACCGGGTCTCACTGGACCTCTCCACCACCACCAGCGCCCTGCCACTACACTGCTTTTTTTCCAAGTGCCACCTACAAGAGAACCTGAGCACCCTGACGGTGTCAGAATAGGTCAGCCTCAGCCTCAGGCCTCTCCCTCATAGAGCAGTCAGCAATGCCTGGCACTTAATAGGCGCACAATAAATGTGTGAATGAATGAGTCATCCAGCCCTTTCCCCCTAATGTCCCTTTGACCTGCCTCCTCCTCTCCACTCCACTTCAGCTTGTCCATGTCACTTTTCAGAGCAGCCACAAGAGCATCGTTAACACCTTGGGGCCTGAACCCTCTCCCATTCTCATCCTCCTCTGTACAGCCAGATTGCTGTGCCTAAAACCTCATTTAACCTCTTAGAACTACCAAGAGGTTCCCAAGGACCTCAGGGAGAAAAAAGGCACTTTACCTTAGCATTCAAGGCTTTTCTAGTCTGCCCCCAAACTCCTTATGCTCATCTAGCTTCTACTGCTCTTTTCAGAGACCCTCCAGTCAGAGCTTTCGGCACCTTTGCCTTTGCCTGTCTCAGCCTTCCCCTGGCTTAACTGCCCCAGGAAGTCTTCCCAAGCCACACTAGGAGAACCACACATCTAGGACCTTGCTTTCCAGCTAGGTTGGAAGCTTTCCAAGGGCAGCTATGTCCTATACCCTCCCCACCCTGAAAAGGTCAGGATGTCCCTTTCCCTCCCAGTGACCAGCAGCTGGCTATCATTGAAGCAAAGAACAGCTGAGCTGAGAAGTCCTCATGAATCACCCAGCCTAACCTCTCTGTACATTTGGGGAGACTAAGGTCCTAAAAGAAAGTTCCTTTAAGTTGGGCCATGCCCCAGCCCCAAGGCAAGTGTTTTACTTGCCCTGTCCCAGCTCTTCAGGCCCAGCTTTCAATGTGGGAGATTTTACTGCTTATTCATTCCTCAAGGGATGTTGGGAAGAAACCAGCGGGCGACCGTTGCTTAGCAACCACAGGCAGTTTTCCCAACTGTCTTGGAACTAAAAGAGGAGGAGCTAAGAGTAAAGTCTGGACGGCCCAGAGAACCCCATCCTCCATCAAGAAGTGACAAATAGAAAAGGCCAAACCAGGAGGACCTCACAGGCCAGCTCCTCTAGCAGGAAGGGGAAGGCCTCTTTTCTGGGTCTGTGCCTCCGTTCTGAAGATTTAGCATCATTATTTGTCAAATTCCCTAGATGGTTTTGAAATCATACTGTGTTAAATTACCTTCTTAGGTGGTTGGCAAGAGGGCAGTGGTAGGGTGAAGAAGATGCAAAGCTGAAACCCACTTACGGTTTCAGGGCATTCATTAATTTGAAGTACATAAAAACGCCAATTTCTAGTAGTTTTCTGACCTAAAAATGCCACTTTCATACAGGGCAATGTAATACAAGTGGAAATCAAGGCAGAAGGAACCTTAAAGAGTGCCTTTGGTTGTAACCAAGTCACTTAAAACTCTAGCTGGATAGAGAGCATAGTGTCTAAGCACACTGCTCCGGGAATCCTGAAAAGAGGGGAATTAATTCTACTGGGGATGACCCAGAGCTGAATTCTGACAGGGCCTCCCCGACAGAAGATGGATGCGCCTGACCCTGCATCTCTGTTTCTCCCTGCAAACAAAGACGTATTTCCAGACCCATGGCAGTCAGGGCCAAGTAATAAGAGCACCTGTTTTGTCAGGCACTGTTCCAATGCTTTACAACTATTAACTCATTTGATCCTGACATCATCCTTAGGAGGTAGAAAGTTACCCCAATTCTACACAGGGCAAAACGGAGATCCAGAATGAGTAACTTGCTCAAGGTCACAGAGCCAGTGGTGGGGTTGGGGTCGTGCTCACGTCCGCCAGGCCATACTGTTCAGGTGAACACGGCTGGTCTCTGGCTGGTGCCTGCTCGCTCCTGTTTGGCCTGTGATGCTTCACTTTGGCCTACTGAGTCTGCCTTCGGGTAACTTTCCTTGGGCTGAGATGAGGTCCTGCACCCGGAGAGGAACTTGAGTTTGGAATTCACATATCAGAGACAGAGCTGGACTATACAGGACAAAAACTGGCTTTGACCCAATGCCTACTCTGTATCAAGACCTGTGCTGGCCAGAAAACGGTGGTTTCGGTGCACAGTCATGTGACCTCAGGCTAGTCATTTCACTTCTGGGAGAGTCATCTGTAAAATGGGGGTAATGACCCTGCCTGCTAGTGTTGGGAGGCTCACGTGAGCCAGTGGTTATGAACTTGCTTTAAAAACCATACAGCCCTGTACCATGCGAGGACCCGTCAGCATTCCCAGCAGACAGCCTGCAGTAGCAGGATAGTCTCAATACAGGACTAGAGTTTCCTTGGGGTCTGTGACTATAAAAATCACTTAATTCTCCTTCAGATTTATACTTACAGAAATTTCTTAATACAGCAAACTGCTTGCAGATATTTTTTAAATGACCTTAATTTTATAAACTGTGGTTTGTTTTAATAAATATGAATATATCCCTGGTAACCATGTTCTTCACTGGGAGTTCATGTTGCTTCAAGTACACGGCACTGAGGCCTGGACAGGACTTCACTCACCTCCCGTCCCCTCCACAATTTCTTGTGGCAGTCAGCTGGTCCCAGGTTGAATAGGGCCAGTGATGGGGAGTTCACCACATATGACTATAACTGAGTGCTTGCCTACGTACAAAGAGGCACTACCTTCTAGCTATTCCTACCCAAGACAGTACTGCGTAGCTTTTGGCATCTTTGTGATCATCCTTTAGCAACATGGAAGCCATCTGTGGTCACTTACTGGTTCTTAAGAGATTCCAGGACCCTTCCTTGCCTATTGATCTCTTCTGTTTCTGCAATTCTACTTTGTCAGGGAGCAGGGGATCGTGAGGTCAGCCTAGCAGAGGATACGCACAGGTGGGCCTGCACAGCCTGGTCCTGGTGGGCAGGAGTCTGTACTATGGAGAGGGGACAGCCTGCCCAAGAAGCCAAGCTGCATGTGAGGTGAAGTTAGGGGTAAGCATGAGAGTGGGGGGCCAGATCTGAGTCCAGCATATCCCCAGAAGCCTTCCATGGTTCCCTACCACCAATAGAATAAAGTCTAAACTCTGCAGGCTTTTAGGCCCTTGCTTCCTTCCTCCCCCCCCCCTTTTTTTTTTAAGATTTTATTTATTTATTTATTTGAGAGAGAATGAGAGAGAGCACATGAGAGGGGAGAGGGTCAGAGGGAGAAGCAGACTCCCTGCCGAGCAGGGAGCCCGATGCAGGACTCGATCCCAGGACCCCAGGATCATGACCTGAGCCGAAGGCAGTCGCTTAACCAACTGAGCCACCCAGGCGCCCCCCCCCCTTTTTTTTTAAGACTTCCTTATTTTAAAGAGAGAGCACGAGCCCAGAGGTGGGGGTGGACAAAGGGAAAGGGAGAGAGGATCTCAAGCAGACTCCACACTGAGCGCAAAGCCTGACGTGGCGCTCAATCTCACAATCCCAAGATCATGACCTGAACCGAAACCGAGTCAGCTGCTTAACCAACTATGTCACCCAGGCACCCCCCTTGCTTCCTTTCTGACCACCTTCAAAATCCTTCGTCCCCATGGAGCCACTCCCCGCCAAACCATCACCTGCATGTCCTTGGACACTCTGGCACCTCCCAAGCCTGTGCCTCAAATCCCAAGATTCCTCCCTCTGTCACTTCTCAACCTACAAGGCTGAACTCAAGTGCCACCATGGGGCCTTCCCTGGCCAGGCCTCCTCTCCTATCCCTAATCCCAGGATTCCCATCCATGGCTCCATGACCTTTAGAAAACATCGCAGCGATTCACACATGTGGGGTACAGTTCGTAGAGGTGCCTGCACCCCACAGGCCAGGAACTCTCCAACGGTACCCGTCTGTGCACCTCCCACCTGGCAGGTGGCCAAGGATGTCCTCTATACCTGAGCTTCCCAACCACAGTGGACTAAAGGTACGCTGGGCTGTCAATCCTTCCACCCTCAGGTCGGCCAAGTGCAGCACGAGGTAGCCCGCTGCTACTGGCTATGGGCACACTGACTACCCACCCATGTCATACGCCGGTGATCCTTTTCAATCACACTTCAATTCTCAGCACATCAATTTGACGCATTCTCTTTTACACATGAGTACAGCCCAGGATTCCCTCCCCACCCCACCCCGAAACTTACAAATATCAGTGCCTCAGGGCACCTGGATGGCCGAGTTGGCTAAGCATCTGACTCTTGATTTCTACTCAGGTCATCATCTCACGGTCGCGGGATTGAGCCCCGCATCGGGCTCTGCGCTCAGCACAGTGTCTGCTTGAGATTTTCTCTCTCCCTCTGCCCCTCCCACTCCGCTCGCTCGGACATAAATCTTAAAAAAAAAAAAAAAAAATCCGTGCCTCTGCAAAAACTGCTTTGGGATCCACAGGGGAGGGAGGCTCTACACTCACAAGTAAAGAAACTTCAAAAGGCTAAATAATTCTATGCATCTGAAGAAAGATTCAAGTATATACTTTGAAACAAGGCGCGATAGTGAACAAGGTCAGATAAATATGAATTCCTATAAATAGGAATCTGGAAGTATATCTGAAAAGAATCATTCATCTCAGTCTTGGTTCAGAAGGACAGAGGGGTGTCTGATACTGGCTGGCTGTGAAAGGCCCACACTGCTCTTCCACAAAGGAAAACACTGCGGATCTGTCTTGTTAGCTGGGTTTGTAATTTCATTATGAGTAGGGAAGGGCTGTTTTCAGCATTACCACCACATTTAAAGGTCACCACCAGCTACAAATACACCAAACCCACACTCCCCGTGTCCCTTACACAGCCGTTTCCCCCCATTGCACATACCACCTTCCAACTTACTGTGATTTACTTACTATGCTTCTGGTTTGCTGTTCCTCTGTCCCCATCTGAGTGGAAGTTCCGTGAAGAGGAAACGTGGGCCGTTCACTGCTGTCTCCCAGTACCTAAAGTAGGGCCTGGCACACAGCATATTTTCCACCTTGTGGAAAGGAGGAATGAATGTCCTTTCTCTCTCTTCACTCATAGAGCTGTGCAGGCTTTCAGCGTCTCTCAGCCTGCAGGCTGCCTGGCCAATCCCTTCTCTGATGCCCAGTGACCACTATGCAGCTCCCTGGATACAGAGTCCCCGGGCGGGGAAGGAAAAAGGACAATGGAGAAGAGACAGGAGGTCTAGAGGGAAGGGACATTTCAGGTCATGTGGATTGGCTTTACAGGCAGGATGAATGAAGGCTTAAAGAAGAGGCCCTTGTACAGCCAGCTCTCTCTCTCTCTCTCACACACACACACACAAACATACACACCCGTGTAGCCACACAGCAACTGAACACCCCTTCTGGGCCAGCCAGCCCGAAGCAGAGACTGACATGTTTGCTCTTTGTATCCCTCCTATGGGCTTGCCAGTGCCTGGCCCAAAAATGTGTATCTCGGGAGGAGCAGCAGATGAAAGCCAGGTTTCTAGAGACCACCACTCCTGTCCCACCTCACCCAAAAGTACCAGCAAGGCAATTCAGAGAATGGCACTTTATTTTAAGACTTGATTTTTTTGCCATGATTTTCTACCGATTCTTCCATGATGGTGTCATCTTCTTCGACAGTGACCAGGACCTTCTTGCCCACCAGACTAAAGATGTCTTCAGGAGGGTAGCCTTTGGGCTCACCCACCTTCACCGTGAGCATGTCCAATGTTAAAACAGTGCCTTCCGGAATTTTCACTTTGGCCACCACGGACTTGCCCAGCTGTGGATAAAATTAAGATTCAGTGCCAGCTTCATAGAAGTTAACTGGTTCATGTTGTTTTATACCCAAGGTCCCTGACCAGTCTTCACAGGTACCCTGGGAGCAGGGATTCTGTTCTCCCCTCAGTGCCTAGAACAGTATCTCACACACAGGGCCTTGGCCAATGGGGGTGAACGCAGAGGCTCAAATGAGGGGCCTCCGGATAAATGGCACAGGAAGGGGACAGGTTATACGGCCAAACAGAGCCAGGTCCAAATCCCCGTTAGGTGGGTACAAGCCTGGTGGAGTTTCTCTGTAAAATGGGAAATAACAGTACCTCCAGCTTGTGAGACAACTGTAAGGATTAGCGATAATAATGTATGCAGTCTGCCTGGAACACAGAGTGCTCCCAGTAAATGAAAATTACTTTTGTCATCATCCAGCTCAGTATCTCATTTTAAACACGGGAAACTGAGGTCCACAGAAGGCAGATAACTTGGTCTAAGTTGCCATGAACCGGGATCCTGAGTCCTGGCCCACGGCCACCCTGCTCGGTAAAGTAAGAATATGGAGGACTCACAAGACTGAGTATACTGCTACTCAGAGGATGGGAAAGGGGGTCACCTACAAAGGGGGAGACAGGACAGGCAGGGGAGGGGAATAAAGGGTACCGGAAGTATGACAGCCTTTCTAGGTCTTGTCCATAAATGCTGCTGAACAAATCCATTTCACTCGACATCCTCCACGTAAGGGCCAAGGAATCAATTCTAAAATTTCGTGCCAGGACCAAAGCTCTGCCAGTGGATGTTATCAGATGACGCATCATCCTGCTGTAGTTACTGTTTGCCCAGGGAGCCGCGAGCCTCAAAACCAAATTAAGGGCTCAACTCTCCTTCTGCTCTTCTGGTGCAATTCCCTCCCCTTTTCCTCGGCAAGGCAGTTTGTTTCTTTTTACTATGATTTCCATTTCCTGGTACGTAGGCGTCTTTAATTTGAGGGAAGCAATCAGGCCCTACTAGAATAAAAGATGACAACACTCCACCCGTGGCCTAGTGTCGGGCTCTCCTCCACCGAGACAGTCGCAGCACATCAGGAGTACCTGCACTCCCGGCAGCCCCAGGGCGCCTGGCTCTGTGACCAGAGGCCGAGGCAGGTCTAGGCCACAGCTTCCAAGAAGTCCAGATGGTCAGCAAGGCAGGAAGTGTTCCTTGGCCTCCCCATCCCGTCTGTCTGAAGGTCAACGCTGCACAGCTCCCACCGCTCCCGGGGGAAGGCTGGCGTCATCCCCCTCCAACTGCAGAGGCAACCCAGTGCCCCGCCCATCCGGGGCCTCCTCTGCTTCCAGATGCCTCGACGTATCACAGGCCCTTCTCCCACCGCCTCACGGAACCCCTCTGCCTAACTGTTTCTCAAGGCTTACCTACCCCAAGGGAGTAGGACTTCACCACCCAAGTGTCTCACGAGGCTCCCCCCGCCCCCTGACAGCCCCTGGAGTCTAGAGCACTGGAGCCAAAGGCTTGAGAGGCTAAGTGGGAAACTGCAACAGGGTCCTAGGAGGCCGCAGAAACTGCTGACGCTCCCTTAAGTGACATGCTTCTCCCGCTGCTAACCCAAGCCCAGACCCCGAGGCTCAGCCTGGCCTCCGGCAGGTGGTACAGAACCCACCTTCTCGTTGCAGGCAATCTCACAGGGCAGCAGCCGCTTGGTCGGGGAGCCCATGGCCCTTTCCACAAGGCGCACGGACCGCACCAGCTCGGCCAGCTCTGCAGGCTCCAGCGAAGCCGAGTGGTCACTGCCCTTCCAGGTCTTGTCCAAAGTTATGTGACGCTCCAGCACCTTGGCGCCCAGAGCCACGGCGGCCACAGATACCGCTATGCCAGTTTCATGCCCAGAATACCCCACGGGGATGTCAGGAAAGGCCTTCTGATACTCCTTTAGAATAGGAAAAAAAGGAAACCGGTTAAATGTTGTGGCACTTCAGGCACACGGTGCAGACGCAGGCAGACCTCGGATGGCGTCCCAGTTTGGCCGCTCGCTGTTTGCGCAACTACGGGCAAGAAGCCGAGGCTCTCTGAGCTGCTCCGTCCTGGCGGTGCCTGACTGGTGCCTGTCCAGGACTCCTCCAAATGCGTGAAGAGCACTCGGCACACTGGACTGCCCCACAGCAACGGCCACTGTTAGCGAGAGTGCACCCTAAGAGTGCCTCACACGGCACAAACCACCGGGAGGAGCCACAGAACTATAACCGAATGCCTAACCCCATTCAAAAAGCATCCGTCACATTTAATTAGCCTGAGCCGCCGGAAGCAAGCCTGCCTGTACGCACAAATATTGTCCTCCGTAATATATACAGCCCAGTCTCGAAACGATCCTTCGGTGGAAACGCTAAATAATTAATTAATCTGTGATCTATAATTCACTGAAGGCAGCAAAAGACGTTCGTCAAGCGAGCCTTGTCATTGAGGGGGACCAGAAAGCTTAAGTGTAGCAGAAAGACCCAGATGGGATTTAATAAAAGATTAGGACAGCTGATCGGCAAAGGCCCTGAAAACCAGGCCGGAGGGCGCGTAATGGACAAGGGGATGCAGGCTGCAGGGTCAAACTGCTGGAATATGGGTGGGCCGCGCCTGAGATGGGGTGGGTGGGCGGGCGACCCTCACGGTGCTCCAGTATCGGGAGGGGACAGGACGGCACCCTGGGTGAGAATGAAGAGGAAGGGGGGCCATCTCCACAGAAAGAAAATCAAGGAAAAATACCTGGAGTCACATAAGGCAAATTGTTGATGAGAGTAATCTCTGTGGGATGAGATTACAGAGAATGTTTATATTTCAGAGCTATTTGAGTTTTTAAAAAAGAAATGTTTAAATTTTTAAAATGACATGATTGAGAGATGAGCTAGAAATGGAGAAAAAGCTACCACCTGGGAGAGACAGAAGTTTGGGTAAAAAGGTAGTGTCAGTTTTCAAAAAAAGCTAATTTTTTTTAAGTTAAATATGAAGACTTTGTAGCAACATATACAAAAGCTTACACTATCGTGGGGAAAAAAAACCCAGAATGTCAAAATACCAAAAGGAAAATATAAAAGAAACTGGTTAATTGCAGTATCAGGATTATGTGTCTGGTATATTTAGAATTTCACTAATATAACTACAATGGTTTTGTGGGATAATTACATATACATATTTCTAATTAAGTTAAGCTTCAGGTGCTACCAGGAGAAAGGGATGGAAGTGGCCTGAGACAACAAGAGACAAAGGATTCTAGTCCCAGCTTTGCCACCAAACTGCTGTGAGATCTCAGGCAAGTAAGGCCTTTTCCCTCTGGGACTGGATTTTGCCATCTGTGAAATGACTTGAGGTAGAGCAGACAAAATCCGGTGGGAGAGAAAGCTCCCTCAAGGCTGTCACTATAACCACTTTGAGCCTCACGGAGGCTCAGAACTACAGGCAAAAAATAACAGAGCTGGCAAATAGCAGAGAGCAGAAAAAGCCAGACATTTCAAGGTCTCCTGCAACTCAATATGAAGAAAACCCGACAGTTGTTTGTATACCCGTGACTTTAGCAGCCTTATTCAACAGTAGCCAGAAGGTAGAAGCATCCCAAATGCCTATCGACGGAGAGTAAACAACATGCAGTACATACACATGATGGAATATTACTCAGCCTCAACAAGGAATGAAATCCTGGCATGCGCTACAACGTGGAGGAGCCTTGCACACGGTGTGTAAGTGGAAGAAGACAGACACAAAGGACACCTAGTGTGGGATTCCACTTATATGAGGCCTCTAGAGGGGTCAGATTCATGGAGACAGAAAGCAGAATGGTGGCTGCCGGGAGCGAGGGGAATGGGGAGTCCGTGTTTGATGGGTACAGAGTGTCAGTTTGGGAGGATGGAAACATTCTGGAGACTGATGGTGGTGATGGTCGCACAGCCATGTGGATGTTCTTAATGCCACTGAACTGTACATCTAAAAATGGTTAAAATGGTAAATCTTCTATTTTACCACACACACACACACACATACAAGAGACAACATACTAAGAAACGATATGAACCAGCAATTCACAGAAGAGGGACCTCTAATGGCCAATACACATAGTACAGAAAACGTATACAGACAATTAGGAGAACTCACACCTTAAATCTCATAGTAGGAAAAGTTAAGAATGGTTTTAAGAAAAATTAATTTACAATCACCCTCTTTAGAATGTAAATGATTCCTTAACTTCACAGCTGGTTCTAATTTGTCAATGGATGTTCAGATTACATGAAGCATGTCAAGATTGGTTAGAATTTTGGCTACAAGAAAGGCCCCAGCTTTCCCACAGGAAATGGCTCAAGAAACGCCATTTCGCTGTGGCCAGATCAGACAATGGCCTGCTCACCGCGATGACGCGCAGGTTGACGTCCTCGGGGGCGAGCGGGTATGCACTGGTGCACTGGAGGAAGCAGAAGTTGGGGTTGAGGGGCTTCACAATCTGATAGACTTGCTTCATGGTGTCCATCGACTGCATCCCGCTGGAGATCACCATTGGGCGGCCTGAGTGACCCAACACCAACACCATCATCACTTTCTCCTTAGGGGTTCTGACTCTCCCTCAAGCATCATACCCCAACTGCTGGTCTCATCATTCAGATGAACTCCACAGGCATCTCTCAGACACTGTACCAGCCACTGTGGGGGAAGAGGGGAGCTTGGTGGACTCCTGCCCTCGACTCTGAGGAAATGCAGACTCCCCTCGCCCCCAATATTATTGTTTAGCGAAGTGAGCTGAATTCAGGAGGCAGAGGAATGTCACACTCCTCGGAGAAAGATGAGCATCTCATTGGATGAAGAGGCTGCACAAATGCTAGGGTGAGCACGGCCCCCAACTCAAGGGCATGAGTAAATGTGAGGCCCAGAGCTGCCACCTCCCGGCTCTGTGGTCTCGCATGCCTCATCTATGAACTCAGTATAAAGCAGCATAATCCTGTAACCTGCTTCAGTCCCAGGGTTGTGAGGAGGGCCAAATGAGATGATTCATGTTACAAAACCACTTACAAACTGTAATATGCAGAGGTTGGATATTACACTGTACGTACAGACTATTTCTCAAAGTCAAAACTTTCTCTAAGAAGTTTTATATATACTGCCATGGGCTCAATTTCATAGAAATAAAAATAATAAAATAATCTTTAATTTAAAGGGTTCTTATAAAAACTGACTTATCCTTCATTTCTTTCAAGTCAGCACATGGAAAAATAGAAGTAATGCTAACTGAAAAGAGGTTTCTAATGTCTGTCTTCAAGAGACTCCTTTAGTGGGCTCTACTAGAGTAAAAATGGGAAGATTTGGACACCCTCATTTTAGGGCAAAAATGAAACACTTACCTTTTTTGGCTGTCTTCTCCAGATAAGGAAAATTATTAGTGTCCCCAGATCCAACTTTGAAAAACGGAACATTCAGCTCATGCAGAAACTCAACTGCCATCTATAAAAATCAAGAGGGAGCTCTTTTTCACCACTGTTCAAAATCACTGTCCTTAAGTCAGGCGAGGAGCCACAAACAAACAGAAAAACCCCTCCTCTTTGCCCAGCCCGAAGGACTCTCGCCACAACCTGAAAGCAGGGAAAGATGTGTTATGTCAGTCATTTCATTCAGATTCAAACTTTCATTCATAGCCCCCCTGTCCATTTGTCCAACAAACACTGCAGGCTGGCCTGTCCTGGCTCCGAGGTCTGCAAAAGAATCAGAACCCAGGCCAGACCTTCCTTCCCAAGAAGTCCAGGGCCCCAACACAAAAGGGCCAGGACCTAATCTTGATCCAGAAAACCAGGTGGTGAGAAAGTGAATGTCCCTCAAAGGCCTTACCCTTTATTCAAAACCAAACAGCCAGGAAAAGAGGCCATTTCAAGCCTGGCCACAAGTGAAAAAAATGGAGCATTTTATGGCCCAACCCTGACACAGTGACCCACAGCTGGTAGGTAGGCCCATCAAACCCAAACCCTCGCAGCCCCCAAACCATGCGGCCTACAGGGAAAACAAATCTCGTTCACTTTTTTTTTTAAGATTTTATTTATTAGAGAGTGTGGGCACACATGAGAGAGAGAGAGCAGGGGCAGGGGCAGAGAGAGAAGCAGACTCCCTGCTGAGCAGGGAGCTTATGTGGGACTCCATCCCAGGACTCTGGGAACATGACCTGAGCCGAAGGCAGACGCTTAACCAACTGAGCCACCCAGGCGCCCCTTGTTCACTTTTTTTTTTTGGCATGACATCACTGCTCATGGTTACCTGTCGAGGGCCCCTCACTATTCTTCACCTCCACAGGGGTTTCACTAAGACTCAGGATCAGGAAATTGGGAGGGGTCAACAAACGCTAACAGAACCAGTGGGCTACAAGTTTTAAGAGTAAACTCTCAGCTTGTTATCAAATTACAAAACCCCCAAAACTACCTTTTATTACTATTTTTAAAAATTGGGAGTTGGAGGGCGCCCGGGTGGCTCAGTTGGTTAAGCAACTGCCTTCGGCTCGGGTCATGATCCTGCAGTCCCGGGATCGAGTCCACATCGGGCTCCCTGCTCAGCGGGGAGTCTGCTTCTCCCTCTGACCCTCCTCCCTCTCATGCTCTCTGTCTCTCATTCGCTCTCTCGCAAATAAATAAAATCTTAAAAAAAAAAAAAAATGGAGTTGGCAATGAGAAGTGGGAAGAATCAAGGTCTCAGTGTTTCCAAATACTTAAGTTCAATCTATTGTAAAATGCTGCCTGGGTTTCAGAAGTAGGTTTGGAAGGCCTAATCGGCAGGATCACTGCTTCTCCCACTTTAATATGGTACACGGCTCTCCCAGGGAGCTTGCTCAAATGCAATGCAAATTCTGACTCTGCCGGGTGAGGGTGGGGCCTGCAGGTCTGTGTTTCTCTTAAGTCCCTGGGTAATACCACCACTGCTGCGCCATGAATCCTATTTTGTAAGAAGCTAGGTCACCATGCCTGGAAACCCAGAGGGCACAGCGGTGGCGAGAAACAGTGTGAGAAGGTCACTCCACCAGCAGGCTCTTTAAATCAACCCGCTGCTGCCTGAGCGTCCTTCCATCTTGCCCGCAGGGGATAAGCTACTCCAGTCACTGGCTGCACTCAGAGACCCACTTTCCTCATCTGTAAATCCTCTAGTATCATGAAGGCTAGAGCTGCCGGAGAGCCACACTCAGTGGGTAACAAGCCAGTGAACCGTTCACAGGCAGTTCACCAGCCCCTGGGTCCGAGAGACACCGTCCAGTGTGGCCCGAGTGCCCCTTACTCCCAGGCCTGCTAAGCTGCCTTCGCCGCAGTTCTCGTGCGTGGTCTTCCCTGTGCGGGATTTCTCCCTCGCCTCTCTTGTCCCGTCTGTATCATTCTCTCTCACCTCTCCTGTTTATGTGTCTCTCACACTGTAAGCCAGCCCCAAGATGGAAGTGAAAACATTCCTTCTAATGGGTTTATCGAACAAAGTCGACTTCTCCCACTTTTCTCATTCTATCTGGCAGATGGAGAGTGTTTTCTACTGTAAGAGGGCAAACCCTAGGCTAAGTTCTCTTCCTTACGATGTTCAGCTCCGGAGAGAAGGGGCTCGTGATGACAAAGTCATCCCAAGGGCATGAATAGGAGAGGCACAGGGCGAGCAGGAGCAAGGAGGGGCCAAACGCAGCAGAAACACTGTGCAGAAGCTCACCTACAGGGGTTGGAAAATCTGCATGGAGTTCTAGAGTTTTCAAGTGAGGAAAAGGGGCCAGTCCGCCCTGGAGAGCCAGCCCCACCTAGCGGCCACTCCCAACACTGCCGCTTTGGATTGATCTCTGCAGAGGGTGCCAACCGCAGCAACGGGGCAGACCCTAGGCTGTACTGCCGTGCCCAGGGCCCTCAGGCCGGGTCAGCGCCGGTGGCCCCCCGTTCTCCACGGACTCCCTGGCCTCCCCTAGGCCTGCCCACCCCGCTGTCCATCCCTTTTCCATGCAGGGGTACCGTGCAGCCGGGCAGCCTCACAATTCTCCTCGCTCCCGCCTGCCCCCGCACAAAGGCTCGCAGCCTGTCGGAGAGGAGCCGCGCGTCCGCCGGCTTACACACGCAGACGGTCCCGCCTGCAGCCCGCTTCGGTGAGATGCTGCACTGCTGGAGCTCCCTCCTCCGGGGCCCCAGTGAATACACTTGTCTAGCTTTTGGTTTTTTATCTTACTCAACTCAGAACCCTTGTTTATTAGGGGGAAGCGTGTGGGGTAGAGGCTTTATTACCAGTAGTTGGTAGTAATTAATTATTATTTTTTTAAAGATTTTATTTATTTATTTGAGAGAGAGCGAATGAGAGACAGAGAGCATGAGACGGAGGAGGGTGAGAGGGAGAAGCAGGCTTCCCGCCGAGCAGGGAGCCCGACGTGGGACTCGACCCCGGGACTCCAGGATCATGACCTGAGCCGAAGGCAGTCGCTTAACCAACTGAGCCACCCAGGCGCCCTGGTAGTAATTAATTATTAATTAATGAGGATCGACGATGTGTGTCCACAAAACCCCCTTTCCGTATCCCGGCCACTGATCTGAGGGGTAAAAGAAGCAAGAAGAGGAGCTGGGATTTTTCTAAAGCCCCTTCCCCTCCCCTCAGCGTTTGAGATCCTGTGGAAAAGGGAAAAGAAGCCCGCAGTGATGAGCCGGGGAGAACACAGGGTGCTGGAGAGCTGCGCAGCATGAGAGAATGAGGAAGGGGAAGCACGGGACAGGACAGTCCGGGTGGCCCAGTCAGAGCACACCACGGCTTGGGTAGGGGGCACCCTGCTAGCAGGGCTGGCAAAGGAAAGAAGAGAGGAGGAAAGAGGGCACCCCAAAGGGCAGCTCTGCTAGGGCAGGACACTTGTGTGTGAGGGCAGCACGTCCCACAGGGGCCACCTCGATGGTCATGGCCTCCATTTGCTTTCTCCATAGAACTCTCCATTTAGACCAAAGGAACTCCGCTCATTTCAGCCCCGTTGCAGGTGCCTCTCTGCAAGGTTTTTTTTTTTTTTTTTTTTTTAAAGATTTTATTTATTTATTTGACAGAGACACAGCGAGAGAGGGAACACAAGCAGGGGGAGTGGGAGAGGGAGAGGCAGGCTTCCCGTGGAACAGGGAGCCCGCTGCGGGGCTCGATCCCAGGACCCCAGGATCATGACCCGAGCCGAAGGCAGCCGTTTAACCGACTGAGCCACCCAGGCGCCCCTCTGCAAGTTTTGACCAGGTGCCCTAGTAGTTCTCTCAGCCTTGATAAAATTCCACCACACTGTAACCTTTCCTCAGCATACGAAGAACACCCTAGGACAGTGCATGGAGTGGAGAAAAATGAAGCACTCCATAAATGGCTACCGTCCACAAGGAAGTTAGGGTGGGTAAATACTCGGAGCCACCTGCCAGGTAAACAGAACAAGGGACCAACCCACTTCCAATCGCCGGGCAGACCGGACATGCTGGTTCAGAAAAGGGACCGGGCCAGCAAATTAACTCTTGTAAACTCTTAACTCTTAAGAATGCCTTTGCCCTGGCTGCCTATGCCCGGGTCAGCTAGGAGGATACCTGGGAACAAACAGCATTCCTAGGACAGAGCCGCCGCCCTGTCCAGACAGCGTGAAGCAAAACCACTCCAAAGGGCTCTCAGTAACAGAACAGCTATCACTCGGCGGACGCAGATCCTGCACGGTCCTCACACCCAGCCCCCCACTCCCCCCATAGCCAGGTGGGCTGCCCATCTTTATTACCCTGTTTTTACAGATGGGACACCTGGGGCTCAAAAAGGTTATGTGGTGAGCCTGAACCCACAAAGGGTCAGCACCAGAACCCGAACTCAGAGAGTGTGGCCGCAGAGCATGCTACACACACCACACAGCAGGGCTTCCTGGGGAGCAGAGGGAAAGGCACCAAAGGGTAAGGCCGAGAGGCAGACCCCAAGCACTAACACCCAGGCTCTTCTCCATCTCCCCGCTGCTCCTGCTTCTACCCCAAAGCCACCTGGGAGTGAACGACCTAAACAAGTAACCTTTCCTAAGCACGCCTCGCAGATGCGTGGGGCCCTCTCTCCTTCAGAGGCCACATCCGGGAGCTCAGGTGCCTGGCAGCATGGGCTGAGAAGGAAAGCCCTCATTCCGGGTGCAAGTGGCCTTAGTCGTATCTTCCCTGGCTCTGCATCGGAGCTGGGAGAAAGCCTCTGGACGGCAGCTTGTTCACACACAAAAGGAAACGGAGGCCCAGGGAGGAAAGGGACTCACCAAGTTCACACCGAGATCAACTCAGAGCAGAGTCAGGGCAAGAAGCCAGATGTCCTGACGCTCGGGCCAGGTTGCCCTCCTTAACTGTAGCAAACGTTTGCTCAGCGACAGCTGTGTGCTATGCTTTATGTCAGTAATCACGGATAATCCTCACAACAACCTTGCAAGATGGGTTCAGGTACTAACCCTGCTCTGCAGGTGTCCCCCATCCAAGTACCAACCAGGCCCGACCCTGCTTAGCTTCCGAGATCAGACGAGATCGGGCGCGTTCAGGGTGGTATGGCCGTAGACCTGCTCTGCAGGTGAACAAACAGAAGCACAAAGAGGTGGAACGACCTCCACGTGGACTCAGAATCTGACCCCAGAGTCCTCGAGCTTAACTGTGAAACCATACAGCCTGGATGTGCACCATTCAGCATGGGGCCCCCAAGGTTTGGGTGTTAACACTCTTAAAAATGACTGTGGACTCTACAGGGTTTTTGTTTATGTAGGTTCTATCTACTCATATTTACAGAATTAAAATTAAAACTAAGGGATTTGTGGGTTTTTTAACTTTAAAGTTTTTATTTTGAGATAATTATAGCTTGACATGAAGCTGTCAGAAATAATACAGAGAGGGGCGCCTGGGTGGCTCAGTTGGTTGAGCGACTGCCTTCAGCTCAGGTCATGATCCCGGAGTCCTGGGATCGAGTCCGCATCGGGCTCCCTGCTCAGCGGGGAGCCTGCTTCTCCCTCTGACCCTCTCCCCTCTCATGCTGTTTCTCACTCGCTCTCTAATAAATAAATAAATAAATAAATTCTTAAAAAAAAAAAAGAAAGAATACAGAGAGATCCTCTGTACCCTTCAGCCAGTTCCCCCCTATGGTGACACTCTGCAAAACTAGAGTACAAAATCACAACTGGGAAAGGGACGCTGACAGTCTATGACCCGATTCAGGTACCACCGTTTCTACATGTATTCCTTTGTGTGGGAGCGCATCTAATTCCATGCAGTCTGACCAGATGCACAGACCGGCGACTACCAAAGTCACAATACAAAATCGTGCCATCACTCTGCTAGCAGGGCTGGCAAAAGAAAGAAGAGAGGAGGAAAGAGGGCACCCCAAAGGGCAGCTCTGCTAGGGCAGGACACTTGTGTGTGAGGGCAGCACGTCCCACAGGGGCCACCTCGATGGTCATGGCCTCCATTTGCTTTCTCCATAGAACTCTCCATTTAGACCAAAGGAACTCCGCTCATTTCAGCCCCGTTGCAGGTGCCTCTCTGCAAGGTTTTGTTTTGTTTTTTTTAAAGATTTACAGCCACATCCACTCGTCTCCCTTACCCTCCCTAACCACTGACAACCATTCATCTGTTCTCCAACTCTGTAATTTTGTCATTTCAAGACTGCTATATAAACTCAACGGTATAGAACGCAACCTTCCGAGGCTGGCTTTTTCACTCAACACAATACCCTGGAGAGCCCTCCAAGCTGCAGCACGTATCAGCAGTTCACTCCTTTTCATGGCTGGAAGCGTTCACCTGCTAGAGAACTCTCTGGGTTGTTCTAGTTTGGGGGCTATTACAAATAAAGTTGTCATGGACCTGCATGTACAGGGTTTTGTGTGAATTTTAAGTTTTCATTTCTTTTGAGATAAATTACCAAATGACACCTGGCGGGCTACATGCTGAGCACATGTCTAGTCTGTGGTGTTTTTTTAGGTATACAAATGGTTATTTTTTATTGAGCTATAATTGACACCTAACAGTGTATTAGTTTTGGGTGTACAACATGATTTGATATATACACTGTGAAATGATTACCATAATAAGTTAACAGCCATCCCCACAGATGCAAAATTTCTGTGTGTGTCCAGTTTATAAGAAACTACCAGTATACTCTGAGTGAGTGAAATGTGATATGATACTGCATGTGAGCTGTATTAAAATAAGGTTGGGTTTAGAAAAAGGAGGGTGCCGTATTATTCTGCAGAGTGATTATACCTTTCTACATTCCCACCAGCAGTGTATGAATGATCCATTTTCTCCACATCCTTGCTACCATTTGGTGTTATCGTCACTTTTTGTTTTCGCCAGAGTGATAGCTCTGGAGCGATACCGCATTGTGGTTTAAAACTGAGAAATTTTTTTTTGGGTGCCTGGGTGGCTCCGTCGTTCAGTGTCTGCCTTCGGCTCAGGCCATGATCCCGGGGTCCTGGGATCGAGCCCCGCATCGGGCTTCCCGCTCGGCGGGAAGCCTGTTTCTCCCTCTCCCACTCCCCCTGCTTGTATTCCCTCTCTCGCTGTCTCTGTCAAATAAATAAATAAATAAATAAATAAAAAGTCTTAAAAAATTAAAAAAAAACAAATTTTTTTAAAGATTTTATTTATTTATTTGAGAGAGAAAGCATGAGTGGGAGGGCAGAGGGAGAGGGAGGGAGAATCTCAAGCAGACTCTGTGCTGAGCAAGGAGCCTGACGCGGGGCTCGATCTCACAACCCTGAGGTCATGACTGGAGCCAAAACCAAGTCGGACACTTAATTGATTGTGCCACTCAGGAGCCCCTAAAACTGAGAAATTTTAGAACAGACAAGCACAAAAGAAAAAACATGAATTGGATGTCATTAAAACTAAAGATGTTTGTGCTTCCAAGAATACCATCAAAACGTGAAAAGACAACCCAGAGAATGGGAACCATTTCTGCAAATCATGTATCTGACTAGGGACTCATATCTGGAATATATAAAGACAAATAACCCAATGAAAAATTGGCAAAGGATCTGACAGGCATTCTTCCAAAGAAGCTATACAAATAGCAACAAGCACATGCAAAGATGCTCAACATCAGGGAAATATGAATCAAAACCACAATGACATGCCATTTCACACTTGCTAGGACACCTAGAATCAGAAAGTCAGATCTTAACAAAGGTGAGGATGTGGAGAAATCCGGAAGCCCCTACACTGCTGGGAGGATTATGAACTGGTGTAGCCACTATGGAGAACGGTCTGGCGAGTGCTCAAAAGTTAAACACAGAGTTACCACGTAGCCCCAAGAGATTAAAAACATGTCGGTACAAAACCTGCACCTGAATGTTCATGGAAGCATTATTCCTGCTAGCCAAAAAGTGGAAACAATCCAAATGTCCATCAACTGATAAGCGGGTAAATAAGATGTAGTACATCCATACTAGTGACTGGTACTCAGCAAGAACGAGGAGCGAGGCACGTGCACAACACGGACGGGCCTCGAACACGTCACTACGTGAGAGGCCAGACACACAGGACCGCGTGCTGTCTCATTCTGTTTATACGCAATGTCTAGAAAAGGCAAATGTACAGAGACAGGAAGCAGATGAGAGGCTGCCTCGGGCTGGGGGGAACGGAGGGGACTGAAAAATGACTAGGAATGGGTACATGATAAAAATGTGCTGGAGTCGACTGCGGTGACGGCCACCACACTCTGAAGGTACTAAAAACAACTGAATTGTAAACTGTAACTGGTGAATTGTGTGGTCCGTGATAGGAGTTGTTACTAAAGTAAAAGAGCACGCAGCACACCTTTCCTTAGCCACTGCCAGGGGAATGATGTCATCACACCACACAGCCTCTGGAAAACTCCACCATCCACCTGGGACAGAATGACAGTGAAGAAGGCAAATCCCATTTGAGTATCGCTATGAAAATAGTTTGGAGCTGGTGGACCTTCTGAAAGGTCTCCCCATCCCCCCAGGGGTTCCTGGACCACACTTTGAGAACCACTGTCATACCCTTCCCATTACTCTCATCTGTTATTGTTCCTTTCAGGTGTCACTGCAGTGGAATTCCCATGTGATCTTTCTTCCACTTCCCCTTTCTTTGGTCAGGTTTTAGGAAAACTGTCCTGGGGAAGCAACTATATGGTGGAGGATGGGGAAGTAATTCCACCACTAAGGCTAATTATTTTTATTTTTTTATTTTTTTAAGGATTTATTTATTGGGGTGCCTGGGTGGCTCAGTTGGTTAAGCATCTGCCTTTGGCTCAGGTCATGATCCCAGGGTCCTGGGACTGAGCCCTGCATTGGGCTCCCTATCAGTGGGGAGCCTGCTTCTCCCTCTGCCTCTGCTCCACTCGTGTTCTCTCTCGCTCAAAGTCTGCTCTCTCTTTCTCTCTCTCAAAGAAAGAGACCGTGTGCTCTCTTTCTCTCTCTCAAAGAGAGAGAGCACATGCACACGCAAGCTGGGGAGAGGGAGAGAATCTCAAGCGGACTCCCCACTGAGTGTGAAGCTCAATGCAGGACTCTATCTCACAACCCTCAGCTCTCATGACCTGAGCCAAAATCAAGAGTCAGATGCTTAACTGACTGAGCCACCCAGGCGCCCTGAGACTAATTATTTTTAACAAACAGGTCAGGACTTAGTCCTCCAATGAGTGTACTTCTCAAATCTGTTATTCTGGGAAAGGCTGTATGCCTATTCCAAAGACAACACTAGAGATCCAGAATACTGGCATAATCTTTGCAAATTCTCTCCAGAGCTTTGTGGGCCCTGTCTCGTTACTGACTCATTACTAAGCCAATCAGACCAAAGTTTCACATTTATTTGGCACAAGAAGGATTAGTAGTTTCCCAAACCCAAACCTGCCCTCTTGAGGACAAGGGCTTGGCTGTCTCTCAGTGCTTGAGTTCTAGAGGATTGCCAAAGAGCAATCCCAAAATGCTGTGAACTCACAGTACATGAAACAAGTACATAATGAAAACAAATGTCACTTTCTAGGTGTGATCTTCCTTCCACCGAGGCACTGACTCAGGATGTACTAAGATCAGGATGTACTAAGTGCCAGGATCTGGGTTCACAGTGAACACACAGACAGGGTCCTATCTTGAGACATGTACTTTACATATATGGTCTCACCTGCTCCAGAAGACAAGCCTGCAAGTTAGGTATTTTAATCAATGCCTTGCCCTTTCCCTAAGAGGAAACAGCCCCAGGGAGATGAAAGAAGAGTGTGGTCAGGAGGGTGGGGTTAGCTGATTAGTGACTACTGACATCCTCCCTGTGAAATGGGGATAACTGTGCTATTTGAAGAGGTTAAGAAGAGTAAATGAGTTGATATGTTTAAAACACCTAGCATAGGACTTGGTACATCATAAATACTCAAGAAATGTTAGTTAATGGTAGAACCAAAAACAACACCCAAGTCTTTCAGATCCTAAAGTACATGCTCTTTCCTCTTAAACTTTTTTGATTATAGATCCTTTAAGAATCCAGTAAAAACCACTAACCCTCTCTTTTGTTTGGCTCCTTCATTTACTCCTTCAACAAATGTCTCCCAACCACCGACCCCTGGTCAGACACTGGGGATGCCGGGGATGCCATGGGGCTAGCAGTCTGGGAGGGAGATGAGATAGTTAACACACAATTATACAAGTAACGAGCACCAGGAGAACTTAACAGAAGGGGCCTGAACCAAGCTGGGGAACAAGAAGAATTCCCTGAGGAAGTGTTCTCTAAGCTGGGATCAGAAAAAAAGCCCAGCAACCTCTTTAGGAACACTTTCCTCAAAAAATCTGTCTCCTAGTCCCCAGAGCAGCTCTTGGGTCCAGAAGCTCTCCAGCCACCAACATCAAGGTGGGAAAGAGCAAGGGGGAAGCCCAAAGGCTCTCTGAGCTCCACGAAGCCACACACACCTGGACTGATGCCCAGGAAGAGTTGTAGGACCGGAGAAAGCACACTGCACCTTCGAGACCCATTTCCTAGCTATGTGACTTTGTACAAACTTCCCGGTCCCTCTGAGCCTCCATTTCTTCATCTGCAGAGTGGGGCAGAGGAGGGATAAAATATATTTACTGTAAGTGAAGATGCTCTGTAAGCAATAACATATAATTCAAAAGTAGGAATTTATGATCATCAAATGCACAACTGGATCTGATGACTGTCATGCTTATGAAAGCTGTGAATTAAGGGATGAATCTGTCCTACAGAACTGAGGCCTGGACTTGTCTCCCAAAGATGCCTAGATTCTCTGCCTCCCCGCCCCTGTTAAAACTACCAACAGCCTAGACTAGACTTATGTTTCTTTTCAACTCAATTTACAGACATATTTTGGGATTGGAATAGGGACACAAACGGTCAGGGAGGCCTACAGAATGAACTGGAATCGCTTCAAATATTCTAAATGACCAAAAGCATTCCAAATGTTTCAAGGGCCATAAAAATGCTTGTAGGTTTCATCTAATGATCTATTTCTGCAAAGCTATCCTAAGGAACAACACAAAACACAGAAAAATGATGTTCATCTCAGCACTATTTATAAGTACAAAAAACTGAAGGGAACCTGCGTGCTCAAAAGTAGAGAAATGGTTAGGTACATTGTAAATCCTCAAAAGAAGGATTTCATTGCTGGGGCACCTGGGTAGCACAGTCGGTTAAGCATCTGACTCTTGGTTTCGGCTCAGGTCGTGATCTCGGGTAGTGAGACTGAGCCCCACGTCAGGTTCTGAGCTCAACACAGAGTCTGCTTAAGTTTCTCTCTCCCTCTGCCCCCAACCTCATGCACGTTCTCTCTCTCAAATAATATTAAAAAAAAGAAGAATTACATTGCTATTAAAAACTTTAAGCATAGGGCATCTGGGTGGCTCAGTCAGTTGGGTGATCGACTCTTGCTTTCAGCTCAGGTTGTGATCTCAGGGTCGTGAGATCGAGCCCCACATTGGGCTTTGCACTGAGCTGAGCGTGGAGCCTACTTAGAATTCTCTCTCTTCTCTCTCTCTGCTCCTCTCCCCCCTCCCCCCAGCTCACTCAAGCCTGTGCGCATGCATGCAGGTGGTCTCTCTGAAAAGATAATAATAGGGGCACCTGGGTGGCTCAGCGGTTAAGCGTCTGCCTTCAGCTCAGGTCACGATCCCGGGGTCCTGGGATCAACTCCTACGTCGGGCTCCCTGCTCAGCGGAGAGTCTGCTTCTTCCTCTCCCCTCTGCTCATGCTCTCTCTCTCAAATAAATAAATCTTAAAAAAAAAAAAAAAAAAAAGAGGGGCGCCTGGGTGGCTCAGGCGTTAAGCGTCTGCCTTCAGCTCAGGTCATGATCCCAGGGTCCTGGGATCGAGCCCCGCATCGGGCTGCCCACTCAACAGGAGCCTGCTTCTCCCTCTCCCGCTCCCCCTGCTTGTGTTCCCTCTCTCGCTGTGTCTCTATCAAATAAATAAAATCTTTAAAAATAAATAAATAAATAAATAATAAAAAATTAAAAAAAGATAATAATAAAAGTTTAAAAAAGAAAGGAACTAAAGTTGTGGGGACTTATATGTCAATTATATCTCAGTAAAGGTGGGAAAAAAACCCCAGATGTGGGTAAAAGCTTACGGCATAATGTTAAATGGGAAAAGCATGCACAAAACTAAATATTCACAAATGTAGCAACCAGGCAATAAAACATGCACATAAAAGACTTCAGGAGGAAATCTATAAAAAGAACCACCATATAGGGATTATGGGTTAGTTTTTCCTGTTTCTAAACTTTCAATGATATTTATTATTTTTACAATTGTAATTTTTACATTTGAAAAAGAGTACATGAAGGAATCTCAAAGAGGCAGGTCACAGAGCAGGACTGGACCCTTCCAGGACGTTAGCATGACATTCTGTGAGCCGCTCAGGATGACTACCAACGCCCCCCACCCAAATCCACCAAGGCCACTCAGCAAGAGGTGGATCCCTATTAGAAGGGAGGTTTCCTGATCCCTAGTCCAGGCCACTTTCCGCTGGGAGAAAACTGGTCCGATAGGGGTCTCCCACAAGCTTGAGGGGACTCGGGGATGTCAGTGTGGCTGCCCCATACTCCCAAAGACAGCTTGTCTGGAAACTTCTGGTACTCCTCTCACAAAATCTCACTGGGCCTCTGCTCCTCCTGGCCTTCTATTTAGTTGGGCATTGATCCAGTTAATGTGATTGGGAACTCTAGCTCTAGAAAGCACAATAAAAGTCTCAGGTAAGCAATGGCTGGAGCTGACTCTAGGCCAAATGCCACCGGGCCGCCTGCTATCCCCTAGCCTTTAAAATGAAACCAATTGCATCTACCACATTGTGTTGTAGGAATGGAGTGAGATGGTGCATTTAAAGCAGAGCAGCTCCCATGAGGACTCACCTCATCCATGCCGGAGGCCGTGAAGAAGATGCCAACCTCCTGGGCGTAGCTCTGCAGCTCCCTGTACTGGGCATGGCTGAACTCCAGGTGGCGCTTGTGCTCCCCGTACGTCTTCCCCCAGGAATGCTTGGACGTATAGGGCCTCTCCAAGGCTTTCCGATTAAACTTGTACTCCAGCTCACTCTTCTGGAACTTGGCACAATCAGCCCCACATTCCTGCAACACACAACAGGGCTCCTTTCACTGACCTGTCGGGGATTCTCAGAGAAAAGGGAAATGCTGGGACAACTGCTCTGACATCAGTATCTTTAAAAATAAGGCTGACTGACAGAGGCAAAGAGGAAAAGGAGAAGCAAGAAAGTCTCAAAGGAAGAGAAGGCTGGAGATGGGGCTTCCCCCTCTTTTTCCCCCTTAAAATGCAAAAAGAAAAAAAAATGGCCCTTTTTTTCACTTTGTTTTATATTAAAAATAATTAAACATCTAAAGAAGATTTTAAGTTGGGTAACTGAGCAGAGGATAACAAAATGAGCACTGGTCCAGAATTGAGGGGAAGTCAGGATCTGACTCTCACTCCTGGATAAGTCACTCCAGCTCTCAGACTCAGCATCTCCATCTCCATCAACAGCTGCTCTGGGCTCGCTCCAGGACCTGTACCTGTTCTGAGGAGCCCCTCGTGGGGCAGGAAACAGACAACTCTGCTTTAGCTCTTCTGTACTTGTGCTTTTCAGTATGGCATCTCGTTTGAACAAGAGGTTCTGGGGCAAAAAGTACACAAACAAGACTCAGAAAGGCCCAGGCCTTACTGAACAGAAGCTATAACATAAAAGCTGGATTGTCCAGCTATAAGAGCTATAATACGATTGCCACTCAGCCCCCGATCTCTCAAAATTGCTTTTATTTATTTTTTTTTTAGATTTTATTTATTTGTTTGACAGAGAGACAGCGAGAGAGAGAACACAAGCAGGGGGAGTGGGAGAGGGAGAAGCAGGCTTCCCGAGGAGCAGGGAGCCCGATGCGGGGCTCGATCCCAGGACTCTGGGATCATGACCTGAGCCGAAGGCAGACGATTAACGCCTGAGCCACCCAGGCACCCCTCAAAATTGCTTTTAAAAACTACTCAATAGAAAGATGGAGGAAAACCCTCTATCTAAAGTCTCCGGCTCGCTGACATTTCTGTAGACAGAGTTATTCGTGCTGCTAAAAACCTCACTTCCAGAAATATCTGTGCTAAGGGTACTGCTCCCACTCCCGGAAAGACCACAAGATGGCACGGTCAGGAAAGTTTAAAGAACATGAGAAGTGGGGGCGCCTGGGTGGCTCAGTCGTTAAGCATCTGTCTTCAGCTCAGGTCATGATCTCAGGGTCCTGGGATGGAGCCCCGCACCGGGCTCCCTGCTCAGCGGGAAGCCTGCTTCTCCCTCTCCCACTCTCCCTGCTTATGTTCCCTCTCTCGCTGTGTGTCTCTCTCTGTCAAATAAATAAATAAAATCTCTAAAAAACAAAACAAAAAAAGAACATGAGAACTGAAAGTGACCTTGGGCAACAGCGTTCTCATTGTCTAGAGGAAGATCCCCAGGCCCAGAGTAACCTGAGCACCGTTGCACAGTGAGTCCCGGGCAGAGCTGGACAGATCGCTTTGCTAAGGCTGCTGAGCACCTGTCTCCTGGCCCATGACTGCCACCCGGATGCCGCCTACAGCCAGGCCTCCGGCAAACCAAGGGGGAGGCCTTCACAGGGCACTGCTTCCTGCTCCCTTTGCTTCTCAGCTCTAGCTCAAGGAGTGAAAGAGCCCGTCTGTTCTGGGCAAACCTTTCATTTACAGGAAGAAGGTAAAGGTGAAGTAGCAGAAACTACTAAAGACAAGAGGTCAGGTTCTTCCTCTTCTTTCCTCAAACTGAGTGATTTCTCTATCTGTTTAATTCTATGGTGAACTCCAGGGTCAGAAAACACAATCACTGTCCCCGTTTTACTACAATGCTGATGGTTTCTTTGTTCAAGTTTTTTTTATTCTCTCCTGGCAAAAACAAAAAACAAAAAAAACAAGCAGCAAAACTCCAAGATGGGCAAAGGTATGATGCTCCCTTTGCTTCAAAATTTGGAAGTTAAAAGTATATTCAATTAATAAATCTCTAATTGTAATACATTTATAGTTGATATATATTATATAATTATATTTTGCAAGAAAATAAAAATAATTGAATGAATCCAAGTTTTAATATTGCAAATAGATTCATTTCATTGTACGAGCTACTCTGAGTAACTAAACATGGCAATGTGACTTTATCTGGCAACAAAGACTAAAAAAATCCTAAAATACAAGGATTTCACAAGATTCCACTGCTTTAAGTTTAAAAACAAACACACACACATTATAAAATAAGTGAAACTGAAGCCTGAAGAGGAAAAGTCACCTGCCCAAGATTATTCAGCTAGTAAGTGGTATCTTCACACCAGGACAGTGTCCTTCCACTGCACCACAGGCTCAACCTCTTCATTCTCCTCCCCTTGCCCCAGAACCAACTTCCAAAATTAAGAAAGAAAAAAAAAAACAAAACTTTGTTTCTCTGGCTTCAATATCTGTGGGTATTTTTACAACCTCAGCATTCAGAGGTCGTACCTCCACAAACAGGTTGTTCCCTACTTAAGAGCAGGAATTTCCCCCCTAGAAAACAATGTTACACGCAAAGGCTAGCACTCCCTGGTTAGGAGCAAAGCTCTGAAATCCAGTATTTACTGTGTGCCCTTCGGCAAGTCACTTCTCTGAGCCTTTAAAATGAAACAAATAGCATCTACCACATTGTGTTGTAGGAATGAAGTGAGATGGTGCACTTAAAGCATTTAGTACAACTGTCACTCTTTAGCAGTATTTTTTATGATCCAGTAGGCTTCCATAATTAAGCAGAGTTAGTCCTGAAAGAAGAGAAAGGTAAATACCTAATCACAATCGATGACATTAGGTGAACAGCTTTCACTGAAGGGAAGGGGGACAAAAAAAGATGGAGTGAGCTAGAAGAGAGCAAGAAACTTGGACAGTGACAATGCAATTCGATGGGAGCAGTGATAGGGGCCCAGCCTTGTGGGGAAGGATTGGAAAAAGCATCCAAGCAGACCTGTACATGAATACAGGTTTGAAGAGAAATAAAATTTGCCAAGAGGGAGCACTGAATAGTCATAAACCTCCTATAGCTAATAGCTAACATTTATTGAGTCCTCTCCAAGTACTGTGCTAAGAGATTTACATAAGTCATCCCATTTGGTCCAACTCTGAGATAAGTACTATCATCAACCCAATTTTCAAATGATGAAACTGAGGCTCACAGAGGTTGAGTAACCAGGCCAGGTTCACACAGCTTGCTAAGTGGTGGCGTCTGAATTTGAACCCAGAGCCCTGGGATTTTAACCGTTTCATTTTCCAAACACAATGAATGGCAAGTGAGAGACCACAGCAACTTCCAGGAACTCCAGAACTTGCTGGACGTAATTCAATGTCGCTGAAAGATGTCAGAAATGAAACATGATAGGCAGGAAGGAACCGGGTCATTAAGGTCCTGAAGGTCATGTTCAAGGGTTTCGACTCTACCCTTGGACAGAGGGGAACCACTGAAGATGTGAGGCGGTACGACGTGGTCAAACCTGTGTTTTAGGAAGATCATTCTGCCACCAGAAGGGGGCAAAGTTCGGGTTAGGCGGCACCTGCAGGAACGCAGACAAGTGAGGAAGGTGGGGAGGGATGAGGAGGAGTCCAGAGACAGAAATGGTACAGGCGAGCTGGACGCCAGGCCGCACGCGGGCTACCGAGAGGCAGAGGAAGGTGGTCCCGGCTCCCCGCCGCAGGCTCTCCCGCGGCCCCGCCTCCCGGCCCGGGCCCCGCCTCCCGGCCCGGGCCCCGCCTCCCGGCCCGGGCCCCGCCTCCCGGCCCGGGCCCCGCCTCCCGGCCCGGGCCCCGCCCCCCGGCCCCGGCCGGCCTCCTTCTCCTCCCGGGCTCTGCCCTCACCTTGGCCGTGCGGATCATGCGCTTGGCCACTTCTAGGTCGCCCTGGTGGTTCTGGCCGATCTCGGCAATGATGAAGCACGGGTGCTGCCCGCCCACCCAGCGCCCGGGACACAGCTCCAGCTCCAGCGGCATCGCGGCGGCTCGCGTCCCGGCGCCCCACCGCCTTTCTCGAGTCCGGTCCGCAGCCCAGTAGGGACTACACGCCGCCCTGGCCACGTCAGCTCCGCCGCGTTAGCCGGCGGCCGCGCAGCCAATCCGCGGACCCCAACTCGCTCCCGCCAGCCAATCGAGGCAGGGGGCGGGGCCTCCCGCAAGGCGGGCGGTGCGGCGGGACGAGGAAATCTAGCTTGGTTCGCTTCAGCTGGGCTCGTTTCCTGGCCGGGTAGGCGAGCCACTGATGGTCGCGGCCTTCCTGCTTCCCCCGTGAGCCTCCATTCTCCTAAGGGGAGTGGGAGGGGGAAGACGGCTGCCTTGGGCGTGGGGAGAGCGCGCCCTACGGTGTAATGGAAAAAATGGATTATGGAGTTGGAATTACAGAGCTGGTTTGAGCACAGGTCCTCCCACTAACTGGTTCTTGATCATGAATACGTTAGTCTTCCTGAACGTTATTTTCCTTTTCCCCGAAATGGGAAAATTATATAGGTTCGTGAGATGATGTATAGAAAACACTGATCACGGTACTTAGCCTGTAGTAAGGTTTCAATAAGTGGTCTCCAATCTTGTTACATGAGAGACAACGTGTTCAAAAAGTTCCACTGACTTACCCAAAGCCATCCAGAAAGCCAGAGCAGAGCTGGGACCAGGACCCTGGTCTGCCTCCCAGTCTAGGGCTGTTGCAGTACGCTGTTAGGTTGCAAAGTTCAGAAATAAGAGGCAGTTTAAAGAAAAGAAAAAACACTGATTTCCAACTTGACTTACCAGAACTGATGAGCAAAGTAATAACAGTAAGAGAAAGGCAGGGAGGAGGCACCTCTGGGCGGAAGGTGAGAAGAGTAGGGTTTGGACACGTTGGTATAAATATGTAGGTGAAACTGCCCACCAGGTAGGAGAAAAGGCGGGTCTGAGGCTCAGTCGAGGTCTGGGCCAGAGAGACACCTGAGCCATTCTGAGTGAGGACAAGACCAGGGATAGTTAGATCGCTGTAGGAGAGAGTGTGCAGTGGGACGAACAGCGTGGAGGAATGAGCTTGGGCAGCTGCCACGGCAGAAATAGAGAAAAGAGGCTAGAAGCAGGTGACAGAACCAGGGTGGTCTTTAGGTGGGGAGACCCACAAGGTCAAAGGCCCAGAGCAGTCCAGGAGAATAAGCAAGAAGAGACCAGCGGACTTGGGGACCAGGGAGCCGCTGGAGAGAGCAGATTTGTTGGCCAAAGGAGGTGAGGAAACAAAAAGGACAAAAATAGACCTTTTCTGGGGAACATTTGGTTGTTAAAAGCAGATGGAAAATAGATCCTGGGCTAGATGGGGTCCCAGAGTTGAGGGGTTCTGGAGAAGGGCACCTTTGGAGGCCAGGAGGAAGCAACTAAAGGAAAGAAGGGGATTGTAGCAGGTTCACTTATCTGTTATATGTGGGCGTGCTAGACTGGATGGCACCTGCGTTCTGTCAAGTTTAACTGGCACTGGACATCTGAGGCTGAGCAAAAGATCCTGCCTGAGTCCAGAGAAAATTAAACCCAGCACTAAAGTAGCTCAGTGCTACTTGTGCTAAAGAAAACCATTATGGTTTTGAAAAATTTGTGAATAAGTGAAAGTTAAGTTTAAAAGGAAAAAAGGAAAAATCACATTTAAAAATACAACCAGGGGCACCTGGGTGGCTCAGTCAGTTAAGCATCTGACTCTTGATTTCGGCTCAAGTCGTGATCTCAGGGTTGTGAGATTGAGCCCCGTCGGGCTTGGTGCCCAGTGTGGAGTCTACTTGAGATTCTCCCTCTCCCTTGCCCAGCCCCCACCAGCTTGTGCTCACACTCTCTCTCTCTCTCTCTCTAAATTAAACAAATAAAACCTTATAAATAAATAAATAAAAATACAACCATCCCACAAAAGCAAGTTAGGCTGATGGTATTTATGATTAAATAAAAGCTTTCAGTAAATTAAAGTAGTGCTGTATCTTACTATAGAAAGGAGGAAAAGACGCAATTTTCATTTCATGCTCATTCTTTTTTTAAAAGCCAGTTTCCAGTGCTTTCTGTTGCTTTTTCTGCTTGGATAATGAAGCCATGCTCAATATGTAGAAATGCATGAGAGTAGGTGGGAAGGTCTTAAAAACGAATTAAAACCAACAAGGGATTTTTTTTTTTTTTTCTGGTATTGGCAGGAGAGGGTAAGGAAGAACTTAGTTATAGAGAAACTAGGATAACTCAGAGTGCTGGCTCATGGGGATCAAGGTAGAGAGAGGATGGAGACCCAGTTCCCGGACCTGAAACCCTTGGGTCTGAGGCCCCTGTGGTCAGCCCTACTATGCTAATCCCTTCCTTAAGTTGGTTCCTATAAAGCTTCCTATGACCTGGCACTCCTACCTAATCTTTTGCCATTCTGTGCTCTAGCTTTACTGAACTATTTTGAGTTGCCCTGAAGGATCATGGTCTTTCACCTCCAGGCCTTGGCATAAGCTTTGTCTGAGTCTCCACTTCTCCACCTCCACCATACTGAGCCATGTCTGACCACCTTCTAGTCCATTAGTATAGAAGTCACTTCCTCTCAGAACCTTCTCTGATCTCCCCAACAATCTTCTCTGGGCTCCCATTAAGACTCGTATTTGCCCACTTAGTACCTTTTATGGTAACTGCCCCTTGTCTTGTCTGTCTTCCCTCTAGGCTGTGAACTTCTCTGGGTCAGGAACCACCTGGGTCACCTACTCAGCACTAAACCCAGGGCAAAGCTTTAGGGATACCATGGTGAACAAGACAGACCATACCTCTGCCCTTAAGTTGCTTAGATCCTTGTAAGTGTCCCGCAGGGCCAGGAGCTCCTTGAGAGCAGACCTGGACTGTTTCCTACTGTATCCCTCGCACCAAGCACAGAACTTAGCATGTAATAGGTGCCAATAAATATTTGCTCAATGCACAAGTGCAGAAAAGGAAAAATGACGGTGAATACTGAGACATAACTGACTTCATATGTTTACTCAGGCCACCTTCAATCTCTTAGGCAAACATGACTGTTGCCCGAGTTGCTCTTGAAGTCAGCTTTCTGGAAAGTTCCTCTGAGGAAGAAGTGAATTGTTGATCCACCCAAGTTTCCCAACCCCAGCTGCCAAGGACCTGCCCTGGTGTTAAGGGGCCAAGTTGTCTGATTCTCCCAAGTTTCTCAGTTGTTCCATTTACAGGCACCCTTGTTAGTCCCTCACCCACACCTACTTCCTGCTTCCTCAACCTTGGGCCTCATTCCTGTAACATAAACATCATTTTTATACTGTCCCTGAGAAAATAAGCCCACCATTACACCCTGGGTGCTCTGGAAGGTGAAAGTCAACTCATACTGACTCCATCGGGGGATTTTGATCTGTGTACACAACTTACCTGCCTCCATTTTCCAAACGGGACCTCACTCACCCAACAAATAATTCTGAGTGCCTACTGCGTGTCAGGCACCAGGAATAAAATGGGGAACAAAAGAGTATGGTCCTTTTCTGTAATCTGTAGTTTACAATAAAAGTAAACTATATTCACACATCGATATTGTTAAATAACAAGATTCAACCAAGTAAGTGTGAAGATCTAGGTGGCTTTATTAAATGATTTATGAATTGAGCAGCACCCCATCTAGCAAGTAGAGAGGCACTCCGAAGAACTGTACAAAATGGAAGGTTTTTATAGACAGAGGGTGGGGGCAAGAAAGCTATTCACAAAAGAAAAGGATTGTTCCAGAGGAGTCTGTTTGCTAGGGAAAAAGATAAGGTATCCTATCCTGCAGATTCCCTCATCTTTCTCTCTCTCTCTCTCTTTTTTTTTTTTAAGATTTTATTTATTTATTTGACACACACAGAGAGAGAACACAAGCAGGGGGAGCTGCAGGCAGAGAGAGAGAGAGAAGCAGAAAGAGAAGCTTCATGCTGAGCAGGGAGCCTGATGTGGGGCTCGATCCCAGGACCCTGGGATCATGACCTGAGCTGAAGGCAGATGCTTAACCGACTGAGCCACCCAGGTGCCCCAACCCCACATCTTTCTTTGGGGGATGGAGAGGATCCAGGTGACAGAGTCATTGGCTCTGATGGAAAGAAAAATTTCCTGAATGACCTGTTAAGGCCGCATTTCTGGGGGAGGTTGCAACTGCAATTAGATTAGGTATTAAACCCCAGTTTGGGAACTGGGTCTAAGTGACACCATTTGGGGCCTGACGTTTTCTTTTTTTAACAATATAAAATCATGAGTTATAATAAGGACAATGATAGAAAACAAATTGAGTGCTGTGTTGAAACTAATAAGAGGAGCTCCTTTTCATGGGTAGTCAGGAAGAATCTTTCTGAAGAGTTGACATTTAAGCTGAACACCCCCCGCCCCATCCCAAATTCCTTCCAAATGAAAAAAGCACAGAGTTTGGAATAAGTCAGGCCTGGGTTCTCCCCGCTCTGTCCCTGCTGAGGAACTTCTCAACTTCCTGTGACAGGCAACCACCACCAGAGGGCAGTAGTCTGGACTGCACAAGAATCGGTGTGTGAGACCCCTAACACCCGGATTCTTGTCCTGCCCGGAGTGGAGACTTAGGGATGGATCTCGTTCCTAAACTCTGGCAGGTACAGACCTGTGTACCTGCTGGGTATACGCCACTGCCCGCTGGGACCTTGCCTACCCTCAGACCTCACCCTGATGGTCCATGCCTATCAGCAGCCGTATCTCCTTCTCACTCTGATAGGTCCTGTCCCACCCCACACCCGAATTAGGAGAGCGGGCCTCTATGATGTGTCTCCACCTGCTCTTCTCACCTTTAACTTCCAAGAGTACCCAAAGCTTTAAGAACTTTACTTCTTGGGGTGCCTGGGTGGCTCAGTTGTTAAGCGACTGCCTTCGGCTCAGGTCATGATCCCGGGGTCCTGGGATCGAGCCCCGCATCGGGCTCCCTGCTCAGCAGGGGGTCTGCTTCTCCCTCTCCCACTCCCCCTGCTTGTCTGTCTTGCTGTGTCTCTCTCTGTCAAATAAATAAATAAAATCTTAAAAAAGAACTTCTTCTCCCCTCACACTTAGAAATGCCAGCAATCTCATCTACTCACAGGGCTTCAAGATCTCCTGTGTCCTCATGGGCAACTCCCAGACATTCATCACCAGCCCAGACCGAGTTCTCTCCCTGGTTGTCTGCTCAGTTCACAGCCATTTCTAGAAACAGCCCTATAGCTCAGAATGCCCCGCAGCAACCCTGTCTCAACCATGTGATACTGCCAACCTGAGGCCAACCAAATGGATCTACACATGTGTTAAAAGATAATATTCCAGCCAATAAGCACAGGAAAAGATGCTCAAATCACTGCCACCGGAAAAATGCAAACCAAAACCACAATGAGATTCCACCTCGCACTCGTGAGGATGTCTAGAATCAGAAAGATAATAACAGGGACAGGGAGACATTGGCGCCCTCGTACACTGCTGCTGGGGATGTAAAATGCTGCAGCTGCTTTGGAAACCAGGTGGCAGTTCCTCATAAGGTTAACCATAGAGTGAACATTTGCACCGGCAATTCCACTCCTCGTATATACCCAAGAGAAATGAAAGCATGTCTACACAAATATAAATAAAATGAATAAATAAAATGTAATATAGCCATACAATAGGATATTATAGCAATAAAAGGGAATGAAGTACTACTAATGCATACTACAACATGGATGAACCTGACCTTGGAATCTCATCACAACTTGCAAGAACATTCAACTGAGAGGGGCACCTGGGTAGCTCAATCAGTTGAGTGTCCGATCTGATTTCTGCTGGTCATAATCTCGGAGTAGTGAGATCGAGCCCCGTGCCAGGCTCCGAGCTCCACGTGAAGTCTGAGATTCTCTCTCCCCCTCCACCCCTCTCCCGCTCCCATGCTCTGGCACACGCTCTCTCTCTCTCTCTCAAATTAAAAAAAAAAAAAAAGAATATTCCACTGAGATAAATTGTGAGGAAGAGATGTTGGGGCTTGGGGGGCATGATGGATATCATCAAATATTTACAGGACTCTATTTAAAAAGCTGAATTTGGGTTTATTCCCGCCCCCCCCCACCTTTGTTGCACCATGGGGCAAAATAGACCCAAGAATGTTATAGGAAATTGGATAAATAAGAGCTTTTTAAAAAGATTGTTGACCTAACTAACAATAATAAAACAAGATAAAGCTGCCTTACTATTCTAAAGAACTTTGTTTTTCTAAGATGGAATGCATTGCCCTGTAAAGAGTGAGCTCCCCATCATTGAGGTATCCAACAAAAGTCAAGTAGGCATGTTGCCACGGGCGGTCCAGGATTAGTAGAGGGATTCAACTAGAAGAGAGCTGGTTTCTTTTAGTTTAGGGAGCCTGGATTTCCCTGCATTTTGGAGGTTTCCACGGGTGTCTGGAGATAGAGAACTTTGTTAGCTCCAGATTGGTGGGTTCTGATTTTTGGGTCTCCAGACTTTCTTGTATTGATTTGTATTTATTTGCTGCCACTTTGGCCCTTTGCTCCTCAAAATATACTCATTTTTCTGGTAGGGTTTGAAGGGGAGTAAAATAATTAATGTGAATTAGTATGGTTTGAGAGAGAAATGTAGTTTGAGATAACTGTCTTACCCAGGAGCACAAAGCTGATCAGAGGCAAACCAGGATTTGACTCTGCTCTCCAAAACTGAGTCCCCAGGTCCTCCTTTTAATCACATTGCTTGTATGTCCAAACACCCAATGGGGCGGGGTGGGGGGAGGAATTAAGCACCTGACAGCCATTCTCTGCCCAGAGGTTTTCACAATTCCCTCCCTTGGTGTTATGAGTTGAATTGTGTCCTCCCCAAATGCGTCTGTTGGAAGTCCTAACATCCAGCATCCTCAGAATGTGACCTTGTTTGGAAATAAGGGTCTCTGCAGATTCAGTTAGTTAAGATGAGGTCATTAGGGTGGGCCCTAGTCCAAGGTGACTAGTGTCCTTATAAAAAGGAAAAATTCCCACACAGACACGCACACAGGGAGAGCTCCATGGGAAGAGGCACAGGGAGGAGATGGCATCTATAAAGCAAGTAGAGAGGCCTGGACCAGATCCTTCCCTCACGGCCCTCGGAGGAACCAACCCTGACACGGAGATTTGGGATTTCTAGCCCCCAGAACTGTAAGACGATAAATTTCTGGTTAAGCCATTCGGTTTATGGGTATTTTTTCATGGCAGCCCGGGACACTAATGCACTTGGTCATTGAGGCAACGTGCACAGGGTGCTAGCGTGTAAGGCACAGCAGAGGGAATCAGACACATGGCCCGAGTGCCCACTGTCTGCAGGGGAGGCAAGACAGGGAGCAGAGCGGCTAATGCCAGGACGGGGAGAGCAAGTCATCAAGCTCATCAAGGAGGAGCCGTCCGGGAGGCTAACAGCTCTGTGTTGGCTCTTGAAGATGGGGTGGGTTTTGCTTGTGCAGATGGAGGAAGAATGAACAAAGTCAAAGTGGAACATGCAGGAAATGTGCGGATGGCTGGCACAGGTAGGACATGTGGGGACTAAGGGACAGGGAGTAAGTCTGGGAAGGTGGGGAGGTTTTGTGTGTGTGTCTGCGGGTCGGAAAGGTCACTGGAAGTTCCCGAGTTGCATGAGGAGAGCCACGCTGTGAGGAGATCCCTTGAGCAAGGGTAGGGATGACAGGTCCTGGGTGGGACACTGAAAGGTGGGTCCAAGTGGCCCATGGTGTGGGAACGTGGATATCCTCAGCTTCATTTCTTCTTTTTCTATCTGCCACCTGCTGAAGCACCTGTATTGTGCGGAGCTCTGGCTTTCAGAAGTTCCCATCCACGTGAGGGACCCCCGGAGAGCAGCTTCTCCCAAGCCCAGTAGACTTGGTCCCATAACCCTGTTAGCTCTCTCACCCCGGCCGAGTATTCTCTGGGAAGAGCACAAAGTGGGAAGTGAAGTTGGCCTTGCTCTGCACTCTGGGGTCTTCCAACAGTCCCCCCGAGCCTCAATTCCCTCATTTGAAAGATGGGGTCAGAATCCTTACACTGCCTCCTTTGAGCCAAATTGTAGTGTGCCAGGGACACACTGGGACCAGTCTTTCTTTTGTCAGAAGTGGGGCTCAGGACAGGTCAGACTGGAGTTGGTGAGGCCTGAACTTGGCAGGGTGGCTGTAGGTAGGGTTTGGACAGGTAGCTGCGGAGGACACAGGGTGGCTACAGAAGCGGGGGAACAATGGGCCAATGTCCCAGCAGGAGAACCTAAGGGCCAATCAGAGATAAGGCAGAAGATGACCCACTTGGGCGCCTGGGTGGCTCAGATGGTTAAGCGTCTGCCTTCGGCTCAGGTCATGATCCCAGGGTCCTGGGATCGAGTCCTGCATCTGGCTCCCTGCCTAGCAGGGAGCCTGCTTCTCCCTCTGCCTCTGCCTCTCTCTCTCTCTCTCTGACTCTCATGAATAAATAAACATTAAAAAAAAAAAAAGGAAGATGACCCACTTACTGGAATGGACAAAGCCAAGGGCCTAACAGGCGTTCCCAACCCCAGGGGCTGGCTGGGGTCCTGTGGACTTCTGAAGTTTCTGTAGGGTTCTGCCAGCCACTCCCAGAGTCCCCCAGTGCTAGGCCAACCCCCCCGCTAAGATGCCCACTTCTCACCTACCTTGCTTGCAGGTGCACAGCTGTGTAGAACCCTGGTCTCAGTTGTGCTGGGTGGGACTTAGTCCCACTAAGCTTAGCTTAGTCTGCCACCAACAGAGGTCACTGGCCTAGGCCATTCCCAGCTCTTCTCAAGAAGTTACCCCTCATGGGGGTCCAGCACTTTCACATTCAGCAGAGGGAACAGGCAAGGCATTCCCAATTTACAAACGGGAAAACAGAATTCCAAAAAGCAAAGGGTCTTTTTCAAGTTCACCAACGTGGTATATGGCAGGGATGCCTCCCACAATGTGAAATCATTAATAATGGTGATTGTCAGTATTTACAGAAGGCTCAGTTGCCTGTCCCCCTAAACGCTTCATGGTTTCAACTCTGAAAACTTTAGCTGTTCTCTGTCCTGAACCTCCAAACTAACAGGGTCCGGCTAGCCAGCTTCTACTTTGCTCCCAGAGCGAAGAGGAAGAAACATGCCCACTTGCTCATCAGAACAGAGTCAGGAGCCAGAGGGCCCTAAAGGGGCGCATTCATACAGAGCAGAAGCTTTGGATTCAGGCAGAGCTGGATTAGAATCCCAGCCGGGCTGGCTATTTACTGGCTACGTGACTCTGGGTAGGACACTTCACCTCAAATCCCTTCAGTTTCCCCATCCGTAAAATGGGGATTACCGTGTATTTTTTCACAGGGGCTAGAAAGAATCCCTCTCAATAAATGGCCATCTGCTCCTCTGACTGGAAGCTGTAGTGCCCTCTAGTGGCAGATATACATTCTGCTCATGCTAACGAGTCTGTAATGCTACCAGAACGCTCACGAGTCTGACTGGTAAGACAGTTTACTAATATTGCTATAGCAGTTTTTGGAAGACACCTCACTCACAGTCAGTCCTGGGGTTGCCCACTGTTAGGTCTCCTCACTAGTCTCCTGCTACTGGTGTAGTCCTTTTACTCCGTCAGCCTAAAACACGGCTGACCTTTCCCACCAGCCCCAACAAACCCTTACCTATTCCGCGGAAGGGCTCTGGGGTAACTGGGAGTAAAGCATCCATAACTGACTACTAGCATCCCTGTTGCTGAACAGAACTTGGGAGTGCACCCCATTCCGATTTGTACAGCTGGAACACAGCTGTAAGCTCATTTAGCTCAGGCCCCATACTGGAGACTCACAGAAGGGAAGTGTGCGGGAGGGGGTCAAATACCAGCCAGCGGCCAGGCTGGGGCTAAAACAGTTCTCCGGAGTCCCAGTGAGGCCTTCCTCATCACACTCCACTCCTGCCTCCCCAGGGCTGAGGTGGGGGTGTGCCATAATGAACACCCGGCCTCCTCACAAACCCCTCCTGACCTGGGGTGAAGTCCCTTTCGTCAGAGTAACTCCAAGGGTAATTTTTTGTCTGTATGCCCTCCCAACACCTCTGGGGCAAGTTATAAGATACTTGGTCAGAGGTTATGAGGCTGACCTAATTGGCTCTGGGAAGAATCTCTACACTTGCTGCAATCTTGGGGGTTTTCCTGCAGAGCAACTGTTTGGCCAACCTAAGCTTAAGTCTAAGTCAGCTGGTAACTCGACTCCCTTCTCAAACTGTCAACACAGCGGTATCATCCACCTCATTAAAATTGATGTCAGCACCACTCGACAGGGATGGAGAAAAGGGAAGGTCATAGCCTAAGCGTAGAACTACTTTCGTGGTTCTGTCTCACCTTTCTCTGGGGGTAGGGTAGTGTAGCCCAAGTAGGAATGCCAGAATGGAAACATGGACTCTGCTTAACTACCCTCATGCGGGGGGCGCTAGTCAGGAGTCCCTGTGGTGGTGATGGGGTGGGGGCTAGCATCTCACACAAGATGGGTCTGCGTTCCCATCAGAAGTGGCTAGCACTCTCAGGGGCGCCTGGGTGGCTCAGTCGGTTAAGCGGCTGCCTTCGGCTCAGGTCATGATCCCAGGGTCCTGGGATCGAGCCCCGCATCGGGCTCCCTGCTCAGCAGAGAGCCTGCTTCTCCCTTTCCCTCTGCCTGCCGCTCTGCCTACTTGAGCGGTCAAAAAAAAAAAAAAAAAAAAAGTGGCTAGCACTCTTGGGCAGAATGAGGAAACTGAAGGTAAGGGCACCACGTTGAAACCAGGGCCATATGGTTTCGAGGCTAGGTTCTTTCACTTCACCAGGAAACCTTTGGGCCAGTCCTTGACTCACCCTCTCCTGTGCCTCAGTTTCCCCATCTTTGCAATGAGTATTGGTTCCCTTGTATTTTTAAAGGATAAATGCTTCAGATGCAATCGTGACATTCCAACATATCACACACGGAGAGCAGCTGCTGTGGCTGGAGGGCAGGTTTGTGGAAGAGACACCCCCTTACACCCCACACCAGCCATCCAGCCCAACACAGCTCCCACCCAGCATAGACAATACATTTGTAACTCAGATATTCACTGCAAAAGCTGGAAGCAAACCCGCTCAATGAGGGTCTCCTTCAGATGGGAGACAATTCCAGATATATGGTCCACTCTGTGACCTCATTACCACAAAGCTTGCTTCTCAAGAATTTAAAAATAGCCTTTGGTCAAGAGCAGCTGAGCCTCAAGGCCCTTCCAGAGGTCAGCATGTCATAGACTTCTGGAAAACCCCATCTTAAAAGAAAAAACAGGGGGAGCCTGGGTGGCTCAGTCGTTAAGCGTCTGCCTTCGGCTCAGGTCATGATCCCAGGGTCCTGGGATCGAGCCCCACATCGGGCTCCCTGCTCGGCAGGAAGCGTGCTTCTCCCTCTCCCACTCCCCCTGCTTGTGTTCCCTCTCTGGCTGTGTCTCTCTCTGTCAAATAAATAAAATCCTTAAAAAAATAAATAAAAATAAAAGAAAAAGGATGGAAATAAACACCTGGCTTGATAATTTTCTAGACATCCTCACTGGCTACATGTAGTAGGTCAAAGTGACATTTTACAAAGTGAATGCCCAAGAAAGGTTTGACCTTCAAAGGCCTTCTAGAAGGTCCCAAATTTACTGCTCCAGTCTCACCTGCCATTCCCGCATTTCCCATCCTCCAGGCAAACTTACCTGTTTGAATCTACATGTACTCAGCAGCTGCCCACCTCACACCCCAGCTCAGTCATGCTCCTCCCTCCTTCCCCCAATTCTTATTCTAAACCCTATTTTATTTCTAAACCTGTATTGGCACGTGCAGCTCAAGTATTTTCCTTCCTAGGGAGTCCCCCAATCCTCCTAGTTGGATGCTCTCTTTCCAGCCTCTGAATTCCCCTGACACTTACTGGACCTCTAGTTCCAGGTCCTAATAAGTATCACTCCTGTCTTCTCTTTCCTACTAGTTACTGTGAGCGCCCAACAGCTGGCTTGTCTCCATCCCAGCCCTCTCCCAAGGAGCCTGGCCCAGCCTAAGTAGATACTGCAAAGCTCTGTAAACGTGAAAAGGCAGGAAAACAATTGTCCAAAGTCACTGTTTGATATTTGGCAATACATGCAAAACCCAGTTACAGAAGAAACTGCTTCATAATGTATTAAAGATTTGCCAAATGGCAAAGGCCTTGTGTCTGAGGAAAATATAGTACCTGTTAAACCAGAAATCAAATTTAACTTTTTGGACTTTCCTTTGCAAAAAGCAAATTCCACTTTAAAGCCTAGAGACTTCAATTTTAAAGTACACAATCTGGGGGCACCTAACGGTGCCTTATGTAGAAAGGCTACATAAAAGTTATGTAGAAAAACTACATAACTTTTTCTAGATATAAATTCAAATTAGATTCCAGTCTTTAACACTACTTTTATGCATAAAAACCCTACTCATTCCGGTGGCTTATAGTTTAAGATTTACTAAAACAATCCTTAATCTTCTACTACAAAAAATATTGACAACAAAGTCCTGCATCTATTAAATGGTTGAGCCATTGAACACACAGACTGCAGAACATCTTACCCCTCCCCCAAATCCCTTTAAGAATAGAGAAAATTTCCATCTTCTGGAAAGCCGAGTTGACCTTGGGCAGTGCCTACCCGCTTCCCTGGCAAGGCTTTTCACATGTCATTCCTCCTTAGCATGCCTGTCTTGGTAACAAACCATACCCTGTTCACTTGTCAGTCAAACCCTACATGTTTCAGCCTTGATGCAAAGCCCATTTTTTTCTTCAGACCTTCCTGTCAGTGAGGGTCACAGACCATCAGTGCTACAAGAGACTTCAGAAGCCATTTGGTCACACCCCCTCAATTTTACAGACTGGGAGGTGATCTAAAGGTCAATGCAAGGTCACACAGGAAATCAGTGGCAGAGGCAGAATTAGAATTAGGATCTCCCAGAACCCAGGGTAAGGCTTTTGCTTTATACTATCCTTTTTTTTTTTAATTCATCTATTACTTGAATCTAACATCTTTTATTGGCTTTCAGGGGCTCCAGAGCACTGAATTTCAGACTTTGTTTAAAGAAAGAAAAGTCGACTCCCCTAGTAGAGAAATGAGGAGAATCAGGTAAGTGTTCAAAGATCCTATACACTTGTGCATTTCCTCTCAACAACCATTAACATAAAAATGTCAGAGAAACCAGTTCTTTAGTGTTTTAACATGAGCTTACAATTAAAGTCTAATTTAAAAATGTAAGCATACAACTAGGCTTTACCAAAGAGGAACGTGTTTATTTCACTTAAATTCTTAAAAATACTTTTTTGGCAGTTGACACATAAAATGTCCTAATGTAAAAAAATTCATTAAAAAGAAAAGCATGAAAAAACAGACCCAAAATGTTAAGATTTTATTTACAAAGCTTCTTTGTTGTACAGAAAGTAAAAATGCTGTTACAGTCTCGGTGTAACTGGTAGCCACAGACGGCCGGCTCCCCAATCACAGCTCTCCACACTACAGCAAGTCTGACATGAAAACCTAACAATGCTTACAATTTTGTTGGGATGAAGTCCCCAAGCTTGGTGGTGAATTTCCAAGAGGGGCTAAATGGAGGAAGGTGGAATGTCACAGGAACTATTCTTTGGCTCTTTGGGTGGGTGGGTGTCCTGGGGTTTGTATCACAGCTACCTTTTTTTTTTTTTTTAACAGCTACCAAATCCATATGAGCAGTCCAACCAATACTGAACAGTTCTTTCTTTCCAAGTTATTTGGGGTCTTAATCATCTTCTCCTTCATCGTCTGTTTCTCTCTTCCTCTTTTCACCTTTCCCACTTTCTTCCTCTTCTGCACAATAACAAAAATTCACTTTGAGACAATCAGAAAGGTATTTGCCTAAGTTATTCCTAATGGAAGTAACAACAATGAACTTTTTGATGGTTGGGAGGTTTTTAAAAAAAAAAAAATGTAAGCTTGATTAGATTGGTAGGTTGCTGATTTTAAGAGGTTATTAACTAAAAAGCATAAATAGCAACCATTTAATGAAGAAGGGCAAAATGCACAGCAGCATATCAAATGACAGCAAAGTTAACCCAGTTTTCTCCATTTTTAACTTGCTCTCTTTAAGTTGACTCAAATTGTAGCAAGTGAATATTAACTCAAAAGGTATTTCTTAGAATCCTTAGGTATTTGGGCCAAGAATACCTACACATCATCCTGTTTTTTCCAACTAGTAAAAATTCATCGCTATGTCAATGAAATTACCTAAACGTGCAGGATGTTCCAAAAAGCTCCCTAAAGGCAGGTACTGATCCCTGCCTATTGTTGTACTAGTGTAAATGTAGTCCAGTGCCTGGCACAGAGAGCAGACGCTGAGAAAGCATGAACCAATGGAAAGCAGAGCAAACAATCTGGTACTCTGAATCCCACACAGGTGTGAGAATCTATACTTCCAATGACTAACAAACAAATAGATGTTTCATTGGTTTTGTTTGTGGTAGGAAAAGAAGTAACAGTAATAAAGCTGGAAAGGTGCTATTATTACATTCTGCAAAAGTTATGATCCAGTTATTAAGACTTTAGTGAAAGAATTCCCAAACCAAAAATCTCATGTGTGGCAGTAATCCAAACGATGGAGTCTAAAACCACAGTTCAAGTGTGCCACTGAGGGCGGCCTCCTGTCTGCACGCGGGCATTACTGCCGGAGAGCAGGAGGTTTCACCAGCCTAGGCACGCCGACAGCGCTTCAGAAGCGCCTGTGAAGGCCACCAGGGGGGCAAAGAGAATTTTGTTCTCTGTAGTTTCAAATTCTAAATTAATGGACATTTCCCCATGATTTTTAACTGAGGAGGACCTAAGTGCATGCGTTAGACTCACCTTCATCTTCATCTTCATCCTCATCGTCTTCATCTTCATCAACTTCTCCATCATGTCCAAATTCTTCTTCCTAAAGAAATAGCGAGTGCTACTGGATTAATTTGCCAACTTGAGAAGTACAGAGAAAAAGATAATTTGCCAATGTTAATAATTCATCAAGGAGGAAACTTTTAATATTATCTTTATCTACTTTAATGTCCTGAAATCTGTTCATTTTTCTGAATAAGCTTCAATTAAAATTTTCTTTAAAAACTGCTTCTCAGAAGTAAGCATTTTATTTGCCAGACATGTTTAATTAGCATAACAATTTATAACGGATAATTCGAGAAATGTTTAAAATCTTGAATTTCAGAAGAGGATTTTCTATATGCCCATCCTCATAAAAAGCTTCTTTTAAGAACTTAATTTCAGGGCGCCTGGGTGGCTCAGTTGGTTAAGCGACTGCCTTCAGCTCAGGTCATGACCCTGAAGTCCCTGGATCGAGTCCCGCATCGGGCTCCCTGCTCGGCAGGGAGTCTGCTTCTCCCTCTCCCACTCCCCCTGCTTGTGTTCCCTCTCTCGCTGTGTCTCTCTCTTTCAAATAAATAAATAAAATCTTTAAAAAAAAAAAAAAAAGCACATTGCTTTGTAGTACAAAAAAAGTAAAGCTGAGCAATTTGTGTAATCTCATAGGTGTTTAATGAAATTAAGTTCTTTTTTTTTTTTTTTTAAGATTTTATTTATTTATTTGACAGAGAAAGACACAGCGAGAGAGGGAACACAAACGGGGAGTGGGAGAGGGAGAAGCAGGCTTCCCGCGGAGCAGGGAGCCCGATGCGGGGCTCGATCCCAGGACCCCGGGATCATGACCTGAGCCGAAGGCAGACGCTTAACCGACTGAGCCACCCAGGCACCCCAGCAATGTGCTTTTTGATGACATCTCATTTTCTTTGCCTGTTTTCACAATTTCCTTTGAGGTTTGTCAAAATCAAGTCACTCCTTTCTCCTGTCCTTCTATGGCATTCAGCTCCTCAGAGATACTGTATCACTGGGTGCCCCATAAACTAGACTACATGCTCTTTCAAGACAGGACCATATTATGGGTTAACTTTGCATCCCCAACTCTTAAACAGCAGGCATAGGATATATTTACTGAATTAAGCTGAACATACGAGAACAAGTTCAGACTTGGTAAACATATCCTTCAACCAAGGAACAGACATACCATCAGCTCTCAACACTTCCAGTTTTCCCACCCTATGGAAAGGACACTCAACTCATTACTTCCTCCCAATAAGCTAAAGGGTCAAAACTTATCCTGCAGAGCCAAGCACTGTGTCTAATTAGCATTCTGTAAGCATTCCACTTAGTATTTACTAAAAGGGGGACAAGAATTAAATCAATCAAACCGTTATTAGTCTATTTACAAGTTTACTACTTTCATCAGAAGCCCTTTCTTTTCTTTCCTTTTTCTTAAAAAAACCAAAAAAACCCTAAAAAAAAAGACCTCCACATTATAACTACAAATAGGAAACAGAGCAGCAGTTACACCAACCTCCCCACTGACTTCGTCTTCATCCTCTTCCCCTTCTACATCTTCGTCTTCATCTTCATCCTCTTCATCATCAAACTCTTCCTCCTCACCATCCTCATCCTCCTCGTCCTCCTCATCTTCTCCTTCTGGAACAGTCCAAAGGAATTCATTAAATACCCTCGATGGCCCACAAGGCACACCTGCTAAGGTGCTGGGGTGCTTTAGGTCTGTCCATGAGACAAATGCTGGGCTACACCAATGCCGAGGACACCCATGCACCACACTTGCCCCCTTTCTCCCAGGCAGCTACAACTCAGTCCCTCTGTCCAGCAGAGTCCCTTCACATCTGGAGGCCAGAAGTCCTGATGGACTAGCTGTACACTCTAACAGTTACTGATGAAAGGACAGAATTCCTCAGATTTGCTTCAAAATAAGGAAGGGGGAAGTGGGCAGGAGTGTGTACATATAAGATCAACCGTGAACCAGTAATTTTTTTTTTTTTAAGATTTTATTTATTTATTTGACAGAGAGAAAGAGACAGACACCGAGAGAGCACAAGCAGGGGGAGCAGCAGAGGGAGAGGGAGAAGCAGGATCTCTGCTGAGCAGGGAGGACCCTGAGACCATGACCTGAGCCGAAGGCAGATGCTTAACGACTAAGCCACCCGGGCACCCCATGAACCAGTAATTGCTGAAGCTCAGTGATGGGAATATGAAGTTAGTTTTACTATTATTTCTATCTTTGTCTATGTCTGAGAATTTCCATAATAAGTTATCACCCCTGCCCAATAAATAAATAACAGTGAGCTCCTTCTCTGAGGTAAGGGTACCACCACAAAACCAGATACCAGATGAGGAACCTGAGAAACACTCATAAGCCTGTGATGGGAGGCTCAGGGTGGGTGGGGAACAAGCAGCAGGCTGAGAGGCACCTGCAACCTCTGTGTCTCCACTCCATTTGGTGCAGGCCTGGAGGCAAGTGGTTCTTACCTTTCCTGGTCCTGGAGTCTGGGTGCTGTCTGGCTTCCTATTCTCTGCATGCTCTTTCTTCCCTTTCTTCTCTGCTTGGCTAACACTGATTCAAACCTTTGGGTCTCAGTTAAACATCACTTCCTCGGGCAGACTTGCCAGACCTCCTAATCCCAGCTCATACACTCTCACATGAGCACCTGATACTTCTCTATTATCACACGCTTTACTCACTTGTGATTACTTAACATTCTCAGTAGACCGTAAAGATCAAGAGGACAGGAACCATGTCTGGTTTTTACTTTCAAAACTATATTCCACAGTGCATGGCACATAAAAAATGCTCAAACTTGTTGCTTGACTGGTACTCCCTCTCAGGAGCTGCTCTCCCCACTCTCCAAGGAATTTCCTTACAGGCTCTTGCACACATGGCCATTCGACCTGTTTAAGGTGAACTTAAATAGACAAGAGGCACAAGGGTTTTCAGGACTACCTGAGAACCTTCAGTGAAGGGCGTAAGGATGTACACCATCCTACATCCCCTCCTATTTTGTGTTGTCTCAAATCTGCTGTAAATTGGCGAAGATTCTACCACTGTATTACACCATTAATTGCACCCAAGCTGCCTGATGTTTTCCTCCTCTACTTTTCTTGACTATTTGTTTTGTCTATTTTCATCTTTAAAGAAAAGGTATTTAAACTAATGCTTCAAATACAGTAATACCACAAATTCCAGCAACATCAGGAATTCTAGGAGTAACTTTTCTTCGTGCTGACTTTTGTGAAAACTGATCATTCTGCTTCCTCTAAGCCACTAGAGAGGCGAGAAACTATTTATCCTGAGTGGCTCAGTCAGTGAGTCACGGTGCAAGGAGAGCACAAGCTCATCAGAAAAGCTATTTTATTTACATTTGGATATAATGGACATGTACCTAGTATCTACGAAGTGCTAGGCCTTGTGAATAAAGATGAGAAAGACCATTCCTACCCAAGAAGATCATCATAGCATAGCTGAAAGGGACAAGAATAGCAGAGAGTGACAGGTTATGAAAGAGGTAAGCGAGGAGCTGCTTTAGCAGGCGCAAGGAACCTAACCCAGCTCACGGGCATCAGGAAATGCAATCTGGGAGTGTTGACAAAGCTGAGTTTGTAAGGATTAAGTCAGACAGTAACCAAGAAAGGGGAGTAACGAATAAGGCAGGGAGACACGAGATGATGGTCCTCTTAGTAAACGGAAACCACAAATATTTCAATGTGTGAGGGCACAGTCTCCAAATTCAAGGCTAACCATTTTTATTTTGAATCATTTGAAGGCTTCAGTGTCCTAAGATTAAATAGAGGTTCCAGTTCCAAATTTAATGGAAATGTCTATACACATGGATAGTCATTACTGTTCTCAATAGCAAGAATATTCAATAGCTTATCATGACCTTTGATAGGCAGAATTAGGTTCACTGCATGTTACACCCACTTACCTTCATCCTCCTCTTCTTCATCCACACCATCCACCTCAGCATCTGAGTCAGGGGCTTCCCGATCCTCCCGATCATAGCCATCCAGGTAGGTCAGCTGGGGCAGGAGCTTGAAGACACTCTCTCGGTAGTCATTCAGGTTAGTAACCTCACAGTTAAACAGATCCAGGCTTTTCAGATATTCCAACTTTTTCTGAAGAAAAGGATTAAGAAACAAAATTCCTAAACCAAAGGAACATAAGCAACAAAACCCATCTCCCGAAGAGGTAAAATTCTAGGCTCTGTATTCATTTAGCTGCTACCAACTCAGCTTTACACACAGGAAAACATTTCAAGTCCTTTGCAACCTTTATAATAATAGGTCACTAGATCTTAGATTCTATAATCTACCTTCTACCTCTACCTTCTCAGAGAACTTTCTTTTTCTGGCAACATTAGTAGTTTTAAGAAAAATGAATTTGAAAAAATATTTATTAAAACTGAATCTTCTCACAGTATGAGACAATTCAAACAGAATTTTAATAAATTTGGTTCCAAACTACGTTTTAATGTTCAAGTAATCAAATGGCCAACAAGAACTTGCTGGATATCAAGCCTAGTCTTCAAAGCTCTGGGGTGGCAGGATGGGAAAAAAAATTCATTCAATTAGTCAATGCAATCAATCTTGAAGTACTTGAGATTTCTATTCAAAGACAAAGATGTAACACTAGAGAATGGCATATAATAAAGCAAGAAGTGTAGTGATACGGTTATTCTCCAGGAAGAGAGGAGTCAGTACAGGCTGGGGAAAAGGAAGGGGCACTCAAGAGTTGAAACTTCAGAAGGAGAGGAATATTTTTTTAATTTGGGGAAAAGGATCAAGACCATTACCAGACCTTTCTGATATAAATTTCTTCTGACTTTACCAGACCCTGAAATTTTATTGCAATACCTCATTTGTTTAGAACTTTGGTTTAATCTACCTAAAATACAGAATACAAAAGAGTTGGTATCTAAAAGCTTGGGCTGAGGAAGGTTTTCTGAGTAGCCAAAGTGGGTAAGAAAATGTCCATGTATTTTACTCAGAGATTCATTTGTTATTACAATTGTGTACTAGTATTTCAATCCCAGCTCTTGTAAGTTGTAACTAAGGGTGAAGGGAGACACTGGGAGGGCAGAGGTAGTATATTACAGGCAAGTAGGAGAGAGCAGCAGGAAGTCACAGCAGACCCTCTTAGGAAGGAGAAGAGGGGCAAGTGTTTAAAAAGGAAACACAAAACATCAAGTAGTATGTAGCCTTGTGCCCTCTAGAATAGGGCCAATAAGCCTGGAGGGCATAGGACACATAGCTTCATAAATGTCACTTTTAAGCGTTCTGAATCAGGAGAAAAAACTTGGTATTCTCTGAGAAAGTAGTACTAAAACAAACAAAGAGGATCTCTGCATGAAGTTGCAAAAAATAAACACTGTTCAAAGGCTTTGGTGCTTTATTGGGAAAACTATTTCAACATTCACAAGCACCCAGAAAGAAATGCAGATGAAAAAAACCTTGTCTTCAGGACTTGAGGTATCTTAGTGATTCAGGACAGTTAGAAAATGATTTAAAAATCTTTACCCTAAAGCAGGGCTTGGCAAAAGACGACTGGTCCATCCTGGCCCACTGCCTGTTTCTGTAAAGTAAGTTTTATTCTAACATAGCCACTTCATTTGTTTATGTACTATGTACAGCTTCTTTCGTGCTAGAATAATGGCAAAAGTGAGTAGCTACGACAGATCATATGGTCTACAAAGCCTAAAACATCTATGTGGTCCTGCAGAGGAAGGGTTGCTGACCCCTGCACTTACAGAATCTTCATCTTCCTGGTCAAAGAAGAGGTTCCCACACTTGTTTTATTTTCACTGAGCAGCCCTTGGGAACAGAGAGCCAAGCAGGGAACACAGAGCAGGGTTACAGCAACAGGCAAATGCACTCCTCAAAACACCAATGTACAATGATCCAAGAGTCTGGGGATCAAATAATGTGCTTATGTAAGTTAGTCCCCTGAGGTCTTAAGAAAGCTGTCCCCAGCCCTTCTAATCATAGGGAGAGCTGCTTTTATGTTGTGTAGCTTTCAGATTAGGTTCCCCACTGGGCAGGCGCTGACCTCCAAAAGCCCAGGTAGGACTTCTTGCCAAAGAGGGAAAAAATGTTGAAATACCACCCCCGACAACTAGCTGGCGACCCTGGGAACTCTTTTCTCTTCCACAGAAGGTTGTCTCTATACCAGCTAAGATACGACCACAAGTAAATTTAGGCAGCTTTCCCAAAGTCTAAAAATTCATCACTCAAGGGAATGAGCCATTTACTTCTCAAAATTATTCCCTAGGAACAGATGCACAAAAATGCATACAACCCCTGATCTTTCACACTCTACAGTGCCTCAAGCCCCTTCTCTAGTTCGATCTCCTGTCACAGTACACAGGACCCCCAAGGCCCACCTATTTCTGAAACTCCATGAATCTGTGAGATTTCGGCTACTTCCTGAGAAAAGAACCCATTATGAATAATTCAAACATGCCAAACAGTAGGCTAGAAAATGAAGTGAAAGCAAATAAACAACAAAATTCCAAGTAACTGTAGTACTCTAGAACTGTTTAAAGTAATAAAATTGTGCTTTAAGGCCAAAATATACTACCCACAGATTATTCAGGACCCCAATGTGTAAATACTGCTAAAAAAAAAAAAACCCAAAACCAAAAAAAAAAACAAGAAACAAACAAACAAAAAAAAAAGCCCAAAAATCAGAATGCTACCACACCAGAAATGTGGCCTAAAACTAATAGGCTAGCCATAATACACATTAAACATTTTATTAACAATAATTTTGCTTGCCTTCTTAGAATTTAGAAGGGCTTTGGGGGATGGTTTGGATGGCCCAGGTCTCTTAAAAAAGGTGTCCAAGGAAGTTTGAATTGATGCCTTCTTTGTCTCTCGATTAATATCCCTGTAGCAAGCAGAGGCATTCACAATCATTGCAATGACTGTAAGAACTGGGCTCAAAGTAGACGGTGTTCAAAATGTACGTGGTTAATGAGGATGAGGATGGTGTTCCCACTGAAGAATACTTTCAGAAAGACAAAACGGACCCAACATTCCCCCCCTTCACCTTCTCCTACAGTTTTACTTTATTCCAAGATATAACTTCAGGAGACCTACCTAGCACCCCCAGGCATCTGAACAGCAAGTTCAGGAGAATAGCGAGAGGTCAAGCCTTTCCAGATGGCCCTGGGCGTGTAGCACTGTGGCTCTGTTACTGGCCTAGCCAGGTGTGTGACTCCGGACAAGGGATTCAGACTCTCCCAAGCCTCAGCTTCCTCATGCATAAAACGAGGGCCATGTTATTTCTTATTCTCTTTGTAGAAATGTTTTTTGAGGATTACTAATGAAATAGCATACATAAAGCATCTACTACAGTGTATGGTACATAGCAGATCCTCCAAAAATGGTAAATACAATGATTATTTCCCACTCTTCACTGTTCTAGGGTACACAGACTTTCACTGCCTCCAAAGGGCCCTCATACATCACTGACCAGGTCAGTTAATGCCCCCCAAAAAACAACTCCCATATAACATTTGCTTCTGCTCTGCCTCTGTGCGCTAGGACATGGACAAAGGCTTCTGGTGAAACACCAAAGAGGACTGGGGTTGACACAAGAATTAGGCAACAGCCAGTGATCCAGCAATGGGAGGGTACTGCGTGGCACTCTGTTCTAGAAAAAAAGGGGTTCTTATGCTCACAGTGACCCTGAATCGACAGACCTATCATAGACACATAAACAATAAAGAAAGGTTCAGGGTAGCCTGTCTAGCTGGGAGACACCAGCACTCAATTTAGTGCTCCTGTTGGAATTCCCAGTTTAATGTCAATTCGGGTATGGAATAAATACGAAGGCAAAAAGAACAGGTCCCAAAGGCAGTGGAAAGAATGGTAGTTGGATTTGAATCTCTACTTTGCCATTTATCCTGTGGCCACTGAGTGATTATTTAAGTTCTCTGAACTTGGTTTCCTCATCTCTAAAAGGGGGACAGTAGTTCTCTTTTCTCTGGGTTACAGGAGGATACAATGGGCCAATGTTAATGTCCTTGAATACAGCAAAACTCACTAATGTTTGTTTCGACACTGGAAATGGGGATTGGGTTAGAGGAAATGAACAGAACTAGTAAAAAGCAAGCAGCCCAAGTATCTGGGTGTACCTATAATGGAACAAAGGGGCAAATTCAAGAAGCAAAGGTGAGAAACAGGCTCCCAGCATTTGAGAAATAGGAGCTAAACGTGGTCCACTGAATGAAACATAAAAATAAAGGGACTCAATAAAAGGTGATTTAACCTATATTGGAGCAGAGCCTTAATTATTGATTAGGAGGAAAAAGCTGCTGTAACTCTGGCAGGAAGTCCTCTTTGTTAAAAGAAGTCACAATTTAACTCTATCTTCCCTTGAAATATCGACAGAGCATTCTGTACAAGTTAGGTGAAACCCAAATATTTTAATGTACTGTGACACCAGAATAGATAACGATAGTAGAGAAAGATGCCTTATCCTCTTGGGTTTTGCTCTTCTGGATCCTGAGACCACTCAATATCTGCTTGCAAAACCCTCTCCCAATTAATGTTTGCGAGATAAGTCAAATGGAAACACTGACTTCATGTATATGTAAAAACAGAAAGAAACCGTAAGTTTCTTTGGATAGTGTGAAACAAGTTGGGAGTTCCATTAGCTTATTAAAATGGAATTCAGTCTCAAAGCCAAATTTATAGAATGTCATATTTAGACAAATCAGTCACTTAACAATCTTGAATTCATAGCACTTTCCAGGTGGCAGCCACACAGAACAGCCTGGGAGGCTGCCCCACACTTTACATTAACCTGTCCCTCCAGCTCTTTTCTGCCCTACACAACTTCCACGTGGACTGGACCCCCATTAGCACAGCTTCCCAACTTACAGAGCAAAGTTAAGTGCATTACCTTATTTTATTCTGAGAACTCCTAAGTAAAGTAAGACAAAGCTTATTATCCTCCCTGCTTCATAAGTGAGGAAACTGAGGCCCAGAGAGAAGAAGCAATTTGCCCAAGGTCACACAGTAAGCCTGTAACCCAACTGGCACTTAACTTTTTACAGCTTATCCCATTATGAAGAATGAGGATTTTGGGGTTCCCATGCAAAACTTAAGGCAACAGTGATCCAGCTGGGGCACAAGATCAATTAGAAGACCTAAAACTAACTGGAGCTGTCCTTGGACTGTTCATCTGCAATTCAGGTATGCCATCCAGTATGAACAGCTTTTTCTGTAAAAGTATGAAAGTATAGAATAGCCTGGCCAGTTTGAGAAAAAAAAATTTAAGATAAATATTTAAGTCTATGGTCAATATATGAAAGTTAAAAAGGACCAAAAAAGAAAAGAATTCCCCTTTGAAGGAAACCACCACAGTATCAGGCAGGGAGAGCAAAGCCACAGGAACACATAACTAGAGAGGCCCTGATCTTTAAAACTTCTATAGAAAGTATTATAATAAAAACCACCACCTTCTTAATCAATTATTATTTCCAAGCATTTCCCTCACTATAAGAAATATGAAAATGAAAATGACCAGTAAGTCCTGGTTTCCAAGTTCTCACTTACTTACCAAAGGTTCCAAGGTGCTGATATCTTTCAGTTTATTTCCACTTAAGTTTAGATGTGTAAGATTTGGAAGTTTTTCTGCTAACATGTCCAGACCTCCAAAGATTCTATTGTCACTGAGCTCAAGCTGCAAGAGAATATACAATACACAGAGAAACACTTATCACTAAGGTGTTGTAAGTAGCAAATACAATCTTAAATACTTATCAAGATCAAATAATCTCTGTTCCTATTAGGGCATGTTTGTTCATTTTGTTTGATTAAAACCAGATAAGTAGTTTACAGATCCCAAGAACATTTCAGGGGAGGAGAAGCAGGATGGATAAGAGTTGCATTTCCTTAACCAGCTGCTAATAGTTTGCTCAAGATCTGGCCCCTAACATCTGTGAATCCGCTTTCTAACCTAAAAAGTGGGTCAAGACAAATTAGAATTCTTTGAGAAGTTGCAATGGTCTATACCTGCCAGGAAGGGTAAATGGTCTGTGCATTCTAAGCAGCTTATTCCTCGTGCCAAACAAAGCTCACTATGCCCACTTGAAACCTGTTCTGGTTCTGTATAGTTCTGACACACTGGAAGGTTCTCTACCTGGAAGCCACCAGAGAGTTGCTCCAAAGGCTAAGGGAAGGGAAGAGGTCCCAAAGCAAGCCCTTAAAGAAGCTCCATGACCTCAGGAAAGTGAGTGGGGAAACAGCTTCAGGGTTGCTGAAACCAACTCCCCAGAGGCCCTTTCTTGCATAAACCCGGCACCAGCCTTTATGAGAACCTACTCTAATTTCTTAGTGGCAGGTCAAGTAGCACAGCAAACGGTGTGCCAATGAAGGAATGAGCCTTCACGGAGGAATTAGAATCTGAAGTGAAAAGAAATTGGAGCTGGAAAAATTAGACAGTAGAGCATATAATTCAAACTCTTCATTTCGCAGATGAAAAAACTCAGGCCACCGAACTGGTTTCAATTCTCTAGTTTAAGCGCAACAGCAATGCCAACCAAATCTAACTCTTACACAGTATTTAAGTGCCAGGCACTGTTCGAAACACTAGGAATATATGAGCTTATTTGCTCTTACAACAAGCCTATGCGGTAGGTAGAATTATTACCTGCATTTACAGATGAGGACAATGAACTGTAACTCTATGACTTGCCCTAGATCACACAACAGTTACAGAGGTGACCAAGGACTTGAAGCCAGGCAGACTAGCTTCAGAAAAATTCGCCCTTCCCACTATGCTATGTACTCAGAATAGCAAGAAAACTTCATGTAGTTTAGTCTTTAGCATGCAATGAAATGAACTACATGATGCAGAACAGAGGAACTTTTAAAAACTTGCATATTTGTTAAAAGAATGAGTTTAAAAAACAACTTAAGTACTACTTAGGTGTTACTAAATATTTCAGAAGAGGAAACAAAACATTTCAAAACATTTTTTTCCTTCCCATGGGATATTCCAAATTATCTAGTCATGCTCTAGATTTATAAATACAAGTCTATGGGCGTCTGGGTCGCCCAGTTGGTTTAAGTGTCTGCCTCTGGCTCAGGTCATGATCCCAGGGTCCTGGGATGGAGCCGGAGTCAGGGCCTCTGCTCAGCAGGGAGTCTGCTTCTCCGTCTTCTTCTGCCCCTCCCCCAGCCCGTGCTCTCTCACTCTGCTCTCAAATAAAAAATCCTTTAAAAAAAATACAAGTCTATCAATCAAGACTCAAGTGTTAGCTTTATTGAGATTTCAGTAAATCAAAACAAAAACAGAGACCACTTCCCATTTCCCTTGATTGGTTAGACTATCACACATATATAATATTCTTATCCTTTCAACATGAATATCTTAGGGCATAGAGATAGCAAGGCAATCTGCCAAAGCATTTAATGGCATATTTATTTTGAAATGAAATCAATGTGTAAATTTAGGAAACCTGTGATATTTACACACTAAAAATTCTTTCAGAATTCTGTTTCTTTTTTAAAAAAAAATCTATGCTCTAGGGTAGGAAGAAAATAAAGTCTGTATCAGTTGTGAGAACGTCTTATCTGCCTTTAAGTTTGATTTGTAGATCTCTCCACTCCTCCCTAACTCTGCAAATAAGTGATTAACAAGGCTTCAGAAGGATTTGATAGCGCCTTTATATAGATGGTCACAGATTCACTTCTCTCCTATGTCTGATAGTACAGACCATAGTAAATCAGGAACATGTATCAGGATGCTAGGAAAACAGAACGCGAAATACACTAGGATCATACTAGCATCAAGTTTATGCAGATACATGCTAGAAAGCCATCAGTTGTTTAATGGGTTAATCAGAGCTCCCAGTGTCACCAATAACCATGTAAATATAAAAGGTTTACACTTGAACCTCTAAAGTAGATGCTTAGCAGAAGAAAGGGAACAATATACTAATTTAAATATAACAGGATTATTCTTTCTGATAGGAAGATAAGTTACCTGAAACTCATGAGGACTGCCTAAGCATTTATTACCTAAATAAGGCTATGAATAAAAAAAGCTTCTGGTTTTTAATTCATGTACTTAACCCATAACCATCTCCTCAGAACTCAAGCAAGCTACAGAACAGCCTACCTGCATTTTGCCTAAATCTGATTACAGATTTCTAAGTGTACCTTTAGATAAAAGTTCTGCTTAAATTCCCTAATAAAGTGAACACCAAAGCAGTGGAAAAGTCTGCAATACTTACACATACTTTTCATTATGTAATAGAAAAAGTACTGGTTTAGGAAATAGGAGATACGGGCTCTAGTTCTGGCTCTAGTACTAACTTCTTTTGTAGGTGGCTTTAGGCAAATCACTGTACCTTTCTGGGTCTATTGCTATGCCTATAAAGCAAGGGACGAGGCTGGAAGATTCGAGCAAAGTTTCTTCCAGTTTGACATTCTGGAGCTCCGAGACAGTTACATGTGCAAGGACATGAGAACACATTTTTCTTGAGGGTTTTTAATTGGTAGTGTGGAGGGTGATTTATAATTAGACCAATAAAGTACTAACAATAAGCCATCAGCTAGGATGGAAAATATAGCTTTGTTACAATGAATTCTTGCAGTCACAACCACACTTTAAACTTTCTAGTCATTAAGAATTACACAATGGGTTTGAATTATCATAGACTACACATCTGAAAAGTCTTTACTGAAACTCACCCTTAACCAACAAACATAAAACATGAAGAGTGGGAGGCACCTGTGGTTCCTAAACCAGAGCATACTAAGAAAAAAACACAACTAACATTATAACATATAGCAATTAACCAGCAATAGCTTAGTCACAAAATAATTACTTTTCGTAACTATTTATTGAGCATCCAACATGTATTATTTCTTTTTTTTTTTAAAGATTTTATTTATTTGACAGAGACAGCGAGAGAGGAAACACAAGCAGGGGGAGTGGGAGAGGGAGAAGCAGGCTTCCTGCCAAGCAGGGAGCCCGATGCGGGGCTCGATCCCAGGACCCTGGGATCATGACCCGAGCCGAAGGCAGCGGCTTAACCAACTGAGCCACCCGAACGCCCCCAACATGTATTATTTCTAAACATCACAGCAGTTGTGTAAGGCTGGGTGGTATGGTATCACCAGTTTACAGGTGAGGAAATTGAGCCTTAGAGAGATTAAGTAACCTGCAGAAGATCATCCATCAGGGAACTGGTGGAGCTGGCATTCAATCCCATATATGCCCAGGTCCAAAGGCCACTTGCTTTCTGCTACACTAACTGCTTCCTTACAGGCAAAATCATGTATGCTTCCCCTTCTCAGGATGTGCTCTCTTTTACTGCTAAAGAAAAAAGTACTTACCTTTTTCAATTTAGGTAGTTTGGGGAGATTTGAAACTGAAATCAAGCCTACATTTATTAAACTGAGGAACTCTAAGTTCACAAATTCAGCTGTTAAGCCCTCAATTTTCCCATCATTTGATTTGCAATTATCCAGGACAAGTTCTCGCACCTGTGGATGGCAAAGGGGAAAAAGGAAAAAATAAGCTTTCAGAACCATACATAAAACAAAGAACAAAGCAAAACCTACAACCATAAACACCCAGCAAAAACATCCACATACAGGGGCAGCCTCTACTTAGACCTAGATTACAGTTATAAATAAATGAAAAATGATTAAGCCTTTAGTAACAGTATGCTAATAGATATCAAGGATGGGATTTTACACCATGGTATAAAGATTTAAACTCTTTACTTTCCAGAGACAGAATTAGAGTTCTTAAAATGTAAGTGAAGAAACTATACCCCCTTATTCCTTTTCCCAAGTCTGTTCCCCAAGAAGGGGGCTTTAACTATAAAAGCAGAGAAAACACCTCCCGCCCCCATCCCACTGGCTGAGTCTCTCTCAAGGCCCAGGGGACTGACACAAGAAAAAGGAAAACTTTACTTTTCCTATCAAATCCCTGAGAGATTTTGGCAACAGTATACATTTCCACTTTTGGTTTTATTAATCTTCACTAAGATTATCTTGATAATCAGAAGGGGTCAAGATGCAAGAGGCCTTAATTCAAAACAAAGATCAATCTGGGTTACATGTGAAAGATATTTCCAGGGGAGAAAACTGTTAAATTAGGTTCCTTTTTCAGGCCAGAAAATCTCCTTTGTGGGTCCTGAAATTCAGAATTCCAATCCATCCAAGGGTATCACATCTGAAGATTTTATTTGTGTTTATTATTTTAAAGTAAGATCTACACTCAGCATGGGGCTTGAACTCTTGAACCCAAGATCAAGAGTCATATGCTCTACTGACTGAGCCAACCAGGCGCCCCACAATTTTAAATACTGATCAATTAATAAACAGTCTACTGTGTATCTACCATGCTAATCCCTACTTCCATTCTTGCTCTGTGGTTGACTCTGAAACTTGCAACTTTTTAACAAATTTTGGGCAATTTACAGTGATGCAAATTAGAGCTAACGGCCAAAGGCACTCTTGCAGTAAATCTATGTTAAATAGCATTAATCAAGCATGTATATGGAAGGGAGACCCTCATAGTTCTAAAATGAGAATATGAGCTAATGTCTTCATCCTCCCATACAAAATCCAAGGATACTACTCTAGTAATTGTTACCATTAAGGAGAATTTACTCTTTATTCTTTGCACCACCACACCCTCCCCCATTTACAGAGAAGGAAACAGATTTAGAGTCAGTGATACCCACACCACCACAACTTCTCACTTGCTTCTTCACTACTTCTCACTACCCTGTCTACTTCCTCCTCTTAAGCCCTGGTTACAGTTAGGATACACGCAGGCCAATTACACCTTTTACTTCTTTCCTTCCTTCATTCTACATTCCTTTACACACCTCTGCCGTTTTCCCCTTTTCTGCAGAAAATCACATCTGAAATCTTAAGGTGCCAAGTGAGGAGGGGTGGGCTCTATAAACAGATGCCCAAGGTCTTATCCTGGCTCTGCCACTTACAACCTGTGTGACCTCAGATAAGTCACGTAACCTCTCTGTGAAGGGGAGATAATAGCATTCATGGCATGGAGTTGCAGAGGAGTAGCACCTGGGACATACCAAATGCTAAAAAAAGTAACCTCTGGGGAAAGTGATGAGGGGAACAACAGGGACCTCTGCTGTTTATTCATATCTGTACTGAGCTTTTTATAAGCATGTATTTCTTTTGTATTTAAAAAAAAAGTACAACCAACAAACCATAAAAATAAAGTCAACCAGGGGCACCTGGGTGGCTCAGTCGTTAAGCGTCTGCCTTTGGCTCAGGTCATGATCCCAGGGTCCTGGGATCGAGCCCTACATCGGGCTCCCTGCTCAGCCAGGAGCCTGCTTCTCCCTCTCCCGCTCTCCCTGCTTGTGTTCCCTCTCTAGCTATCTTTCTCTGTGTCAAATAAATAAATAAAATCTTAAAAATAAATAAATAAAGTCAACTGTAATTGCCCACACATCTAATACAGCAATACAACTAAAAGTTCTCATTTGGTTCGGGGGATTTTCTATGAATGTAGCCCCCAGAGAATCCAAATTATTATAGAGAATGATACTAATATGCCAAAACCCAAGTGAGGAGGGACTAGAGTTAGCCATATTGCCTCCCAGCTTACTGGGAGAAATCACCTCTTGGGTATTTCTTTCAACTGGTAAAATTCCACTGTAACTAGGGTCATCATAAACCACCATAAAGGGGTGCCGGGGTGGCGCAGTCGGTTAAGCAGGTGCCTTTGGCTCAGGTCATGATCCCAGTCTCCTGGGATCGAGCCCCCATCAGGCTCCTTTGCCCAGTGGGGAGTCTGCTTCTCCCTCTCCTCCTGCTTGTGCTTGCTCTCTCCCTCTAATTAATAAATAAAATCTTAACAAAAAACTACCATAAAGATTCAAATGTGAACTAAAACAGGTTTGCTGAACCAACAGCAGAATAAGAATTAAGAGGAAGGAATTGGAAGGGGAAAAAAAGGTGTTAAATGGTTCAGATCTGCAGGTTTAGTTGCTGGGTATGGAAGATGATGGAGGGGAAGCTGAAGTCTGGCTTAGAGAAATGGGAGTCATGTAGCTAGATGGAAATAAGTAGGGAACTGCTTTCTGAGGGGCAGATGTAATGAATACTATGAGGAATATTGAGTTTAAGGTTCCCTTGGGATGTCTGGGTCCAAGTATCTCCAGACAACTGGACATGTGGTCTGGGGTGCAGAGGAGGGTTGTCAGTTCTGTATTTGGAGTCATCAGGGCAGGAAAAAAGAGTGGAAGGATGGAATCCCTAAGAAGAGGACCAAGGACAGAACCCTGGGGAATGTGCAAAAAAGACTGAGAAGAATCGGGAGTGGTACCAATGGTGAAGCATTGGTTTCAAACACCTCTAAAGGCTTCTGAAATAAGGCACAAGAAGTTATTGAGGAAAGAATTGAAAAAAATTAGAAAACAACTTCAAATGCCCACCAACAAGGGACTCATTTCCAGGATACACTGTGGGATGAAAAATGTGCAGAACAGATTCACTTTCTTATATATACAGAAAATCTCTCAGGAAGAGAAAGTGAGTGGCTGGGAGACCTTCCTATATAACCTTACTTAGCGGGCACCTGGGTGGCTCAGTCGGTTAAGCGTCTGCCTTTGGCTCAGCCTGTGATCTCAGAGTCCTGGGATCAAGTCCCGTGTCAGGCTCCCTGCTCAGTGGGGAGTCTGCTTCTCCTTCTGCCCACCCCCCACTCATGCTCTCTCTCTCAAATAAAATCTTTAAAAAAAATCTTATTTAGCATTTCAATGATGATAATATTAATCTATTAAAGGAATAAAGATTTAAAAAGTCACCACTAGACTTCAAGCTTCATGATGGGCAAGGTCATGTCTGTTTCAGTCACCCCTACACCCCAGTATGAGAAAGAGCTTTCACAACTGTTAAATGATGAAAACTGGTCACAGGCTTGTCAGAGTACTGCCTATGGGTTTGTCAGGATTGTAGGGGATTGAGTAGATGCAGCAATAGAAAACTTGGATATAAAAGAGAACCTCTTTCTGATCACAAGCATTATCACATCAATGTAAGAAGTACTTTTGCCACTGTTAATATTTTGGTATATTAGCTCAGTCTCTGTATATTTCATATATAGGTGAGATAAAACTCTATTACTTAGCATACTTTAACAACTCTTGAGTATTTTTAATGGCTACAGAAATTAGAGTATATGGATATACCACAAATTACAATCCTCCCTGTTGAATATATTTCCAATTTTCCCTTTTATAAATAATGGCATGATATCTTTTTACACAAAACTTCTGTAATCAGGATTCTTTCCTCAATCGATTGCTAGGTGAAAGAATAGAGACATTTGAGTCTGTTATTGAGTTCCGAGTTCTTTATCTAAAATGGCAACCAACCCTTGTTATTTTTGTGACCTTTCTTAATATACAGAAATTTTAGGTATTTGCATTAATTTATCGTTTTCTCAAGGATACCGTTTTTACCTTGAGAAAGAAAAAAAACCACCCCGAAGAAACATGGGACAAAAAACAGACAAGCCAAAAAAAAAAAACCCAACAGATCACATTAAAAAAGTTGATGTGCAACTACAACAATAAAAGCTACATATTAAAAATGAGATAGATCATCTGCTATGGAGAAAGCCAGGATGGATACAGGTGTAGGTGAGTTTATAAGTGGGAGAGCAAGAAGTTCACGGAATGCGCACCTGAGACCTTTAAATCTCCACGAGTAGGAGGTAAGAGAATTCACTGGGGTGAATCAGGCAGAGGACTGTATGGCTCAGCAGAGAAGGCATGCCCCTTGCCTTTTCCAGGAAGGCTGAAGTAGTAGTAAAGAAACCTGGCACCCCCCGGAACAAAGAGTCAGAGGCACAGTAAGAGGATAAGCCCCTGGGGAAAATGCACAGAACAGAGTGGGACTTACTGAAGAAAGCAGAGACCACAGGGTTCCACTTGGGGCTGTGCCCGAGGACAAGAGGTCTGGAAAGCCAGCCCTCAGCAGGCTTCTTCTAGCCCGTATAAAGTTCTAAACAGGAGCACGTGAAAGGTGTTTGCTCTCAGGCACTGGGTCAGCAGCATTTGAGAAAACTAAGCCTTCCCCCTGCCCTATTCCTAGCTATGGAGGGACCCTGACTTGCTTGCAAGGGATAGAACTGTGAGAGAGGGGACAGAGGGCAGCGAGTTGGGGGTACATAACCCCGTGGCCTCCCAATCTAGTCCCAGAATAAATGAGGGATTCTAATCAAGAAAAAATGGCCCCAGTTTCTCCTTCTTATGTTCCAAATCCTCACAGAGCTACTACCTAAGGAGGTAAGGTTGGGCAGGCATTTGTACATTTGTGTGTACAACTCAGGGAGCTATTTAGTCCAAGAAAAAGTTAGCTGGCCTTCTGCTTGAAGACAGTTTAACTTTAGAGACCAAATTTACTCTTCATCCTTCATTTTCCAATTAAACTAGATTTTTTCCCAAATATGAATTCAAGGTAAATACTTAAAAACTAAAAATAATCCATATTATTTCCTATTTAACTCTTGTTTTTGTTTTCTGCAACTATCAGAAAAGCAATACTATTTTCTACTACTTTTTAACCGAAAAATCTGAGAAATATACTGTAGTCAAGTTATGGAGATTGGTGCTAAGGGCCACAGACAAAAATCAAGCAATTTTCCTTTCATCCTCTCCAACTTGCTCTCACTTTACACTCCCCTGGCTACTCAAATCAATTTTACCTAACTGGTTTGGAACTGGTTGCGTGATTTTCCCCAATTAGAATGGTTATAATTGTTATAAGAGAGGGGGAAATGTATGGAGGAATTATAGATCATTTTGAATTATCAATTCCTTTAGTTAAATTAGAAAAGTAATACATGGTTATTGCAGTAAGTGAAATAATCCAAAAATGTAGAAAAAGCAACTCCTGCCATCTTTGTCAACTTTCATTCTTGAGTTAACCAATGTTCAAACCTTCCACCTTACCATTATTTTAAGTGTTCTCAAAATGACAGAATAAATTTATATTAATGGTTCTCAATTGTATTTAGATGACAGGACTATCAGCATGAAAGAAGGAAACACCCATATCCTATTGGTGGGTAGGTAAAGAAAGGAACCATTCTAAACAATTTGACAGAAGACAGGTTCACATTACAAGATGGTCATTTCAGTACTATTTAAAATGGCAAAAAGCCTTCTAACCACCCCCATAAATTAAATTATGATCTATGCAGACATTAACAACGAGACTGCAAAATAATAGTGACACAGATAAAGTTTACTGTATTTATATAAATATATGCATTAATAAAATTTGAATTTGGAAAAAATTAAATATTTTGGCAGACTATATACCCGAATGTCTAGATGGTAGAAATCACACACACACACACCCATCCTATTTTATTTTTGTTTATCTACACATACTATTTTTGGCTTACCTGTACCTATTTTTTCCTTCAATTTAGATATAATACTTAAAAAATTAAAAAACCAATTAATTGCTATGCAATCAATTAGAATATCCCATTATGCTAAAAATTACATTAATACACACAAGATGACAGAAGTTGGGGAAAAAATTTTTAAAGGCGTAAAGTAGAGGAAACTGAAAAGTGTCTCCTAAGACAACTCTTATTTATAGGAGAGGAGTGTCTAGTCTTCACACACAGCCCACCAGAGTCCCACAGAGGCATCCACTGAACCATAGGAATTGCCTGGCTTTCTAACTGAATGAAAAACTCAAACAGCTACCATCAAGGCTGGCTGTCCCTGGATGCATAGTCAATAAGGTGCTCATAATAGAGTGCCATGTTTGGTGCAATGGAAGGATGACCGCCTCACATAAACAACAGCTATTTTTTTCATTTTGGAATATAACTAAATTATATCTCACTAGCCCCTATCAGTGTCTCATTTCAAATCTGAAAATACCACCAACTTCTGTGATGTATATGGTGTGTTCTAGCACTACACAATTTGTTCTCAGTGAAGTAACTGACAACACAATATTTTGTATAAAATATTTCTTATCCTTGCCTGTATTTTAAAATGGTGATCTCCATTCTTTATATAGATTTTTAAATGCCATCTTAGGCATTTTCCACTATGAGAACACACCTGATATTAAGAGCTGTTTTGGTCTTAGGAAAAAACCTGAAATACACATTTCTTTGCAAGTCCCCTCTTAAATGTTCATACTTGTGTTTATAAGGAGTAAGAATATAGTAATATGTGAACTGAACTTATTATCTTGGTCTCGCATACGCTGGCCAAGGAACACAAGAAGGTAAAAGTGTTGCCAGGGTCATCTTCGCACCTCAAAATAAAAACAAAAAAGCCACACACATAATAAAAGCCCATCTGGTCTTAAGAAAAAAAAAATTACAAAAAACATTTGTGATCAAACCTCTACCCTCCTCAAACACTTAGTTCTCACGTGATGGCATTAAGTCAATCATGGAATGCATGTATGCATTTTAAGAGCCTCCTGTCCATATTCTAACTGTAAATCCGAAGAAGAAAAGGTTTTCTTTTCCCAAATGACAAGTCTGCAGGATCCCAGAGGCCAAGCCTACTCTCTAACAGCTGGCCCCCCAAACATAAGGAGCCATGTGACTGTGTTTGGTTTTAAAGGAATCCTCTTCGAACTTTTCATTTGCCTCAAGGATGATTCTTTTGTGCAAAACACTATTTTTTAGCTTTTTTAGAATGTCCTTCAAAACCTACAGCATTTTCTCCCTGGAAAGCCTTCAATTTAAGATCAAAGCTTTCCTCTCTTAAAAACCTAACTCTTGGGGCACCTGGGTGGCTCAGTCATTAAGCATCTGCCTTTGGCTCAGGTTATGATCCCAGGGTCCTGGGTTCGAGCCCTGCAGCATCGGGGCTCTCTACTCAGCAGGAGGCCCGCTTCACCCTCTCCGCCCCCCCCCCCCCCCCCCGCTTGTGTTCCCTTCTCTGTCAAATAAATAAAATCTTAAAAAAAAAAAAACCACCCAAAAAACAAAACCAAAAAACCTAACTCCTGTTGTCTCAGTCTCCTCCTCAGGGTTCCCAGGGGAGCCTTTCTTTACCTGTCCCCCAACCTTAGCAGGCTTCCAGGATGCTCCCAAAGCCCCTAAATTGCACCAGTACAATAGATACCACCGGGTTCTGAGGCTCCAGGATGGAAGGGATTGCTGTCTAGTTCACCCTGCTTTTCCAGACCCTGCCATACTGCTGGTACTCAAATATTTAATAAACCAGTGGATGGCTGTAGGCTAGTGCTGTCCAGTAACAGTAGCCTAGTCGCCCGATAGTGCAACTGAAAAACTGACTTTTAATTTAACGTTCATGAAACAATCACATGCCTGACCTGTCTTTGGCAAGAGCGTAAGGCCTAAGTTGATTTTACTTGAAAAGTTCACACCTGCTCCCATTTTATTTAAGTATTTCTGAAAATATCCTGGTTACTGCGTATGTGAAAAAATTCCATAGTGAGAACATCAGCCCAGTTGTGCTTCCCAGAGGGGGCAACATTGCTCTTACCGACTACTTTAATAGTACTTTACTTTTCGCACAAAGAATTGAAATTCTAGATTTTAAAGTGCCTTGAAGATCCACCTGCATACTTTTGGAAATTTTGGCTAAATCTACTCCACATTCTATTGACTCGCAGCTACGCAGCAATAATGCAAAGGTCTGAAGTTAACAACTCCTCAAAATGAGAACACAACTCTTCAAGTCTTAGGGTGCGAAAAGGCTTAACCATTCAATACACTAGCACGTGGCCGACACAAAATGTCTGACTGTGGACGGATGGGACTGCCGTGGTCGAACCTCAACCTGAAAACCCAGGGGACCAAGTGGAGACGCCAACCCCTCCGGTCCTCCAGGGACGCGCGGGGCGCTTCTCCCCGTACCCCATTTGTGGGGACACCAGGAGAACGCAGGTGGATGAATTTCCACAAGTTGGCAACTTGTTACCCACAGCTACCTGACTGCACGAAGCGCGCCCATCGTTCGACCGGGGCAGGGTGAGAGGACGTCCCCTGGGCTTCCCCACGGCGAGGGAACGCCACTCACCCGAGGCCCGGGTCTGGCGGAGGCGCGGCCGCCCCGCGCGGGCGCCGGGGAACAGGGCCCCGCGCCCGGCAACGGGGAGGGCAGGATGGAGAAGAAAGAGGCGATTCTCAAAGGCCCGCCCGCCGCTCACGCAGCCGCCGCGGCGAGTGCCGGCCTCCCTGGAGCACGTGCGGGGGCAGAGGCCGCCGAGATCGCGCGGCCCGCGAGCCAGCCGAGGCCCGCCCGTACCCCCGGCTCCTGGCCCGGGCAAGGCGGCCGCCTGGCGTTGCCCTTTTAAGAAGGGGGAGGGGGACGGCGGCGCGCCCGAAGGAGTCGAGCCGGAGGAGTCCGCGGCGGCCGCAGCGTGCGGCTCCCGCCAATGCCAGCCGAGCCCCGGCGAGGCGGGCGCAAAACAAGCCAGGGGCTCGGCCCGGCAGCGGTGGCCCGAACCCACAGGCCGGCTCACGCGGCGGAGGGAGACGAGCGCCCGCCAACATGGCGCTGTGTCGGACCGTGGCGCGCCCCGGCTGGCGCGAGGAGCCGCAGCCCGCCCACACCGAGGGACCAGACTCCGGGCAGGGGCCCCGGGCTCCGCCGCCACGGCGCGGAGGAAAGGCGAAGCCGCCGCCGCCGCCGCCGCAACGGCTGGCCTGGGCCGACCGGGGCGCGCCCTGGGAGGCCGGGAGTGGGAAAAGCCCGGAGGACGAAAGGGGAGCGAGAGAAATGGGGGAGAAAGTTTTATTTTTAGGCTTGAAAAATGGCGGGAACCGCGTCCTTTTTTTCAAACTTGGCCTCGGAGGGGCGGCGGTTGCGCCACCTCCGCGGCCCGGCTCGCCCCTCCCCCGCTCCGCGCGCCAGGCCGCGCCCGCCCAAGCCCCTCAGCGCGCGAGGGGGCTCGTCGCCCCCCTCGGAGGCCGACAGCCCCCTCCTCACCGCACGGCCCCTGCCCTCGGCGGCGCCAACCGCGAGGCCCGACTGGATGAGTACCGCCCCGCCCGAGCCCCTTCCGCGAGCGGCCCGGGGCGCGCGGAGCCCCGGCGGGCCGAGCCCCGGCGGGCCGCGCGGCTCCTCGGCAGGCCCGGCCTCCGCCCGGCCGCGCATCCCGAGAGGCTGCAAACATGGCTCCCAGCGTTACACAACCCCCTCCTCCCTCCCTCGCCGCCGGCCACACGCACACGCGCTCCTCCGAGAAAGGACCCCGGCGGGCGAGGAGCTCAAAGTTTGCTTTCCCCCACCCCACCGCCTTCCCCAGACGGCCGCGGGGGCCCTCGGACGCCAAAGAGTTAATCCCCGCGCGCTCGCTCCCCCCCTCCACGCCCGCCCGCCCGCCCGCCTTCCCTGTCCGAGCCCGCGAGCTGCGCCCTTCTCCGAGCCGGGGCCGGCGAACCCGCGGCCCGGGCCCCGCAGGTGGCCACCATTACATGCAAGTCATCCGGGGTGCGGGGGGAGAGGGCGCCCGACGGGGGTTCTACTTACAGCTGCCGGGGTCCGGTTCCTCAGCTCCAGGTGGATCCTCCTCTTCATGTCCATGTTTCCCTCTCCCCCCCTCTTCAAACTTAACTTTCCGCGGCGGGGGCGGAGGGGGGAGAGGCGTCCCGGCCTGCGCAGCGAGGGCCGTCGGAAGGGGTCTGCTGGCGGTAGAGGCCGGCGGCGCGGTCCCAGGCGGCGGGCGGCGTGCGGGCTGGCGAGCGGAGCCCCCCGGAGCCAAGTTACTCACGGGAGCGGAGAGAAACCATGGAGGGAAAAGGGGGCTGGAGCGCAGCGCTGGTCTCACTACCGCCGCCCCCGGCCGCGGCCCCGCACTGCGCTTAAACCGGCGACGCGGCGCGGGCGGCTGCTCGGCTCGACTCGGCCCCGCGCGGCGCTGCTCGGCTCGGCGGCCGCGGCTGCACCAAGGACGGGGCGGGGAGACGCGCGGCGGGAGGGGCGGAGGCCGGGGGGGCGGGGGTAAAGGCGCAGCCCGGGGGACTGGCGCGACTTCCTCCCTCCCTCTGACTGCACGTGGGGTGGCTGATGTAAGACCTTGCTCGGGGGGCTTCCCCGCCCGCCGCCGAGCCCAGACCCCCGGGCCCCACCTCGCCGCGCTTGGAGGCGGGTCTCCGGCCCGCGCTGGGAAGTTTGCTCGGAGGGCTGCGGGGAGCCGTAAGGCCAAGTCCGTTCTCGGCGGCTCGACCAAGCCAGCCCGACGCCCGCTAAGTCGGGAGACGTGAGGGGAGCGCGGGGCGGGGGGTCGCCTTCTGCGCCCTCACGCAGTTCGAGGCCAACAATCCCAACTCCGCGCTCCATGGCCGGGCCGGGGAGGGCAGTGCTGCGAGGACCCCCCGTCGGGGGCGGAATCGCTGCCGACCCGCGTCGTACCGCGTGGCACCGGGCGGAGTCGGCCTTCGCGTCCTGCGGGCACCGGACAACCCCGGCCGCCCGCCGGAGCCACAGAGGGGCCGAGTGTCCCCGAGCTTAAGAGAATCTCCGTGGGTTTTTTCCTAACATTTAAATATAGGCTAGCAAGGCAGCAATTAGCATTTCTAATGGAGTCTCGGAGTTTGTCAGAGTTTTCCCGCAGACTTTTATCTCATTTATTCCTCAGGGCACCCCTGTGAGGTGTGTAAATTCTCGGTGGGCTCTGTTTCGGCGGAGCTTGGCAGGTAGCCTTTGTAATGGTCTGGCGCGGAGAACAACCACTCTGAGAGCCAGGGTTAGAGCCCTAAGTTTGCAGACCTCCAGGGAGTCACGTTAGGGTGTATTAAGCTTAAAATAAGTAAATATGTCATGTGTCAAATCAGATGCCATCTTCATAGAGGCTCCAAAGATTGAGAACTTATGAATAGAGAAAAACTGCACAATTGTATGCAATAACCTAAGGTTTTCTTTTTCTTTTTTTTTAAGATTTTTATTTATTTATTGAGAGAGAGAGAATGACAGAGAGACAGCATGAGAGGGGGGAGGGTCAGAGGGAGAAGCAGACTCCCCGCCGAGCCGGGAGCCCGATGCGGGACTCGATGCGGGACTCGATGCGGGACTCGATCCCGGGACTCCAGGATCATGACCTGAGCCGAAGGCAGTTGCCCAACCAACTGAGCCACCCAGGCGCCCAATAACCTAAGGTTTTCTTGAGGTAAAGAAAGACTCCCCATTTTACCTGAGTTCATTTAGTGGCAAACAAAACCGTCTATATCAATTTTTTAAATATCCTATTAAAATTTCAAAACAAAGTTTTAGAAGCATTTTGGGGAAAGGCAAAAACTTTATAGTACGTTGTTTCTCGAGTCTTGTATTTAAAATGTTAGTCTTGGGCGCCTGGGTGGCTCAGTTGGTTAAGCGACTGCCTTCGGCTCAGGTCATGATCCTGGAGTCCTGGGATGGAGTCCCGCGTCGGGCTCCCTGTTCGGCGGGGAGTGTGCTTTTCTCCCTCTGACCCTACCCCCTCTCATGTGCTCTCTCTCATTCTCTCTCTCTCAAATAAATAAAATCTTTAAAAAATAAAAATAAAATAAAATGTTAGTCTTAGCCTACATCACTGATGGGAAAATGGTGAGTAAAGTGGTCTTCACGATGTCACAGGAGGTCTGTAAATACAAAGTTATGAGATCCACAAGGCCATGAGATAAAGGCTTTTATGAAAAACTAGCAAATCAGTTACATGAGCTAAGGGGCAATTACTGAGCCATCCGCTTTTAGGGTTTGAATGATTTAATCTTCAGACAACGCTGTGAAGTAGATTGTACTTCAGTCATTTTACAGATGAGGATCTGAAGCACAGGGTCCTTAAGCTGCAAGGCCAACAAGAGGTGGAGCTAAAACTTAAACCCAGATGGGTCTGACTCTAAAGCCTGCCATCTTGTCTGCTACACCATCAGCTAACTGGAATGAAGTCATAGCACGAGGCCGCCTTTGGTACAGTAGATTGAGAGCAATTGTAGAGGGCCTTTAATACCAAATGGAGCACGCAGGTGCCATCTTGCAGGTAAAGGAGAGATGCTGAAGGAGCCTGGAACATGGTAGCTCTGTGCTAGAGAGAGTGGTAACCTGGTGGCTGGTGGGGGAGGTGGTGTTGATCCTTAGGAAGAAAAGGGGCAAATCTTGAGATCCTGTCCTCTTTTTATAACCAACCCGAGGGTATGAAGGACTCTTTCCCCATGATACATAGCTCACAGGATAAATGTCTGTTTTATAAGATTAAGCTACAAAGTAATTAATAAACATAGCCACAATGTGCAAGCAAATAAAAAGAAAGCAAAAGAGCCAAAGGAGGAGAGACTACAAGCCCGGTACTGTCCCTTCTGACACAGCCGGTGCTGGTATGCACCTCTGTGAACAAAGAGCATGTGTTCCAGTGACATGCTTCTTTGTCAGGGGCTTCACTGCCAGAGGCATAAATAACACAGGCAGAACAGGGTGTGTCTCAGCGCCCTGCCAGCATCTTCCACTGCACTGTCAGTCCACAGGCCTGAAGGGGCTGTTGTCACAGTGCCCCGGTTTTGAATGTTGCTGCACTTAAGTGCATCTGGCTGTGAAAAAGAAGTAGAATATATCATTGTATCTAATCCACAATTACTATCATGTCCAGAGATTTCTGGATTTGAACAAGGGCTGGAAGAGATTAAGGAAAAGTAAAAAACACTTTCTTTCTTAGGGAGTCTGAACTATGGGCGAATCTATTTTTACTCCCATTAATGTTAATGTATATATATATTACATATAATGTATAATGTGTATATATATATATATATATATATATATATATATAAAATAATGCCTGATTTGGGCACTCCTTTGAGTCTTAAAGCTGCCTGTTAACCAGAATGTGTGTGTATTCCAAAAAGCTCCAAAATGTCCGAGAACACTCTGAGCTAATTTGTAACTCCTTGGACCTGCTATCCATCCCACTGCCTCAGCAGCATCATCAGATGACCCGAGCCTTCCACAAACTCTGTGGCTGTGAACAGAATTTAATAAATCTGAAGGTGAGAGGAAACAGCCCCACTCAGGCATTGGTTTAACTGACTCTGCAACCAGTTTAGCAGAATGGGCACATTTTCTCTTTAGAAAAGACAGTATATGAAGCTGATGCATAATATAGGATGAGCAGATCATTATTCTTTAAATACTAAATACTTCCATTCTTCCCCTCCTCTCCCATGCATATGTGCATACACTGGTAAATCTGCCTTTTGGGTTTCCACAACACATGTGTGTACCTGTTACAGCAGTTTGACAACAAATGGGAGTTGAAGGATCTAAATTCTCAACTGGACTGTGAGCTCATACAAATATTTCTGAGGATATGAATGGAAAGTAGAAGCCTGGGGCCATCTTTAGGACACAGGTGCTCTGCAAACGTGTGTTATGTTGAAAATAATGTCACATGTATTCAAAGATACTGTCTAAGCTGCTGCGATTATTGAGACAAAGGGAGAAAGAGAAGCAAATAGGTGAAAATGGGGTAAGGAATGAGATCCTATTAGTCTCCAGATGGTAAAAACAGGGGAGGAGAGAGTGTCAGGTGTGTAGACAGCTGCAGGTCTAGTAAGGGGCCCCTGCCAAGGAAACCAGATTCCTTTCTGCTCTCTGAAACAGCTGTAGGTGCTAGGCCTTCCTGGTGCAGCATGAAGAGCTATGACTAGTCAAGTTTAATGTTTATTAAACATCATCCTTATGCCAAGTACTGTGCTTGGGACTTTCATGTACGCTGCATCTCAGTTAATCCTGGCAACAGCTCACCGGGACAAGATTATAATCCCCTTTTATTGTTTAGGAAACAGGTTCAGTGAAGCCAAGTGGAACTCACATAACCAGTAAGAACCTGGATTTCTCTGTCATTAAGGTCTCACTGTAATTCACTCCAATTACTTTGATCCACTAGTCCTCACAACTGCTTCTGAAAAATTTTTTTGTTTTCTCTGCTTTAAGAAGATTTACATGCTCATCATGGAGGAGGTGGAAAGTTTAAAAAAAAAAAGCAAAAGCAAAACACCAAAACCGAGAAAATAAAATTTAAAAATTAAATTCCTAGCAATGAGACTTAGCCACCATTAAGGCATATATTCTTGCAGCTTCTGTCCACCTGTGTATTTTTTTGTAAAAAAACAATATTTATATTTATCATGAGTATTAATTCTGCTCAATGTTTTTCCCTTTTCAGAGAGGGACTCTACTGAGTTAGGAATTCTGTTCCATTACTTATTGGCTGTGTGCTTTTGAACCACATAACCTCTCTGAGCCTCAGGCTGCTCATCTGGGGACTGTTGCAAAGATTAGACATGGTCATGTGAGTGAAGCTCCTGCCTGGCACAGTGCCTGGCATTCTCCTCTGTGCCCTGGGCACAGTCACCAAAAGCCCAAGTCCCTCCCTTACCCTAAGCAGAGGTCCAGAGTTCGCAGGCCTCCTCAGAGGCTATTGAAGTTCTGCTGTGGCCATCAGTCCTTCACCTCCACTCCATGTCCTTCATCTCCTGTAGGGGTCCTACCCCTCTGCCTGAGGGAAGGGCTCACCCAAATCAATATATGTTTTCACTCTCAAAAGGGGCAGGCTTATTTTCAGTTTCACTCAGTCCGTGGCCTCCCTTGAGGAATTGGGAATGTGTTCCTGAGCTAGTCTGGAAAATATCTGAGTGGCCCCACAGTGTTGAGCATCCCTCTCCTCCATAATTAGCCATCGTCCCCACCATCTGGACCCTCTCCTACCTCACAAGGATTTCCTTGTCCATACAGTACTAAAACTGATCTCCGAGTCCTGCTCCTGTTGACTGAACTTTCCATCTGTTCTCAAGCTTGCTTTGCCAGCCCCTGCCTGGCCCAGGGCCCCTCAGTGGGCATCCAAGCTACTCCTCCCTCACTCTAGACTCAGACACTACTCAGGGAATTTATGTGCTCCCCAATTTGTTAGGCTCTATTTTGGTAAAGGCCAGGAGTCTCAGGTACCCTCACACTCTACTTCTTCCTTGAAAAGCAGGTTCCCTGGTGATTTTTTTTTTTAATGTTTATCTATGCATGTACTATAGAAAACTTGGAAAATATACTTAATGAAAGAAGAAAATAAAAATCTCAATTCAGGGCTAAGCCCAGCTCATGTTTTGGTGTCTATTCCTCCAGTCTTTTCTCTACCCACATATGATACTTTCTCAAGTCTCAGGTTGCCAGAAGCATCATCTCATTAATAACATCTTTTCAGGGGGGCAGGGAGGGGAGAGCCCACTACATTAAATATTCATAAGGCTTATAAGAGACATCCTTATTTCAGAAATAGCAAGTAGTGAAAAAAAGTATCATAGTACCTAGGAAATACCATATATATTATATAAAAAATTTTTTCGTAAGTGGAATGATACTGTAACCTGATTTTTTTAGTTAACAATATATTATGAACATATTTCCAGGTCATCAAATAGTCGTTTACAATATATATTCCTTGAGGACATTCTTCTACAAAATGAAAATAGCTTTTCTCTTTCTGAATATAAAGAATACATATTCATGTAGCAAATTCATGCAATGCAAAAAAGTATAAAGAAAAAAAAGCCAGCCAAAATCCCATTACCTAGTGGCCACCACTGTTAACATTTTTGTGACTATTTTCTGAGTTATCTCTATGAGTGTAGAAGCATATGTAAAATATATAATATTATATAAGTGCAATCCTACTATAAATGGTGCTTTGTGACATGCTTTCCTTTTTCTCTTAGCAATAGATTGCTCCAAGCCAATAAATATAGGTCTCCATTGTTTTATTTACTTATTTATTTACTTATTTATTTATTTATTTATTGGCCTCCATCATTTTTAAAGTCTGCATCATATTTCATTGTATGGATGTAGCATAATTTATTCACATGGTCTCCTACTCATGGACATTTAGGTTACTTCCAGTTGTTCACCACTATGTATACCAGCTTTGTACAATTAGCTCCTGAAAATAAATTCCTAGAAGTATGATTCCTGAATCAAAGTATATATGTTTCAAATTTGGATGTGCATGGCAGATTGCCCTTCAGAGGATGTACTTCTTTTATATTCCCATTAGCACCATGTAAGATTTCCCCTTACCCTTTCCTAAATTAGGTATTATCTTTCAAAAAATCTTCAGCCAGTCAGTTTCCAAGTAATAACAAGGTTGAAAACCTACGGGCGCCAAGACAATTCAATGTGAAAAGAGTAGTCTTTTAAACAAATGGTGCTGGGAATATTATACATCCACATGCAAAAGAATGAAGTTGAACCTGTACCTCACAGGATAGACAAAAATTAACTCACAATGGATCACAGACTTCAGTATTAGAGCTAAAACCATAAGATGCCAAAAAAAAGAAAGGAGTTCATCTTCATGACCTTGGATTAGGTAAAGCTTTCTTAGATGTGACACCAAGAGCACAGCATGCCAAAGGAAATTGAAAGATAAATTTGGCTAATCAAAATTTTAGAACTTTGGGTTTCAAATGACACCATGAAGAAGGTAAAAAGACAATGTGTGGGATGGGAGGAAATATCTGGAAATCATATATCTAATAAGGGACTTGTATTCAGAACATATACAGAACTATTAGAATTCAACAACAAAAAGACAACCCAATTACAAATGAACAAAAAATTTGAACATGTCTCCAAAGAAGGTATACAAATGGCCAATAAGCACATGAAAGGAGCTCAATATCATTAGGTATTGGGAAATGCAAACCAAAACCACAGTGAGATACCACTTCACACCCACTAGGATGGCTATGATAAAAATGATGGACAAAAAGTGTTGGTGAGGATGTAGAAGAATTGGAAACTTAGTGCATTGCTGGTGGGAATGTAAAAAGATACGGCTGCTCTGGAAGACAGCTTGGCAGTTCCTCAAAAAGCTAAACAAAGCCAGCAATTTCATTCCTAGCTATATACCCAGGATAATGAAAATATATGTGCACACAAAATGTGCACATGAATGTTTATGGTAGCATTATTCATAATAGGTATAAATTGTAAACAATGCAAATGTCCATAAACCAATGCCTGGGTAAACAAAATGTGGCATATCCATACAATGGGATTTTTTTCAGCCATAAGAAGGAATGTGGTACTGATAGATGCTACAACATGGATGAACCTTAAAAATATGCTAAATGAAAAAAGCCAAACATGAAGGCCACGTATGATTCCATTTATGTGAAATGTATAAAATAGGCAACTCCATAGAGGCAGAAAGTAGGTTAGTGGTTGCCAAGGGCTGGGTGTAATGGGGAGTGAGTGCTAATGAGTATGAGGTTTCTTTTGAAGTAACAGAAATGCTCTGTAATTTGATAATGGTGAGGGACTTAATTCATATGCTTCTTGCCATCCCCTCCCAAATCCTTAAAAGGATTTAAAAGTAAGGTTGGGGAGGGGCACCTGGGTGGCTCAGCCAGTTAAGCGTCTGCCTTCACCTCAGGTCAAGATCCCCAGGTCCTGGGATTGAACCCCACGTTGGGCTCCCTGTTTAGTGGGGAGCTGCCTCTCCCCCCACTTGTGCTCTTGCTTTCTCTCTCTCTCTCTCTCAAATAGATAAAATCTTTTAAAAAAAGTAAAGTTGAGGAAATTTTCCCAGAAAGCAGAACAAAAAGATCAAGAAATACTGAAGGAAAAATAAAATTAAAGGATAGCCCAGGTGGTCCAATATTAAATTAATGAGAATTCAAGAAAGAAGAATAAAATGGAATTAATGGAAGTCTACATCCCAAATGGAGAGATACCCTTCCAATTCCCCTTCCAGAAGGCTACTAACTAATCTCCAAAGGCAGGAGATTGGAGAATTCTTTTCAGGGGAAAGTGACTGATTTAAGAGAAAATATCTAAAATAAGCAGATTTATTTTTTCTTAGCTATATTTCTAATTTCCAAGGGCTTTCTCTTGTTCTTTATAACTGTTCATTTTTCATAGCATCCTGTTTTTATTTCACTGATGTAACATCTTTTCTTTTTTTTTAGATTTATTTTTTTTAAATTTTAAGATTTATTTATTTTATTTGAGAGAGAGAGTGGGGGGTGCTGGGGGGCGCCTGAGGGAGAGGGAAAAAATCTCAGACTCCCTGCTGAGTGCAGAGCCATTCTGGGCCTAGATCCCATAACCCTGAGATTATGACCTGAGCCAAAATCAGGAGTCCGATGCTCAACCAACTGAGACACCCAAGCACCCTGAAGATTTTTATTTATTTATTTATTTATTTATTTATTTATTTATTTATTTATTTTTAAACATTTTATTTATTTGACAAAGAGAGACAGCGAGAGAGGGAACACAAGCAGGGGGAGTGGGAGAGGGAGAAGCAGGCTTCCCGCGGAGCAGGGAGCCCGATGCAGGGCTCGATCCCAGGACCCTGGGATCATGACCTGAGCCAAAGGCAGACGCTTAATGACTGAGCCACCCAGGTGCCCCAAGATTTTTATTTTTAAATAATCTCTACACCCAACATAGGACTGGAGCTCACAACCCCGAGATCAAGAGTCGTATGCTCCACCCACTTAGCCACCCAGGCGTCCTGATGTAACATCTTTTCTAACTTTGAAGAGATAAAGTTTTATTCTCATATCTGAATTGTGTTCATTTTCTCCAAATTCCTTTTTACTAACTCAGATTTTTGGCTCTTGTGTTAGAGTCTTTCCCCATTATCCGATCATTCTTGAATATTCATTCATATTTACAAGAGCGGCACTAAAAAGGTGAGTGGAAACTGTGTGCACCGGTAGGTCTGAAAGACTAATGGGCATCATGCCATGGTGATCAGGAAACGAGCTGGCGCTTTCACTGAGAGACCCTCAAATGTCAGTCTTTTCAGTACTACAGCTATAAAGGATGAACTTACCGAGCAATGATACAACACAGTTCCTTTGAATTTCCTGATTGAAATGGCCCACCAAGTCACATTGTAATGAGATTTCAGAAAACCAGAAATCCTAAAAGTGTCCTACGAGGCAAAAAAAGTCATAATGAAAGGATCAAAAGTCAAATGGCATGAGACTTCTCCAGAGAACATGGGAAACTAGAAGACAGTGAGCAATTGATGCCTTCTGAGGAAAAGGATCCTCCTCTGAGAACTTAACACACAGCCAAACGATCACTCAGGATGAGAGAAGACTACAAATGTTTTCAAACATTCAAGATCTCAGACTAGTAACCCTCCACGCACCCTTGCCCAGGAAGCTACTGGAGAATACCGTCCCACAAGGGTAGCTGTACAGCAGGCCTGGAGAGCAACCCAGTATGAATGGAGCAAGAGGTCAGAGGGCTCCAGAAGGGATGCTGGAAAATAAAAATGAGGATTACCTCCCATGTAACCACACTGAGAGGTCATTTTACAGCTCTGAATGAGAAATGAAAACGACGGAAAGAGGTAATTCTTAACTCGAGGAAAAATAAAAAGTTGTACGAGAAATACAGGTACATAGCTCATCTGTAAACATGAAGTCACACTAACATAAATAACCAGGACTGAAAGGACGGTAGTCAAAGCTGGGCGGGAGTGAGGGTGGAAGAGAAGGAAATTCCTCTTTTTCATGGTAGGAAGTCACTAGTTAGTGGTAGGGGCACCTGGGTGGCTCATCTGCCTTCAGCTCAGGTCATGGTCATGATCCCAGGGTCCTGAGAGCCAGGCCCCCCCCGCCCCCCCCAGTCCCGGTCAGGCTCCCTGCTCAGTGGGGAGCCTACTTCTCCCTCTGCCCCCACTCTGTCCCTCCCCCTGCTCGTGCTTTCTCTCCCTTTCTCAAATAAATAAATAAAAATCTTAAAAGAAGTTTAATAAAAAAAATAGTTAATGGTAACAGTTAATGTCTCAAATTTTAAAAAAAGCTAAAGAGTACTATATTAGTTATGTAAAAGGAGGCAAACACCTCAGAGGCAAGAGCTAAAAGAACCTGAATCACTGTCTGGGGAGAAGGGGGGTGAGGTGGGAAGGGTGGGACAAGAGCCCCTGTTTGGGTAAGAGCTCTGTAGTCCTATTTGGCGTTAAAAACTCTGTCCATCGAACCATGAGAGACGATGGACTCTGAGAAATAAACTGAGGGTTCTAGAGGGGAGGGGGGGTCGGGGGATGGGTTAGCCTGGTGATGGGTATTAAAGAGGGCACGTTCTGCATGGAGCACTGGGTGTTATAGCAAACAATGAACCATGGAACACTACATCTAAAACTAATGATGTAATGTATGGTGATTAACATAGTAAAATAAAATTTAAAAAAAACAACTCTGTCCATGTATTGTATTAACTCTGAAACAAATGAAAGTTAAATTAAACAGCAAGCGAGCTGGCAGAGGAGGCTCCTGGCCGCAGCTGTGGATGCTGAGAAAAGGTGTTCGGGCTGCCTCAGATCTGTTCCCAAAGGGCTGGATGTCCCCCGAGTGGCAGAGAGAGGACAGGTGGTGTGGGAGGGGCCCAGGGGCTTCATACCTTTTCTCAGGCATCTGCTCAGGCAATGGAAGTGGTAGGATACGAGCTCAGATTGGGTCAGATTTTCTTAATCCAGCTGCAACATGCACTTTAAAAGAGAAGAGATGATGCCAAGACTCTGGCATTGCATTCCTGTCAGATTTTGCATGGTGTTGAGAGATTCCTAATTTCCCCTGTTCTTCAGATGTTCTTTAGTGAGAAGCTGAGAGAGGGCTGGGGTCTCCTAGGAAGCCACTGTTTTTCACCGGACGCCCGGGTTCTTCTTTCCACAACAGGCTGAGCAAGTAGGTTTCTCTCGCTCGCTTGCTCGCTTAAATTGAGAAGTAATTACATACAGTAAAATGTGCAGATGTTAAGCATACAGTTGGTGAGTTTTGACAAAGGTATACATGTGTATAACTGATACCCCAATCAAGTTAAAAAATACAGCTATCATATTCCCTTGTATCCCTTCCAGTACCCTATCAGAGATAACCCTTATCCCAAATTATATTCCCAAGAGATGATTTTGTCTGTTCTTGAACTTCATATGAATGAAATCATACCACAGGTACTCTCTTGTGTCTGACTTCTTTCACTCAACGTGGTATTTTTGAGATTTATCTGGGTTGCTGGCTCTTCACTTCTTTTTATTAACGAGTCGTATACTAGTGTATAAATATAATGCAACTTGTTTATCCATTTTCTGAGCAAGCTTCTTCTTTCTGGTGACTGGCCTTGTTCCTGAGCTGGAGCAAGTCTTTGCGTGGCACTTATTTTTCCACTACGAGGAGTTGAAGGGTAAACAGCTAGGCTTTTTAAAAGACCAGCATAATTTACACACATGCTATAAATGAAAACCAGGTGTAATACATGTTCATTTAGCTTAAGGCTATTTCTATACCCGGAGGAGGTTATTTAAAAGCCTGTGACAATAACCTCTGTGTGAGGTAACTCAAGTCCAGAGCCAGTTTTTTTGCTGTGAGGGGACAGAAGGAGGGACAGGCAGGATACATATTTTATAGGACGATTGAGCTGGGCTTTGTGTCAGATTAGATGTGTGGGATGAAGGAGCAGGATGAGACAAGTCCTATTTCAAGGTGCTCATCTGCCCGTTGAGTCCCTCTTCTCTTTACAGCTTGGGCCAGTCGGTCCCTCTGCGGGCTCTGTCCTGTTAGGGAATTTAAGGAGCCCTGGTTCAGTGGCTCAGCCTGCCCTCCAGGCCAAACATACCTTTCATCCTGCTCCTTGGGGCTAAGTTCTTACCATGAACCATGGTATTTTTCAAGGCATAGTGAGATTGTGAAAAGAACACTGAATTTGGAACCATGTGAATGTAATACTTTTAAAACAAGTCACCCCTAAATGTAATCAAAGAAACTATCTCTATAAATGGTTTGGTACTCTAGGCTGCTGAAAGGGAATGGGTGCCAGAGACTGGCTACCTCCTAGAACCTTGAAGTCCATTAGCCCACAAGTCCTGTCACTCTGGGATAGATGGATGATAGGGAACTATTTCAGCCTAATGACAAAAAATAGGTTGCTTGGGTTGCAGTGGGAAGAACTCTGCTCCGAGGGTAAAGAGATCTGGATCCTGGTCCTGTCTTTACTGTAAGGTAGGTTCTTTCCCCTCTCTGTGTCTTCTATTGAATGAAGGGGCAGGACTGCATGATCTTTGAGATGCTTCTGGCTCTGACATGCTAGAATATAACGCTAATTTCTAAGCAACAGAGGTTATCAGGATGTGATATCTACAGAGGATTTGCTAGGGGCATCTTTATATCTAAGTCAAGATGCCTTTTCCCCTTTGATACTTAAGTAGATAACCAGAAGGGATGAGTCAAGTGGAGTGTATTCCAGGAAAAAGAAACTGAGTCATGTTTCAGTAGTATTACTGGTGTAATCCCAATGCTGTTTGCTGTTAAAATCAGAATAAGGGTGTATCAATGATATTTTGTGAAGATAGGGCACTTTATATGGATATCAATGAACAAGATCTCAAAGATCATACAGTTCAAATTCTAAGAAGACTCAAACGTGAAGCTTGGTGCTAAGGAACTCACTGCCTCCTGAGATGCTTCATTCCATTTTTATATTGCTCAAGTCATTAGGAAACTGTTTACTAGGTTGAGCTAAAATCTTCATTTCACCTAGCTATCAGTCCTAGCTTTGCTCTCTCGAGCTACAAACTACACCTGCGTTCTTTCTGGCTAAGGTTGCAAACTGCTGAAATGTTGGCCAGTATTGGACCATGTCTTGTTGGCTCTTCATGGCATTTAAAAATATCTCAATTAGGGGAGCCTGGGTGGCTCAGATGGTTAAGCGTCTGACTTCAGCTCAGGTCATGATCTCAGGGTCCTTGGATCGAGCCCGGCATATGGCCTTCCTGCTCAGCCGGAAGCCCTGTTTCTCTCTCCCCACTCTTGCTCTCTCTCTCAAATAAATAAATAAAATCTTTAAAAAAATAAACTTAGAAAAAAAATTAAAATATCCCAATTAGTTTCCAATGTGAAAACATCATGAGTTTTGTTTGTTTGTTTGTTTTACATAAACTGCTTCTGGCTCTCTAGAAAGATCAAAAAAATCTGTATTGTTTCCTCCCCAATATGATTCTTCCCTTTTTTATTTATTTTATTTTATTTTAAGATTTTATTTATTTATTTATTTGAGAAAGAGAGAGAGAGAAACAGCATGAGAGGGGAGAGGGTCAGAGGGAGAAGCAGTCTCCCCGCTGAGCCAGGAGCCTGATGTGGGACTTGATCCCAGGACTCCGGGACCATGACCTGAGCCGAAGGCAGTCGCTTGACCAACTGAGCCACCCAGGCACCCCTCTTCCCTTTTTTATTAACAATTCAAAGTTTTGTTCCAGTCCCCATCTTTCCTGCCTCAGCCCATTGGGCTTTGGGAGAGGCTGATCCCACCCCTGGTCCCATAACAGGGCATGCAAATTAGTCCTAATTCATCAACATAGTCGACCGCCTTGTCACCTTTGTTGATTCAGAAGGAAGCACCGTCTTAGATTGCGTTCCCTGGAAATGGAATCCTCGATGGAGAGTAGCATGCACAAGGTTTATTGAACAGTGTTCTTAGGACATAGACCTGTGGGGACTTGAAGACAACAGGGCAGATGTGGACAGAGTTGATCAGCTAACTGCAATGCAGTTACAACCAAGGCCTCAGCAGATCCCACCAGGGACTTGAGAATGGGGATAGCCCTTCAGACTCGCCCAAATTGAAGTGCAGGGCCCAGGCTCATCAGCCAGTTGCTAGCTTCAGGCTGCACCCTGGGGGAGGGTGGGGTGTAAAACCTTGGGGGAAGTGGTTTCCTGAAACCTGAGACTAACTGCAAGAATATTCCCAGGATCTGAGAGTTGGCTACATCCACCCTGAAGAAGGGAACTGAGCAGAGCTTCACAGTATCCCCTACGGGCCCATGACCCAATCTAGACTAACGGAGGTTTGCTGAGGTCACTGAGAAAGAGGCTTCCAGAAATGACTCTTCACTGTCTGGATATGGGTGAGGACCCCGGGGACTGTTGGCGGCCACCTCACATGGAAATCACCATTGAAGACACAGGTGTTCTGCTAAATCAAACCAACCTTGAAGCTTGAATTACCCTGGACTGTTAGTGTGAGCTTCATGGTTCAGTCTATTTTTCAGCTGTGTTTTGGTGACTTACAAATAAACATACTTTGACACATCCTGCCAACCTGGAGCTGCATTCCTGGCAGTAACCTGCTAAATAGCAGCTGTCTCCCTTTCAGATGGATCACTTGGTTTCCAGTTTACTCGTGCACACCCAGTTTTTCGGGGAGGTAGCGGAGAACTAAATCCTCATCTTCTAATAGTAGGAACTCAATATATAATGTCTAGAGTGGAAAAATCAAGAAATAGCAACAGAAACATGTATTTATAAATATGGAGGTAAACCTCAGAAGCTAAAAGAGTTGGCAGTAGCTGCCTCTGGGAAGATCTATCAGGGTGGTGTGGGACAAGAGATACAGCTGGTTTTTGTGGGAAGCCTTGACATGTTCTTTGATTTGAGACTCTGTATCCCCTGGGAAGCATGCATGCTCTGGGGCATCTTGCACTGCTCAATGGCTCTCCCATGTCTTAGTTCTCCTGCCTTCCTCCTGCCTTTCTCCAGGGTAGGGGGTTTCCTTCGTGCTGGTTGAATAATCGTCTTAAGCTACCCTCTCTCTCTCAACTTATTCACTCTCTTCACTTCTGGGAGACCTCTTTCCTTGCTCCTGACCTCTCCCCTTAAGCTCCAGGGCCATGTCTCTTCCACAGGACTGCCTGGCAGCTTCCCTGTTCTATCTCTAACTTGCATGGGGAGATAGCAAAGGTCCCTCCCAGCTCTAGCACTGTGAAGTCTAAAAGATATATGTAAACATTTAACATGTCATAAGAATGGGACTCTTTTATTTACCCAATATTATTAGCCATTTCTTCTTTTGTCAGAACAGGCATTTATCGAGCACCAACCATGTGCCAAGTTTGATAGCAGATGCTATCCGTGGTTTTACTGCCACACGGCTTTGATTTTTTTTTTTTTTTAAGATTTTATTTATTTGACAGAGAGAGAGCACAAACAAGGAGAACGGCAGGCAGAGGGAGAGGGAGAAGCAGGCTCCCTCCTCAGCAGGGAGCCTGATGTGGGGCTCAAAACCAGGACCCTGGGATCATGACCTGAGCCAAAGGCAGATGCTTAACTGACTGAGCCACCCAGGAGCCCATGACTTTGCTGTTTTAACGTCTTCATGCCCTAAAGTTTTTGTTTCCTCAGATGAACCATCTATAAAATGTATATAAGGTTAGAAGGATTACATGAGCCAATGTTTGTAAAGCCTTTTAAAAAGTACTTAATATAAAGTTATTAATTGGCACAATATTTGGAGAGCTGTGGGGGTGCAAAGTCAGGGGTATGTGTATGTACTGGGATTTTGGGACAATGAGAAATACTCCCGCTCTTAAGAGTCACCTTTTAGGAGAGACAGACACATTAACAAAAAGTGATGTATTGTGAGTAACTGTCATACAATTCTTTATATCAGGAATATGATATAAGGAATAAGACCAAAGTACTGTAAGAACCCAGACTGGGGGAAGGGGCCAATTATTCCTGGAGTGGGGGTGGGGGTGGAGGTCCAGGGAGATTTCACCAAGGGAGCATCATTTTAGATGGACTTTAAAGAACAAGTAGTAGCTTTCCAGGTGAACAGAAAGGATGAGGCAAAAGGATAAAGCATTGGGCAAAGTCCAAAGAAATGGTTTTAAAGAGCCTAGCATGTTCAAGGAATAAGAAAAATGTTTCCTTACTTTAAGAATTATAGCTATTGGGGGTGCCTCGGTGGCTCAGTTGTTAAGCATCTGCCTTTGGCTCAGGTCATGATCCCAGGGTCCTGGGATCGAGCCCTGCATCGGGCTCCCTGCTCAGCGGGGAGCCTGCTTCTCCCTCTCCCACTCCCCCTGCTTGTGTTCCCTCTCTGGCTGTGTCTCTCTCTGTCAAATAAATAAACAAATAAAATCTTAAAAAAAAAAAAAAGAATTATAGCTATTGAAAGGCCTTGGAAAGAGGAAAACTTTCAGGACGAGAAAACTCTCAAGCCTAAAAATTCTGGATAGGAAGAATTTCTCATGCGGTACAATGTACAAACTTTACTCTCTCTCTCTTTGTCTTTTAAAAAAATTGTGGTAAAATTCATATAACATAAAGTTCTCCATTTTAACTATTTTCAGTGACGTTTAGGACATTCACCACCACCACCACTATCTATTTCCAGAACATTTTCCTCGCCCCAAAAGGAAACCCTGTACCCATTAGGCTCTCCCTTCTGACCTCCCCTGGTCCCTGGCAACTGCTTATCTGGGTTCTGTCTCTACAGATTTGCCTGTTTGGGACATTTCATGTAAATTGAATCATACAGTATGTAGTTGTTCCATAGTGTGAAAAAGACAAATAACATCTTAATATTATTATACAAATAATTTGGTCTTACGGACCCCCTGAAAGAGTAGCAGGATCCCAGAGAGGTCTGCAGACCAGACTCTGAGAACTGCCCTTTGAGGTTGTCCAAGACATGGGGTACTGGGTCATCATTACAGCTTCTATTCTATTTTTTTTTAAGGTTTTATTTATTCATTTGTCAGAGAGAGAGAGAGCACAAGCAGGGGGAGCGGCAGGCAGAGGGAGAAGCAGGCTCCTTGCTGAGCAAGGAGCCCAATGTGGGGCTGGATCCCAGGATCCTGGGATCATGACCTGAACTAACGGCAGTAGCTTAACTGAGCCACCCAGGAGCCCCTACAGCTTCTATTCTAGCACAAGGTGGTTATCATGGCCACATGTCCAACCCGAGGCCTCCCCCTCCCCACTCCTCATCTCCCTTGTAAACTCTGCCAGCCATTTTCTGCACAGTTCAGATGAGCAGTATAGTAACGGGTTCACATCTAAACTGCTCAAAGGAACCAAACAACCAAATAGGGACACATTTTTATTAGTAATAAATCTGAATGTGGTAAACAACAACAACAACAACTATACCACATGCTTCCTTCCAATAAAATTCCGATCACTTCCTGCCACCTCATTATAGTTTATAATCACAGTCATTACCTTTTACCTGTGATGAGAGCAGTCATGCATTTTTGAATATCAAGCAGCAGCCATGCTATAAATTGCTAGCCCCTTCCTCCTTTAATGATCACAGCTTATTTTATTCTTCAAGTATTCTTCTCAGAGTAATTGGCACGCTTATTATACCACATATTCAAACGTTAATGTGCACGTTGCACTGTTGCTATTGTGAGACCCATTTTGCTCAGGAGCTAAAATTATGTTGCCATTCTGCTTGGTGCTAGAGGTTCTGTGCCTGAAACCTGTTTTCCACATGTAAGGAGCCAAGGTTATTTAATTAGAATGCTGAGCTAGAATGAGAAGAGTCTGACACTTAATATAGAACCTGCAAGCTAAACGGGGTCAGCAAAAATAGGGCCTACACATTTGAATGAGCCATCCATCACTGTAGAGACAATCAATATTTGAGCAGACTGGCTTTGGGGCATGTTTAACATCGTTCCTCCAGGGGCTCTACCAAATTCTGCCTCTGTAGGTTAAAATGCCAAAAAATCACAGTTCAATTGGGAACATTGTCCTCACACTGAGCTGAAGTCGGCTTGAATTTTCACTCTTTGTTTTTTGCTCTGCCCTCTGGAGCCCCTTAGAGCGTGTCTGCTCTCTGTTCTCTGACTGCCCTGCAGAGACTGGGGACGGTGACCCTGTCCCCATGGTCTGTTCTTCCAAGGCTCAGTGGCCCAGTTCTTATATGATAGGTTACCAATCCCTTTACCACTGTGGCTAGTTAATCAATGTCCCTCCCCCCACCACCTTTTTTTTAAAGTGAGATGCTCAGAACCTGAAACAATGATCCAGGTGTGGCCTGATTGTTGTGGAAATGCATAGACCCCTCTTGGATAGGATTCTCTAGTGCTTTCCCAGAGTATATTACCTTGCCTGTTATCTACCACTTACTTGTTTACTCGTGCACACCCAGCAAAACCACCAAGCTTTCTAAACCATGTATTGGCACATAGGCAATTAGCCATTTAGATCCAAATACAGGATCTGAGATTTGTCATCATTACATTTCATCATGTTAAATTTGGCCCAATGCTTTGGCCTATCAAGAGCCTTTTTTGAAAAAATTTTTAAGATTTTATTTATTTATTTGACAGGGAGAGATTGCAAGAGAAAGAGCACAAGCAGGGGGAGCAGCAGGGAGAGGGAGAAGCAGGCTCCCCGCTGAGCAAGGAACCCGACTTGGGGCTCGATCCCAGGACCCTGGGATCATGACCTGAGCCAAAGGCAGAGGCTTTAACCGACTGAGCCACCCATAAGGCCGAGCCTTTTTTTGAATCTATCCTGAATCTATCCCTTTTATCCACAAATGTAAACAATTTATCAATATTGCTATCTTTACACAAAACAAAGTTAAAAACAACTGACAGAGAAGGTCTCTGGATGGAGCCCTTTACCCGCTACCAGAGACCTCAGATCAAAGTATTCATTCAATCTGTTATAACCCTCCCTCCCCACCCTCCTTTTCTTTCAACTGTCCCATCCTCTAACTCAGGTTGTCAAGGAGGGAAAACATCAAAGAATATTCCACGTCACTAACTGGCTGGTTAAAGTGACCTGGAAAAGAAACCAAGGAAAAGGAGTGAATAAGACCTGTTGAAGGGCCCGATGTGGCAGGAGAGGATTTTTCTGAATCCTACTTTAGCTAGGTCCACACACTGGGACAAACTGGGGAGGTATCAAGGCCTGGGTCAAATGGAAGATAGTCCAGGGTTCTGTTATGATGAGAGAGAGAAGAAATCAATAACAAGGAAACAGAACCAGTGTTGGAAGCTGGAAGACAGCCAATTGGTAATCAAACTGGAAGGACTAGGCAGAAGAGAATAGGGACAGAGGAGGGTCACGAGGAGAATGAAGCAAAGAATGAGCATTTGAAACAGAATCTGGGCCTGCTAAATGCACTCCAGAGCCGTGCTACCCAATGTGGTAGCCACTAGCTACAGGTAACGATTTACATTTAAAGTAATAAAAATTAAATTAAAAATTCACTTCCTTAGTCACATTAGTCACATTTCAAGGATTCAATAGCCACATGCTACCATATTGGATGTTACAGAAGAGCATTTCCTTCGTTGAAGAAAGTTCTATTGGACAGTTCATCCCTAGAGCACTCTAGATGTCAAACCAGGAAAGATACCATTTTAGGGCATTTGTTTTTCCTTTGCTTTCCTTCAAGACCCAGCTCAAATATCAATTCTTCTGGAAATTCACCCCATGCTTGGTCTGTAACTGTATACTGTCGGCAGCAGAGCATTCTGAGCTATGCGGTTCTTGGTGATAATGCATAGATCTAGATGGGACTTAGCATGAAGATCCTAGCACGGATATTTGCCAATCCTTAACCAAAATGTGGCTTTTTTTCTATTTGGGGAAGGCATCCTCCTTGACAAAGCAATTAGTTTTGTGACTAAGACATGTGGAGCAGGAGAGAAGAAGGAAGGGAATACTGGCCCAGTCAGCCAGATCTGCTGAATCCACCTCTGCAGCTATTAAAAATCATTTGTAAAAAAGCTTTTGACCTCCTGTCCGCAAACATTACATAGGCCATCTTGGCTAGGCAGTCAAGAAGTTGAAGTCAAGCTGATGCAAGGTATCTTGTCATCTTACCTGGGGGCCCTCACTAAATTTTCAGTCTGTCTTCTTTCTTTTTTAATTTCCTGTGCCAGAATCTCTTAGACTTTCTCATAATCAGGTCTATCAATTCTACCTCCTAAATCTCTCTAGGATCTGTCCCTTCCTTCAATACTCTCATTTAATTTATCTTCTCTCCCCTTTCCCACTCAACCCCCACAGTGCCACCTAAATGCTCTAAGAACCTTATCTGACCATGACATTCTCCTCCCTAAAATCCTTCAGTGGCTCCCATGACATCATAAAGGCCTGCTCCTTGGGCCCCCACTACCATTCTGGTTTCAGGTCTTTCCACTTCCTGCCGTGTAGCACACATTCCAGCCTCCTTGTTACCCAGAACCAAGGTGTCCCCCCAACAGCTGTGTGCCTTTGGACTTGCAGCTCCCCCTGTCCGAAATGCCCCCCTTTTCCCCTGGGGAATTTCTACCCCCCTGTTCAGCTTCCATTTAAATCTCATCTCCTCTAAGAAGTCGAACCAGAGCCCTCAGACACTCCATCAGCGATGCCCAAACACTGTTTGGGCTTTGGTCATAACGCATCCTGTGTATGACACTCATGAGTCTGTTTCTCCCACTAAACTGTGAGGTCTCAGGGGAAGGCAGCACATCTGACTCATCTCTCATCCCCCGTGGCAAGCACAGGGCCTGACGCATCACAAACACTGACTAAATGCCTGTTAGAGTGAACAACAGTCTGTGCCATTGGGAGGCTCCCCTGTGACTGAAAACCGAGGACTAGGCGCATCCTCTGTGTGGGCTGCTCCTGCTGGGCTCCTCAGGGCTCAATAGAGGCCTGTGCCCAGGCGGCCCTGGTAGTCGAGGATGTGGGGAGGAGCAAGAAGACCCAGCAGATGGGGCGCCTGTGTGGCTCAGTCAGTTGAGCATCTGAAAGCCTCCCTGCACACTGGCCCACCCCCACTCCCACCCCAGGCGCCTGCGCTGTGACCTGCACAAATCCATTCCTTGTTTTTCATGCAAAAGCCCAGGATCCCTCGATGAACACTCTTGTCGGGACCCATCTGTGGGTAACTCTACACAAAGAATGAGGGGCCAGGGTGAGAAGCCTCTTCGTAGAAGGGGGAGGGATGGAACCCTGCTCCTCTTGCCCAGCATGGGGGATGTCACTGGCGAGGGAATAGCAACCCTTGTCATGTTGTCAAAGTGCACCATACCTTATGGTTACCAAGACACTTCTACTTCTACCATCTTCTTTAGCCTGTTCTCCACACTGAGGGGTAGGCAGGAGAGATCTGGGGCGGTTATTTATATAGATGCTGAAACAAATAGCCAGAGAGGTCACAATTTTGAGCAGAGACCCCTAAAAATGAAATGACTTTCCCAGGGTCATGAAGTTACAATGAGAACTCTAACAAATGGGGGTTACTTAAAAAGTGTCTGCTGGGTTTCTTTTTTAAAAAATTTTTTTAATTATTTATTTTTTTAAAAGATTTTATTTATTTATTTGAGAGAGAGAGAATGAGAGAGAGAGCACATGAGAGGGGGGAGGGTCAGAGAGAGCAGGGAGCCCGATGCAGGACTCGATCCCGGGACTCCAGGATCATGACCTGAGCCGAAGGCAGTCGCTTAACCAACTGAGCCACCCAGGCGCCCTAAATTTTTTTTGGAAGATTTTATTTATTTATTTGACAGAGAGAGAGAGAGGGAGAGAGAGCACAGCAGGGGGAGGGGCAGAGGGAGAGGGAGAAGCAGGCTCCCCACTGAGCAGGGAGCCTGATGTGGGGCTCGATCCCAGGACCCTGGGAACATGACCTGAGCCGAAGGCAGACGCCCAACTGATTGAGCCACACAGGCATCCCATCTGCTGGGTTTCTTTAACAAAATGCTTAAAATCAGAAACATTTTCTAGTAAACTGAGTCTGTAGAGGGCTTTCAGGCATGTCTTGGGAAATGGGACCAGATGACATTAAAGATTTCTTCCAGCTATGAGATTCTGTGAAATTTAGTGCTTACCGTGTCCCAGGTTCATGTAACTCCATTAAGTACAATTCTGAGCTCCCTTGTAATTCCCAAAATACATACATAGCTCTCCTTTCCAGACTGGCATCCCTGTCTGACTTACCAAGAAGTCTCACACCCAGTACTTACTTATTTCATCACCTGGCCATCAATCTCTTCTTTCCACTCCTTCTACTCCTTACAACATAGCAACTCTATTACTTGATCAATGGTTCACTTCCTCTGTCAGAGATAACTAGGATTTAGCGCTAGAGGCATAATTTCTATATAAGACTAGAAAGCAGAACTGTCATCATGTATTATTGAGATCTTAATTTAATTCCCATTAAAGGGGAATTAAATTGCCTGGATTAGTGAAGGTCCACTCTATTCTTTCCTCTCAGAGAGATGACTAAATCCATTTTGGTGCCATATTTGGTAGTGGGCTATGGGAATGGAGGTTTCCATAAGTCAGACTAGGTGTGTGGTTTTCTAGAAAGGAAAGTCTGCCTTCATTGGATGGACAGATGAAGTTATTTACATTCTGTCTGACAAGGTTCTCCCCAGTCTCCTTCATGAGAACGAAGTATTGTACACCCATCTGGACTGGGTGAAAACAGAAGCTAATAGCAGTTCTGTGGAAATAGATACCCTATTTATCTTCTGATCCAAGAGTCCAGGCTCTACCCGCTGTTCAGGGTGGTAGTTGTTCCTTTGAGTTAATGTTTCCTGAGAAGTGAGGTGCAATGTCCAACTTTAATGATAAAGGCTCTATCAATAATAACACATGGCTCCTATTTCAGATAGAAGAGTTATGGGCAATTCTGGGTGTTGCTGGCAGTCTTGGAGGATGGCTATTCTGTCTGGGTTTGTTTTAATGTCTCTCTTGATGACCAAGAACATTCTGCCTCTTACATGTAAGAATAAGATGTGCTTCCTGCTGACGGGGGTCGGGGGGCTTGGAGGGCTCACTACCTTGGGCTGGGCCAGGCCTGTCACCCTCTTTTCAGTGGAGTGTCACTGTTACGTGACTCCCACACAGAAGACATACAAATGGCTCATTTTAAGGAAATGAGATGAGAGTACTAACAATGAAGGGTGACAAGACAACACATAAAGAAGCACAAAGGAAGTCTTCATCCTCACGTTGAACTTGCCCAGGATATGTGCTGATAAAATCAGAGCTGAGCATATCCTGAACTCCATCTGTTAAAGGCACTCACAGCCACTTAAGAGAATGCCAGGCAAGAAAGACCTGGCAATACATTTTCTGCCTGCTAGAGTAACTCCTTCTCTTCCTTCCCCAACCTAGCTAAAAATACAACCAACATGTCACTAAACACACACACACACACACACACATGCACACGCACACACGCATACACACACACAAAACAAAAAAAGCCTAACATTTGTTGAGCAGATTGTGACAGAATATCAATTAGCTAAGTGTTTGGTATGCAAACATCCCCAGTGCTAACTCACCCAGAGGAGGGGGCTTGGGGAGAGGAGGAACAGAGTGTCAGAAAATGAGGGAGCAAGGCACGCTGCCTCCAAGAGAAAGCGCTAGAGCCAAAGCTCTTAGTTGGCGGGTGAGAATGGTGCAATTGCCATGTATGTCCACCTAGTGGCAGCAGTTCTAGCCAGAGCCACCTCTACCTCAATTGGTGCAGATGATGTCTATTTACTGAAAGCACGCTGGTGCAGGGCCTTCATGTAGGGTGGGGTGGGTGGTGGTGGTGGGTGCTGAACCATTCGGAAGGTTGCAATTTGTCAGCAGTGGTCCCTTTAGGGCAGGGGCTGATCTAGGTTACTTGAACTCTAAATTCCAAGTCCAGGGGATAGAATCTGCTGGAAGCAGGGGTTGAAATTTCCAAATAAACGGAACTAAAGCATCATGTTAGTTTCTGTATATATTCTATGCCAGAATAGCTAAAACTCTAGGGGATGAAGAAACAGCAAAAACAGGAGAGGCCAGTGTTCAACTAGAGACGCCAATGAGAGTAGCTGATATGAATAATAGTGGGACAGTAGCAGGCCAGAAGGAGTGAGGTGAGTCTTTTGCTCTGTTCCTTTTGAGTTATAAACCAAACCACTACAAAGGGCAGTTTGGCTTTAGGATAGATTTGGACATGATTTAGACGTTCTGTGAAATGAAGAGTTCACTGATTAATTACATGGGCCAGCATTTCCCAAGATGTAGTATGCATTCCACTTGGGGAAGTTCAGATAATTAGATGAAATGTCTTTTATTTTAATAGTTTGTTATTTATTTATAAAATCCATCTATGAAAAACCCACAGCAAATATCATCCTCAGTGGGGAACAACTGAGAGCCTTTCCCTTAAGATCAGGAACACGTCAAGGATGCCCACTCTCACCACTACTGTCCAACATAGTACTAGAAGTGCTAGCAACAGCAATCAGACAACAAAAAGAAATAAAAGGTATTCAGATTGGCAAAGAAGAAGTCAAACTCTCTCTTTTCGCAGACGACATGATACTTTATGTGGAAAACCCAAAAGACTCCACCCCCAAATTACTAGAACTCATCCAGCAATTCAGTAATGTGGCAGGATACAAAATCAAGGCACAGAAATCAGTTGCTTTCTTATACACTAACAACGCAACTGTAGAAAGAGAAATTAGAGAAACTATTCCATTTACAATAGCACCAAAAACCATAAGATACCTCAGAATAAACCTAACCAAAGAAATAAAGAATCTATACTCTAGGAACTACAGAACACTCATGAAAGAAATTGAAGAAGACACAAAAAGATGGAAAAATATTCCATGCTCATGGATCAGAAGAATAAACATTGTTAAAATGTCTATACTACCCAGAGCAATCTATACCTTCAATGCCATCCCGATCAAAATTCCAATGACATTTTTCAAAGTGCTGGAACAAACAATCCTAAAATTTGTGTGGAATCAGAAAAGACCCCGAATCACCAAGGAAATGTTGAAAAAGAAAAACAGAGCTGAGGGCATCACGTTGCCCGATTTCAAGCTATATTACAAAGCAGTGATCACCAAGACAGCATGGTACTGGCACAAAAACAGACATACAGACCAATGGAACAGAATAGAGAACCCAGAAATGGACCCTCAACTCTATGGTCAAATAGTCTTCGACAAAGCAGGAAAAAAACATGCAATGGAATAAAGTCTCTTCAATAAATGGTGCTGGGAAAATTGGACAGCCACATGCAGAAGAATGAAACGCGACCATTCTCTAACACCATACACAAAGATAAACTCAAAATGGATGAAAGACCTCAATGTGAGACAGGAATCCATCAAAATCCTAGAGGAGAACATAGGCAGTAACCTCTTTGACATCGCCCACAGCAACATCTTTCAAGATACATCTCCAAAAGACTAGTGAAACAAAAGCAAAAATGAACTTTTGGGACTTCATCAAGATAAAAAGCTTCTGCACAGCAAAGGAAACAGTCAACAAAACAAAGAGGCAACCCACAAAATGGGAGAAGATATTTGCAAATGACACTACAGATAAAGGGCTGGTATCCAAGATCTATAAAGAACTTCTCAAACTCAACACCCCAAAAAACAGATAATCAAGTCAAAAAATGGACAGAAGATATGAAAAGACACTTCTCTGAAGAAGACATACAAATGGCTACTAGACACATGAAAAAATATTCATCATCATTAGCCATCAGGGAAATTCAAATCAAAACCACATTGAGATACCACCTTACACCAGTTAGAATGACAAAAATGGACAGGGAAAGAAACAACAAATGTTGGGGAGGATGTGGAGAAAGGGGAACCCTCTTACACTGTTGGTGGGAATGCAAGTTGGTACAGCCACTTTGGAAAACAATGTGGAGGTTCCTCAAAAATTTTAAAATAGAGCTACCTTATGACCCAGCAATTGCATTCCTGGGTATTTACCCCAAAGACACAGATGTAGTGAAAAGAAGGGCCATATGCACCCCAATGTTCATAGCAGCCATGTCCGCAATAGCCAAACTGTGGAAAAAGCCGAGATGCCCTTCAACAGATGAATGGATAAAGAAGATGTGGTCCATATATACAATGGAATATTACTGAGCCATCAGGAAGGATGAATACCCAACTTTTACATCAACATGGATGGGACTGGAGGAGATTATGCTAAGTGAAATAAGTCAAGCAGAGAAAGTCAATTATCATATGGTTTCACTTATTTGTGGAACATAAGGAATAGCATGGAGGACATTAGGAGAAGGAAGGGAAAAATGAAGGGGGCGGAAATCGGAGGGAGAGATGAACCATGAGAGACTATGGACTCTGAGAAACAAACTGAGGATTATAGAGGGGAGGGGGGTGGGGGGATGGGTTAGCCTGGTGATGGGTATTAAGGAGGGAATGTACTGCATGGAGCACTGGGTGTTATACAAAAACAATGGATCGTGGATCACCACATCAAAAACTAATGATGTATTGTATGGTGACTAACATAACATAATAAAATTTAAAAAATAGTTTGGTATTTATTTTAATGTGCCTTAGATGAAATATAATTTATTATAGCACAAGCCTGTGATTGGTTTTCTGTTTACAATGGTGATACAATATTTCCATTTGAAATACTTTTAGTAAAAATCCGACTCTTGATCTCAACTCAGGTCTTGATCTCAGAATGGTGAGTTCAAGCCCTGCATTTGGCTCCACAGTGGGCCTGGAGCCTACTTAAAAAAAAATGTTTGAAATACTTTCAGTAAAATAAGTTTATTTGAGGAAAAAATATTAAGTACATAATAATATAGAAGACGTTATTACAAGAATCTGGCAAAAGTCACAAATAGGGAATGTAAACAATTGGAAAGTTTGGAAAATACTCATTAAACGAGGGAATGAAATAGATTGACTTGTAGACAGGAGAGTTCAGAATACCAGAAAAGTGAAGGGAAAATGGTAGAACTCTTAAAGGATCCAGATTCCAGTTCTAACTGCCACTAAGCCTGTGTGACACTGGCCTCCCTCTGGATCTCCGCTTTCTTACCTAGAAAATGACTAATGCCTTGCTCAGCTTTCCTATTTAGTGGTTCTGTTTCACTTATTATTAGATTATGAACAATTATAATAACAGCCAGCGCATTAAGGTTGGTTGTGAGCTGGATGGTTTCCATAATTCATCATTTTAAATTTCCATAGTAGTCATGAGAGGTAGGTGTTATGATGCCCATTCCATATACAAGGAGATGAAGGCCGGGAGATTTTAAATAACTTTCCCTAGGTTGCACACAACCTGATGGGAATGACCTTAGATCTGACGCCAGAGCCTGTGTTTATTGCTCTTAGCTTTGCTGCGTCGCAATAGTTAATTCCTATTCACCCTTCAAAACTAAGCTAAAGATCATCTATTCAAAGAAGTCCCTCTCTTTCCATCTTAGCTAGTGTCCCTCATCCGTGTTCTCTTGCTGTTCTATGTATGCTGTTTTTGGTTTTGTTTTTAAAGATTTTATTTATTTATTTGACAGAGAGAGACAGTGAGAGAGGGAACACAAGCAGGCAGAGTAGGAGAGGGAGAAGCAGGCTCCCCGCTGAGCAGAGAGCCCGATGCGGGGCTCGATCCCAGGACCCTGGGATCATGACCTGAGCCGAAGGCAGACGCTTAGCGACTGAGCCACCCAGGTGCCCCTGATGACCTGAGCCGAAGGCAGACGCTTAACGACTGAGCCACCCAGGTGCCCCTGTTTTTGTTTTTTACTTTGTATCCCCAACACCCTGCATTGTTTTGGGTAGAATAAAGAGTCAACAAATGGCCAAAAGAGGAGAAGTATAAGGGAGAGGAAAAAGGGGAAGCCAGGAGAGGGAGGGGATTGGAAAAGAAAATATATTGCTATCTTATTTTATTACATATGAAAGAAGTAGAATTAAGAGATAAGAGAACAAGGAGATTAAGTATATGATCTTCTATATCCAAACCACCCAGCTGTGCCACTTACTAGGTGGGTGATTTATGGCAAAGGGTCAATGCCTGTCCTTCAGTTTCTTTTTTTTTTTTTTAAAGATTTATTTATTTGACAGAGAGAGACACAGCGAGAGAGAGAACACAAGCAAGGGGAGTGGGAGAGGGAGAAGCAGGCTTCCCGCCAAGCAGGGAGCCCCGATGCGGGACTCGATCCCGGGACTCCAGGATCATGACCTGAGCCGAAGGCAGACGCTTAACCGACTGAGCCACCCAGGCGCCCCTGTCCTTCAGTTTCTTCATCTATAAAACAAGGATATCAATACTTACTTACCTTAAAGGATGTTGCAGAGACTAAATGAATTATATATAAAATGCTTAGAAGTGTGCCTGGGGTATGGTAAGCAGGTGCTCAATAAACATTTGTTATTATTATGATTATTTTTGTGAAATGAATAAAAGGGGAGAAACCCTACCATTATAAAGTGAAAAAAATCCCAAGACACTATTACATACCTATAAAACCTCTTCATTTTCCCAATTCTACTTGTTGACCAGTGCAGATTCATTCCATGGCAGTTACAAATGAAAATTATAGCCATGGTGCGCACAATGTAATATCCTTATCTTTCCGCTTCTATGGCAGTAGAATTAGTACTCCACCTCTACTCTCAGAACATTTGGAAATATCAATATTAAAATTACCACACTGTGAAAAAAAGAATTACCACACTGTGTTATATTCTAATTCAGATTTACTTGTTATCTCTTGCCCTCAATCAGACTGAGTTTCTTGGGGGAAAGGACTCTTGTTTGATTCTTCTCTCTGTCACCAATTCTCAGTGAAGATGTTGGCAATAAATGTTCATTACATGTTTGCCAAATGAATACTGTAGAAAAGATATATACATGTGAACAATAAAATTAAAAATATTATGTGATATTTACCATACAAGAAGCTCAAATTAAGTGTGATTATAGCTTGGAAGGGAGAGATCACTTCTAGGTAGGAAGAGGAAGTAGAACAGAATGGTGAAATCTGAACTTTAGAGACAGACGGCCTTGGTTTTGATCACTAATGAGCTTATGTGATCTTGGGATATAACCTAATCTCTTTAAACCAATAATGTCCTTATCAGTGAAGTATGGATAATATTAGTTGGACAGACTAAATGGGATAATGTATGTATATATCAGGTACCTATTATGTGTTTGTAAAGTGGCTAATATATCATCATCATCATCATCATCATCATCATCATAATCATCATCAACAAAGGCTTTGTGATGGAGGCACTCACTACCTGGATGGGCAGACACAAGGAAAGGGCACTGAACAGCCAGGAGGTGTGAATAAAGGTACTGTGGGTGTCAGAGAGAGCCAAGGGCAAACAGGGAAGACAAATGGCACTGTTTAATTAGAATATTGGATATTTTCAGGAAAGTAATGGGAGGGAAGATTGGAAAGTTGGCTTTAAAGGCCAGGCTGAGAAATTTAGTCTTTGGACTGCAAGTATTACTGAGACTATACAGTATTCTACACATGGTAATGACCAGTTCAGAGTCAGCCATAAGGGGAATGTTCTAGCTGTTTGTGCAGGACACTCTGGGGATGGTGAGGGAAAAGGGAAGCAGATAAACCACCTAGGAATCTTTTCCAGTATTTCCAATGAGAAGTTGAGGTCCCTCTCTGGGCTGGTAGCATGGGGAAGGATAAGAAGGAATGAACATGTGGGACACTGGGAAGAAGAAACTCATAGAACTGTGTCCATCTGGATGTGAGAAGCAGTGAGGAGGCAGAGGCCAAGACAACTGTGAAGGTTTCCAACTAGATGACCAGGAGCATGGCGCTACTGTTCTAACAGAAAGAAACCACAGAGGAGAGTGGCCTTAGGGGACAGATAGATTTGCTTTTTGCTATGCTAAGTTGGAGGTGCAGTGGGATATTCTGTAATGAATGATATCCAAGAGACTCTTGAAAACGTGAGCTTAGAACTCAGACTGATATTTATTTAGAAGATATCTGCACAGAGGTAATAACTAAAGGTATACAGGGGATCAACCATCTAGGAAGGGTGGGAGTATACAGAGAAAAGATCAGGGAGTCATCCTTGGGAAATACCTCCCACATCGAGGGAAGTGAAAGAGAAGCCTGTGAGGAAGGATGAGGAAGAGGGAGAGAGGTGAAGAACATATCCCCACAGATGCCAAGAGCCAGAGCAGGCTTCAAGAGGGGTGGAAGTGCTGGGAGGGGTCATGAGTGAGTCTCAGAGAGAGAGAGAACTGCGGAGGGGCCACTGGACTTGGCCTCTAGGTATTGCTGATGAGAGAACAATATGTGGAAAGAAAAACTAGACTGCAGGTGTGAAGGAAGGAAGAAGGGGTGTGGGGGGAAAGGAGGTCAACTGAGTACAGTAGGAGTTCAAGAAGTTGGGAAAAGAAAGGATAGAGATGTGATGGCGGCTCAAGGTGGGAGCAGAATTGTTCTTCCCCAGATGAACGACCACTCACAGTTCATCCGGAGATGCCTGTTTGGCTATACAGTAAGAAGTAGAAAGAAACATTGGTGGAGGAGGCCAGAGGAGGACATTTGCAACAAACTAGATTGAAAGGCAGGTTGCCGCTGTTCTAAAGCCATAGACCATGTTATCACTAGGAGTCCAGCAGCATCTGCTTTAGCAGAGACAGAACTCATTTATCACGCATCCACAGACCGTGAGAGAGGGAAACCAGAAACTCTCCCTCTCCCCTTAGGAAAACAAAGTTTGATCCGCTCTTTGAAAAGAACTCAAAAGCTTTGGAAAAGTATTTTAGCAAGGAAGGAACACTAAGAAAAATAAGTGCACGATATCTTCCCTTTCTTGACTTTTGTGCCCAAATGCACTCCAGGAAAATGCCTTGGTGCATCATTAGACCACTCCAACAGTACCTATGAACACCGCCCAAGTTTAGGACCTCCTATCCGCACAGGGCTTTTCATTCTACAAAAAGCTCTCATGATCGCTTTCATTCTCGCAGAATCCCTGTGAGGTTTTACTTTTCCTGTTTTACGAGTGAAGAAGCCCAGGATTAGAAAGAACTGAGCGATTTCGCCCCAAATTACACAGCCGGGAAATGGTACAGCTACATACCCTTTGCTCTTTTTCGTACACATTCTCAAATATCAATCACATGGTCCTCACAGTATGATGCTCTAGGTATGGCATGACAAACCACAGTGTAGCAGGACTCTGATCTCCCCCTGGTGTGGGGGCTCTATAATTATCAGTATAGCCTAAAACTACATTAGCTTTGGAGCACTTGTGTCAGATCATGTTTTTGATGGGATAAAAGTATCCTGTGTGCCCTGCTCACCCCCATCATAAGAGCCCTAGGGCAGAAGCTCTTAGCCATGTTTCCTTCCCTCCCACACCTGCCTGGTTCATTCAGCCCTCTGAAATGCATGAACAAGCCCTCAATATTTAAACTTGCTCCAGACGGGTCAGGAGGTAGAAAAGCCATTCTCTCCCTCAATAACTGGTTTGGTCTTGTAGGAAGAAAACCAGACTGGGAGGCTGAAGGCCCAGGTTCCAGATTTACTCTAGCTCTGTGACCCGAAATCACTCGATACTCAGCACCAGTATCTTGATCTGAAAAATGGTAATAGTTATTTTATGTCTGCTGCAAGGATCCAGTGAAAGACTTGTGAAAGTAGGGAGTGCCCTGTGCTGGGTTTAATTTTCTGCTGTGGTTGGCTTGAAATTCTTTTTTTTAAGAGTTTATTTTTATTTTTTTTGAGAGAGTGCATGAGCAAGAGGAGGGGCAGAGGGACAAGCAGACTCCCTGCTGAGTGTGGAGCCTGACATGGGGCTCAATCCCAGGACCCTCAGATCATGACCTAAGCTGAAGTCAGACGCTTAACTGACTGAGCCACCCTGGTGCCCCTTGACTTGAAATTCTTAATTTTTGTAGGAGGAGCTGTGCATCTTCATTGTGCACTGGGCCCTGCAAATCATGTAGCTTCGTCCTGCCTATATGACCTCTCTGGGCTCCAATCTATAATTAATTGAATTGTTAGGAAATAGACAACCCTCAATCCTTCTTCTACTCTACCTATTAGTAAAATTTGACACAATTGATCACTCCCTTCTCCTTGAAACATCTTTTCCACGTGGCTTCTGGGACACTATACTTTTCTGGTTTTCCTCTGCTTCACTGGCTGTTCCTTTGTTGTTTCCTCCCTAATCCGTTAGCATGTCCCAAACTAAACTCCTCATCTTCTGCAAGCCTGCTCCTCCCAGCCTTCCTCATGTATTAATGGTAACTCCATCCTTCCAGTTGCTCAGACCAAAACCCTTGTCTTAGTCTTTGACTATCTCTCATTCCATATCCAACTTGGAAGCTACTCCAGAATCTGACACTTCACCACCACTCCCATCACAGTTCAAGGCTTAATCACAGCTCACTTGGATTATTGCAAGACCCTTCTAACTGGTCTCCCTGCTTCCGCCGCCTCCTCCTCCATTGCTGAGTCTATTTTCCACACAGTATTCAGAATAATCCTTTAAATATATAAGTCAGATCATATCAGTCTTCTCTTCAAAACCATCCCATGACTATCCATCTCAATCAGAGTAGAAATCCCTACAGGATGCAACAAACTTACCCCTCTGAACCTATTTCCTACCACTGCAGGCCATTTGCCCATGTCTCTTTGCCTGGAATGCCCCCTCCCAGCTATCAGCCTGGCTGGCCCCTCCTTCAGTTCCGCTCAACTGTCACGCTATCCATCAAGCCTTCCTTGACCACCCTATTTAAATAGTAACCAGCATCGACCTTCCCCTCATTCCTTAGCTTATTGTTCCCTGCTCAGTTTTCTCCAAAACACTCATCACCATCTGATATATTTTTTAAAAATTTGCTTAATGTTTCTCTCTCCACATTAGACTATAGACTGTACGGGCAGGGGCTTTTGTCTTTTAGCTGCCATATCTCCAGCACATAGGACGGTGCAGTGAAGGACAGTAGGCAGAGTTCTAGAACAGACAATGGGATTACTATTATTAAGTCACAGCCAGGTCAGGTCCTCTGAGTGTACAAAGTACTTTCACAGGCTGCATGCCCCGCATATAGGAGTGTGGGCATTTATGGGGGGCTCCTGTGACAGCCTCTCACTAGATTACACTGTGGGGCTGGAAAGGTGAGTCAGGAGAGGTGACTACCCCCTAAGAGTTTGACGCTTAGAGAGAGGTTTCACATGTGTTTATATGCCAGTAACTCTAGAACCAGGCAGCATTTGTTAAAAAATATCCAGCCTTTAATGGCTAACATCTCACATTCTGGTAATGACTCCAGAGTTTTCTACAGAGAGAAGGAACAATGAACTATGGCTTTTGAACTTACTCTGTGGCTACTTCTGTCCCAGACAAGTTCCTGCTCTGGCCAGCTTATCACATCAAAGACACCTTGCTCAACTTCCAATCTAGTTTGCTCCAAAGTCCCTCCACTGGCCCCCTCCACCCAATATTGGCCCTACTACTGTTAACTTGAGACCCCGCCCTCTCATAGTCCCTCCACATTCTGCTTCTAGATAAAGGGAACATGAGGCAGGAGTGGAATCAACTTAGGAAGCCTGCAGCAGGCTAAAGAATCTATTATTTCCTTACAATAAAGATGTGTATGTCTATCTTGAGCATATGGTGCCCAGAATTCAGGGACTACATCTGTTGGTCTTTGCGTCCTGACAGTCTTGGTCAACATTTGGCACAGTACGTGCCATTCCCTAAGGTTTGCCGAATCATTGAACTGAATGTAATTAGCCCTGAGTAAGGATCATTCTAATTAAGAAGTACTTCTGCACATGGAGCACTGGGTGTTATACGCAAACAATGAATCATGGAACACTACATCAAAAATTAATGATGTAATGTATGGTGATTAACATAAAAAAAAAAGTACTTCTGCATCTTCTGTAAGGTACCCCAGAGATATTTTATGAGGTTATTTTATTGAGCTATCATAAGAAACAACCAGTACGAATTAAAACATCAAATAAAGGGACCAATATTTGAAATACCAGTTTTTTGTTTTTGTTTTTTTTTTGAGAGAGAGAGAATGAGAGACAGAGAGCATGAGAGGGAGGAGGGTCAGAGGGAGAAGCAGACTCCCCACTGAGCAGGGAGCCCGATGCGGGACTCAATCCTGGGACTCCAGGATCACGACCTGAGCCGAAGGCAGTCACTTAACCAACTGAGCCACCCAGACGCCCTGAAATACCAGTTTAAATGATAAACACTACTACTTAAAATTTTTTTTTTAATTTTTTATTCAGTTAGCCAACATATTACTTTAAAATTTTTGAATTTATATTTGATTTCTTTAAACCCTATATCTGAAAATCCAGAAATTGTCAAGAGGCAAATTGCAAATTACACCTTCCATTCCCTCCAGGACTCCTTTGAAGAGAGAGTCTCTGAGGTTATGAGTTTTTAGATCTTTTCTTATGGGAAAGACTGGAGAACTGAGAAACTTAAAGCTAAAGCATTAGGATCTGGTGACTGAAAATCACATTAAGTCTGGGTGCTGGGTATATGGGTGTTTGTTATGTAATTCTCAATATTTTCCAGTGTTTGAAAAACTTGCTTCTCTCATCCATTCATACTACACATACATTTTCATACCCAGGCAAGATCAAGCCTGAAGAGATAACCTGTCTTATAATCAGTAAGAGGTGCTGTTGGCAATAAGTAAGAAAATTTGGGGCAGGTAAATCATACCTCTCCTTGGCTCTCAGTTTATCTCTATATAAAATGCGGGGAGGGAACTAGATGGTTTTGGGGGCCCTTCTACTTCTAATGCCTTACTAGTCTAGAGAAGTAGGGGGCACCTAGTCACATTTTAAAGGTTTTCTCTTTATAAAGGATTCTTTTCAGATTTCCTGCATTTCTTTAGTGCATTTAAAACTATGACTTGGGGGATGCCTGGGTGGCTCAGTCAGTTGACTGTCTGATTTTGACTCCAGTCGAAGATCTCAGGGTCCTGGGATCGAGTCCCGCATCGGGCTCCCTGCTCAGCAGGGAGTCTGCTTCTCCCTCTAACCCTCAGCCCACTTGTGCTCTCTCTCTCTCTCAAATAAATAAATAAATAATAAAGTCTAAAAAAGAAAACCCCATGACTTGGTTTACCAAAATCTGGTTACTATATTTTTATTATTAATAAAAGCAGCTAATACTTGTTAAGCAAGTTCAATATGCCAGCCACATATAAAATGTTTTATACAGATTATTTGATTTAATCTGCCCAATCCAATAACACCAGGAGATCGATACCGATATTGTCCCCATGTGTAGATAGGTCAATTGGCCCCCCTAGGCTATCTAACCTGCCTAAGCAACACTGGAGTTCAAACTCTCTTCAATGCAATCTATGACTCTAGAATACTGTTAATCCTGCATTTCTCACAGACGGGCTGCTCAGATCAAGGTGTGTTCAGTGGTCCTTCCCTACTTGAACAGTCATGGTCCTCTGTGCCTCCCTGCCTTCTCAAGTGGGGTGACCAACTGGAAATGGGGTAATTCCTCTGGTTTCAACTTAATTTCTGTGGCATAACATGGTCATATTTTCATTAAGAAATTCTTTCTGATCTTTCCTGGACAAGTAACAGTGGATTTCACTAGTTATTTTGAGTCATTGGACAATGATCAGGTGAGCAGAAAACGGTTCAGATTTGCTTTGAATTCCTAATTTAGTTCTTTGGGTCTATCATCTAAATATCACAGCATCTACAGCAAGACTTTTCATTATTTTGCAACAGATCAAGGTAAAAAGAATGCCATATGCAGGAAAATCATGTAAGATTAATTTCACATCTTCATAATGTTCACATTCATTATTTTCACTTTTTCACAAGAACTGTGTGAGGTGGGCAAGTCAGGAATTATTTACCCACCTTGCAAATGAGGAAAGAGTCACAGAAAGGGGAGGTGACTTATTCTAGGACATGGACCGGTTAGGTCCTAGACCTAGGGTTCTTTCTACACTATGTCACTTCCATATGGAAAAAGGGCCATCAGACTCAGGTACTTTTTGGCAGACAGAAATAAATGGCTGTTCTACCAGAGGCTATGCCATGCCAGGCTGTGGCCATGGGGCTCCCTCTATAACTAGCAACTATGCTACAGGATGAGGATAGTAGGACCAATCATGCCCCCTACTCATACCTGTGCAGTGTGATAAAGAAAGTAGAAGTAGCCAACAGCTGTGGTCCAACCAGATAAAACTTTTAGGCGGGAAGTTAAGTGACAAGTAAATTTGTGTGCCTGTGTGTCTGTGTGTGTTTAACTGTTAGGTGCTTTTGGTATTTTTAAAAAGGTTACTTGTGGAAGTCAGACCAAATAGCAGGAAGGTATTACAGCAAGATGGATTTGGGAAAGGACCAATCCCACCTGAAACTCCATCAGACACCTAATCCTCATCAAGAAGAGAACCATGTTCCAGGTAATGAAAGAGATCTTGAGAGGTCTCTAGTGGCCACTCAGATGTCTTAGTGACTGTTGGGAAGAACTGAGGCTGTGATTATTTTCCTAATTTTTATGAATCTGGCTCCAAAAAAGGACATAATTGAGTATGTTCACATAACCTTAGATGGGAAGGATTGGGGTTGTATACCTTCTGAGGTGACTTCTAGTGCATTGATTCTAGTAAGCCAGAGAAACACAAGGAGATAGCAAGTAAATTATTAATAATATATTCAAGTGAAAGAAAATGAAAATACCCAGTATTGGCTGGTTGTGGTAAAACAAGTACACACTTATACTTCTATGGTAATGTAAATTTGGTATGATTTTTGGAAAGAGATCTGGTCTACCTATTACCACATCTGTAATAGTCGCTTACTCATCTGACTCACTAATCTTAGTTTTGAGTCTGTCCTAAAGTGGCATTTCTCAAAACGTTTTTTGCAGAACCCTAGGCCTTGAGACAGTTTTTAAAACTTTTTTGTGCCATGGATCCCTTTGGCATTCTGATGAACCTTTAGACCCCTTTTTAAAATAAATATTTTAAATACATAAAATTGATAGGATTCCAAAGGAAACAACTGTATAATACAGTTATCAAAATGAAAAATTGTGATACAACAATATATATGCTTATTTACGGATGTATTAAATAACAAGATTATATTAAGGTGGGTCTAAAACCATTGTATCAAATCAAATATATTATCTCAAATAAATTATATTTTAAGGTATCTGAAACAACTGTATTGTAATATGAAAAAAATCTGCTTTTGGTGACAAAGTCACTTACTGCACAAAAATTGCTGTGGTTTGTCACCTACATTCATAATTGAAGGAAATTTAATTAGACATAGGTAAAAATAAAGGTATAATATTCTTCTTCCATCTAAGTTCACCATAAGAACTTCTGTCCTAAGAACAAAAGGTGCTGTGGTCCAAGGGCATGCTCTGGCTCTTGGGGATCTCAGTGCAAGTTTGTAATCACTTTGCAGGCTCTAAGAAGACCCATTAACTTTTCACAAAAAAACAAAAAGTCAACAGAACCTTTTTTTTGATAACTTTCCAAAGAACTTGGAGAAACATCATCCTAAGGAAAAAAATTCAAAAGGAAAAAAGCTGTATGCATGAATATTCTTATAATTTGATCTACAATGGCAAAAAAAAAAAAAACACAACCCTTAAAATTGGCAACAACCAATACAAGTGGAATGACTGGGCAAACAGGAATACATCAACTTGATTAAAGTTATAAGGACTATCTCATAGAAAATATATCTGACATAATGTTAGATTAATAATGATATATAGTATGCTATCATTACAAATTTGTGTAATATGTGGGCTAGATGGGTATGAGAAATAAAATGAAAATGGGTTATAATGTTAAGGATGGCAGAACATGGCTAATTTTTTTCTTTTATGTTACTATAATATGTAAAATTATTTTGAAGAAATCAATGGGTTGATAGTACACTTATGTACTGACCCTTTCGTTTAAAAATGTCTACTGAGTGTTTGTTGCTAGGCATTCTTTGGAGGTGCAAGGATAAATAAGATATGGTCCCTGTCCCCCCAAAGCTAGGAACAAAACAGACACCTAGTATAGGGGTTCTACCACTCTGCCATAGGACTCTTGCTGATGAATGCCACAATTTATCACGCATCCTCTAACTTCCATTTTGATCCTACAGAAGTCATTGGAACTTGGAATTTGCGAAACAGAGAGCAACTCAGAAAAAGAAAAGCTGAAGCACAAGAGAAGCAAAATTTGCAATGGCATTTTGGGTATAGTATCATTGCAAGGGAAAAGGAACTGATATTTGTCAAGTATATGCTGTGGGTCAAGTAGTGCTGAGTGCTTTTACATACTATGTTTATCTTTCCAACAATCCCATAAATTGGAAGCTGTTATCCCTATTTTACAAAAAAAAAAAAAAAAAAGGAACCAAGTCTTCAAAGGTTAAATCTCTTGCCTAAAGTACGTAGCTAGTAAAGGGGTTGGAACAGAATTTTATTCCTGTTCTTTTTATTTTTTTTAAAAGATTTTATTTACTTATTTGTCAGAGAGAGAGAGAGAGCACAAGCAGGGGGAGTGGCAGGCAGAGGGAGAAGCAGGCTCCCTGTTGAGCAAGGAGCCCGATGCGGGACTCGATCCCAGAACCCTGGGATCATGACCTGAGCTGAAGGCAAATGCTTAACTGACTGAGCCACCTAGGCATCCCTATTCCTGTTCTTTTTAAATAAAAGCCCCAGGCAGTTGAATTATATTGTAGAGAGGTCTGGTGTTCTATTACTCTGGTGATATAAACATAGAAGCATCTTTTTGGGAGCAGGAGATAACTTTGAGGAGAACTTCAAGTTAGTTTTCCACGCTTTCAATTAGTAAAATCCTAATTGAATGAGTGCGTTAACTCTCCATGGAGTAAACCATGGAAATAAGTGATGGAAGAGTTTAGGAGTTTTTAAATCTCCAAGCAAAGTCACCTGTATGTAATCTCAGGGAGGGGAGTACAAGACCATGATTATAAATGAGGCAGCTTCTAAGTGCATCCATTTAGAATAGGAGTATGAAAACAGAGGTACTTGGAGATGCTTGGAGATAGAAATAGGGAGTCCAAGGAGCCAACGTGCAACACCCATCTAAGCCAGAGTATCTCAACCTGGGCACTATTGATGCTGTGGGCAGGATAATTCTTTGTGTGGGAGGCTGTTCTGTGCATTGTAGGTGTTTAGCAGCATCTCTGGCAGCTAGAAAGTAATAGCACTCCCCCACCCACATTGTGACAATCAAAAATGTTTCCAGACATTGTCAAATGTCTCCTGGCATGGGACATGGGGAGGGGGGTGATGAAGGGGCAAAATTGCCCCCAGTTGAGAACCACTCATCTAAACACTCTTGTATTATTATTATTGTTGTTGTTGTTGTTAAATTAGCAGTTAGATTTGCATTTCTTCATTGCTGCAAAAATGTTTCTTTCGATGGCAAAGATAAAATAGGTATACATATTTCCAGGCATCGTTTAAAAAAAAGTACAACCTAGAAGTTTTAGCACTTTTCTGGAGAAAGGGCACCTATCACCCCAGTGGACTGAGTTACCAGCTATTCTGCTCCAGCACCAATCAGCTCACATGTGATTGGTAAATAGGAGAATGATGTCAGTATAATATAGAAGTTGTATTGGTTCGAGATTTTTCCTAGTCAAAAGGGAATGCAATTAAAACCTTTGGTGGGAAAGGGAAAAGCCTTCAGCTTGGCTGCTGCATAAGCAGGGTCCTTTTCAGCCTGTCTCCAAGGCTCCTTCCCCAGAGGACAGGACTGGCCCTGCACAGCTCTCCACATGTAGGTTGCACTTGCCCAAGCCCTGTGCCCAGCCCAAGGGCAGCCCTGCTGGCTCAGAGCACCACCAGCTTTTGCATGATCTCAGCAGCTGAAAGCCTGCATTTACACAGTTGTTTTGTGTATTTTTGCAATGCCCCAGGCAGCCTCCAGCCAGGGTAAGCTGCCTGTCTGTACTACTCAATTTATCTCCCGGGTACCCATTATTGTTTTTGTTAGTGTTAAAAAGTTGCACAGGGGGTGCCTCCATGGCTCAGTCGGTTAAGCCCCCAACTTCTGATCTGGCTCAGGTCTTGATCTCAGGGTTGAGGGTTCAAGCCCTGCATTGGGCCTACTTAATAAAAAAAAAGTTGCACAGGATTTGAGTCATTTGCCTTAACTCTATTTTTCCCCACAAGCACTGTACTTTTAGTGTATGATTTTGAAGAAAGGTTTTCCAGGAATTACGTTATATTATGTTATAGCAGAAACTTCTATACTCGAGTCCTGTGGCGGGTGACTCTATTGAAGAATATCCTATTAGCTCCCCTAATTCCATACTCTCCAAGCAATGTTCTGATCATTACTTGGCTTCTCAAATACTTGCTACAGAGAAAGAATTACATTCATCTGTTAGTCCAAACATCCTGCGCTATGTGACTCTGCTTTTCTCACTGTTCACTTAAAAATTGGTCTTTAGGTTTAATATTAGTCTCTCTGAGCTGGTTGATGAGTTCTATCCCTGATAAATGGAGTCAGTCTCAGTGTGCTGATAGAATTGGATTTCTGAGCTTGCTGGGTTGGGGCGGGGGCAAGGCTGAAAAAGTCACTGAAGTAGATGACACCTTGGTGAGCCTCTTGGCAGCTGGCTGGCCATGCTCTTGTGACACATCTCTATAATACTGAGGGCTGTTCTTACTACAACATACCACACAGTGAAACCTTATTGGTTCCAGAGAGAAGCAGGGGAGTGTAATGGCTGAGAGCCCTGGCTGTTAAAGCCAGAATGACTAGATTTGAAGCGTGGCTCCCCCACTTCTAGCCAATTGGCCTTGAACAAGAAAGTGCCTCGGTTTTGTCATCTGCAAAATGGAGATAATAATAGTATCTGCCTCATAAGTGGATGATGTGAAGATTATACGAGATAACAGAATAAGTAAATTGCTCAAAACAGTGCCTGGCTCATAGGAAGCCCTGTGCTTCCTGTATTGATATGAATACTAATTTATAGTTGAATAATTCATTCATCCAAGTTATTATATGCAATTCTTTTTTTTTTAAGATTTATTTATTTATTAGAGAGAGTGAGAATGAGAGAGAGAGAGTACATGAGAGGGGGGAGGGTTAGAGGGAGAAGCAGGCTCCTCGCTGAGCTGGGAGCCTGATGCGTGACTCGATCCAGGGACTCCAGGATCATGACCTGAGCCGAAGGCAGTCGCTTAACCAACTGAGCCACCCAGGCGCCCCTGCAATTCTTTTTTTTAAATTAATTTATTTACTTTTAGAGAGAGAGTGCATGAGTGGAGGGAACAGGTGAGGGGAAGCAGACTCCCTGCTGAGCAGGGAACTCAACATGGGGCTCAATCTCAGGACCCTGAGATTATGACCTGAGCCAAAACCAAGCACTGGATACTTAACCCACTGAGCTACCCAGGCGCCCTTATTATATGCAATTCTTTCAACAACCACCTGAAGTTGGACAGATACCATTTACTCCATTTTACCTATGAAGAAACCACGGCACAGAGAGTTTAAATGACTTGTCCATGATCACATAGCTGATCAGTGACAGAGTCTGGATTAAATTTTAGGCCACATAGATATATTTGCATCTTTTGAAAAACTACCATGAAGAACATGGAACATAACTCAGAATCCCTCAGATAGAGATCTACCTAACAAATTATTTAGGATTTAATATCTAGGATGAAGTAAGTGTTTCCCGAAAAAGTCACATACACCATCTTTTAAAAATCTGACAACAAAGACTTTATAAATTATCTTGTGTCCTTTGTTACTTGGAATGAAACTCTAAAATGCTGAAGTGTCAGCCTATCATTTTTACACAACATTTTCTTCTATATTATTTTAATACTTATTTTTGACTGTCTTATTACATATGTAACTTTTTAAATTGATTTCAAACTGGTTTTTGTGAGGCAACCTTTAAAAAAAATTTAACTATGGAAATCTTCAAACATAAACAAAAGTAGAATAGGGTACCCATTTAAGTGTGAAAGGAATTACGAGCACTGCAGAAACATAAGAGCACTGGTTTTATCTAGTTTGCTAAAAGAAATACGAATATTTACTATAAGAATATTCCCCCAGAAGTAATGAGAGTCTGAGGCAGGCTGTGTTCCTCACCTAAAAGCATGACCCTCATCATAAATCCTGAGCAAGGAGAGCATTTCAGCCTGTGATCTCTAAGAAAAGGTTCCACAGAGCAGGTAGCCTGGAACAGAATTTCAATAGGTTTAGAAAAATGATGAAATGTTTATTTATAGTACCTCTTCCTCCCCCAAGCCCCCAGCCCATCTGCATTAGCCATCTGTATTTGGTTATGGTGGCAGTACCTAACAACTTGTCATTGGCCGCAGTTTCCATGCGTATCCTTTTATCTTTTAGATCCTTCATCTAGCTATTAATTTGGAGTAGGTATAATATGGCCACTCATGCCTTTCCACCAGGCTTCTTTACTTCCAGAAATGGTTTTGCAGGTTTTGACCCAGCTTACAGTACATCTCATTTGACATGTATCGTGGCTATTTAGGATTCTGTACACAGGATGCTGAATTAGATAAGCAATTAGATATACATCTTCTGTCTACAGGCTGCACAGACAAGGAGCTGTGCCTGGATTGCAGATCTAGAAACACAATTGTATCCGTTTGCCCAAGGCATAGTGGGACTAACTCACACAGACTAGACCCAAAGAGATTACTGTATAAACCAGCATGCCAATCTATTCTTTTATAACATGAGTTATACGTTTCCCATAACCAATCTTTAAGTGTATGCTCTCAAACACACACATGCGCTCTACACTCACCAAGAAGATTCTGTGTGAGCCAGGTGTCAGAGATAAAAAGTCCCCGAGGGACATTTCATCTCCTGACAATGGAGAACATCTAGCACTACTCCTTCATTTTACAAACAAGGAGGTGGAGGCCTAGAGAGATTAAGCGATTTGTTCATGGTCTTGCAACACGGCAGGCAGCAGGAGACCTGGGGCTGTTACCGCAAAGCATTTCTTCCAATCCTGTAGCCCCGTTGCTGACACTAATTCTGATCTTCCACAGAGAGAAAAAATACAAGCGGCGAAGGACAGGAAAAGGAAATAAAAGAGGCAGAAAGAGACAACAAAATACAGAACTGAAGGAGGACCCTCAGTCACAATTTAAAAAGGACATGATGGAGAAAGCACTGGCACCTATGGAGAAAGAAACTGAACCGCCTAGGAGTATAACTGAAGTGCTGTCTCTGGTAGCCTCTCCCAAAAAAGTTGTGCTTGAGAGACAATTTTCTGCAGTGGATCAAGAAAGCATTATACATCAGGAAAATTCTTCTGAGTTACAAGAAACAGTGGTACAAAACCATCCTTCTGAAACATGCCAAGATGTGGCTGAACCTGAAGCCCTCTCTCCTAAAATATGCCAAGAAATGGCTGTACGTCAAGGCCATCCTTCTAAAACGTGTCCAGATATGGCTGAACCTGAAGCCCTCTCTCTCACAATGTGCCAAGGAACAGCTGTATTTCAAAACCATCCTTCCGGATTGTGCCTTGATACGGCTGAACCTGAAGCCCTCTTTCCTAAAATGTGCCAAGAAACAGCTGTAGTCCAAGTCCTTCCTTCTAAAACACCTGAAGACATGGCTGACCTGAAAGGATGCTCTCTTGAAGCATTCCCCAAACCAGGTGTGCCTAAAGGGTATGCTCTTGAAACATACCAAAAAAGAGCTGAGCCTGAGGAATACAATTCTGAACCAGATCAAGGAATGGCTGAGGTTGAAAGCTTCTTTCCTAAGACAGAAGAAATAGTTGTGCCTAAAGACCTTTCTACAAAAACACACCAAGAAACAGTTGAACCTGAACACTTCTCTTATGAAACATATAAAGAAATTGCTGTGCCTAAAGCATCCTCTCATAACACAGTCCAAGAAATGCCTGCTCCTGAGGAATATCCACCTGAAATATGTCAAGAAACACCTGGGCCTGAGGACTGTTCACCTGAAATATACCAAGAAACACCTGGGCCTGAGGACTGTTCACCTGAAATATACCAAGAAACACCTGGGCCTGAGGACTGTTCACCTGAAATATACCAAGAAACACCTGGGCCTGAGGATTGTTCACCTGAAATATACCAAGAAACACCTGGGCCTGAAGATCTTTCTACTAAGGCATATAAAAATAAGGATCTGCCTGAAGAATGCTTCCCAGAACCATACCAAGAAACAGGTGGGCCCCAAGCACACCAGGAGGATGCTAAGGATGTTTATACTTTTCCTCGAGGTAGGGTGTTTTATTGGGATAAGTCAGTGACACTGCCACTTAATGGGGTTTTGTTCCCCATTTATAATTAGAGCACTAACATAGATACATCTCCCTCAGAGTGGTGATTTATAGCCTCCTCTAACAATCGTAGAGTATCTCCCGTTATCGCAAAGGATATCATTAATGTCATTAGCTAGTTTCAAGTAAAAAATGTTTTTCCCCCAACCAATGTCTGTTTGGCACATTTATGAAGAATTAAAAGAAAATAATTGAAAATATAAGTGTGTATAGTAGGTATTTGACATACTTTCCGTTCTGGGAAGCTTTAGCCAGTGAAGTGAAATGAACCCAACATAAGATGAATTATGTACAAAATATTTTAAAGAACAATCAAGTTTAAATTAACAAGAAAGCTTCAGGAATACAGTTTTTCTTGAGAATGAAAATTCCCCAGCAAACTAAAAGCAAGTAAGTTCAGGGTACAAGGTACCAAGGGAGTTATAAAGGTACAAAATATGATCCTGTTACCGAGGAACTCATTTTTGTAGGATTTATCAGGTTTGCCAAAACCCCTCTCTATTTCAATGTCTGTTCCTGAAAAGCTTTCTCCTAAGCATAACACTTTTAAGATAATGTGATCTTTCTTCAGTTTGACTTAAGCGAGAACCTCGATTCCCTTTGTACAATACCGTAGATAGTGTAAGGGCTGAATCTACCAGACCAGAGTTCTCCCCAGGGAATTGTTTTCTAAAGAAATCCCTCTGGTAGCTTATTTGTTCTTGTTCCTAAAAGATGAGTGCAACAAAAGCATGGGGTTAGTTGGGTTCCCACAGGTACAGGTTTTGAAGAAATACCTTGAAAAAATTAGAGTAAAAAGCAGACAGGTGAAGCATGGGCCTGCGCCGACAGGAGCCCCTGTGGGAGAAGCAGCTCTCATCCACACAGGGCACCGTTCTAAGAGGTTCATTCTTGCCAAGGTTAATGTGGGAAATTAATTCATGCTTTTCTTGTTTCGAGGTTTTGTCTGGCCAAACGAATGGAAATATGTACCCTTTTTACTGATTAGAAAATATTAATAATAATGAATTAGGAATGTTCATTATGATAAATGAGAGCAATATGTAAGTGAATATAGAGTAAGTCCACTCTAATACCATCTCCTATCTCTGATCCTCATCCGGAAGGTTGTTTTCCTTTGTTTTAACAAGTGAGACAGTAGAATACATCCTATTGTGTAACCTGCATTTTTTCACATACAATATATATCATGGCCATCTTAATGACATCTTTCATAACAGTTGTATGATATGGTGTTATATGTGCAATAATTTGTTCAACCAATCTTTGAAATGATGAACATTTATGGCTGCCAAGTTTTACTATTATAACAGTGTTCAATGAACATCATTGGAAGTAACATTTATTGGGCACTTTCTATGTGCCAGAAACTATTAAACCTTTTGTGTGAATTATTTTATTCAATGTTAAAAGCCCTAATAGAAAAACAATATTATCCCCATTTCATAGATAAGGAAACTGAGGCACTGGAAGCTTAAGTTTGTCTGATTATATTCTTTGGATAAATCCCTAGAAATTGAAATGCTGGGCCAAAGTGTACCCACATTTAATGTTTGGATACATTCAGTCAGACTAACCTCCACAAATATTGTAGCAACCCACACAAACCAAGAGCTTATATGTGTCTTTCCTCTAGGCCCTTGCCAATACTTCATATGATTACATTTAAAAAACTTTCCTGGGGCGCCTGGGTGGCTCCTTTGGTTAAATGTCTGACTTGATTTTGGCTCAGGTCATGATGTCAGGGTCCTAGGATCGAGTCCCACGTCAGGGTCTGCGCTCAGCAGGGAGCCTGCTTGAGGATTCTCTCTCCCTCTCCCTCTGCCGCTTCCCCCGCTCTTGCCCCCCCTTCTCTAAAATAAATAAATCTTTAAAAAAAATAAAAATAAAAAACCTTTTCCTATATGTTAGGTTAAAAAAAACCAAAACCAAACAACCGAATTGTTTCAATTTCCACTTTTTAAATGACTACTGCTACTAGGCATTAGTATTATCATGAATTTGAATTTCATGACTGTTATAAATTTGAATTTTTTCTTTTGAGACTTGCCTGTTCGAATTCCTGTTCCATTTTAAATTTGATTTTTTTGGATTGATTTTAAAAATCCCTATATAATAGTTATTAAGCTTTCACCTACATATAAGTTATAAATATTTTCCCTGTTGTTTTTGGTTTAACTATTTATAGTGGTTTTTGTCATCTACATGATAAGATTTTATTTATTTATTTATTTATTTAAAGATTTTATTTATTTTTTGACAGAAAGAGAGACAGCGAGAGAGGGAACACAGCACGGGGAGTGGGAGAGGGAGAAGCAGGCTTCCCGCTGAGCAAGGAACCCGATGTGGGGCTCGATCCCAGGACCCTGGGATCATGATCTGAGCCGAAGGCAGACGCTTAATGACTGAGACACCCAGGCGCCCCAATTTTTAATTTTTATTTATTCAAAACTATCATGATTTTAATATTTAGTTATTCAAACCAGTCATTCTTTTCCTTTATGGTTTCTGATCTGTGTTCTGCTTAGAAAGGCCTTTCTAATCCTAAGATTATAAAAAACATTTTATTGTTCCTACAACACTTATGGTATTTTAATATTTAAATCTTTAATTCATCTGAAATTTGCTTCTGTGCAAGGTATGAGGTAGAGCGTTTTTTTTCTCTAGGTAGTCGATTGTTTCAATACCATTTATTGAACCTATTTTCATATTTTATTTTACAGAAGTGAGAGAAAAACCCAAAGCAGAAGAACCAGAGACACCAGCAATTCCAAACGTTCCTCAAGAAATTCATCCAGAAAATGATGTCTTTAGTTATGTTTTGTTTTAACAATGCTCAACCATCAATAGTTGTCCAACAAAATACACATCTTAATATATTATGTGTGTAATTTTCTCAAAACACTGTAGATCTCTACAATACTCATTAATATTTTAAGGGTTTTTTTTCATGTATAGACTATATCTGGGAGAACGAAGGTGTTTTTTCAGGCTCTATTACGTAGATGATATCCTGCCAGTGTGTGCATGTGCGTGTGCGTGTGTGTGTGTGTATATGTATATGTATATTGGGGTGAGGATAGTGGTGGGGAGAGACAGAAATGGGAAAGGGATGGCTGAATAACTGATCCCCCCTTAAGAACAAACCTTTCTTTGGTTAATTCCTTTATTTTAATTTATTTTTTCCTTGGTTAATTCTTAAAAGTAGAGAAAGTATTGTCTGAACACTTAAAATCTGGGGAAGTGATAGTTTTCTTGTAAACTTTGTTCACTTATCAATGTAACAATAGCTTCAACATTTTATTCAGACTTGGTAGGCTTTTAAAGTTAATTTTAACAATTGTTCTGGGACTCCTTCAAAGATATTTTGAGGTGATGAGTGATGAATACAGTTTACTGGAGTGTTTGAATTCTGATTTTCTCTTTTTCCTTTTTAAATATTGTATTTGTGCAGAATGTATATTAAATCTTTATTACACGTTTCACCATTACCAGGGGTTTAATCTAGTCTTGTGAAGGGAATAAAACAGAATATAAATAATAGTAAATGCTAGTGTCATTTGAAGAGTAGATACAATAGAGGAAACACTCACTTTTTTTTTTTTTTTTTTTTTTTGCTGGAGTGACCTAAAAAAATTACATCTTCAAGGAGCCTTGAAAGATGGAAAAGATTTGTACTGTAGGTGAGGATTGTGGCTTTATTGTATTGTATGTGACACAGAGAAGGATGAATTCAGGACATATTCAAGAGAACTACATGCAAACTAGAGCTGATGCATGGTCCATGTGGAACAGCAGGCTAATAGGCTAAAAATCTCATATTATTAGAGTGGACAGAATTTTTCATACCTAAGAAGTATGTGTTAGATAATGTGGAACTAAGTAAGACTTTTGAACGATGCAGTTTTAGTATTTTAAGAATATCTATCTGGTGATAATGGTCAGGGTTAGCTGAAAATGAAAGAGACTGGGGGCAGGAATAGGAGTTATTCTGGGTGGGAAGATATCTGAAAACTGCAGTTTTCCATCTATTAGTACAGAAGACTCAAAGTCAAGGATATTTTTACAAGTAAAGGTTTAGTTCAGCAAGGACACAATTTTACAAGCTCTCCATATAGGTACAGAGGCACTGTGCTAGGTACTAGGCTAGACAGCGAAGAACAAGATAGAATCCCAGTTCTCACAAGCATTCACAGTGTAGAAAGAGGTTCTCAACCCTCAGGATCCATTAGAACCACTGGGGAAGATTTCAAAATTACAGCCATCCAGACACCTCCCCAGAGATTCTGATTTACCTGTCTAGGATGGCATCCAAGCATATACATATTAATTTTTTAAATTGCTTTTTTGTTTTAAATATTTTTGAGAAATAATTTTAGAAATTATAGAAAACTTTTAACGATAGTACAGAGGTTTATACCTCTCACCCTGTTTATCCTAATGTTAACATGTTCTGTAACCATGGTCCATTCATAAAAGCTTATGAAATTAAGACAGTGACATTACCATTATTTGGATTTCATTAGTTGTCTACTAATGCCATTTTTCTGCTTCAGGATCCAGTCTAGGATACAACATTGCATTTAGGGTATTTGAAAAGCTCCCCAGGTGATTCTAATGTGCAGCTACAGTTGAGGGCCACTGGTAGAGTGGGAGGTTACAATGCTTTTCCCTCCTGTTTGCACACACTCCCCCCACCAACATTACATTTTTTTCCCTCCCGGGATATATTTATCATACAGGGATTACTCACACCCCATTATATTAGTCCAGTGACATACTGAGGGCAGCATTACCATATAATAGTCATTTACATCTGGATGGCACTTCAGAATTTATATTTTCATATACACTTATTTGATTTGCACAGGAGTCTGTGAAATGGGTGGGTCAGTGATTATCATTCCAGTTTTATAGATGAGGGAATAGCCTCAGAGAGGCTGGGTACTCACCTAAAGTCACATCTAACTTCTTCAGTGCTTTTCATGCTGGGTCTAATCTTAAGAAATCTTGTCTCAATTCACCTGCCAGAGTGGGTCAACATTAGAGGAAAAAGAGTAAATGGAAGTTTCATGTTCGAAGAGAATTGCATTAAGATGAACCATAAGACACTTGCATATGTACAATGCATAGAGGCATAAAGGTGAAAGAGATGGGGAAGTAGATGGAATGAGGCATATAGTACATTAGAAGGAGAGGGATCTTCTCTTTTTACCTCTTAGGACCCTTTCTGCTTGTCCTCTTACCCCCCTCCCTGTATACACACAACCTCTGCTTTCTCACTATTCTCATTCAAGCACCAGTGTGCATCTAAACATTTTCCAGTTTTCTTCTTTGGCTTTGAACCTTGAGGTCACAGAATCAAAAGTTTTGCCACCATTTACCCCTACTTTGTGCTACTTTCCTCTCATGGTAGGTACAATAGTGGTTCTGAAAAATCCATGATTCCTATGCTTTTAAATCTAAAATTATGCATGAGAAGTCCCAAAGCTTTAATTGCTTTTCAAAGGGATCCCTCATCCAAATGGAAGATTAAGAACCATTATAAGGAGAAGTGTCTCTCTAAGTGTAGGCTGATGACCACCTATATTAGAATCATTTAGGTTTTTTTAAAGGCAGATTCCTAGGTCTCACCTCCAAATAAACAGTTGCCTTATAAACTACAAATAATCAGATATAACTCTAGAAAGGATAATAAAAAGCCTCTCAGATCACATAATAAAAGTGCTACATATTTAAGTTCCTGTTTTCCATAAAAAAATTTACCTTTGAAATTTAGATGTAGCAAGCTGCTTCATCAGTGTTTCCAAACCTCCTTTGCATCGCAGTACTTGTCACACTCGGTAATGCGTTATTTTGCATGATTATCATTAGATAATGATATCTAGGGTCAGGAGGGCAAATACCTCTCATTTTCCGCACTAGTCTGTCCACAAATTAAGCGAGACATTACTTTCAACACCACCATCTAGTGGCAAACGCAGCTATTACGGCCCCAGTTTTATAAAGTGTATATAGCTCAATTGTTCTCAAACTTGTTTCTGCAGGAGAACAGATTAATGGCATTCCTCCTGGAAACAGATTAATAGCATTCTTTTCCAAATTTTCATGGACAGAGGACAGAGAACACATATATGAATTTGATCAATTTTAAAGTGTGTGTTTTATTTTTATTATTTTTTAAAGATTTTATTTATTTATTGGAGAGAGACCGAGATAGCGCGAGAGAGCCAGAGCAGGGAGGGGAGGGAGAAGCAGGCTCCCCGCTGAGTGCAGAGCCCTTACATGGGACTAGATCCCAGGACCCTGGGATCATGACCTGAGCGGAAGGCGGACGCTTAACTGACTGAAACACCCAGGCGCCCCAAAGTGTGTGTGTTTTAAACCACAACCCTCTCTTTATATCTTTGGCTGTTGCTGGTTGTTTTCTACTAGTGATCTATAACTCCATGACAAATGAAAAGGTTTAGCAACAGATTTTCATGGTTGAGCTTTTAAAATCTGTGGACTTCCACTCTTTTGAATATTTCATATTGCAAGCCATATGTCCCCCCCCCAAACAGGATAAAAAAAAAAACAAACCCAGAAACAGAATTATATGTACAGAGAAACTTGATATAGGGGAGAGATGACCTTACAAGTAAGTAGGTGAAGGGATAGTATCGCTGCAAGGATAACTGGTCATCGCATGGGATGAAAACAGGATTCTTGTTGGCTCTCAACTTTTCATAGCTGCCCAGAAACAAAGATCACAATCTCTCCCATGTACATGGCATATTGACTCTCAATTTCATTCTTGCTTCAGTTCCCGCGTGGTATGGAACGCAAAGAAGTCCCCACTTCTTAACCCCTATTCCAGTGTGACGCTCCCCATCCATTAGACGTGAAATAAGGCTTACTTAGGGTTCCTTGCTGACAAAACATCGTTTTTATTGTGGAAAAATTGGGAGTACACAGAAGTATAAATAATCATGTGCATTCCCACCACTCAAGAATTTCTAATTTCCTAACATCCGATCGTTGTGCTATGTGGTAACTGCATATACACATCCTTTTTCTTTAAAAATCAGAGTCATTCATTGGACACGTAGGTTGTTTATATTAATGTTTGAGAGAGACATCTCAGCGCGTAAATCTTCATCGAAGTGTCCCCCTTCGCAAGCGCGGTAATTTTTTTTTTTATTAAAGATTTTTTTTTATTTGTTTATTAGAGAGAGAGAGTACAAGTAGGCAGAGAGGCAGGCAGAGGGAGAGGGAGAAGCAGGATCCCTACTGAGCAGGGAGCCCGATGCGGGACTCGATCCCAGGACCCTGGGATCATGACCTGAGCCGAAGGCAGCCGCCCAACCGGCTGAGCCACCCAGGCGCCCCGCAAGCGCGGTAATTCTGAGTCGCTGACTGGCAGGGAATCGCAGCGGGTCAGCGGCAGGGAACAGCGAGCCAGGTCCGGGAGAGGAACCGAGGCCGGGAAATGGAAATCGAAAGCCTACTGGTGCCACCAGCTGCGCCCACCTAGAGCGCGGCCCACTCCCCGCGCATGCGCCAGGCCCCGGACCCGCACCACCCCGCCAGGGCGGCTACTGCGCAGGCACCAGGCTCGGAGACCGGAAGCGGAAGGCCTGTCGCGTCGAGTCGACACCTCAGTGAGTAGTAGCCATGCGCGTCTTGGAGGAGCCGGGGCCTCAGCCCACAGCGACCCCGTGCGGGTGCGTGAAGCCGGCTCTGGAAACAGGTAATTTCTGAGAAACCCGCGGTTCCGCACTCAAAAGAGGCCTAGGCTCAGGCCGCTGACCTGACTGTAGAGAGGGATGTAAAATGCGAGAACTTGAACCGGAGGGCGTCATTCTACTTATTGCGAAGCCACGGATCACGTGCACCTGCGACCACGTGATTGTGCTGAGGCGAGCGGAATGATGTCATCTCCTGTTCTGTTCTTGGAAGCCGCGGTTGGGTTGGGCCTGGCACTGTGGCTGGAACAACCACGTGCAGTGTAACAGCCTTTCTCGCAGAGTTCTTGCTCATGTAGGAGAGATAGGATGTGAACGCTGGTGTTAGGCGGGTTAGGAGTTAATAAATACCCCCGAGAGAGAGGCATCCTGTGCTGTAGGAAGCGAGGCGGGAGATGTGGAAAAGTTCTGGGGCGAAGGGAAGAGACAGGAAATCTTTTTAAACTGGGCCTGGAAAGATGGGCATGAGTTTATTTTCACCTCATTATATAGAGCGGAATATTAACTTTAGAAATTAGAAGACACAAATGGAAGAAAATGTCTGCCATCACCCAGAGAAAAGCACTGCTAGTATCCTGGTGCCTACCTTCCATGCTTGTTTCAGTGCATGCACGCTAGAAAAATGGATTATGTGACCCCACTGTTTCATAACTTCTTTCTAAAACTTAAGTTTCATATAAATCTATGGCCGTTAATAGTTTTAAGGGATTGCACATTATTTTGCTTTAGAGATGTGTTCTAACTAACCAGTTCCCTATTGTTGGGCATTTAAGTTACTGCCAGTTTTCACTGTTGTGAAGAAAATTCTTAAGACTAAAATGTTTGTGCGTGTTATGTTTAACTTAGATTAAATTTACTGAAATTACTGTTACTTGTCAAAGGTTGTGCTCATTTAAAAATTGTTGCACGGTGCTAGATTCCAGGCCTAATAGTTTGACAGGCAGGAAGGAGCAGGGCTCAGAGGTCTATTACATAGCACCAGATTGGGGAGCTATAGGTTTGAAATACTGGATGGTACAAGAAGGTTGATTGGATTCAGATTGTGGAGAACCTTGAATACCAGGTGGCTCAGTGAGTTAAGCGGCTGCCTTCAACTCGGGTCATGATCCCAGGGTCCTTGGATCGAGCCCCACAAAGGGCTCCTTGCTCAGTGGGGAGCTGCTTCTCCCCTGCCTGCTGTTCCCCCTGCTTGTACTTGCTCTCTCTCTCTCTGTCAAATAAATAAATAAAATCTTAAAAAATATATATATAATGTCTGTTAACAGTGTGGGAAACATGGAAAATTTAGTTAGAGGGTAGCATAAGATTAAGGAACACAGAGTCTGGAGTATTGGTGTAGAGTATTTTAACAAAGGGAGGGACCTGTGCTAGGGACATGAATTATATTTTACAGTCCCGGCAGGAGGGTCAAAAGGACCTGAACTTTCTGTCAGCACTAAGACATACAGATAAACTTTGTGTACAAAAACTCAGCATTAATAACTTGTTGGCTTTTCTCTTATTACACAGTTAGTACAATTGTAGTATTGTTAAAATGAGGGAAAAGCCTAAGTAAGAGCTTGGAAAACCACTTTTTGCTGAGCACTTTGTGTGGTACTAGGTGCTTTACATATTTTTCCCATGATATTGAAACATATTGTGAGACTCTCCCCAACCGTTAATTCCACTGTGATAAGAGTTCTTGTTGTTTCTTTTATTCAAACTTAGCTCAATGTCTGGCAATTGTATGATATTGGAGTGTTTGTTAAACAAATGAAAACAAGACACAGGGATCCCATCTTATTAGGTTAGGGGTTCTTTTTTGGCCATTTTTCTTTATGGCATTTTAATGAACACCAGAATTGTTTGGCCTCAGTTTCCTCATCTTTAAGGTATTTACTGTCTTTATTCCACAGGAACATGGGTGAGGATAAACAAAAGAATGCCTGTAAACATATTTGGAAAAAATTTAAAGTCATCAAAAACATACACAGTATGGAAGGGTCTTAGAATCGTAATCTTGAGAGAAAAAGCAAGTCTGAGAAGATAACATGCAGTTTGATACCAGTTTTTATGGAGTTCAAAGACAAAATAAATGAAGTATTATATAGGCATGCATATGCATGTGATAAAATTATATTAAAGGAAGTGAGTGATAAAGATCCCATTCAGGCACTTGTTTATCTCAGGGGGAAAGGATGGGTTTGCCATAGGAGAGAAGCAACATAAAAAGATATATTTTGTTGGTAAAGCTCTAGTTCTTGGAATGGGTGGTGGGTACACAGGATTTCATAGTATTATGCTCTATTATACATTTATTACATGTAATATTTTATATGTAGCCAATAATACAGTTTTAATAAGTGAAGAGTAACTAAAGGTGCTGTGAGGGACAACACCAGGCCTATAATCTTACCACCTGTGCTGGTAGGATAGACTTAATTAATGGAAGCTGGAAATAAAATGATGGTCTAGAGTGTCTGTATATCATCTCTTAAAAGAAGTAAAGTTTTCGGGGCGCCTGGGTGGCTCAGTTGGTTAAGCGACTGCCTTCGGCTCAGGTCATGATCCTGGAGTCCCGGGATCGAGTCCCGCATCGGGCTCCCTGCTCGGCAGGGAGTCTGCTTCTCCCTCTGACCCTCTTCCCTCTCGTGCTCTCTGTCTCTCATTCTCTCTCTCAAATAAATAAATAAAATCTTAAAAAAAAAAAAAAAAGAAGTAAAGTTTTCATGAGATGTGAAAAAAAAAGTTATTTGTAAATTCAAAATGCTAGTTGTGGATACCTTGGACGTTAAACCTGTATTGGTGCTGCTTGGCTTTTCTTCTTTTGAAAGGAGTTACTATTTAGGAAGGAAAAAGGATTTCTGATTATTGTAAAAATTTCAAATATTATACAAATTACAAAGTTAAATATAAAAATAATCCAAAAATCTCACTCTGTTTTTACCATATCACCACATCCATTTTACCAAAATGTTAACATTTTGGTGAATATCCTTCCAAATAGCTTTCTAAACATATATAGGTACATATTTAAATAGGTAAATGTATAAGCAAACTTTCATAAATGGGATTATATTCTTTCAATTTTTCACTTTCCATTTCAATCAGTTTAAACCATCCTTTTTTTCCATGTAACATGAATTTTTTGAGTACCTACCCCCTTGCATGCAATGTACTAGATCGTGAACATAGCAGGAGAAAAGATAGAAACACTACCCACATGGAGCCTACATTCTCAGGGCAGAGAGCTACTAGACCAAGCCTAACCTGAAATCTCTTCTGTCTGTAGATATTTTAGTAGTATGATTATGATCCCATGCACTCCCTTTATTGCTTAAACTACTTTGTTTCATATGTCTGTTTTTAATTGAATGCATCCTTATTTGGACATGTTTTCCCCACTGTCTGAAAGTAGATCATTCCTATGAAATTTGTCATAAGCTTAAATGGCATAATGCGAAGAAGCAATTACCATTAATTTATGTGGAAAAATTGTTGAGTGTTCCCAGGCCCAAAAAATAACCTCTCAGGCTTTTCTGTTACTTCAGGACACATATCGCTAGTAGATGCACAAAATAAGTCAAAATAAAGCACAGATCCTCACAGACACAGTTCAAAGCTCTGGTGGCTTGATGCTCAGATGCTGAGTGTAGTTCCTGGGGAAGGACCTGGGTGGGGCTGATCTCACTACTTGGGGGGCACCCTGCATCTATAACAGTTTGCTGCAGAACAAATGCTGAACACTTTTCACTTTTGCCCTTTTTTTTGGTAAAAGCAGGCATTCTCTTTGGATTTCTTTTGATTAGCAAAAACAGGTACTGATGTAGGTCTTTTCACAAACACACAGTGGCTTAATGCAAACTTTAGAAAAGCATGAGGATGTCTGTATACAACCTCTGTCTCCTTATCTTTCATTATTCTTTGCCTTATCATTCACACTCCAGCCAATCAAAATAGCTTGTTCCCTGCATGTGCTATGACACTTCTCATTTAATTTTGTGCATGTTATTCCCTCTGTTTTATTTTAAAATATTTTAAAAATAATTAATTTATTCTTTAGAGAGAGAGAGCTCATGTGCACAAGCATGAGCAGGGGGAGGGGCAGAGGGAGAGAATCTCAAGCAGACTCCATGCTCGGCACAGAGCCCAACTTGGGGCTTGATCTCACAACCCTGAGATCATGACCTCAGCAGAAAGCAAGAGTTGAGACACTTAACCAACTTAGCCACCCAGGTGCCCCAATTCCCTCTATTTTAAATACCCTTTTAGCCCTGACCAAAGTCACATACTTTGGTAATGGTAACATAGAATTTGAATTATGGTCATAGTAGAACTTCTGAGAATGTCCCCTGTTTTTCTTAGACCTGCACTCTTTTTGGCTATCTAAAGGGATATAATAATGTGTGTGTAGTGTTGAAGATATTTATATGTTTTCATGATATGTGAATCATTTTTAATAGTTGCATAACACTTGGTAGATGTTAAAACTATGAAATCAGTGCATTAAAGAAAACATGTTTTCCCACATCTTTATTTGACATTTTGACTAATGATTTCTTACCTACTTTTCTTCTGTAGGGAATCTTTTAACTGAACCAATTGGCTACTTGGAATCCTGTTTCTCAGCCAAGAATGGTACTCCAAGGCAGCCATCTATTTGTACCCATTCGAGGGCTTGTTTGAGAATTAGAAAGAGCATCTTTAATAATCCTGAACATTCCTTGATGGGCTTAGAACAGTTTTCTCATGTTTGGTAAGTTGTTTTATAGTTAGAAGTGGTTCTTTGGGTCAGAACTTGCCCTTGAGTAAAGTACTCCAGTTGAAGGCAGCCTTGGAGTCTGTCATCCAGACCACACTTACTATTGCGTGGAGTTCCTGTACCAAATTCACACACATGACTGTATGCATAACTTGGATGCCCTCATGGAAGCTTGGGATCCACTGAGGGTGCACGTTCCATTTGCAGTTGGTTCTTTTTTTTTTTTTTAATATTTTATTTATTTATTTGATAGAGACACAGCAAGAGAGGGAACACAAGCAGGGGGAGTGGGAGAGGGAGAAGCAGGCTTCCTGCTGAGCAGGGAGCCTGATGCGGGGCTCGATCCCAGGATCCTGGGATCATGACCTGAGCCAAAGACAGACGCTTAATGACTGAGCCACTCAGGCGCCCCATTTGCAGTTGGTTCTGATTGTGAGGAATGCCTTCTATTGAGCTGAAATCTGTAGATCTCGATTCTGCCTGTGGGTCATTATTCTACCTTCTGGACCAGGGGTCAGGAAGCTACAGCCCGTGGACCAAATCCATCTACCTCCCATCTTTGTAAATAAGTTTATGGGAACACAGCCACTCCCGTTCATCTATGTATTGTGTATGGCTGCTTTTGTGGTACAGTGGCAGAGTTGAGTAGTTACAACAGAGACTGGTTGGCCTGCAAACCCTCAAATATTTACTGTGTGACCCTTTACAGAAAAAGTTTGCAGACTCTGCTCTAGACCCATGAACAATTAAGTTTTTTCTTCCTAAGAGGCAAAAGAGACTTTAGAAATCTGGATACTCTCAATAAAGTGTTACCGATATTAGTACCTGTGTTATATTAGTGTTACTGTCACTTGCAATTCTGTCTCTGTCCATTTTTCCTCACTCCAGCATCACCAGTATGACTTGGTCTAATTTTACTGGTGAAGACCTAAAATTAAGTATTTATTCTGAAATAGCTTATGTTTTTGTTGATTTGGAGATGTGGGTAGAGTAGAAACAACATGTGTCTGACCTAGTTTGTATGATCTTGGTTAAATTAATTAAATTAAAAACATGGCTGATATAAAAAAATGGGTCCAGATCTATATAAAGAGATTTTTGTATCCTTCCTATTTTTCTTCTCACTCATTCTCACCGCCAACACTCTTCAGAGATTTTTATTGTTAATAGCTTGGTGTATATCCTACCTTGCCTTTTCTTTTTCTTTTTTAATAGAGAAGCATAAACATACACATTGGGATTAGGTGTTTGTTTTAAACAATGGAATATGTTTTCTTCGTTTAACAGTGTATATCATGACAGTACATACAGATTTATCTTTTTTGCTTTAATGGCTGTCTCTTATTGCGAAATACAGATAGACCAGGATTTGACCATGGTATATCTCTTGTTAATGGATTTTGCTATTGCAGTAATGCTGTAGCAAACCTTCTTAGACACAATTCTTGGCACCTGTACATTTTTACAAGTAGGTATCAGAAATGATGATATTGAGCTAGAGGGTGTGCGTATTTATAATTTTGGAGAGCTACTGCCAAATTGTGCTCTAAAAAGCTTAATTTATATATCATAAGTGTATGAAAATGACCTGTTTCCTACGTTCTTGCTAACATTAAATGTTAAAGTTTTTCTGCATTTTTGTTGGACGGAAAAACAATATACTTTTAAAATTTTATTTATTTACTCATTTGAGAGAGAGAGTGAGCATGCACACACATGGGGAGAGGGGCAGAGGGAGAGAATCCCAAGCAGGGATTGATCTCACCACCCTGAGATCATGACCTGAGCTGAAATCAAGAGTCAGATGCTCAACCAACTAAGCCACCCAGGTGCCCTGAGAAAAACAATATTTTATTTTTCAGTTAAATTTCTTAATTATTAGTGAGGTTCAACATCTTTTCATTTGGTTGCTACTATTTCTTACTCTTTTGTCAATTCATGTTCTTTGCTTAATTTCTTATGAGTTGCCCTTTACTTTGTGATTTGTAGGAACAGTCCATTGTACATGTAGCAAACATTTTCTCCTGGGATGACATTTTGTAGTCATAAATTTAATGATTTAATGAGTTCAAATCTGTTACTGTTTCTCTTCATGGCTTCCTGCTTTTGTGTCTTACTTAGGAAGACCCAGTCAAGTTATTTAACATTTCTGAGCCTGGATTTCCTCATTCTTAAATTGGGGGATAAATCTTAGGCTTGTTAAGAGAGTTAAATGAGTATAAAAATGTCTAGTAGACTGCCTGGCAAATAGCAGCCCAGGCTCTTACTTCATAAATACTGCTTATTCAGGCACTTGACAAACATTTGTAAAGTTCCTACCATGTGCCAGTAATTGTGTTAGGGGCAAAGGATATAGAGATAAGACTCTGCCTTCCTTCAAGGAATGAGAATGACATTTTTTTCCCCCCACTGATTACATTGTAATACCGTTAAAAGCATTCTTTCAGCTTTAATTTGTGGGATTAAAGATTAAATTTTTTTCACCATCAAATCATTATGATAAATTAACTAGTGTTCTTTTCTTACTTGGTGGTTTGGTTTATTTTCAATAGGATTTTGTTTGTCTTTCACAAAAATGGTCATTTGAGCTGTAAGGCAAAAGTGCAGCCTCCTAGGCTGAATGGTGCAAAGACTGGAGTTTTCTCCACAAGGAGCCCACATCGTCCCAATGCAATAGGACTGACTCTGGCCAAGCTGGAAAAGATAGAAGGTAACAAATTTCATTTCTACTTTTATCTTTTTTTTTCCTTATCTAAAAGAAGTCTTATAAAACAAACATAGTATTCACTGGCTGTTATTCAGATGAGTACCAATGGTGTTAACCCCTGAGAACTACCAGGCATGGAAGAACCTGAAATGACTAAAAGAATGTTACCCTTTGAAATCAGCTCTCATAGGATGTTCAGAGTTTAATTATATCATCACATATATTAGAAACTATTACATTATTTAAAAATAAGGTATAATTTCATAATCATTAAATTAGTAACCAAATTTTCTCTGACTTGGAATACAATAAATACAAAATTATTCAAAAATAATTGGACACTTTCAGAATTAACACACAGTAACTGGTTGTATGTGTAGATACGGTAAACACATAGGGTGGTGTTGTATTCTTTCTTCCTTGCACCTTTGAGGAAATGGACATGCACTGTGGCTGTAGTACAGTTGTTAACTCTGATGTGTCAGAGGGTCTGCAATGAATCTCACTATAATAACATTTAAACACCTGTCAGATTGTGGAAGTACCTGTGTAGAATACCAGGTTAGTTTTACCTGTGTATTCAGATACAGCCTACTTACTGAGCCATACATTCTTTTTTTTTTTTTTTTTTTTTTTTTTTTTTATTTGAGACAGAGAGAGAGAGACAGAGCACAAGCAGAGAGAGCGGCAGGCAGAGGGAGAAGCAGGCTCCTCACTGAGCAAGGAGCCCGATGTGGGACTTGATCCCAGGGCCCTGGGATCATGACCTGAGCCGAAGGCAGGAAGGCAGACACTTAACCGACTGAGCCACCCAGGTGTCCCATTCTTTGGAAGCATCCCATTCTTTTTTTTTTTTTAAGTATAATTGACATATTAGTTTCAAGTGTACAGTATGTTTAGTATTTATATACATTGTGAAATGATCACCACAATAAGTCTAGATATCATTTGTCACCATATAGTTAAAAATTTTTTTTCTTATGGTATGAACTTTCAAGATCTACTCTCAACAACTTTCAAATATACAGTACAGTATTATTGACTGTAGTCACTGTGTTGTACATTATATCGCCATGACTTATTTTATAATTGGGAGTTTGTACCTCTTGAACCCCTTTACCCATTTCACCTATCTCCCTACTCTGTTCCCTCTGGCAACCACTGATCTGTTCTCTGTATCTTTAAGTTTTGGTTTGTTTGCTTTGTTTGTTAGTAAGGCATCCTGTTCTTGAATCACTCTGACCTAATAAGCACATTTGTTGGAGAGACAGAAGACTGGGAGTCAGGAGACCATTCCAGGCTTTAGCTTGCTTGTTTGTAAAGTGGACAAAGGAGTAGGACCTGCCCTCTCTGGGACTCCATAGTATTTTAAGGATCTTATGAGACAAAAGCTCTAAGAGTACTTTTCAGGTTACTTAGTGCTAAATAGGTAAGACCAGTTATTTTGCTTGTTTTTTGCCAGAACTTGAACTACCTCCCCTGGGTTGTATTCAGCCTAGCCTTGGATAGATTTTCCAGGAAAATTCTGTAGCCAGTCCAACTTGAGCTTTATCAGTTTGTGATGACCAACCAGCTTGGGTAACAGTACTAAACATTTTATGATCATATGTGCAACCCACACATATTTTCTGAGCACTGTATATGTGCCAGGCATTGTTTTAGGTGCTGAGGGTATAGTGGTAAACAAATTAGAAATGTAAGAGGCAAACGCAATAACACTATAGACATTCTTAACAAATAAGTGTTATGGTGACTACTACTGTTTGTATGGTGCTTTACAGTTTATAAAAAGCATTTATGTATGTTATCTGTCAGCGGCTCTTTGGGTTTGAAAGGATAGCAGTCCTCCTTTTATGGATGAGGGAGCTGAGGCTCTTTGATGTTTGATAATATTACCTAATAGCATCCAGCCAGGTGGTTGTATAACTCTAAATCCCATGAACTTTTACATATGCTACAATACTTCCTTCTGCAGACATTGTTAAGGCATATCCATTAGTTAGGAAGTCCAAAGTCATTATTCCAAAGTTCCAGGCTCATTCACAGTGAGCATGTTTTAGAAATCAGAGTCCTTTGTTAGTCTTGTTTTCTAAAATGGAGACAGAGAATGTGATCACATATAATTTTTTGATTCTCATTTGGCCAATTTCCCAAGAATCAAGTTAGTAGACTCTGCACCAGTAGCAGGAACTGGACATGCAGCTGTATAAGTGAGACAAAAGACCTGTCCTTAATATTTGGCAATGGTGACTTATGTTCTGCTTAATTGTTTGAGTCTTGATGGATGTATTAGATTTCCATTGCTGTGTAACAAATTGCCACACACTTAATTAGTTTATTTATTTATTTATTTTTAAAGATTTTATTTATTTGAGAGAAAGTGAGAGACAGAGCACTAGTGGAAGGGGAGGGGCAAAGGGAGAGGGAGAAGCAGACTCCCTGCTGAGCAGGGAGCTGGATGATGTGGAGCTCGATCCCAGGACTCTGGGATCATGACCTGAGCCGAAGGCAGACACTTAACTGACTGAGCCACCCAGGCGCCCCTACTTAATCGGTTTAAAAAATACCCATTTATTATCTTTTTGAAATATTATTATGTTTCATAATAATGAGTTTACAAGTATGGGAACAGCTTTGCCAGTCCTCTGCTTAGGATCTTACCAGGCTGCAAATTGGGTGTCATCTGGGATGAGTTCTTACGTGGAAGCTCAACTGTGGAAGAATTTGCTTCCAGCCTCCCTCAGGTTGTTGGCAGAATTCACTTCCTTGTAGTTGTGGGACTGAGAGCCACAACTGCTTGCTGGGTGTTGGCTGGTGGCTGCTCTCAGCTCCTAGAGGCTCCTGCAGTGCCTTACCACATGGGCTTTCCCAGTGTGGTTGCTTACTTCATCAAGCCCACAAGGAGAATCTCTCGAGCGAATCTGCCTACAGGTACAGGAGTCTCAGATAAGGTAACATAGTCACTAGAGTGATACCATGTCATACTCAAAAGATGGAGATTATCAAAGGGTGTCAACACCAGCAAGTGGGCATTCTGGAGGCCACCTTAGTGTCTGTTTGCCACAGTGGAAATCCTCATTGATTCCACAGAGATATATTGAGGACTCTGATGTGCCTGGAACAGAGTTAGAAGTCCCAGTGATGCAAAGATGAGTCAGTGCTCAAGGGCCTACTCACTGTCTAGGGAGAAAGACCAACTAGGTCATTGCCAGACCATGTGAAATGGGCTGTAGTAGAGGTTTGTACATAGGTTTCTCTGTGGAACCCAGGGGAAAGAATGCTTCAGTGTGGAAGAGCCAGAAAGGCTCTGTAGAAGAGGTATTATAGAAGAGCCTTAAAGCGCATGTAGAAGTTCGACAGGTGAAGAAGAGGATGGGTTTCCAGGTAGAACGAAAAGGGTGTGTTGGCACCAGGTATAAGAGAGCCTGGTGTGTAAGAGAATTGTGAGTTAAGCTTGGTGAGGCATAGGCAGATGGTGTTGGTTCTTAATTGTTTTCACTGTTCTTCATTGTTAAGATTACTAAGAGGATGTGTTTTTCACATTATAGGTGGAGCTATATATCTTTCTGGAATTGACATGATTCATGGCACACCTGTCCTAGACATAAAGCCCTACATAGCTGAGTATGACTCGCCACAAAATTTGATTGAGTCCCTACAGGACCTTAATTTACAGAATAACCAATATAAACCGCAAAACACATCCCGGTCTAATGGCAAGACTGACAGCTGTGACCAGCGACAGCTCTCAAGGTGTGATAAACCACAAGCTTGTAGTCACACTAAGGAGAAACCTAAATGTCCTGAAGACAGAACTTCAGGAGAGAACTATATGAAACATGATAACTCAGCAAAAATCCGGCAAAACTCCCCTCAGCACAGGGACATAGCAGCAGATTTGGGTTTAGAATCAAGACGTGATCAGAGTCTGAATGTGGCAGAAGAACAAATTGGCTCATATTGCCTTGAGAAGAGCTTTTCAGAGGAAGGTACAGAAAAGAGGCTAAAGAGAGGGAAAGAAGCAGTGATCACACAAGGAAATAGTGCAGAGATGCCACCCGTGGCTCCCCCCTGCCCTTCCAGCATGGCCGGTGCAGCCCGCCGCAGCGTGGTCCCAGCCTGGGTGAGAGAGGCCCCTGTGGCCACCTTGGAAGTCCGCTTCACCCCTCATGCAGAGATGGACCTTGAGCGCCTCAGTTCAGAAAGTGGACCAGGTACTTTCTGTCTCTTGTTTCGGAATGAGAGCTTTAGCCAAATTTGGTATTTCTGAGGGCAGTTATATGGAGTGTTTGTCAGTATGACTGGTGGTAAGAAATGTAAAATTATATTTGGGCAGCAGCACCATCTGACGATGCGCCTTGTTCAGCACAGTGAGTCCCAGACACTCAGTAAAGTGTTTGCTGAGAATGGTTGCTGCCTCACGAGGTGGCTCATGATTGAGGGCCTCTTGTCAATCTGTTACAGTAGTTCCTGGAGTTTTCAAACAGCATTCAGAAGCTAAATTGTGCTTGTTCTATACTTGGGTTAAGTTTTTTCATCTGTTTTACTATCTGACTAGAGACGTATCCCATCTTATTCTAACTATCAGGTAGCTGATAGCTCTCCCTATGGCACAGAGCCTAGAGAGAAATTTCTAAAAAAGGGAAGAGTCTCTTAGCACAGTAACTGTCCCCATAACAAGTCTTAGCACTAGAGACCTGCCCTTCCCTGTAGAAGAGAGGCCACCGGGCTTTTACTTGGAGCTTGTGTACTTTAACACATGGTTTTTAACAGACACTGTAACCTGGTTTTCGCAGCCCGAGGCAGCAATCTAGAATGAAGGAAGGTGGCTGCAGTGAGTCCAGTAAGAAGTAGCCAGTTAGTTGCCAGGGATATGTCTTATTTCATCTGCCACTCCACAGTGTGTTTCTCATTCTTTCCAAAGGCTTTATGTTTAAACAAAGCATTTGATTTTTAAATTGACCTCTTTATTTAAAAAGTTTTGTTTATGAAGTTGTTTCATCATTGTATACAGTTGATGGGAGGAGGAAGGTCAGTTTTAAAAGGTTTTTGTGATAGAACAAAGAAAGCAGTGCCGCCTAGAAGATACTTTATATTTATACTTACCCTTTGTCCTGCAGTTATCAGTGAATGCTTCCTACTTTGGAAAGATTTATCTTTTTCAAACTATAGTGCTGTGTGTCTTGAGAGGTTATAATGTGCCTTGTTGATTCAAAAAAATCGTTAAAAAGAGAAATTATGAAATGTAACTATAAAACAGGGACTGATTGAGACCAGCAGAATTTGGAGTTAATATAGAAATAAGAAATGACCTCAGAAGGTTTAGAGTCTAGAAAAGATAAAAGATACTGAAATGGTGGCGGTGTGTTGGTGTAGGGGTGGGGGGATTGGCGCTGGAATGGAGTGCTTGTGGGCACATGAGGGGGAGAAGGATTATGACTTGGGGAGCAGGGAGGAAATCTGGGAAGGCTTCCTGGAGGAAAAAGTATTTGAGCTGAGTCTGGAAGAATTAAGTAGGCAGAGAAGTGAGGGAAGGGCACCTATTACAAATGAACAGCCACGCCAAGGCCTGGAACTTTTACCAATTGCACTGTTACTGAAGAGTGTGATGTTTTTGGAATTCCTCTTTTTTGAGTGGCCCTGGAGTCATTTCATGAGCCATGCAATAAAAGAATCTTAGCACTGCATACTTGGTCCTTGGTGGGGATTTTTTGTTTTTTGTTTTTTGTTTTTTTTAAGGATTCCATGTGATCAACACTTGAATTAGTCCTTGGTTTTTGACCAAAGATTGAACTTCATGGCTTTATTTACGAACTTACTGGATATAACCCAAGTGATTTTTGGCTGTTTTCTAAAAACTGAATTTACTTTCAGAAGAATAAAGATCCACCACCACTGCAGATGCTATTTTGAACAAGAACAACATTATTTAAAACACATACCTGGCCTTCATTTGGATGTATTTTATATTGTAGCTATTAAAAATTAAGTCACAGTTAATTTTTTATTTAAGTTTTGTACATACTGTATTTTTAGAAATTAAAATACATTCATGATGATATGTAGGAAGCTTTGCCACTTAACAGGGTGTATATCTGTTTACCTGAAATATGCACCTTGGTGGTTTGGGGTGGCCTGTTCGCTAGTCATGGTATTTAACTTTCTCATAGTACCTTCCTTCAGAAGGACTGTCCCATTTCCTTGTTCCTTAGGGAATGTGGTGTTACTTTTAAGTAGGGCTGTGATACCAGCTCTCTGAGACACCGTGCCTTGCCTACAGCTGGTGCTTTGGGCCTATGTGGGTTTAGTCGTCTTTCTTGTGGCTTTCTGAGAGTGCTGGGACTGTCATGCATTTCCCTGACCCTGTACAGACTTAATTACTACTCCATTCTGAGAAGAAAATGACGAGGAATCAAATTAAAGTCGACATTGAACATAGAAGATTTTGTTCAGCAAATGACAATTTGGGGTACGCATAGGTTTAATGATAGTAAATACCACTTGAAAGTGACATGCTCTGTAACAACTGAGTAGATTGCCAAACCCAGTTCATTTCAAGTGATCGTCAAGGAACCAACCAAACTCCACATTGAAGTTCACTGTAATGAAATTTGACCTGCATGATTTTCAGCATTAAGCTGTATTCTTTTCATTGCAGATGGCAGTCAGCCTTCATTTAAATATTTTCAATCAGCAGAGGAAGCAAGGCATGCCATTGAGGCTGTGTTGTCAGCTGACCCTCGGTCTGTATATCGACGGAAGCTCTGCCAGGACCGCCTTTTCTACTTTACTGTAGACATAGCGCACATCACTTGCTGGTTTGGCGATGGCTTTGCAGAGGTTCTAAGGATCAAGCCGGCTTCAGAGCCTGTTCAGATGACTGACCCTGAGGAGTCCTTGGTGTCTCTGGGATCGTAAGTAGCGTCCATCATGTGTTTAAAACAGCCTAATTGACTTTGGATGTGGCTGTTGCATTAACTATACAAGCTAATGATGTGCCTTCTTTGCAGAAAGAAGCAACACTTTGTGATCTCACTGCTTTGATTGATTATGGTTGTTCAAAATATTTATTTGAAAAACATTTTTAATAAACAGATTTAGAGAAATTTAGAGAAATTTCCGTATGCTTTTCATTTGGTTAATATTGAAGAATCCAAAGGTGATGATATCTCAGTGATTTCTGAAAGAAGTGGATTGTTTTTGGCACTTGGTAAAACTGGGCAGAGATCATTCTAGCAGGAACTTACAAGCTCAGGGGTTCTGTTCAACAGTTTGTATTGGTTTTCCTGTCTGGAAAAGCTTGACCTCTCTATTTTATTATAAATCAAACGGAGTTGGGGCACCTGGGTGGCTCAGTTGGTTAAACATATGCCTTCGGCTCAGGTCATGATCCCAGGGTCCTGGGATCAAGTGTCATGTTGGGCTCCCTGCAGGGGGCCTGCTTCTCCCATTCTGTCTGCCTGCCACTCCCCCTGCTTGTGCTCTCTGTCAAGTAAATAAATAAATTCTTAAAAAAAAGAAATCACACTGAATTAACAATGTCTTAGGAATCTAACAGATCAAAAACAAGTGGTTATAAAGATCTTTAGAGATTAAACCCCTGTGTTTTATAGACTTTGTCATACACACATATGTATGTATATAGTATACATATATTTAATCCTGATTCCAAAGTAAGGACTCTGATGTTTCTTTGGCTGTCTTTGTATCAGAAAAGAAAGTCAAAGAAAGTCCCAGAAGTCCAAGAAAATAATTACTGGTTTATTTCTTATTTATTCTATGAGTATTTACTGAAAACCTACCGTGGGTTAGGTTTTGGTGATAAAATGAGATAAAAACAAGATGCAGTTCTTGTTGTAAGTCATAGGGGAGGAGGAAGATATGAGTGCATTATTGTGTTACAGTTAGATAAATATAGTAATTAAGTCTGTACATGGTTCCTGTGTAGTATGATGTAGGAAGCAGTTGTAAGAATGTATTGCCTATAGGTGATTTTGATGATGTGATCTGAGATAACTGAAGATTTACGATCAGCATAACCAAATTAGACACCTGTCAACATGACAGGCTTTCCTAATCACAATTGTAAATCTTAATAGCTGATTGATCATGGTTTTGAAATGAGCCCTGCTGCTTGTAGATACTTGCACAGAGTCATTTGTGGCTGATGACACTGCACTCTTGAACCAAACTGGATTGTCTTGGAGGTTACTTAGAACCTCTCGGGGGAAGTATCTTTAATTTGATTTTTAAAAGATCTCTATTTTGAGATAATTATAGATTCACAGGAAGGTGCAAAAAATAGTGTAGAGGCCGTGTATACCCTTCACATAGCTTCTTCCTATGGTAACTTATATAAATTGTAGTATAATGTTAAAACTAGGAAGTTGACATTGGTATGATCTACCCTTTATTTTGATTTTGATGTCTTTTTTCTTAAAATTATTTTGAGACTAAATCAGGGCTTGAAGCACAAAATGTTGATATTTAATATTGAAAAAATAGTCTGAGGATGATACCATCCAGCCTTCTAGCAACAGGACTATTCAGTTGTTTGGAGTTTTAACATACTTTCTCAGGATTTTAGAACTAAAATCCTAAATATAATCCAGTTTAGTTCTCTCTGCCCACTCACAGTCAGTGATGATCCTTCACCCCTGCCCTTTGTAGTTCCTTATGTATGATAGTGCTCATTATTAAAATGTTCTTCATTTCTGTGAGATAAAATCTGTTCTCTGATAACTCCACCCTCTAGTGGGGCCACATGGCATAAGGCTGATCATGCTCCCATGCTAGCCTGTCAGATACCATTCCAGCTCCCTACCCCTCGGTCCTGTCTCTACTGAGCCACCCTCATTTCCTTCAGCTCTTTCCCATTTAACATGATGTTAAGCCTCTTCCCCAATCTTTGAATCCCCTGTGTGAGCTTTTGTCTATACGCATGTATTTTCAGTGTCCCGTTGTGAGGAAATTTGGATCTCTAAGTCATGAACTTCCATCCCCCAGAAAGACAAATAGTTTGAAGTAAGTCTTATATTCCTTTTTGTTGTGGGAGCTTTAACAGAAGAAGAAAGGGACACAATACTCTACTATGCATAAATGTTACCTACTTTAAATTTTAGCCTTTGTTTTTTGGTGCCAGTAGGGGGAGCCCTTGATAACTGATTATTTTCACTAGCTTGGAAATAAATTCCAGGAATTCAAGCTGTTCAGGTAATTTTGGCTTTCAGCCCACTTACCCCGGCTTTCCAAAACAGTAACTTCCACAAGATGCTTCCACTGATGCTTGTCAATCACATATAGGAAGAGATTAGAGGATGAGTGCCATTTATTAAATTTTTAAATTGTAGCTTGGCTTAAGGGCTAGGATGGATTATTTCAGCATGTGGAGGCTGTGCACAACCAGATAGACTCATTAGCCAGACCCATGAGCATGTACATACAAGGTGTTCACTCTGTTTATGTATTTGTGACTTTTTTTTTTTGAAAGAAGAGAGTGGAATTGAAGATACCAATCAACCTCTTGTTGGTAGTTTTCGTTTTATGATAATAGTCCCAAAGAAGGTAGGTGAAGACTCAATAAGAGTGAAATATGTATCAGTTAGTGAACTTCTATCATGTCCTTGGCACCGGGCTACATGCTTCTCATACACTGATCAGAGGTTAAGTAACATACTGAAGCTCACATAGCTGGTCAGCCATGCATTGAGGATTTCAACCCACCCAGTTTGGCCCCAGAGTTGGCTCCCTTCCCAGCGTGGCTCTGCTGTCTCCCCCATGCAGATGCAGATACACAGCAAACCATGCTGGTTTATTTGAGGGTCAGCAGCTTCATGTGCTTAATCAGTGCAGGACACTTAGAGTGACGTTCATGGGAATCCAAGCACTAAATAAAGAACGGGGAGGAATACAAGTAGAAATGCCTTTTCCTACCAGATCTCTGTGGAACTTCCTGGGAAGCAGCATGGGAAATGTGGAGAATACTGAATTTAGCCTCAGAAACTTCAAGTGCCGTTTTCTGCTCTGCCTTGTGCTAGCTGTGTGATCTTGGGCAAGTCACTGCACCCATCTCCAAATCCCTGCCCTCACAGAGTTGTTACAAGGATAATACTTGGGAAAGTATTTTCTGAACTCTTCAGTGGTCTACAAATGCAGATAATATTTTAATTGTGCCCGTCATCATTGATACCCTTTCTTTGCCACTGTGCTCTGGCTCACCTGCCTGGACAAGCAGACTCAGGGGAACCAAGGGGTCCTTCAAATACAAGGTATGGATAGCTTCTGTTTTCTTTGTTTATTACAGAATTTTTTTTAAAGGACTCCTTTTAGCAAGTTATAGGATGCTTTGCTAGGGAGATATCACAGAGTGCCCCCACCTTAAGGACCCAGTCAACATGAAGCCACATGCTCAGGGCAACATCTTCCTTCCACCCGGCCTTCCCTTCTAGGATTGCACATATATCACGAACTGCCTTCCTTGCCTGTGTGTACAATCAGCAGGTCAACCCCTTTCTCACACTTTTTGACCTTCTTTCCTGATTCAGCCCAGACGCTTCAGGAAAATCTCTGCATTTCTTTTTTATAAGAAGATAAAAGTGTAGTCATGCCATGAAATTATTCTCTATGACAGAGAACAGGCAAGTCATAAAAGTTAAAGCTCAATATGACAGGGATTTTCTGCTACTGTTAAAATAAGGCTCCTAATATAGGTAGTCATCAAGTGACTCTCCAGCATTCTCTCTAGTCTACTCCCTGCCCCTTCTCCACCTTTGTAGGTTACAGCAGGTGCAGCTCACAGAGGGTTCAAGGTTTAGGTCAGTGCATGTGACTGTGAACAGGCATAAGAAAAGCCTTTTCAGTATCCACAGGAGGTAAAAATTCAGTGATCTATTTTTTGATGGAGGGAGCCGCTTGCCCAGTGAACTCCCACCACACTAACCAATCAAATTTGAGTCAAGGTGTGTTTATGTTGTGCTGACAAAAAAGGTGGGATTGGATGTAACATGATGTTATCCCACCTCTGCTGCCTTGTAAATCACTTGAGAATTCTATTCAGATTCTTCACTAATTCATGAAATTCAAGATATAGAAAGCTTTTTTATTCAACGTTAACAGTTTTTATTTATTTATTTATTTATTTATTTATTTTTTAAGATTTTATTTATTTTTTTGACAGAGAGAGAGACAGCGAGAGAGAGAACATAAGCAGGGGGAGTGGGAGAGGGAGAAGCAGGCTTCCTGCGGAGCAGGGAGCCTGATGCAGGGGTCGATCCCAGGACCCTGAGATCATGACCTGAGCAACCTGAAAAGGTGTTTTGAGTTTCAGAAAGGTTTTTTTATAAATTAAGTTTTTGGGTTATCACATGCTTCTAAATCAGGGACTATCTGTGTTTTTGAAGGGATCTAGTCATAGAGCCATGTGGAAAAACTTATAAATGACTTAAATACTAAGTATGTTTTAAAATATCCTATTCATTTGTGTAAAATGAGGTTATACAAATCGATGTTTACACACATGTAGAAAATTTCTGGAAGGATAAATAAAAATATGGTTAACGATGGTTGCCTCTGGGGATTGGTCTCTGGGGGCTCATTGAGGAAGGGAACTTTATTTTTTTCATTATGTTGTGAATTTTTTCTAATCATGTACACATTATTTTTATATGTGGAGCATAAGGAGAGTAAAAGGTCCTAACTTAAATAAGTTAGATTTATGTATCTAAATACATAACTATATGTCCTCTCCTCCTCCCCCCCCCCAAATCTGATAAATAGAGTTAGAGACATTTTTACTTTTTTCTGGAGCATCACATGTGGATCACAAAACCAGAAAGCACCCAGCTCACACATCAGCTGTAGAGCTGAGCCAGTTTGAGGCAGGTAAACTGGCTGAGCCTCGACGGCTTGTCCCTGAGGGTGTACTGGCGTTTTCTTGTCTTCCAGAGAGAGGGTTTTGGATAAGACATAGTCCCTCCAGGCAGAAAACAGGCACCTATTCAGATGGTGTTGCTGGCACAGGGCTGAGCCATAGAAGAGCACCTTAGCCCTGCATTCACCCAGCCTGCGCAGTTCATCCAATCTGGACTAAGGGATGGGTCTCTGCTTGTAGGATCCGTTCACTCATCAGCTCCACCCACTGAATCCTCTGGCTACTTGCATTATTTAGTAAGCTCACAGGCTATGTGACTGGTGGGGATTGCTGTTCCTGCATCTCCAGAGCTGGCCCTTACCCACCAGAGGAATGGAAGCTCAGCAAGAAAGGAGAAGCTTGGAGCTGGGGAATCAGCTGTGCCCATGGGGTAAGGGGGCTGTGCTGAGGTGGAGGTGGGGCAGACTTGGAGGAAGGGTAGGTTGGCGTGTTGGCAGGTGGCAGAGCAGAGCCTATGTAGTGGGTGGAGTGGGGCTGTCAAATGATTCGGAGGCTCAGGCTCTTGCCTAGGTTGAGGGAGGAGTTGAGGTCAGAGAGAACTGGCAGAGCCAAGGCAGGACCGAGTCCCAGAGGGGTTAGGCAGGTTATCTAGGCATCCCCTTGTATCAGAACTGGAGATTTTTCTTTCTTAATTATTTGCCTAATATCCTATCTTGGCCAAGATAAAACGTCACATTCAAAGATACCTTTCATATATAGTCAGAAAACATGAGTATAAAGTGTTTGCAAATGATTATAAGAGGAAAACAATTGGCATAAAATTAGGGAAGTCAAGCACAAAATGTCCACTGGTTCATAAGGTGGGAGAAGTTTGGTCATCAGAGCTTGCCCTCTCCTCCTCTTGGGAATACTTCTACTACCACATGAACAAGCCTGGGTTAGCCTACTGGATAATTAGAGATAAATGGCTGAGTCTCAGCTGACCTTGAACCAGTCACAATGCATACAAATGAAGGTAACCTACATCATCTAGCTCTGAATGTTCCTAGACCAGAAAAACTGCCCAGCCAATACATAGAAACATAAGGGGAAAAAATTTTGTTTCAAGCACTAATTTTAGAGTGATTTGTTACAAAGCAAAAGCTAGCTTTTAGTATTTAGCTACCACACTCTTGAGGGGAGCAGTAGAAATCTGGTTTATCTAACAGGGGGGTTAACATGAAAAAAGTCCTTAAATGATGAAGTGGTCTTTAGGGTAGGATAGATTTTTGTGATAAAAAATAATGAAAGAGTAAATAATAGCTAATGTTTGTCAAGCTCTATGGGTCAGGTATGGAGCTTTACATGGTTAACTCATTGTAAGGAAAGATGATATTATTTCCATTGTACATATGAGCAAACTGAGGCTCAGGGACATTTAATTACTTTATAGCTAGGAAAGGATATAAATCCCTTAGGATATAAATCCAGAGTCTGTCAAACTGCAGAACCAACATTCTTAAATACTAACTTCAAAGTTTTTAGCTAGGAGAATCTACAAGTGGCAGTTCCATTAAAAAAAGAAGAAGAAAAAGAGCCAGAAAACCAGACTACATGAGTTCATCACCTCTTTCTCTCAAATCACATCTCTGATTTCTGGATAAGCATAGCATGAATCCACGCATTTGTTTCTGCTACCTGCTAAAATCCTGATAAATGACAGCAGAAAGGAGCAAATCAAACCCAAAGTAAGCAGCAGGAGGAAAATAATAAAGATCAAAGCAGAAATCAATGAAATAGAAAACAAAAAATAGAGGAAATCACTAAAACCAAAAGCTGGTTTTTTCAGATCAATAAAATTGATAAACTTCTGGCCAGACTGATTAGAAAAAGACCCCAATTAAAATATCGGGAATGAGAGGTGACACCTCTATAGATTCTACAGATAGTTCAAGGGAATATTATGAACAACTTTATGCCAATAAATTTTAAAACTTAGATGAAATGAATAAAAAAATATGAAAGATACCAATTATCAAAATCTAGTTAAATAAATAACCTGAATAGCCCTTGTATCAAATTCAAATTGTATTTAAAAACCTTCTCACACAGAAAACTTCAGATGCAGATGGCTTCACTGGGGAATTCTATCAAGAACTGTTCTTCTAGGAAGAAAAAAAAGAATTCTAAACAAACTCTTTGAAAATATGAAAAGGAATACTTTTCAACTCATTTTGTGATCCCAAAATTACCTTGATACCTAAATCAAACAAAACTATTACAAGAAAGAAAACTACAGACCAATATCTCTTGTGTGAGTATAGTTGCAAAAGTTTTAAACAGAATTTTAGGAAATGTAATCCAACAATATATTAAGGGATAATACATCATGACTGAGTAAGATTTATCCCAGGAATGTGTGGTTGGTTTAACATTTTAAAAAAATCAATGTAAGTCATCATATTTATAAACTAAGAAAGAAAAAAACTGGGGCACCTGGGTGGCTCAGTTGGTTAAGCATCTGCCCTTGGCTCAGGTCATGATCCCAGAGTCCTGGGATCCAGCCCCTCTTTGGGTACCCCGCTCAGTGGGGAGTCTGCTTCTCCTCCCTCTCCCTCTGCCCCTCTCCCCACTTGTGCACACTCTGTCTCTTTCTCAAATAAATAAAATCTTAAAAAAAAAAAAAAACAACATTTCAGTAGATGCAGAAAAAGCGCTTGACCAAATCTAATATCCATTCCTGGTTTAAAAGAACCCTCAAAACTAGGAATGGAAGGAAACATCCTCAGTCTGATAGAGGGCATTCTCAAAACACCTACACCCAACATCATACTTAATGGTGAAAGACTGAATGCTTTCCACCCTGAGATCAAGAACAAGACAAGGATGTCTCCACACGCTACTTCTGTTCAATATTGTACTGGAGGTACTAGCTAATGCAGTAAGGCAAGAAAAAGAAAGAAAAGGCATACAGATTGAAAAGAAAGAAATAGAATTTTCCTGTTTACAGATAACAGATCTATGAAGAAAATTCAAAATTGACAAAAGCCACTAGAACTAATAAGTGAGTTTAACAAAGAAATGGAATATAAGGTCAAAAAACAATAAAATTTATCTCTATGTATTAGTAATGAACAAATAAAAATGCCATTTACATAAACTTATGAAATAGGGATAAAATTTATCAAAATATGTATGATGTCTGTACACAAAATTACAGGACATTGCTGAGGGAAATTGAAAAAATGGAGATATCTACAATGTTTGTGAATCAGAAGACATAGTATCATTAACATATCAACTCTCCTCAAATTGATTTATAGATTCAAGGGAATTAAGTAGGCAGGCTATCTAAGGCAGGGGGCACTTCAGTGGGACAACCCTGATGCTGGCTCTGCATCTCTATCTCCAATATGAACCTCAGTTCATCAGCAAGCTGCTCTTTAAGGCTTGGCTGTTCCAGATCTTGGGCAACCAACACTTGGGGTGGGGGCAATACTTGGCCACTGGAGCCCCTTGGCCACTCAGACATTCAATTTCTGAGCATCTCTCAGCTCACTGACTCTCAGAACATCTTCCAGTTATGATATAGCAGCTGGAGTCTTCTTGGACTTCCACTGTCTCCCTGGATTATATTACCCTTGAGGGAATCCCTAAATTAATCTCCCAATATCCTTTTCCTGAAGTGGAAACTCCAAGGAGATGCTCCCTTCTATGGGGCTCCCCTCCAGACATTCTTTCTGTTCTCTGCCTCTGGGGCACTGCTTCTCCATGGCTGGAGTCTGTGGGTACACAACACCACTCTTATCCCTTGGGTCATGTCCTGCCATCATTTGACTGGGAGTGACTCTGGACTGCCTCTCTTGTCCTTCATATAGTCACATTGTGCCACGATTTGTCCATGATGATGGGCAAAAGTTTGTCTTCTCTTCTCCTTGGACTGAGGGTCCTGTGTGAACCATGACCAACATCTCAGGGCCCTCTGGTTTCCTTGCTTACACTGGAAGGCCAGGGAAAGGACTATCCAGGGTAAGAACTGCATTTTTTGTGATCAGCTTGTCTCCAGACCTGTGATGAATGGTTTCTTTCAAAGAGCTAATAAGCAACCTTGGCTTAGCCATCCCTGAAACATGGGTGGCTGGGAGAGAAAAGCGGACTGGGAAGAAATCATGATTGGGTCTCTATCAATGTAACAATTTTATGGATTCAAGGACCTTGAGAGGTAAGTTCTACCTTGGCTGTACCCCAAACCATATAACCTGGACTTCTAGTACTTATCTAATGCCTGGATCAAGGAAGGAAATCTTCCAAGAGGTATTCAGACAGTGTTCCTGATTCATGAAGGTGCCAAATTTCCAGTTTCCTATTAACTATAGTACTTCGAGGAGGGGGCAGTTGGCAACAAGCCATGAACTACACACACCTACAAGGGCTCCTGCTGGAGTTATGGACCCAACCTTTTGTCCAAGTGAATCTTTAGGGTGTTTTCCAGTTGTATCTGGTCTAGGTTCTCCCTTGAACCCTTTGATGAGTCATTCCGTGAGTGGCATACCAAGTCACTTTCTCTCTCCTTAGAATCAGACCCTAGGCTCCTCATGGGGTAGCTTTCTAAATACTAGATTGGGGGTGGGGCACTTCCTTGGGCTATGCTCCATACTCTTTGTAGGTCATTCCCTAGCTGGCACTTTGCCAGGCCCCTCACGTGGAAACTTCCTGGATGCCTCTATGTCATCTGGTCTAGATCCTTCCCTGCTGCTTTGGCACTTGTGACAGAGGATTGTGAAGATCCACGTTTGCCCTTTGGCCAAGAAGTCCCTGCTGGTTTGCTGTGAGGCTGTATCTGTGCCAGATGGGCTCAGTGCTGGATGAAGCTTTGAAGGTGGTGCTCCAGCTGCCTCCAGATCTCCTTGCTAGGAAATTCTCCATCAAGGATGAGCCTGATACTTGAGACAGAGAGTCTCCTGTACTGTTATACTGAGGACTGTTGGGAGCCAGAGAATTAAAGATTTCCTGAGATCTTTGGAACAAAAGAAGGCAAACATCACAAATGTTCCAGCTGCTTCTACAATAAGTGCCAATCCAGGGATTGAATTTCCCTTGGGTGAGAGTCTGTACTTCATCCTGGGGTCTAGGAAAGGACACTCCACGGGCCCTAACTGGGGCTGAGATAGTGGGAGAGAAACTGAAGGGGGCGCCTGGGGTAAGGGCTGAGGCCAGTGGGGATTCTTTAGCCTGGATATGAACTGGACCCATTAGGGAATCCACTAAATAAGACAAAGGAAGACACTAGTGGGGATCAACCCTGTCCAGAGACCAGGACAGTAGCCCCCAAGGACTCTGTACAGAGAAGGGAGACCCTGGGAGAGCTGGTTCCATTTCTGCTGCAAAGAGCCTCCTGCCTCTCCTCCAGTGTTTGGGGTTTGGGAACTGAGGACTGTGCATTTATTTATGTTACTCCACAAGGGTTGGGAGCCTTCAGTGTCCCATGTGTCAGCCAGAGACTAAAGTAGTTCCAGAAGATCTCACTGATGTGCTTCAATTGTTTGGGAAGGACCCCTCCTCCTATTCTTTCTCCTCCATAATCTGGAAATTCACTCCTTTTCTGACTTGTGTATTCAAGAGCTCTTAGATATCAGGACTGAGGGAGAGGCTACCACCTCAATGCACCTGCTTGCAGAATCCCCCAGAGACAGGCCTCTGAGAGAGGGGAGGGCTCAGGCAGAGATGTGGAAGACAAAGGGGACACAGAGGGGGCAGCATCTTCCCCAGCCTCCCTAAACATCAGAAGATCAGCTTCTACAGTCACTCTGTCACGACTCTCCCAGCAGGGATCTTGCTGCCCTCATTAAGAAGTTAGCCCAGGTGGCCGCACAAGACAAGAGGTACAAGCTACAGCCGGGAGCAGAGTGGGGATGGGGGACCCAGCAGGCCTGGCAGGAGTCACATTCCCCTACATCACTGACTTCATGACACTTCTTTCATTTCTCATGCAGAAATTTCTTTCACATTCCCTCCCTCTAAGTTTGCCCTCACATGTCAAGTTCGGCTGCAGTGGGGCCCTGGAATCACATAGGCCATGCTAGGAATAGAAGTACAGGAAACAAGAAGAGACTTACAAATACCTGCTTTTCCAAAGA